>NC_050573.1:266492929-267236262 GCF_011100635.1 Trichosurus vulpecula | reverse complement strand
AAGGTCCATATGCATACATGCATGTGTGTGTGTGTCTCTCTCTGTGCGTATTATACATACATAATTTTTGTTGCAGCAAAGAGCTAGAAAGTTTTCATTGATTAGGGGATGGTTAAACAAATGATCATAATGGAATATTGCTGCGCTGTAAGAAGTGATGACTATGATGAATATAGAGAGACATGGAAAGGTTTATACAAAATGATGAAAAGTGAAGTAAGCAGAGTCAAGGAAACAATATACATAATTATTCCAACAATTAAAGTGGAAGGAACAACAACCCAAAGCATTATAAAAATTAACATAGCAAAACAAAGAATAAGGTTGGCTCTGCAGATATGTAAGAGAAAATACCTTTCCCCACTCCTTTTATATAGACTGGGAAGTAGGGGTATCTACAGATGTGAAAAATTTCGTATAATTTCAGATACACATGCATGTATATAAAAATTGGTTTTGCCATTTTTTCCTCTTCATTTTCTTTTTAAATTCTTTGTTATAAAGGATTGCTTTTTGGGAAGATAAGGAAGACTACAGGTGGAAAATTAGGCAATATCAAAACAAAAGATACCAATAAAACATTTTAAAAAAGAATTCTTTATCTCATCTCTTAAGTTCTTCAAGAATTCTCAGCATACTGCCACATCTCCTTCTTGCATTTCCCTTTCATTCTGTGCTGAAAATTGTCTAATGTACATTTTGCACAACAAACTTTGGTCTTAACAAAAAGCAGCATTTATAAATAGCCAACTTTTTTTTGAATTCCAAAAATAAATTTTGCAGAAGAATAATCTCTTCTGTCTCCAATTTCCCCATAGCCAGTCCCCCATTGATCTAGGCCATTTTGATCTAGCTAAATTGAAAACAGACTCAGTAGACAAAATTCCTTTATTGGTTTTACTCTTTCATAGATTATGTAATCTTAAGACCTGCTTCTTGACTGAACATAATTTGGTTATATTCTTTCTCATTGACTAGAGGTATCTGAGTGATGGTCACAGGTATCCCAATTTATGCTTCTTACTTCCTCTGTAGCCAGGGGTTTAAAGAACTAGGAAAGAGTAAATTTGGCTTAGCCTCTTAAAGAACTATCTTCTGTTTACCTCCCTGGCAAGTATTATTAATCTTTTTTAGTGGGATCGATGTCTCTTCAACCTAGTCCCATTGTAGTCCAGCTACACATAGGCAAGGCTTATTTCTTATCTTAGTGGGAGTACTGGAATAGCAGATGTGGACAAAAACATCTCTGAAGAAATCCTTCAGTCTCTAACTGAAGTCCAATGTTCGATGTCCACTAACACATGTAATTTGAGTAGGTAATTATAGATAGACCTGGAAATTTCCATGTTTTGCTATTTTAGGCAAATTTATTTTCATTGCTGTCCTGGAGGCTATTTCTGGATTTTCTTCACAATGGTATAGAAGAAAAGTACAGAATTATAGCTGGGGCAAGTAATAGAGGGTGAATACAAAAGTCTGGCAAAATACTGAAATATTCAGGAGATTAGTGTATGTTGAAGCTACAGAGAAAAATTAAGAAAACAAAAAGTGGAATAATTCCTAGTTGTTGTCAGTTCCCAGTTCAATAACTTAATTATAGGATAAATTGACCCAGTATGAAGCAGTTTCATTCCTTACTTGGCTTGGCATAGTCAAGGGAGCAGCATGGGGCCTGTGGATCAAAACTCAAAGGAAATAATGACCTTTCATGGCCTTGCAGATGACCTTCTTTCTTCCCTGGATACATCCTGCTATCTTATCCCATGTCCTTTACTGGCCCTACTTTCCTCCTCCCCTTTCCCCTGAATCATAATAGATGTTGATAGCCATTTTTGTGTGTTTCTTATTCATTTAGTTCCAAGGGACCACTGCTAGGAGAGGTTAGGGGACCTCATAAACACAATTGAACTGCTATCTGAACCTTTCACCCAGGTCTGGTAGCTCATGTGGCCCATTTTCTTCTTTGTGGTCTTATTATAAGGGATCATTTTTTAGAACCAATGAGTCTTAGTTGTTTCATGCTTCAAGCGTCCTCATCTGGAACATCTCATTTGGGTTGGTAACTCAAATGTAGTGTCCCACTTAGTGCTTTTTTCTAATTGTATGATGAAGTTTGGATGTTGTCCTCCATTCTTGAAGAGGACCAAAATGACATCACTATGTTGGGGTCAAGATTCAGTGTGTCTGACTGTGGCTGGTCAGACCAATATGAGCTCAGAAGGCTCTACCACAGGCTGGGCACAAATAGTCCATACGATGAAAGACAGTGCCCTTTTAAAAGTGTAGTGGGGGTTGATCAGGGGAAAATGTCTGCTCTGCTGGACTGGATCTCCTTTCACAGAACTGGGATATGTGCTCTGGTTCTGTTGCCAAGAGAGATGTACTCTGGTCTAGCCTTGAAGAACTTGTGCTTTGGGACAACACAGAAACTCATTGATCCCTGTCGACTTACACTTTGGGATGATGTAGAAATGTCTTATTGATCCTTGAGGACTTGTACTGTGGAATGACGAGGACTATCCCAATGAGCATGTGTGGAGATATCCCTTGTCATGCCACAGTGGGAATATGTAGGGCCAGTAAGAAATTTTTGGTTCTTCCTAATGTGTAAGACATTTAGCACTAAGCCAGATCATTAAATTGTAAGCTTCTTGAAGGCAGGGGTTGCTTTTTGCTTTTTTTTTGTATCCTCCATGCTTATCACAGTGCCTGGCACACAGTAAGTGCTTAATAAATGTTTATTGATTGTTATGTCTTTTTCCTCAGTTACAGAACACATGCCCAGCTCTGTGGGAGGTACTCCAGGCTGGCTGTTTAGAGCCTCTCTCTGATCATCTCTGTTGCAAAGGAGTTCGTAGGGACTGCCTTGCAGATAACAAAAAGGGTTGTTTGACTGGAGGAGGGGGAGGACCATATATTAAGAGGACCATAGATAAATGGTCAAAGGGTACGAACAGGCAATTTTCCAATGAAGAAATCCAAGCAATTTATAGTTATATAAAAATGCTCTAAAATTATTGATTAGAGAAAGGCAAATTAAAACAACTTTAAGATATCATTTTATACCTATCAGATGATTGGAGGAGAAAGTGACAAATGTTAGAGGGGATGTGGAAAAAATGAGACATTAAAATTCATTGTCGGTGGAACTGTGAACTGATCAATCCATTTTGGAGAGCAATCTGGAACTATGCCCAAAGCATTATTAAATTACCTATACTCTTTTACCCAACAACACAACTACTAGGGCTGTTTCCAAAGATGATTAGGGAAGAAGGAAAAGAACCTATGTGTCCTAAAATATTTATAGCTGCTCTTTTTGTGGTGACAAAGAGCTAGAAATTGCTGGGGTGCCCATCAATTGGGAAATGGCTGAACAAGTTGTGGTGTATGATTGCAATGGAATACTACTGTGCTATAAGAAATGATGAGTTTGTTGATTGTAGAAAAACATGCATAGATTTGCACAAAATAGTGAAGAGAGAAGTGAGTTGAAAAAAAGAGAATTTTGTATATAGTAACAGCAATATTGTTTTAAGAAAACTTTGAGCGATTAAGTCATTTTGACTATTATGAATATCCATATGAACTACAAAGAACCTATGAAAGAAGATGCTATCTGTATCCAGAGAAAGAACTGACAAATAGAAGATATAGAATGATTTTGCAGATACATGTATGTATATATACACATACATATACATATGAACACACATACATATGTACATATGCACAATACACACACATTTGTGTGTAATGGTAGCCATCTCCAGGCTGTGGGTGGGGAGAGAGGGAAGAAAAAAAAGAAAAAAATTTATACAATAACTTTATAATATATTTAAAAGGAATAGGAAGTTGCATATCACATCATCTTTTTTTCTACTATGTTATGGAAATGCTTGTTTTATTTCATAAATAAAAGATAAAGTAAATCAAATTTTAAAAAAAGAGTTAAGGTTTAGCTAGCCTATGTGTTGCATTGGTGTGTACACACTGTCAAGAGGTCTAAAACCACCCCATTGGTGCTGGGATGAACAGACTGGCCAATAAATGGAATTTGGACCAGTTAGGATTTATTGAGTCTGCCACTGGGGAGTCTTACCTGAAGAGACAGATTCCCCAAATGAATAATACATGTAGTTTATATCAGTTTTAAAGGGTAAAAAGAGGGCAATACTGATTTGTCAAGGTCTACATTGCTGAGGCTCCATGCTGATCTGGTGTAATAACCCCTTTACTCAGTTTCAAAGTTAAGTGTTTCTGCCAGAATGGAGCATAATGGGAGATGTAGGGGCTAGGCTATTCCTCAGAACAGGTTGCCCAATGGGATATAATGGCACATTCTTTTCTGGGACATTTGCATTGCAAGTACTAGGGGGGAGAGTACAGACATATATGTGTGAACATAATGGAATGATTCTCAAAATGGAGTAGCTTTGGATCCACACACCCACCCCCCAAACACATTGGGTGGAGGAATTATAGAACATGGTTGCCCAGAGTGGCACAGGATAAGAAGACCTGGATTGACTGTGATTTCCGTTATTGATGAATACCAACATTGATGAGACCTCAGATCCACTGAAATATTGCAGTATCTTGGAGGCAGAAGAGATTTGTGTAATAAGAGATAAAGCAACTCTTTCTCCATGTCCCTGAAATCATCCTGCCTGGACTGTGGGCTCCTTTGTCTGTGTGTAGATACTTCCTGAATATTGTTTATTTCCATAATGGCACTTACTCAGGATAAGAGGCACCTTTTTTCCAACTTCATTAATTCTGCTGCCTGTGGATATACAGTGAGGATCAAAAAACTCTATCATTGTGGGTTAGTAAACACATGGTGCTTATTTTCAAGGATATACCAGGAATGGAAAATCAGAGTCCTAACTCTTATAAAGTAGTAAGAAAATTGAAGAAAATTTGTTGTTGATAGGGAGTGGGCTAGATCAGCTTGGAAATTATTGCCTACCAAGGTTTTAAAGGTGAAAATGTTTCCTTTCTTTACAAACATTTTGCCTTCTCTTTCCATTCATTTTATGTTCCTTGTAGCAAACTACATATTTCTGTGTAAACCTGCTATTTTAGTGGACCCTGTAAACATCTGAAAAGAATTACACTTATTTTGATCATGGGGGTTTTATCCTACTTTAGCCAACCTTGAAATAAAAAATATAGAGGAATTTTGTCAGTGAATACCCTGCCTAACAATCCCCTTTAGGTAACCAGTTCCCTTAGGCTTTCTCCTCCTCCTCTTCTACCAGAATCTACTCTCAGGAAAAGATCTGTTATCATAGATCATAGAATCTTATAATTGGAAAGGACTTTAGCTACCATCTACTCCAAATTCTTACCTGATAAAGAAATGTTCTCTATAATATCCCTGAAAGATAGGGTTCTGTAGTTTCCTCTTGAACATTTAGAGTTATAAAGAACTCACTACTTAACAGGGCAGCATAGACCATGGTTGGGCAGCTTTCATTTTTAGATAATTCTTTCTTTTATTGATCCAACATCTGAGTTCCTATTACTTATATCATCGGTTTTAGTTCTGCTCTTAAGAATAACGTGGAAAAGAAAGAATAACATGGGATATGTCTGATCTCTATACTATCTCAAACTGCCAAATATCTGAAAATGCAAATCATCTTTGTCCTAAGTCTTTTCTACTATAGGCTTAATATGCATTGTTCTTTCAGCTATTCAGCATGTAGCATGGTTTCAAGTACCTTATTGTTCTAGATAAACTCTTACTTATTAATATACTTCTTTTTAATGATTTTTTATTTGATTTTTTTTTAGTTTTCAGTATTGATTTCAACAAGATTTTGAGTTACAAATTTTCTCCCCATTTCTACTCCTCCCCCCACTCCAAGATGGCATATATTCTGACTACCCCATTCCCCAGTAAGCCCTCCCTCCTATTACCCCCCTCCTCCTTCCCCCATCCCTTTTCCCTTTACTTTCTTGTAGGGCAAGATAGATTTCTATGCCCCATTGCCTGTATATCTTATTTCCCAGTTGCATGCAAAAACAAATTTTCTTTTGAGCATCTGCTTTTAAAACTGAGTTCCAAACTCTCTCCCCTCTCCCCTCCCCACCTACTCCCCCTGAGAAGGAAAGCAATTCAACATAGGCCACACATGTATCATTATGCAAAACAGTCTCATAAATAGTCATGTTGTGAAAAACTAACTGTATTTTGCTCCCTCCTATCCTGTCCCCCTTTATTCAATTTTCTCCCTTGCCCTGTCCCTTTTCAAAAGTGTTTGCTTTTGATTGCTTCTTCCCCCTATCTGCCCTCCCTTCTATCATCCCCCCTTTTTATCCCTTTCCCCCTACTTTCATGTGGGGTAAGATACCCAATTGAGTGTGTATGGTATTCCCTCCTCAAGTCAAATCCAATGAGAGCAAGATTCACTCATTCCCCCTCACCTGCCCCCTCTTCCCTTCCAATGAACTGCTTTTTCTTGCCACTTTTATGTGAAACAATTTACCCCATTCTATCTCTCCCTTTATCCCTCTCTCAATATATTCCCATCTCACCCCTTATTTTTATTTTTAGATATCATCCCTTCATATTCAACTCATCCTGTGCCCTCTGTCTATGTATATGTACATTCCCTTCAACTACCCTAATACTGAGAAAGGTCTCATGAATTACACACATCATCTTTCCATGTAGGAATGTAAACAAAACAGTTCAACTGTACTAGGTCCCTTATGATTTCTCTTTCTTGTTTACCTTTTCATGCTTCTCTTGATTCTTGTGTTTGAAAGTCAAATTTTCTATTCAGATCTGGTCTTTTCATTGAGAAAGCTTGAAAGTCCTCTATTTTATTGAAAGTCTATATTTTGCCTTGGAGCATTATACTCAGTTTGGCTGGGTAGGTGATTCTTGGTTTTAATCCTAACTCCAGAATATCATATTCGAAGCCCTTAGATCCCTTAATGTAGAAGCTGATAGATCTTGTGTTATCCTGATTGTGTTTCCACAATACTCAAATTGTTTCTTTCTGGCTGCTTGCAGTATTTTCTCCTTGACCTGGGAACTCTGGAATTTGGCAACAATATTCCTAGGAGTTTTCTTTTTGGGATCTTTTTCAAGAGGTGATCAGTAGATTCTTTCAATTTCTATTTTACCCTCTTGTTCTAGAATATCAGGGCAATTTTCCTTGACAATTTCTTGAAAGATGATGTTTAGGCTCTTTTTTTGATCATGGCTTTCAGGTAGTCCAATGATTTTTAAATGATCTCTCCTGGATCTGTTCTCCAGGTCAGTGTTTTTCCAATGAGATATTTCACATTGTCTTCCATTTTTTCATTCCTTTGGTTCTGTTTTATAATATCTTGATTTCTCACAAAATCACTAGCTTCTACTTGCTCCAATCTAATTTTTAAGGTAGTATTTTCTTCAGTGATCTTTTGGACCTCCTTTTCCATTTGTCTAATTCTGCCTTTCAAGGCATTCTTTTCCTCATTGGCTTTTTGGAGCTCTTTTGCCATTTGAGTTAGTCTATTTTTTAAAGCGTTATTTTCTTCAGTATTTTTTTGGGTCTCCTTTAGCAAGTCATTGACTTGTTTTTCATGGTTTTCTCGCATTACTCTCATTTCTCTTCCCAATTTTTCCTCCACTTTTCTAACTTGCTTTTCCAAATCCTTCTTTGAGCTCTTCCATGGCCTGAGACCAATTCATATTTTTCTTGGAGGCTTTTGGTGTAGGCTCTTTGACTTTGTTGACTTCTTCTGGCTGTATGTTTTGATCCTCTTTGTCACCAAAAAAGATTCCAAAGTCTGAGTCTGAATGTGAGTCCACTTTGGCTGCCTATTCATGTTCCCAGCCAACTATTTGACCCTTGAGCTTTTTGTCAAGTATGACTGCTTGTAAAGTAGAGAGTACTTTGTACCAAGCTTTAGGGGCTGTGCTGCTGTTTTCAGAGCTACTTCTACACAGCAAGCTCTGCCACAGCAGTACTCCTCCTCCCCCAAGAACCACCAACCCAGTCCGTGACTCAGATCCAAGCAGGCTCTGCACTCCCACTCTGATCTGCTGCTTAATTCCTCCTAGTGGGTGGGCCTGGGGCAGAAAGCACCTGCAGCTGGAGCTCCGGAAGCAGCCCCAGAGTTGCACCACTTCCGCGCGCCCCCAGGGCTGGGGCCAACTATGCACTCCTTTTACTCAGTTCTAGCAGTTTTTCCCACTAATCTTCTCTGTTATCTTTGGCATTTGTGGGTTGGGAAGTCTGGTAACTGCCACAGCTCACCGATTCAGGGCTCTACCACTTGTTCTGCCCAGCTCCCGGTCTGGTTGGTCCTGGCACAACCCACACTGGGCTGTGCTCTGCTCCACTCCTAGATCCGAGAGATTGGCCCTTCCCAGTGACCATCCAGGTTTTTCTGGGCTGGAGCCCTGCTTCCCTCTGTTATTTTGTGGCTTCTGCAGCTCTAGAATTTGTTTAGAGCCATTTTGTACAGGTGTTTGGAGGGACCTGGGGGAGAGCTTAAGGAAGTCCCTGCTTTCCAGCCTGCCATCTTGGCTCTGCCCCCAATATACTTCTTACAATGTGGTTTTCATGACACTAACTAGTAGGGTAGTGATTCGTAATTTGATAAAAATTGCTGGGAAGCTGAAAATAAGTCTGGATAAAATTAAGTTTAGACCGAAACATACATACCACCCATAATATATTTAACATATATGGCAATTATCACATATACCACAATAAACACCAAATAGCTACATGACCTTACTGTAAAAGGTCATATCACAAAAAGTGGAGGATAAAGGAAGGAAATATTTCATAGCTACAGCAATGGAAAGAATTCTGACCTAAATAAAGCATAAAGTTGATCATAAAAGATAAAATAAAGAATTTTAATTGTATAAAATTGAAAAACTTTTGTGCAAGGAATGTAGTTTGAATCAGAAGGTAAAATTTAATTTAGGAAAAAAATCCTCACATTCAATATTTCTGATTAAAATCTAATTATCAATCAGTTGACCAATAAACACTTATTACAAACCTGCTGCGTGCTAAGCATTATGCTGGGCAGTGGGGATACAAGTAATAAAGTATGAAATAATCTTTACTTTCAAGGAGCTTAGTATCCAAGATACACAAAGAATTGACCCAAACGTGTAAGAGTAAGGGATATTCCCCAGTTGATAAGTTGTGAAAGGATATAAATAGGTCCTGTATGAAGAAATGAAAGCTTTTCTAAAACTATGTGCAAAGATGCTCCAAGTCACTATTGATAAGAGAAATACAAATCAAAACAACTCTGAGGTTCTACCTCAGAAGTGTCAGGCCAACCTAATGGTAAATCACCAAAATTCCCAAGTGCTATGAACCAGATTAAAATATAATTTGGAAATGTTTAATAAAATAAATAAAAATATAACATAGATAATGTTAATTGGTGGTTTTCTAGGTTAATATGCAGCCTTCAGGGATCCTTCTATTTGAATTTGATGACACTGTTACCTCTTGCTCTTCAGCTTGACATAGATGATGTGAACATGAACTCTACAATGACTATATTGTATGTTAGAACTTCCCTTCTCTACGGGGGAGCAGGACAATGGAGTTACACAGCAGTCAGTCAATTAGAAGGATTTCTGAGGCTCAGAGCTGCAAAATATGCCAGTGAGCCTTTGTGAGTGAACTCTAGTCGAATTTGGAGATGGCTGTAGCTGCCAGAAACTGTAGACTTGCTCATGGCTGTCCTAGAGCTTCTCAAGATTATCAGCTGCAGACTCAAGACCTTTCTTGGGACTTGGGACATCCTGCTCCCTGGCTTATTGTGTCTACTGAAATCTTCTCCCTTAACCCTCACTAATTTAAGTAAGTGCTTCCAGCCAGGATAGGAGTTTAACTACTGGACAGGGAATAAATTGAAATGAGGACTGGCAGTATTGGCTAGGCTGCCTCATTGCATTTCAGACCTGCCAACATACCTGAAGTTTCTGTTTTCTCAATTTATAGTCACCTGAGAACTTCAATTTTCAAGTCAATGAGATTTCTGGTGAATTGGCTCTATGATTTGAGATCTCCATGATTTTTTTCTAGATGGTTGACAAGATAGTTGCCATAGAGAAGGTTGTATATTGCTGCTAATTTTCAAGTGACAGTTTTGAAAATTAGGTGAATATGAAATCCATTAATCTTAGTCTGACCTCTTACCTCAGCATCAGTCTGCGGTCTGTTATCATCAACGTTCTCCAGCAATGGGAATTCCATATCCTTCCTGCCCCATTCTAGTAGTACAAGTGCTTACTTAAGTTTTGTATAAATCTCTTGATGAAACTGGCTTAGAAGTGGGGCTGAACTTCAGCAGAAAGCTGATAATATAGATTGATGTTGAAATGAATACTTTCACTGATGGTCCAGATTTGTTTAATAAAATATTTCAATAGCTTCCCAATTTTAGTTGATGTAGGTATGCCTGCCCACCTTTTGCCTAATGCTTCTAGTTCTACTTGCACATGTTAAGCAGAACAAATCTAATGCCTTTCCAGTGTAAACACTCTTTAAATCCTCAAGTATAATCATCATGTTCTTCTTTTCCCACACATCAGTTCCTTCCATGGATTCTTATTTCTTATGGTCTCAAAGCTCATCATCATTCTGGTTCCTGTCCTAGATCTTTTCAGTTTGTAATACCCTTCCACTCAGAGCTAAACATAGTATTTATCCATCATCAATTTGTCCAGGGCAGAGCACAGTAGGACTATGAACTGCTGTGTGATAGATCCTATGCCTCTTAATCAGATTAATTTATCTAGCTTCCATATTGCCCTGTTGATTCATATTGAGCTTGTAGCCCATTAAAATTAGCAGATCTTTTTCAGATAAACACCTAGCTACTCATAGCTTTTGTATCTTATACATAAGAAGTTAATTTTTTTGAACCTGAGGTATTTATCATTTGTGTCTATTACACTTTACTTTTTGATATGTTGATCAATGTGCTAGCCTGTCAAGATGTTTCTGGATCCTGACACAATCATCTAACAGGTTAGCTATCTCTCCTAGCAATGTACCATCCTTTATCCAAGGCACTAGAAAAAATATTAAACAGCTCAGGAACAAGGGCAGATTACTGAGGAATTTTGTTAGATTTTTTTTTTACAAGTTGACATTTAGCTGTTAATAACTACTTTCGGTTAGGAGGAAGAAGCTGGGACTGGTAAAACTGATCAGGGTCAAAGTTAATGCCACTGGTGCAATAGTATTTCTGATGCCTTAATGAGTTTTGAAGACTATTTTTAAGTATTCTATGTAGTAACACAAAAGTCCTAATTATTCATTTTGCCTCTTCCAATCCTTGTCTCAACTCCGGCGCCACCTTCTAGAAGAAGCGTTTTCTTAGTTTCCTAGTTGTTATTGTGCTGTGCCTTCTAAAATGACTATATATTAACTTGTTTAAATGTTGTATGGAGCACCCAAGAGAATGTAAGCTCCTTGGGGGCAGGGACTGTTTCATTTTTGTCTTTGGACCTCTTGCACCTAGTACAATGCTTGGCACATATTATATGGTTAATAAATGTTTGTGGTTCTGTCATTTGGGCTTTGGATGGGTGGCTATATACCACTGTTGTTCAAGTATTTATGGTGCTGAAACAAAAGATTAATGGCCCCAAGAGAGCACTCCCCAAAGTATCTTATAGAAAAAAGATGTTCCATTAAAGGGAAAATATTTTATTCAAATAAGCTATTTATTCTTCGCATACAAATTCTCTGTCAGCGTATTGAACTAAAAGTGTCATCTCTTTGGGTTTATTTTGGAAGAAGTTGTTCAGTATTCCCCTACTTCTGCCTGTTTTCAGTTCATAAGTTTTAAAAGCCTTAGTTGCAAAGCAATTACCTAAATTATTAAAATCCAGTGTGAACTCTTGTAGTATAAACGCATTTGCTAAATGCTTTCTGAATGGTCTCTCTCCTCTGTGTTTAAAATGTAAACTTCTGCTGGCACGGACAGCAAGCGTTCAGCTAATGTCCTTCCTGGGCTTACCTTGCACTCCAGCTGGTCGGGTTTCAGTACCTAATTTTTAATATGAGTGAACAGGTTGATTAAGGAAGTAGCAGTGACAAGTGAAAGACAAATGTCACCCACAACTAACTGGCTTTTTAGTGTGAATCTACAGGGGTGGGTTCCATCTGCCACAAAAGCCTAAGGATGACTATTTACTGTATATCGAATGCAAGGGAAAAATTATACCCAACAACAAACCTCTACTGTTTTCCCCAAGGACTATGATATCATGGATTCCAACAAGTTATTAACATCTTGAGATGTTTTCATGATGGCAATAGTTGCCCCACCCACTTCCTATTTCAATGGAGAGAATGGAGAGCCTCTTTGGACTTGTTTATGTGACGCAGCTGAGTTACAAAATGCAAGTGTCTCAGAACATTTTGAGCTTTAATCTCCTAATACTATTCATATAGGATTGTTACTGTCATGTTCATGCTGTTACTTCATAAGCTACTTTATGTTCATGTTCTCACCTGCTATATGTGCCTTCAAAAATTACTTTAGCTGGGCAGCTAGGTGGCGCAGTGAGTGGAGCACCGGCCCTGGAGTCAGGAGGACCTGAGTTCAAATCCGGCCTCAGACACTTGACACATGTACTAGCTGTGTGACCTTGGGCAAGTCACTTAACCCCAATTGCCCTGCCAAAATAAAAAAAAATTACTTTAGTTAATAGATTCTTTGTGCATCTGCATTGCTCCTCATCAGAATTCTTTCTGAAGGTGTCTTCAGAGTTTCATTCTTGAAACTTTTCCATCTCTCCTAGGCCAACTTCCCCTTTTAGACTGTGGAATCCAACCTACCATTTTTAAGAACCAAGGCTGGATTGGATAACCACTGAGATCTCTTCTAGTTCAAGAGTTATGATTCTGTTGTAAGAGGGGTAGTTCCTTTCCCCACTTCAATTCATATAGCCACACAAGGCCCAGCATATAATCACAGAGTAAAGGAGATGTTAAGTAATTTTTCTTCAATTCCACAGCAACGTGTGAACAATTTTCTTAATCAGCTTGAGAGGACTGTCAGGTCTTGGATTCATGGAGAAAAGATTTCAAAAGACTTTTAACCTGAGATCCACAGATAGATTTTGAGGAGTCCCTCAACTTGGATGAGGGGAAAAATTATACTTTTATTTTTACTAAACTTTGGGGCAGCTAGGTGGCTCAGTGAGTAGAGCACTGACTCTGGAGTCAGGAGGACCGAGTTCAAATTTGGCCTCAGAGACCTGTCACACTTACTAGCTTTGTGACCTTGGGCAAGTCATTTAACCCCAACTGCCCTGCTTTTCCCCTCCAATATACATATATGTGTGTATATATGCATATATTTATTAACCTTTAATTTTGCTTGTAACCATATATATTTTGCTATTGGATGAAGACAACTATATCACCTAGAATACATCTTGTGATTGGCTGAGAGAATTAGTCAACACATTTGGGTACACACACACATACACACAAGTATATATGTATTTATATGAATGCATATATGTATATACATATACACACATACATATAATATACATATATGTACACACACATAGGAGTAGCTGATTGATCCAAAGAGAAAAAAATGCAACCTCAAAGGGAAGCTGAATGAGAATTCAACAGAGAGATAGGAATTATAGATCTTGAAGTACCAGGATTTCTGTATTACCTTTGCCACATGTGTGCCCCACTGCCATTGTGCTTTCAGTTTTAACCCTTTCTTCCCATGGATGCTGTCTGTATGTGTGGCAGAGTTCATACGGGGATTTTGGGAGGAATGAATTATGCCAGCTTTTCCTACTATACCATCTTCATAAATGCCTCAGGTAAAAACTAATTAAGTCCACTGGATAATTGTTAATGAGAATCACACTGCTGGGGGCTCCTAAGCAATAGTATTAAGAACTGTCACCCACATGGTTATGCATACATTCCTACTTAGCAGCTCTCTTCTGAGAATCTAACCCATGAAAACTAGTGCAAATTGGGGAAGTCTTCCAGAAGGGTGTTATTCTATGTTCTTATGATCATAATTGTGTATGTTTACTATCCTGTAAGCCCTATCTAGGGCTAAGCTCAGGTCAAAAATCTTCAGTTAGAGACCTGTCAAAAGCTGGCCAGTTCCTGAGTTCCAGTTATTGCTAAGAGACCCAGACTCATCAGCTCAGCCCTTTATGCTTCCCTTCTCTATTTTCTACCTTATTCTTTTCCCAGGCAGCAGCTCCGCACTCCATATTTCATTCCTTCTTGAGTCGTCTAGTTTGAGTCACAGTCACCTGAAAGTTTTTTTTAATTAATTGCTGTCTCTTTGGTTTCACTGGGGGTTTGTGTCATGCACTTGTTGATCTCATTATGAGGTTTTAAATCAGCAATTCTATGGAATATGTTTTCGTTAATGGAGATAAAGCCTCCTGCCTGCCTTGTTGGGGTTCTGGGAGGATTAATGAGATGAGTTCTTTGAAAGAAAGGTTGCTCTACAAATGCAAAGCTCTATCGGAATAATTATTCTTTCTTGCCGAATTGAATTTGTGCTAAACCAGGGATTGATGAACACAGTCTGATGCTCTAAATTTCTATTTGTTCAACAGTATAAGAAAAGTGTAAACAGAGAAAATGAATGCTGATTCATTTTACCCAAGGGTTTCCCTATGACCAGTTTAAAGAAATAACATAACATCTGAAATATTGAACTGTTCTGAGAGATCCTCTCTGGCCATGATGCTTTCATACCTATGTTCTCTTCAAATCAGTGTCTACAACTTTTAACCTGAGGAAGTATAGTATGATAGGAAGAGTACCAGCTTTGGAGTCGGAAGATCTGGGTCCCACTTCTGCCACTCAATACCTGTGTAAGCTTGGGCAAATCACTTAGTGTCTCTGACCCTTAGTGTCTTCATCTGTCAAACAAGGAATTTGGATTAGTTATCCTCTATTATCTCTTATACCTCTAAAGCTGTTGATATCACGCTCTTAAAGAAACTATAGTACGTAGCTGTAACTTGTTGATAAATGATGAGGTTCAGATAAGGAGCTGGGACACCAAGATGGTGCCTATATGTTTGCAATTCATTAGTGTAAGTAAAATAGTAGAAAGAGCCTTGGAATCAGCATGTATGAGTTGAAATCCTAGCTGCAACATTTATGAGCTATGTGGCTTTAGGCAAATCCATTATTTTACACATTTAAGAAATGATAGGCTTGAACTAGATGGTCTCTAAGTTACCTTCCAGCTGTGAATTCTGGGTCCTATAAAATTCTGGGTTTCTAAGAAACACACTCAGAAAAGACTCCCCATTATTCTGCATTACCTGAAGGATACACATCTCCACGGGAGAAGGGATCTATTCCTCCATCATCTCCCTTTCTCTGTTTTTCCATCATCTCCCTTTCTCTGCAATGCTGAGGCTACTCAGGTACTATCTCCCACAATCTTTTAAGTCCCTTCTAGATGCAATCATGTGGGTAGTTGTCTCCCAATTTGGTCACGGATTTTTCTGTTTATTAATCTTACTGTAAATATCCCCACTTACACTGTCAGTTGCAACCATTTGAGCCATACTTAGGGCTTCCTTGGTTTATGAATCTGAATTTTGGCACTTGGATGGTAATTCATGAAGGCAGTTGGGGGAGAAAAGGGGGGAGTACTACTACCGGGTACCAAAGAAGACCTGAAGCTCACAGTCATACAACTAATTCCAACCTCTTCCCTTCTCCCCTCATCTTCAATTTCTTCTATCTCCATCAGTAAGGCCAAGGACTGAAATTAATCTACTTCTTTCCTTTACATAACCCAAAGGCTGCCATAGTCAGCTAGGTGGCACAGTGGATAGAGTACAAGGCCTGGAGTAATGAAGATCTACCTTTAAAGCTGGCCTCAGACACTTATTAGCTGTGTGAACCTGGGCAAGCCATTTAACCTCTGTGTGCCTCAGTTTCCTCAACTATAAAATGGGGAAGGCAACAGTCTCTACATTTCAGGGTTTTTGTGAGTATTAAATGAAAGACCTGTAAAACGATTAGCATGCTGGCTAGCACATAGCCGGTACTTAATAAATATTTGTTTCCTTTCTTCCTATGGGGACTTATTATCTTTTTCCAGACTGCTCTTTGATAATTTTAATCTGATTTAATCTGTATAAAAAAGTTAAGACTGAAAAAGGGTGGGGGCGGAGCCAAGAGGTGGCTGGAAAGCAGGGACTTGCATGAGCTCCCCCCCAGGTCCCTCCAAACACCTATAAAAATGGCTCTGAACAAATTATAGAGCTGAAGAACCCACAGAATAGCAGAGGGAAGCAGGGCTCCAGCCCAGGACAGCCTGGATGGTCGCTGGGTAAGGTCTATCCCACAGAGCTGGGAACAGAGGGGAGCAGGGCCCAGCGTGAGCTGTGCCCAGACCAACCAGATTGGGAGCCAGGCCGAACATGCCCTAGCACCCTGAATCAGTGACCTGTGGCAGTTACCAGACTTCTCAACCCACAAACACCAAAGACAACAGAGAAGGTTAGTGGGAAAAGCTGCGGGGAGTGAAAGGAGTTCTGGGTTCGGCCACTGCCCCAGGGGTGGCAGAGGTGGTGCAGCTTTGAGGACAGAACTACAGTTGTAGTTGCTTCTGGCCCCAGGCCCACCTGGTGGGAGGAGTTAAGTGGTGGATCTGAGTGGGAGTGCAGAGCCTGCTTAAGATCTGAGTCCTGTCAGGGTTGGTGGTTCTTGGGGGCGGAGAAGTGCTGGGGCCGCAGAGCTTGCTGTGTAGAAATTGCTCGGAAACCAACAGTGCAACCCCTCAAGCCTGGGACAAAGTACTCTCTACTCTACAAGCAGTCATACTCTGACGAAAAACTCAAGGGTCAAGTAGTTGGCTGGGAACATGGCCAGGCAGCAAAAATGGACTCAGATTCAGGCTCAGACTTTGAAATCTTTCTTTGGTGACAAAGAAGACCAAAACATACAGCCAGAAGAAGTCAACAAAGTCAAAGAGCCTACATCAAAAGCCTCCAAGAAAAACATGAACTGACCTCTGGCCATGGAAGAGCTCGAAAAGGATTTGGAAAAGCAGGTTAGAGAAGTGGAGGAAAAATTGGGAAGAGAAATGAGAGTGATGCAAGAAAACCATGAAAAACAAGTCAATGACTTGCTAAAGGAGACCCAAAAAAATGCTGAAGAAAATAACACCTTAAAAAATAGGCTAACTCAAATGGCAAAAGAGCTCCAAAAAGCCAATGAGGAGAAGAATGCCTTGAAAGGCAGAATTAGCCAAATG
Organism: Trichosurus vulpecula; assembly: GCF_011100635.1. Classification (NCBI taxonomy): domain Eukaryota; kingdom Metazoa; phylum Chordata; class Mammalia; order Diprotodontia; family Phalangeridae; genus Trichosurus; species Trichosurus vulpecula. The sequence goes on along the minus strand of NC_050573.1, from coordinate 267,218,979 downwards.
GAAAAGGAGGTCCAAAAAAAACCCCTCAAGAAAATACTACCTTAAAAATTAGACTGGAGCAAGTGGAAGCTAGTGACTTTAGGAGAAATCAAGATATTACAAAACAGAACCAAAGGAATGAAAAAGTGGAAGACAATGTGAAATATCTCATTGGAAAAACCACTGACGTGGAGAACAGATCCAAGAGAGATAATTTTAAAATTATTGGACTACCTGAAAGTCATGATCAAAAAAAGAGCCTAGATATCATCTTTCAAGAAATTATCAAGGAGAATTGTCCTGATATTCTAGAGCCAGAGGGTAAAATAGAAATTGAAAGAATCCACTGATTGCCTCCTGAAAAAGATCCCAAAAGGAAAACTCCTAGGAATATTGTTGCCAAATTCCAGAATTCCCAGGTCAAGGAGAAAATACTGCAAGCAGCCAGAAAGAAACAATTTGAGTATTGTGGAAACACAATCAGAATAACACAAGATCTAGCAGCTTCCACATTAAGGGATCGAAGGGCTTGGAATATGATATTCTGGAGGTCAATGAAGCTAGGATTAAAACCAAGAATCACCTACTCAGCAAAACTGAGTATCATGCTCCAAGGCAAAATATAGATTTTTCAATAAAATAGAGGACTTTCAAGCTTTCTCAATGAAAAGACCAGAGCTGAATAGAAAATTTGACTTTCAAACACAAGAATCAAGAGAAGCATGAAAAGGTAAACAAGAAGGAGAAATCATAAGGGACTTACTAAAGTTGAACTGTTTTGTTTACATTCCTACATGGAAATATGATGTGTATAATTCAGAAGACCTCAGTATTAGGGTAGCTGAAGGGAATATACATATATATATATATATAGACAGAGGGCACAGGGTGAGTTGAATATGAAGGGATGATATGCAAAAAAATAAAATCAAATTAAGGGATGAGAGAGGAATATATTGAGAGAAGGAGAAAGGGAGAGATAGAATGGGGTAAATTATCTCACGTAAAAGTGGCAAGAAAAAACAGTTGGGAGGGAAGAGGGGGCAGGTGAGGGGGAATGAATGAATCTTGCTCTCATCAGATTTGACCTAAGGAGGGAACAACCTACACACTCAATTGGGTATCTTACCCCACAGGAAAGAAGGAGGAAGAGGATAAAAAAGGGGGGACGATAGAAGGAAGGGCAGATAGGGGGAGGAGGTAATCAAAGGAAACACTTTTGAAAAGGGACAGGGTCAAGGGAGAAAATTGGATAAAGGGGGATAGGATAGGAAGGAGCAAAATATAGTTAGTCTTTCACAACATGAGTATTGTGGAAGGGTTTTGCATAATGATACCCATGTGGCTTATGTTGAATTGCTTTCCTTCTAAGGGGGAGTTGGTGGGGAAGGAAGAGGGGAGCGAATTTGGAACTCAAAGTTTTAGAAGCAGATGTTCAAAAAATTTTTTTTTGCATGCAACTAGGAAGTAAGATATACAGGTAATGGGGCATAAAAATCTATCTTGCCCTACAAGAAAGTAAGAGAAAAGGGGATGGGGGGGAGTGGGGTGACAGAAGGGAGGGTTGACTGGGGAATGGGGCAATAAGAATATATGCCATCTTGGAGTGGGGGGAGGTTAGAAATGGGGAGAAAATTAGGAATTCAAACTTGTGAAAGTTAATGCTGAAAACTAAAAAATTAAATAAATAAATAACAAATTAAAAGAAAAAAAAGATTGAAAAAGTGTAGAATGCTGCAGGGTTGACACCTTTAAAGGAATATCCTTGCTCATCTACTCATGGCCACTTGGATGTATGGAAGATGTAAAGGCTGGTTTAGGTTTGGGGGGCCAGGGATGTGTAGGAGATGGGAGAAGTAGGGAAGTCAGGTTGAAAGAGGGGAAGTAATCCAAGCACAGAACTATGGTATGAACTGTATGTCATTTGTCATTACTACACAGAATCAGGGTGGTAGAGCTAAACAGGGAATCAGGAAGATCTAAGTTTGAATCCTGCCTTTAGTTATTAGCTGTGGGATCCTTAACTTCTCTCAGCCTGTGTTCACATCGGTAATATGAGAGAATTAGACTTTTTGACTTCCCAAGACCCTTATAGGTCTAAATTGAAGCTGCTATCCTGCTTAGATTTTGTCCTAGCCTGGTCTAGAGCAACCATAGCCATTTTCGCAGAGCCAGGGAACAGACATTATTATGTTGACTGGAACTGGCCTAAGAACAATTTATTGTTAAGGTAGGAGTCCTTACCATAAAAATAATGCCCCAAAGAATTTGAGCATTGCAGAATCCTGGCTCTGAGTAATTAAATTGTAGCCTCAAATCAGGTTTAATTTAATGTTTCAGCAATAATCTGACTTTGCAGAGCAAATTCTGCATTTGTTGAAGTGCAAGGTAATTTGTAAGCATCTTCCTAAATAGCCCACCACCAAAACATCTTTAATTAGGCTTATCTGCATTACAGGCAAGGTGCAATGAAACCAACAATACCTTGGGAGGAGGAAAAAGCAATGTCCTTGCCATGTGACCGAACTGTTCTCAATGTAAGGAGTAGAAGTAACTTTTCTTTCCATAGGCAGAATAAAAATAGTTCTCTTTCTAGCACAGCAAGCCTGATCTTAAGGTGAAGGAATCATTCCCTGTGAACAAAATGTTCACTTGTTGTTCCCTCTGCGAGAAAATTAACTCTTCCAGAGCTGTCAGACAATACATGGTGAAATGCTTTCCCGGGCCTCAGAAGAGGAACGGTTCATATTATTCAAGCAAATAGTTAAATGAAAGACTCATTTATTTATTGTGAGGCAGCTTCTTATCTAAGGAAGAAGCAGGGGTTCTTAGACTTATTTTTGGCTAATGCAGAAGTCATTACAGGTGCTCATTTACTGAATAAGCCAGGATGGATCACAGACTTTTTCATTTCCTCAGCTGCCCTGTCTGTAAAAATTGGATAATCATTGACTACCTCAAAAAAGTTCTGCGAGATAACTGGTCATAAACATATAGGATCTGTCGGTGTGGGAACTCCTTCAACCAGGCTGATATAAACCTATACTGACTTTATAATTTTGGAGGGATGTCTGGGGCTTGGAAAGGTTAAGAGACTTGGCCATACTCATACAGCTAGTTAAGCATCTGAAATAGGGTCTGAACCTAGGTGACTCAAGCAATATTTGAACATGTCTTCCTCACTCTAAGTCTATAGCTTTAGCCACTACAACTTTTGTAAAGTTGTGATAATACACTTTACAAAGTAGAAATGTAGGAAGCCTTCTTAGTTTTGGATATGCCATGTAAAGCTTTGGACTTAAAAAACAACAACCCCAAAATATATCAAGGGAATTTATGTCAGCATGGAGCAGTGGTAAGAGTAATGACCTTGGAGTTTGGCCATCTAATTTGGAGACTCAGTTAAGCCACTTGTTAGCTGTATGACCTTGGGCAAGTCATTTAACCCTTGCTGATACTCAGTTTCCTCATTTGTAAAATTAGCAGTAGTGATGATACTTGACTACCTCCCCGAAAAGGTTATTGTGAGAAAAGCACTTTATAAATTGTAAAGCAATGTATAGCTGAGCAATTCTTTCATGAGCTCAAGGCTCTTATTTCAAACCAACCAAATCACTTGTTTTCAAAGCCAAGTGAACTGAAGCGCATATTTTAGTCCAATAAGAAATCAAAGGCAAGGCTGAAAAATGGCATTTTTCTTAGGTCATTTTGAGGGCATTAGAAAGAAAAGATGGTCTGGATGATTAAGTGTGTCAGCAGAGGCTTAGCAGGGCTGTGGAAAGAAGGCTGGCTTTGGAGTCAGAGGACCAGGGTTTTCAAAGAATCCTAGATCTCCAGCAGAAATAGTCCATAGAGGGGATCTGGATCAACTCTCTCATTTTATAGATGAGGAAAACAGGTCCCAGGAAAGTTAAGTGACTTGTCTAAGATCATATAGATAATAAGTACCAGATGAATTATTTGAACTCAGCTCTTCTGTTTGCTGAGTCAAGCCTGTTTCCACTATAGAACAAAGAAAGGCAAAGCCCCAGGGCTACTATACTACCTGTTTAACCTTGGACAAACCTCTATTTCAATTATTCAAAGACCTAGGGTAAAAAAAGAAAAAAAGTCCAGTCTTTTACAAAGTAAAAGAGGTGGGGGAGGGTTTCGTTGTTATTGTTGCTGTGGCAAGTTTTTGTTGATATTTAAAGACAGATATTTCTTTATCAAACTCACAGAGGTAGGAAAGATCCTATTTATGTGACAAAAATATACTATTTGTGGGACAGTGAGAATGTTTGGAGAATGTATTAGGCATTAGTAAATGGGAAATGGGGTTGGATAGATAGGGTGGAGCCTTATTATGGGTCTTTGAAAGATGAATAGTATATGATATAATATGAAAGAAAGAGCCATGGAAGGTAGTACAAGACTGATGAAAGCCATGGTTGTGATGAGTTTGGGTTCTGTGGAGTGCTGCGGCTCTCCATCTCAGGCCTGTCCCCCATTTCATTTACCCCTCCCCCCAAACTTTGCAGTTTACTTCGCATTCTATTATTATGAAAGGCCCATGAGAAAGCTCTCTTCCCTTCTAAACTGAGCCACCAAGTGGCATTTACTGGGGAGTCCCATGTTCATTTTGGTGGTGCATATAGAGCTATCTAGGGCAGCTAGGTGGTACAGAAGATAGCGTGCTGGGCCTGGAGTCAGGAAGACTCATTTTCCTGAGTTCAAATATGGCTTCAGACATTTACTAGCTGTGTGACCCTGGGCAAGTCACATAACCCTGTTTGCCTCAGATTCCCTATCCATTAGCTCTGTCTTGCTCGCCAGCTCAACTCTGAATCATTGTCAAGGCAGTGGGGTGGGGGGGTGGTGGTATGCATTTGTATAGCTGCCTAATCAAAATCAGCTGGTATCCCCACTCTACTGGTGAAATACCACTTCTCTCTCTTTTGAACATGCTGTATTTCATTAAGGGCTAGGGCAAGTCATGTGACCTTGGCATAACAGAGTTGCTTTTCATACAGACTTGAATGCTGCATACAGTTAGTTTTTATTCAGGATAGAACTTCAAATAAATAAATAAATAGTATAAAATAGCTCACACACTCTCTACTAAATATCTTCCAATTGACTGTGAGTCCATCACTCCTGAGGCCCAGAACCCTGTCACCATACTGCTCCACTTCTAGATATAGGATCCATCTGAGCCAAGGGATTACTGGAAGTTTGAGTCCTCCTTTGAGCAGGTAAAAGATATAATAACACACTTCGCACAGGATATATGACTCACTTGCATTTGAACCAGCTAGTATGTGAAGATGCTAAAGAGAAAAACAGGATTTGGGACTCAGAGCAATGAACTTAGGATTCAGGCAGGCTCGGGATATTGGTTCATCCAGGGGGTGCAAATCAGCCCTGGCTACCTTGTCATTGTTAATTGAAATTCCTTTTCTCCTCTTAGAATACACCTCTGCCCTCTTTTGGCTCAACTAAGCCATCATGGAACAGGTTGAGTGGATTCAGTGACTGATCTCAGCAAAGAGAAGCCTGCTTCTGCCCTTTCCATAGCATATTTCCCACAGTGATCCTGAATAGCACATCTGCCTGCCAAAGCTAAGGCATATGTACCACAGCTTACTTCCTCTCACAGCCCCTAGACAAATCTCCTCTGCCAGGAGTATCTGGGTATGCTGGGCAAACAGGGAGAAAGTGTTACATTACACTGTCTTTTAGGGTTCATAGGCATATTCTGTTTGTCCTTATGACTTTCCTTTCAAGACCCTCTTATTTCCTTCTTTCTCTCCTTGACCAAGTCCAAGCCATGGTCACATTTGTTTGCATAGTCATTTTTGATAAAGACAGTGAGAGATTTGGGTAGTATGCAATCTCCACAGTGTTGAGTAGCATCAGTCAGTTCACTCAAGTTTCCAAACAGGATTAATATTTTTTTAAAAGATTACAAGTTTTTCTTTTTTGCTACTATAGCCACCTCCTTATGAGTTGGTGTTTCCCTGCCTTCTTCTTTAATATATTGAAACAATACATCAGAACAAAGCTGAAATTAAGTAGAAAAATACTTGAGATGTTTATAAGGCGATTTCAGATAGTTCCTTTCATACCTTGAACTACTATTCAATTTACAGTCGGTAAAAGTTACAAAACTTGGGTCGGCCTATTATGTCTTGTAAGGGCATGAACCTGTAAACAGCTCACACCCTGAGTGACTTCTTTGTAAAGAAATTCTTTAATCAACTTGAGAGGGGCAAAGGGCTTAATCATTGAGTGAAAGGAAGTATACCACACAGGAACAACTAATGGTAAAGACAAGGTGCTTGGTTCTGGAGTCAATTGAGAAGGGAGTTCTAGCTGTTGAGAAGAGAGAAAACTCTGAAGAAAGCACTCAGTATTGAGGACTCATCTTTCCCCATTTCCCTTATATCTCTTAGGTTATACAGCAGGTGGGGAGGACATTTTTTTTCTCTCTTTCCTTCCTCCCACAGCATGGGTGTCTTGCAGCAGAAGCATACAGCCATAGCATATGCCTTGCCTATCAGAGACCAGGCATAGAAAGTTCAACTAAGGAGAACTGGCCGAGAGACTCCTTTCAAAGGACCTACTCATTAAAGATACTGAGCAGAGGGGGAACAGTGAGGGCATTGTGAGAAGGCAACAAAACAAAACCAAACCATAGGCCCCTTCCCTGCTAGAGGCATAAATTACCTTGGTCACATGTAAACCTTATGTGTGTGCTTCTCTATTAGTGTGTTTTGCATGTGCTCCCATTCCCATTAACTGTGTGTATTTAGAGAGAGAAAAAGTGCTTCAAATCTGAGTAAAATGACTATTAATGGTGAATTCTTGGAGGAGGGAGCTTATGAAGTATAGTTTTAGGAGGCTGGACCCACAAAGTGCCTTAAACCTTGGAGAGCTGATCTTCCTGGTGATCTAAACCTATGAGTATGAGTTGAGTGGGCCTATTCCATAGGGGAAGCTACAGCATAAAGTACAATGTGAATTCACAGTTCTGAGGACATGTACTCTGACTGATAATGTCTATCTTTTGTAGGAAGGAGGATGAACTTAGGATTTCCTCCCGAGTACCATGAAAAAAAGGTCTCTGTTATCCACTCCATGCAGCATGAGCCTTTGCAATTCTTGCTTAGACAGGTAGGTGGCACTAAGGATAGACCACTGGCCCTGGAGTCTGGAAGATCTGAGTTCAGATCCAGCCTCTCAGTATCTTAACAGGTCTGTGGTCCTGGACAAGTCAGTTGGTCTTTTATCTGCCTCAGTTTCTTCATCTGTAAAATGGGGGTGATAATAATAATACCTACCTCCTAGAGTTGTCGGGAGCACAAAATGAGATATTTGTAAAGAATTTTCCAAATCTTAAAGTGCTATATAAATGTTAGCTATTATTGCAAGAAAGTCAGAAGTATTTACTTTCTTATACTCTTTAAGGGTCCCTCAACTTGTGACTGCCAGGCTCTTACTATCTCTGCCACAGCAAACGCTTGAGGCAATAGAAAAATATTCAGAGGATGTCAAGATTTCAAACGTCATTGGTGTTACGGCACCATCTACTAGCCAAACCCTTTTGTATATGCTGTGCCTTAAAACTTCTAACCACCGCAGTGTAGCTCACGAATGAGATTCTTCCTACACAAAGATAGATACACAGGTGAAGCCATGCATGTATTTAGATGTCCCAAATGTTGTTTTATCTGCAACGCAGTGATTCTAGATCTTTTCCTCTCTCTCTTGATAACAGCTCTGTACCATCAATGGCCCAGAATCCTTAGCTAGCTCTGCTCTTGACGTCTGCTTATAAGCAGCCTCAGAAGAGAATAGAAGGTGGAACAAGTGGTTATCAGAAACAGCTGATGCCTTGCTGCTCCACAGACCAATTGATCAATAGCCTTCCTGACTGTGATAGCACTCTTTCTCTCCCTGGGGTGGGTGCATTCGGGATACTGAGGTACTTTGAATCAGGTAGCTAGGTTTGCATTGATTGAGTGGTTTGCATGGTCTGGTCATGGAGTTCTAGCTTATAAATTTGTGTAAATATTTACTTTAGGAGGAGGAGTAGGTTCCCAGGTGGCTAGCACAAAGGTGAGTGATATTTCTACCAGAGGATCTAGGAAATGTCATTCCTTAAAGCCAAACTCTCCAGCCAGGTCTTTTTTTTTTTAAATAGTTAACCACCGTGTTACTGTTTTCCATGGCTCTCTTTAGAATAGTAACTGTTGTAGGTCTGATACATCATTTCAAATTATCTGAACAAACATTTGCTAGGTTGCTCAATGTCTCATATACCTTTGGATTGTTCTTACTATCATTGTCTATCACCTTTGCATGTGGTATAGTGTTTAGGGTGTTGATCTCATAGTCAGAAAGCACTGGGTTCAAATCCAACCTCTCATTCTTAGTGGCTTTGTAGTATTGACCAGATACTTAATTTTTCTGGGAGGGCCTTAGTTTCATTTGCAAAATGGAGCTAATAATTCTTGTGGTGTCTACTTTATCAAGTTGTTTTGTGGTTCAAGTGAATATAATGTAGGGAAATAGCTTTGCAAACTTTAAATTTCACTACAAATGTCTATTTTTATATTTTTCTCTTGGGCTTAAGCTAACGCTGCTCTCTACCTTCTAGCTTCTTCCCTCTCTCCCTTCCTCCCCTTCTTGCCCAGCCCCCCCCCCCTTTGCTTTAAAAATTGACTTTTATTTCTCATTCTTAAAATTTAGAGGTCACAAGCGGTTTCCTAAGCATAGCACAAAAAGGAGGGAATGAGAATTACTTTAAATGTAAAATGTCTTTTCATTATCTCAATTGATGTTGCTAATTGCATAAAGACCATTTTTGTTATACGTCTTTTCGATGCTTACTAATATATTGTTTTTTGTCTACTTCAAGCCAAGCCTTCCTGCTATTACTCTGGCCCCATTACAAGGTTACTTGAGTTGCTTTTCTGTCTTGGCCTTTTTCTGTTTCTTATACCAGAGATGACTTGCCTCTCTGTTCACATTACACAAGTGTTTGCAGCTTTATAAAAGTTATCATCTCACGTTGCAATAGTTTCTGGATTGAGACAAAGAGGACCTGTAGTTCCACACTTAAATTCCTTCCTATTTAGTTAATTTCTTTTAAAAATTATTTATTTATTTTTAATTCTTTTTTTTTAAATTTTGAGTTTTAAATTCTTTCTCTCCTTGTGAGACTCCCTCACCCCTTGAGAAGGCAAGCAATATGATGTCAATTATACATGTAAAATCATAACAATCATATTTCCATATTAGCCATGTTACACAAAAAGGCAAGAAAAATAAAGTGAAAAACTACTTTAATTTTCACTTGGAGTTCATCAGTTCTTTCTCTACAATTGAATAGCATTTTCATCATAAGTTCTTTGGAAATTTCTTAAGTCATTCTCATTCAATCATTCTTAAATCAAATCAGAGTAGCTAAACCTTTCACAGTTGATCATGATTATTGTCACATTGCTGTTACTGTGTGCAATGGTCTCCTGGTTCTGCTCACTTCACTTTGCATGAGTTCATATAAGGTTTTTATGACACAATTATGCTTATCTTTTTATATAGCACAATAGTATTCCATTACAATTATATATTTGCTCAGCTATTCCCCAATTGATGGACATTTCCTTGATTTCCACTTCTTTGCCATCATAAAAAAGAGCAGTTATAAATATTTTTTGTACATATAGGTCCTTTTCTCTTTTCTTTGATCTCTTTGGGGTACAGAGCTTTTAGTGGTATTTCTGGGTTAAAGGATGTGCACAGTTTTATAGCCCTTGAGGCATAGATCTAAATTGTTCTCTAGAATGGTTGGACCAGTTCACAACTCCACCAACAGTTAATTAGTATAATTAGTTTCCCTCATTCCTTCCAGCTTTTGTCATTTTTGTTGTTGTGTGTGAAGTGGTACCTTAGGGTTGTTTTAATTTGCATTTCTCCTTCAATACTGATTTAAAACTTTTTTCCCCATCTGACTATAGTTAGCTTTGATGTCTTGTGAAAACTGCCTATTCTTATCCTTTGGCCATCAATTGAGGAATGACTCTTATTTTTATAAATTGGACTTTTCTCTATATATTTGAGAAAAGAGGACTTTATCAGAAAAACTTGCTATAATTTTTTTTGATATCACTTTGTTGTCTGTGGTACCTTTTGTGGTTTTGTTGATTATTTCTTTTAATTAGATCTATTTTTGCTTTTGCCTTTTCTGAGATCATAATTGCTTTCCCTGCCTTTTTAACTTCAGCCAAAGTATCAAGATTTTTCTTCATCTCCTTATTTTAACTCTCGTGTGTTTCTTTCAAATGTTTTTGGATTCTGGTTTCTAATCCATTCTGTAATCTGCTTCTGTTTCATGGGTGAACTCATCCCATTCACATTCATAGTTATACTTACTAACTTGTATTTCCCGCCATCCTATTTTCATCTATTTATCCTTCTCACTCTCTTTTTATCCTATCCCTCCTCAAAAATCTGTTTTACTTCTGACCACTGGCTCCCTTAATCTGCTCACTGTTTTATTATCCCCTGCTGCTAAATTTTGTGTGATCCTGACTGTGGCTTCACAATATTTTAATTATTTCTTACCTGCTGCTTGCAAAATTTTCTCCTTGACATGGGAACTTTGGAATTTGGCTATAATATTTCTGAGAGTTTTAATTTTGCTCTTTCAGTAGGTGATCAGTAGGTTCTTTCCATTTATATTTACCCTCTGGATCTAGAATATCAGGGCAGTTTTCCTAGCTAATTTCTTGAGATATAATATCTAAGTTCTTTTTTTTTTTATCAAAGCTTCCAGCTAGTCCATTAATTCTTAAATGATCTCTTCTTGATTTATTTTCCAGTTCAGTAGTTTTTCCAAAGAGATAGTTCACATTTTCTTCTATCTTTTCATTCTTTTGACTTTGATGGTTTTTTCTGATGTCTCATAAAGTTATTACCTTCTATTTGCCCCAATTCTAATTTTTAAAGTATTATTTTATTTAGTGAATGTTTTAACCTTGTTTTCCCATTTGGCCTATTATGCTATTTAAGGAGTTCTTTTCTTTAGTGAATTTTTGTGCCTCTTTTACCATTAGGCCAATTCTGCTTTTTTTTGTTTGTTTGTTTTTTACGGTGTTATTTTCTTCAGTATTTTTTTTTGTGCTTCTTTCACTAAGTTGTTAATTCTCTTTCATAATTCTCTTGATTCCTCCTTATTTCATTCCCTGTTTTCCCCCCTACCATTCTTATCTCTTTCTTTAACTCTCCCAGGAATTCTTTTTGGGCTTGGGTCCAATTAGTATTTTTCTTTGAGGCTTTAGTGTAGCTGTTTTCACATTGTCTCCTTCTAAGTTTGTGTCTTGGTCTTCCTTGTCACTGTAGTAGTTTTTTTATGGTCAAGTTCTTTTTTGTTGTTGTCATTTACTCAGTTTTCAGCCTACATCTTGACTTTGAACTTTATATTAATGTTGGTCTCTGCTCACTTGGGAATAGTGAAACACCATCCCAAACTTTAGGCTTTCTTGTGCTGCTATTTTCAGAGCTAGTTGTGAGGATCTACAAGTTTTTGGTGCTTCCAGGGTGATGTGATCTAGGGAGAGATCTGGTCACTGCTCTCCTGGTCTGTACTACACTCTTTATCCAGGAAGGGTACCTGATCTTCTCTAGCCACAAGGGTTATTGCTCCTCTCTTCCTTGGAACTGTGACTGGAGACCCTTCTCTTTTTTAAATGACCACATGTTCTCTTCTTTACCTGGAAACTGTGACCCAGAACTGCTTATGAACGGTAGAACTGTCAATTAGTGTGAGAAGTACCCAGTGCCAGCAAAGGGTTCCCTGTAATTTCTTTTTGACCAGTTGTCAGACCTCTTTACCATCTCTGGACTGTGAGCTCCTAACGCTGTTGCTGCTGGTGCTTGTTGCTGCTGCCTTCAGGGCCTGCCATTGGTGCTGCTGCACATGCTGGTGCAACATACCTCTCCTGCCCAACCTCACAAGTTGTCTTAGGCTAGAAAAATGTCTCACCCTCACTTTTTGTTGTCTCTGCTGCTCCAAAATTTGATTTGAGGTATTATTTTAAAGTTGTTTGGAGAAGAATGTTGGAAGAATTCAGCTGGGTGGTTGCCTCTCCTCTGCCTTCTTGGCTTTACTTCAAGGAGCTTTACACACCTATATTTCAAGATTGATAGCTGACCCTTTCCCAGAGACACATGTTCACATTGAAACATAAGTAATTTTAGTCCTTCTATGGTTTTCTCCTCAAAGAAGCATTGCCACCCTCCAAATCACTGTGAGATCAGAAAGGGAGCATTTTCTCATAATGATTAGGCATAATTAATCACATTGTGTTATGTAAGTCAGATTAGAAGTTGTAGGCAGGGAGTCATTTTGTTGTGGAACTCCAGGTTGGAAGGAATGAGGACTTGGACCAGGGTGGTAGCAGTGGGAATGGAGGTGATAGGAGGACAAGAGAGACATTTCAAAGGAAGGGAACAACAGGACTTCATGACAAATTGGAAAGAGAGGATGAAGGAGAGGGCTGAGTCAGAGATGAATCTGATTTTGTAGGATCCTCAAAGTCAGAGACCATGCCTTATACTCCCTTTGTAACCTCCTAGCACAGTGTTGGGCACAAAGGAGACTTTCAAAACACATGGATTGAGCAGATTGAATCACCCACCTAATCACTGGTGCATCAATCTGCCCTTATGTGACGAGACATAGGTTTAAGGGTTGCTCTGCACCTTAGTTTCTTCGGTGGGAGCAATTATTGTTGCTGTCATAAAACATGAAGGGCTGTAAAGTATTTTGATCAATATCTTATAAAGAGGTGCTACAAATGGCAAATGAACCTAAAATACAAGGTTATGGCACATCGTGGTCTTAATGGGCTGCCAACTGTTTTACTGTTGGAGCTGAATGACTCAGAGGACAGCTTCAACTGAGGGCACACTAAGAGAAGATGAATTATTTTAGGCTAGATAAGTGATTTTGATGGATATCACAGTCTGCTGGATTTTGTAGTTTCTCCATAATATATGTGTGTATATGTTGGAAAGACTTCCATCTTTCTATCTTTCTCCATCTGCTCTTTCTCCTCTCCTCTCCTCTCCTCTTCTCTTCTCTTCTCTTCTCTTCTCTTCTCTTCTCTTCTCTTCTCTTCTCTTCTCTTCTCTTCTCTTCTTTTCTCTTCCTTCTTCCTCTTCCTCCTCCTCCTTTTGTTCTTCTTCTTCTTCTTCTTCTTTCTCTCTCTCATTCTCTCATCTCTCTCTCTCTCTCTCTCTCTCTCTCTCTCTCTCTCTCTCTCTCTCTCCCCTCAAAATTCCCATTATACAGGGAGAAAACCTCTTAAGTTGTGCTCTTGTATAAACTTTTTCTACTCCTAAGGTGGGTAGAAATATAACTTCTGGGGTCTTTGTGAGGGTGTTACACTATCATAAAGCTTTGGGCTTCAAGGGGAGCCAGATGTTCTTAGGAGAGAACAGAAAAATTGAAAATCTGCTGTTCTCAGGTTGGACATTGAGTAGGTGTATGAGAAAGACTCGTTATTGAATAGCCCTGGAGAATGAAGCAGGTCCATATGAGCTGAGTGCTGCTGTTATATAAGTCAACTGAGACACATGTTATACATTCCTAGCCCTGGAACCAAAACTCTACTGTAGTTTGACTAAATGGTACTAAACTTAATCATAAAACCTCTTCGCTCTTTTCCATTTCCTAACTCACAACCACATTTCCTTCCTACCCTAATAACTGTTTCAGGTTAGATGATATTAAGATATAGAAACAAAATAAGCCCAAGGCAACAAAATTTAAAAATGAATTCAGAGATGATGGCTGGATTTACAAGTAGTCAATGAAAAATGCCTCCAGATAAAGCCTTTAATCACAGTGGTAACGATTTTGATTTTTTTGCATCTCTGAGCTTTGGGAACTTCTTGCTCACTGATAAGATGCATGCCTACCGCAGGCATACATTCTCTAGAGATTTTTAGTAAGAAAAATAAAATCATTATTAACATAACATATAACGACATTGTAGAGCTAAACCAGTGTGAGGAGAGTAACTTCTTAGGGTACATTTCTATAGAGCTTTTGAGTTCATGAACTCTGTGATTGCTGGAATAATAGTAATCTGCTGGATAATTATCTGTTGCTGTTCTTCTTCACAGTGCCTTATGCCCCCTGCAGAATAGTCTGTCAGTAGGAAAAAAATGATGTTCTAAAAGTTCCTCTAGTCCAAGTCCCTCCTTTTACAGATGAGGAAACTGAGGTCCATATAGGTGACTTCTTGCCTCAAGGTGACAAAAATAGTAACTGAGTGGGTCAGAATTTCAACCCAGATCATCTTATTCCTAATTTAGTACTCTTTATGCTACGTTAGTTGAATAAAATATTTTACCAGCTAAAGAAAATTGTGATGAGGTAGGATCATTTAGTTTCAGACAAGATCTTTTTTTGAGGACGGATAAGCTTAGGAGATGATACCCCGAACACTTCATTCCTAAGGAATAGCAAAGAAAACAGAAGTGGGATGAAAAAGACAAATAAAATATCTAAATGCTGCTGACTTGGATGATTTCGTGAAACATAACAGTTTGAAAGATGGCAAGGAATCTCCAGTTTAAATTGTATCAAGCGAGGCTAGGGCTGTGCCTCATTTTTCAGACTTAAGTCACTTGCTTATTAAGATACCTTCATGAATATCATATGAGGATGTGTCAGAAAGAAAAACATCGCCAGTTATTTTCAGAGATATTCATTAGCAACAAGAGGGAAGGAGGAAGGGGAGAACCACCTTTCCTCTCTGTAAAGCAAAATACCTGTGATTGAAGTATGGGGACTTCTCTGAAATGGCTTATAGACAGAAGCCCGGTGTCAGCTGAACTGAAAGGCTGTAATGCAGGCACATAGAACTGAGAGTTCCTTAGCCCCAGTCTTATGAGTACTTTGGGAAGATTGAGGAGGGTATATCTGTGATTCCATTGTGAATGTCTTTTCAGCTGGTGGTGAAGAGGATGAGGCTAATCTCAGCAGGCCCATTTTCTGCTTTGTTCGTTTCCCCTTGGCTACTCAGCTTGTGTGATTGCCGTTGAGCTATTGATGAGCTCCTGACAGAACTTCTAGAAAAAGGGATAAAAGTTTGGAGTGCTGTGTACTTTAGGTTAGTTATTTCCCCAGATACTGGTGATCAATCTGAAAGTGAGAATTCAGAAGATAGTTTAGGACTGAGATTCATATAGTTTGCTTTTCGGATCTCCTCCAGTCATTGAGAAGATGAATCTCCTACTTGGATTTCATAATACGTACACTATCTACCTCATAGAGTTGTTGTGAGGGTCAAAAAAGGCAATCTCTATATAAGGCAGCACAGCAAAATAGAAAGAGCTTTAGCTTGGAGTCACAAGATCTGAGTTCAGAAAACCAAAGCATGAATCCTGATTCTGCCATTTGTCACCTTTATGACCCCAGTTAAGTCATTCGTTTTTGTTTTTACATTTTTTTGAGGGGGGGAAGGCAGGGCAAGTAGGGTTAAGTGACTTGCCCGAGGTCCTGACTCCAGGGCTGGTGCTCTACTCACTGTGCCACCCTAGCTGTCCCCCAGCTAAGTCATTGAACCCTTCTGAACCTCATGTGCAAAAATGAAGGTACTAGAAAATTTATCCAGAGTGTTGATATTTCAGCTTAATTAAAGGCATTTTATAACTTTTTATGACAAAAGCTGCTAGGATCCCGTTTCCAAACCATTTACGCTCAGTATAGCTAAATAATTTATAATTCAGACAAATCAAAGGGGGGCGGTACAAAGTCAGCTGTGAGGGGGCAGGTACAAAGCTAGGAGGTTGATGAGGATCATCAAGCCTAGAACAGCCAATGAGGCTCAGCTGGCTAAGCAGGGGTGTTTGGACTATTCTGAGAAAGGTAAAATATTAATGGATAATTGATTATAGCAAGTTGAGTAGATGTTTTTACTGTTGTGTCTCAACATGGACACATTTACAATGGGATCATTTTTTTTTCTCATTGTACTGTGTGGGTAGCAACATCTAGGATATTTATAATCATTTGCTATAAAGGCAAGCTCTCCAGAAGTACAACAAAATAAGATAGACCTTGAGCCAGGTTCACAAAACATAGGCGTCAGGTTGCTTCTAACTCTACATCTCTGATTCTGAGATACTGTATTTTGTTGTTTCAGTTGTGTCTTCTTCTTTGTGACCCCATTTGGGGTTTTCTTGGCAAAAATACTGGAGGATTTGCCATTTCCTTCTTTAGCTCATTTTACAGACGAGGAAACTGGGGCAATCAGGGCTAAGTGACTTGCCCAGGGTCACATAGCTAGTAAGTGTCTGAGTTTGGGTTTGAAATCAGGTTTTCCTGACTTCAGGCCCAGTGGTCTATCTACCGCATTACCTAGCTACCCCAAAATTCTATATAAAGGTAAGCTATTATTTATTATTATTATATCGGTGATGATGCTGTGTTGTGGTAATGAGTCCTCCCTGAGTTGCTTTCTCCCATCTTCAGCCATTTTTGAGAAACAAAAAGTATATGATCATGTGGATATGTTGTATGAATATTAGCTGAGAGAAGTAGAAATGTCTGCTTTGTCTGGTGAAGACAAATTTTAGAGGGACTTTTAACTCTCTTCAAATCTTTCCAGTAGAGTTAGATGGAAAAGGTATTAGACTTGCTCAGCCTGGTCCTAGAGAACCAGGACTAATTAATCAACAAGCATCTATTAAGTGACTACAATGTTCCAAGTACTATGCAAGGTACTGGGGCTTCAAAGACAAAAATGCAACAGTTCTTATCCTCTAGGAGCTTATATTCTATGGGGGAAACAACAGGTACACACATTAATAAATTCAAAACATCACAAAGTAGATATCAGGGACAGTTATAAGGAAATAGACTGCAGCTCAATGTGAGAAAAGTATTTCTTGCAATTGGAGTTATCCAGAAATGAAATAGTCTCCTCCCCTTCCCCCATGTGGATAGTCTCTGTCAACTATAGGTAGTGGAAAGGAAATGGAGAAATGTCCTGAACTAGTTATATTGATAGGGCCACCCATGAGATTTGGTTTCAGACTAGTCTAACCAGCCTCTTTCCTATAGGAGTGTAGCTTAGAGGTACTCAAGAAGCAGATAGGATATTCTTTCTGAGGTCGCTTCCAAGTATGACATTCTAAGATTGTGTTTTTTTCCCCCCATCTTCCATTAACCTTCACGACAACTCTGGGAGGTAGTTGCTATTATTATCCCTATTTTACAATAGAAGAAACTGAGGCAAACAGAGGTTAAATGACTTGCCCAGGGTTACAAAGCTAACAAGTTTCTGAGGCTGGATTTGAACTCAGGTCCTCTTGGCTTCAGGCCCAGCACTCTATTTCTCCTCTATTTTTTGTGGCTTTTATTATTAGCATTTTTTAAACATAGGGATGTTTTATATTCTCTCATTCCTCACCACAAGCAGAGCTGGGGCAAGATATTTATGAACCCTAGACAAGTTCTGAAAATTAAATGTCTACCCTGAGGCCCTGTGTTTGAAAACTGTGTTACTAATTATAAGAATATCTTATAAATTAATTCTTTCCTGTGTATTTTTATCTATTGAGATACTTTTTTTTTTACTAGATCCTTAATTTCATAGGTAGAGGGAACTTTTTTGAGGAAATCCTTTTACCACTGTGAATTTTAGGGCTCTTCTCCTTAGAGTATCACAGAATTGTCAAGCAGGTATGTATGAGGGTGGTGCTGAGAGATTAAGAAGTGATCTGCCCAGGGTCCCACACTCAGTGTGTGTCAGAGGAAGACTCAGACTGAAGCCTATACAGTGAAGACAGCACTTTATCCACCCTGCCTTATAAAAGTTCTTAATAAATGTTATTAAATTACTTTGAATTCAGGGTCTAGCTCAGGTGCTATCATGGAAGTTTCCAAAATCCCATTAACTATAAGCAATATCTCCATCTTTGGTTTTCTCTCCTGCATATTGTGTACATAACAACTTAAAATTCAAACTCCTCTTTTTTGGCATTTGAAGCCCTTCACATTCTGGCCCACAATCTGTGTGCCTTTGCACACAAGCTGTCTCCAGTGCCTGGAATACTCTTTGCCTCTTTGAACCACTCACTCCCATCAAGGCTCGGCTCAAGTTCCATCTACTTCAAGAGGCCTTGATGATTCCTCCAATTATTGGTACCCATCCCTCCCCTGTCCCATTGCCTACAGAATGTTTTAATTTTTTTTAACACATTTTGTGTCCTCTCAAGTAGAACACAAGCTTCTTGAGGATAGATTCTTGAAATTACTGGTTGTGGGATAGAGTTTGCAATTAAAGCATCTGCCTGTCTTATTTGTATTCTCTAGCACTGAGCCCAGTGCAGGGCGCAAGGGAGACCCTTATAAATGCTTATTGATTGAGTATAACTTATATTAGTTACCCCTATTCTTAGCACACTGACTACACTGTAAAGTCCTTGTGCACAGAAGCTGTGTTGTTTCATATTTTTACCCCTAGCATTTTGAATAATGAACAGAGTATATATTTCAAGGATATTTTTTATGTGCATGTGAAAAAAAAAGATTCATTTTTTCCTTTCAAATTTGTGGTCCCTTGTACACATTAGGGGGAAGTGATCCATGGATGTCAGTTTAAGAACATTTGCTCCGTGAGGAGATCTTTCTGAATGCATCTTTCCGTGAGGTCTAGAGATATTTTGTCTATGAGAAAACCTTTGGCTCTTTTTTAATGTAGGCCTTCTATTATTGAACCCTGGCTAAATACAAATAACTTTCCGTTGCTGGACTTTCTTTTTTCCATATCTGCTAAATCCAAACTAAATCATACTCACACAAGGAAAACTTTTAGACCATCTATTCCAATCCTCCCATTTTATAGAAGAAAAACTGAGGCCCCAAATGGCAAAGACATTGCTTGCCCACAGCCACACAGCTAGTTAGTGGAAGATTCATCCTGATTCAACTCATTAGGTTGTCCATTGAGTTAGTACATCAATCCATATATTAAAGGATATTTTTCAAACTGAATTGAATTAAGTTGCTATCCATCAAATATTAAGATCCTTTAAAAAAAGTGAATGCTACATAACTGTGTAATACAGAACTATGTACTGCAGAGCATGGAATCTACTTGTAAAACATCCCACATTATGGCTCCACTTCCTCTTCTGCCTTATGTGGTTGGCCAACTTACCTACCCCTAGTTTGGTGAGACACCTAGATTGTAGAATGGATAGACTGTTGAACCTGGAGTAAGGAAGACCTGAGTTCAGTTTTGACCTCAGACATTTAGTAGCTATGTGACCTCGAACAGTCACTTTTCCTCAGTTTGTCTCAATTTCCTTATCTCACTCCGCTCCAAAGCCATGGTTTGAAAGCCAAAGATTTACTTGATAGATTTTCTATCTCTTTTTTGATCTATCTTCATTTATTAGTCAGGAAAATGGAGAATTTACTGTAATACATTTGGTCATGACAATATAGACTAGGAAGATGAAGAAAACACTTAGGGATCATTAGATGAATTCACTGAGCTTGTTGCTTCTGAGTGGTGGCAGGGTTTAAGTAATCAGCACTACATCTTGGCCATCCCCAGGGGATATGACATTGACCTGGTTGCTGAGAAGGGGGAAATGGGTTTATTGGATATATTTCCTGTACTCACAGTCATTGATTGTAGGGGGAACTTGCATTGCAGAGCAGCCAGGGTAGCGATGGTGAAGAAGGATAGTTACCTTGCAAGGCATTATTGCTTTCAAGCCTTGCCACCATGGCTGTCCATCTTCTTTGTCTTTGATGGATTAGCTTTTCAGAACTATGTACTCTGAGGGACTAACTTGGCGATATGGAAGGGCTGACTTATCTGTGATCCAGTTTGGTTATCAAGAAAATTCCATTTAGTTAGATTCTGTTTTACCTCTTGAACATGGAAGAGATGCTTTAACTTTCATGTCTACACTTTCTAGAATATCAAGAGCATCTCTTTAGCTTAGTAGATCAGAAGCTAAGAGACCAAGTATTACCTTTCTAACTTAAAATTATAGTGTTTTTATTTTAAAAACTTAGATTCATTAAAGTGCTACCTCTTTAAGGTCTACAAAACTTTTTGCATACCCTTTCCAAATTATTTTTCCATTGTAAAGATAAGTAAACTGAGGCCCAGAATGGCAAAATGACTTGTCCAAGGTAACACAGCTTTGACAGGGGGCAGAGCTTAAATTAGAACCCATGTCTACTGACTTCAAGTCCAGTGGTCTTTCCATTCCATTACTACCTTTTTGCTTTAAATATCCTTTCTTATTTTTACAATAAATTTAATTAGGAGGATGTAACATAATAAGATAGAATCTAGGTTAATAATAATTTGAAGAATATTTCAAACACTACATAGAACCTTCATAAGTACATTAGCTTACCAAAGTTCATGAATGTAATCAAATTTATTTACTTTTCTATTGACTGGAATATCTCAGGAATCATACAGGTAGACTTTTAAAGATTTCTTATTTCAAATTATTCTCAAATAAGATCATAGACTCTGAGCTGTAAGGGTACTAGAGGCCATTGATCTAACCCCCTTATTTTACAGATGAGGGAACTGAAGCACAGGTAGGTTAAATTACCCAAACTTTGGATCAAATACCATCATAAGCATCTGAGGCAGGATTTGAATTCAGATTTTCCTATCTTCAAATCTGGTGCTCTGTTTTCTTTGCTATCTAGTTGTCTCTTATACCCTCTACATTCCAGTTATAATGGACTGTTCTTCCTCAGTTTTCCTCTCTGTTTTTCTGCCCCTGCTCCATTCCTGGAATGCATTCATCCTTCTTCTCTGACTATTGAAATAACTTCTCTTCCTTAAAGACACATCTCAGGTTCCTCCATAAAACCTTTACCAATTTTCTCAGTTGAAAAGTGTCCTCAATTTTTTTTCTGGAGTACTTTGTTTGAATTTCTCCTTTATCCTTATCATATTTTACCTTATGTCATATTAATTCATCAACATGTCTTACCCCTGCTAGTAAACTGGATGCTCTTTCAGAGCAAAATTGTGTTATATCTGGCTTTGTATTCTTGTGTCTATTACAGTGCCTGAGACAGTGAGTGCTTAAAATTTTTTGGTTGAAATGAATTCTCAATCCCTCTAACTTTCTGGAATAAGAAACAGAGTCCCAAGGAGGTTGGTGACTTGTCTGAAGTTAACCGTTAGTTTGTGTTAAAGGTGGGACTAGAATTCATTTCTTCTGACTCCAAGTCTAGTGCTCTTTTCACTATAACATGCAATATGAATGACCCTGTTCAAAAGCTATAAATTAATAGCATGAGAGAAAACCTACGTTGATGAAATTACAGATCCTTTAGATCTGTAGATTGTATTCTATCAATTATTTATATCAATTGTATTATATCAATCTGTACATAGAATTAGAAATCAACATGAACATTACATAAGGTCCCCTCCTACTTGTCCACACAAGTACTTATACCTTACTTCCTGCCATTTTCTCTGCAATCCCCTGATACTGTTGCTTTGTTCCTTGAACACTTTTATCCATCTCCCTACCCTGAGGATTTTCACTGGCTGTCTCCCATACCTGGAACTTTCTCCCTCCTCTATTCCACCTCCTGGCTTCTTTGAACTAAAGTCCCACCTTCTTCAAAAAGCCATTTCCAATCCTCTTTCACGCTGGTGTCTTACCTGAGGTTATATCCAATTTATACCATACGTATTTTGTTTGTTATACATAGCTGTTTGCATGGTGTCTTCCATGACTGAGTTCAAGGACTAATTTTCTTTTCCTTTTTTTTTTCCAGTGTTTGCACAGTGCCTGGCACATAATGGACATTAAAAAAATACTAGCTGACTTTACATCAATAGTTAAAAAAATATAATTACTACAGGAGGAAAGTCTCAGTCCTCATATTCTATAATGCAGGACTCAGGTTATTTGCATTCCTTTAAATATTCATCCATTTCATTAAAGCTTTCAGTTTTGTTGGCATATAATTGGGCAAAATCATTTCCTTTATTTCAATTGTTGTGAATTATAATTTTTCATTTTTGACACAGATAATTTGGTTTTCCTCTTTCTTTAAAAATGATTAGCTTTTTGCTTTGTCAATTGAAAATAGTTCCTTGTTTTGCTTATCAGTTCAATGTTGGTTTCTTTTTTGCTTTCGTTTTTGTTAATCTCTTCTTTGATTTTCAGGATTTCTAATTTGGTGTTTAGATGAGGTTTTTTGATTTGCTGCTTTTCTTGTTGCTTTTTTTTGTTGCGTGGCAAATTCACTGACACGTTATTTTTCTTCCTTTGTTGGTGAAAGCACTTAAAGAAAAAAATTGCCCCTAAGGACTGCTTTTGCTACACTTTAAAAGGTTGGGTATGTTATCTTGTTGCCATTCTCTTCGATGAAATTATTTGTTGTTTCTATAATTTATTCCTTGACCCAACCAATTCTTTAGTATGAAATTACTTTGTCTCCACTTTCTTTTTACTTTTTTTCAAGGGTCCTTTTACTGCATATGAAGTTTTGGCTAAGTGATTGGTAAAGGTTGAGTTCGACATTTCTCTTTTTCCTCATTTGTGGACTAATAGAGTCAATTTTTGTAAAGATGCTATACAAGCCTGGAGAATATGAATACTATTCTCTATTCCCATTTAATAATTACTAGAGATGTATCATATTTAACTTTTCTAAAATTCCATTCAGTTTATTTATTTTTATTTAATATTTTGTTACATTTGTCTAGATTTAAAAGGTTGAGGTTCCCCCCACTATTATAGTTATATTTTCTCTACCTCCTTGTAATTTAACCTTTCCTTTAAGTATTTTGATTCTATGTCATCTTAATATATATTATTATTATTATATAAACATTAAATCTTAATATTGAATATGGTGCCATTAAGCATAATATATTTTTTACATTTTTGTGGAAAATATTTTAAGTGTATCTTGTGAATTATTTTTACAAGTATTAAATGCAAATATATCTTTAAGTGTATATATATATATATATATATATGTATGTATTTTTACATATACGCCTACACCACTACAGAAGGGTGGCAAAGAAGGCACCTGATGACAGAGAAGATTCAGTATGGCAGAGAGGAGTTTGGCCTTACCTAAGGATACCCATTGAGGCCAATTGGGGAGTTGTAGGTATAGAAGATACTTATCTGCAGAAAAAGCCATGACAGAGAGTCAGCCATATCTGATAGTGCCTGGTTGTAACAACAATGCTGCTTGTAGCTGCTGTGGAGGTGTAAGGCCAATAACAATAGCACATGGGAGGGCTGCTAGCACAGGTTCTTTGATCTACTTTTCTAAGGAAAGCATCTTTAAGGGGTTTGCAATCTCACTTTAATTAAACATATGTATATCATTCACTTATTTCAGGGGAAAAAGTCAGCACCCTGAACTTCAGAGAAAACAAACAGAAATTACAAGCAGAAATTATATAAACAGAGCAAATAACACAAATCAGCAGACAGGGCTTCTAACTGTCTGTCCATAGCAATACATATATAGTTACCAGAGAGAGAAGCACCAACATCTGGGTTTTCAAATGCAGGGGGTTCCTTAATGGCTACCCAGAGTCTCATCCGACCAAATCACACAAACTCTTCCAATGAATGTGCCCCCAAAGCAAAATGCTAACCTCAGAGTATCTATATACTTCTTCAGGATCAGCTCGCAGAGGGCATCACAACCACGTGACTCAAACTCATGTGACTTAGGCTTTCTTGTGATTTAAGCAGGTCATCAAAGACTCTTGATTCAATCAAAGACTCAATCAAAGGCACTTGATTGCCTTAGTGCTGAGAAGCACACCAAAAGAAAAAAAACAACAAAAGGTCCCACTTTGCTTGCCATTACACTAGTGGAAGATATGCAGAACTATAGGAGAAACATTTATAGCACAAAGCCTCAACTTTCCTATTGGGTGCTGTGTGAAACTTTGGAATGAGTCAGGCACTGTATTAAGTGCTGGAGATAAGAAGAAAGGCAAAAGTCTCTGCTTTCAAGGAGCTCACAACATAAAGGGGGAGACAACTTGCAAACAACTTATACAAATAAGCTATATACAACATAAATGGAAAATAATCAAAAGAGAGAAGGCACTAAAATCAAGGTGGGGGGGCGGAGCTCAGGAAAGCCATCCTGTAGAAAGTGGAATCTTCGTTGAGACTTAAAAGAAGTCAGAGGCAGAGATTAGGAGGGATGTTTTCCAGGCATGGAGCACAGCCAGTGAAAATATGTAAAGTGCCAGAGTGGAGAGATGGAGTGTCTTGTGCAAAGACCATGAAGAGTCTAGTGTCGTTGTACTGCAGAGTACATGGGGTTCAGTAAGGTATAAGAAAACTGGAAAGGTGGGGCAGGTTATGAAGGACTTTGAATGTCAAACAGAAGGTTTTTATATTTGAACTTGGAGGTGACAGGGAGCCATTGCAATCTATCGAACGGAGGGTGGTGGTGAGAACATGATTAGACCTGAGCTTAGGAAGATCAGTTTAACAACTGAGTGGAGAATGGATTGGAGCAGGGAGAGTCTTGAGGCAAGGAGATCAACCTGCTGACTGTTGCAAGAGTCCAGGTATTAAGTGATGAAGGCCTATTATAGGGTGGCAGGGGTGTCAGAGAATAGAAGGGTGGAGTATGTGTGAGCCATCAGGAAAGCAAAATCAACAGGTCTTGGCAATAGATTGGATATAGGGGTTGAGAGAGAGTGAGGAGTTGAGGACGATTCCTAAGTTTTGAGCCTGGGTGAATGGGAGGATGGTGGTACCTTAGGCATAATAGGCAAGCTATATAGAACCACAGGAAGAGCAGCTGACTAACTAGAAAAAACTCTATCTGGCAGCACCTACTGAGAGCAGCTGGGGAGCAGCCTGCTTCTTTATGATTATAAGTTACTGAGGTTGTATATAGCTCTTTGCAAGAGTGTTACTTGTTGGAGGATGTCTGCCTATTTTTCTAAGAGTTCAGCTGTGAAAAAAAAGAGCTCAGCTGTGAATTCTTTTTTGTTTGTCAGTTAATAAAACTTTCTTTAATTTTGTGAATTGTATAATCACAAGTACAGCTAGAAGGCATAGTGGACAGAGTGCTAGGTCTGGAGTCAGGAAGATCAGAGTTCAAATTAGGCTTAAAACACTTACTAGCTGTGTGAACCTGGTCAAGTCACTTAATCTTGTTTGCCTCAGTTTCCTCATCTGTGAAATGAACTGGAGAAGGAAATGGAAAATGGAAAACCAGTGCTTCTGCCGAGGAAACCCACAAAGAGTTGGAGACTACTGAAACAACTCAACAACAACAATAATCAAAAGTGTTTAGTGGATCTAATTGTGTGTGTGCCTGTCTATGTGCGTGTGTGTGCATGTGTGTGTATGTGCCTGTATATGTGCGTGTGTGTGCATGTATGTGTATGTGTGGCAACTTTTCAGAGATTTCCTTAGGTTTTCTGTATGGGGGTAATGAGAGGAGAGTGAGAAAATCTCCAAAAGTGTGCCTGGGCCTTTTATGTAATTAGCGAATCTTGGGCACAAGGATTATACCACTGGATTTGGAGATAAGAGAAAGGGCACGGAGGATCTGGCCCAGGTGTAACTGCAAGGCAATAAACAAAACATCAACGAGAATCATGAATATGCCCATGTAGTTCTGTATCGTGAAGTATGAGAGACTCTCCACATAGAAAGTAGAACAAGTAAAACGTTTATTCAGACACCAGAGAACCATATCCCATAACCAAACAATCTGCTCTCACAACCACTGAGCCCACTGTATTATAACATCAAGGAACTTAAAACACAATATCACAACATGGAGCCTCACAATCCCAAAACCTCTCTGACCCCCTGTTGGGGCCTTCCCCAAAACTCACAGTATAGTTACCACAGGTTGGCTGTCTTTACCTCAGCTCTAACTATCATGATGGCCGTTAATAGCCATAATGGCTCTCTCTCAGCATTTCCTGTGATACAACTTTCTTTTCCTCTCAGGAAGCTCCTCCTGCCACATGTGACTTAGGTTTCCTGTGATGTAAGCAGGTCACACGGCCTATTAATGGGTGGGAAAGATCTTCAAATGTAAATTGCTATTACAGCACAGCAAGCCCAAATTGTCCTACATGAGACTCAGCTTTATTAGAAGTATCCTTTTTGACTCTACAAAATGAACTCAGAAGTTGTTAATAGTTAAATGTGAACATGTAGAATTGTCTCAATGAATAAGAGCTGTTTCTATCAGCTGTATGTTCAAGATCCTTTGTTATTAGCTACTTAATTGCTGTTCTGGTGAATTAAATGATTTTTTTTACTCCAAAGGGTAAATGGTGCTTTTCCAAATCACTGTTTACACAAAACATTTGCACATCCCTGTGCATTCCTACCCATTGCTCTCCATGCCTAAAATGGGCTTCCTCTAGATCTCTGCTATAGTGTGATCAAATTTAAGTGTCACCTCCTCCATAAAGTCTTTCCTCCTCTCCTCTAGCTGAAACCTGTGTCTTCCTCTTCAGATTTCTTTGAGCACCTTGTGTGCATTTTTTCTATGGTCTCTTGTTTTTTTCTCACATCAAACCTATCAACAGAAGCAAGCTAAAGGAACTAATTTGTAGGGGCTCAGTTACTGGTGAAAATTTACATAGTTCTGGTACATGTAGACCCCAACACCATGACAGTTCATCAGTTACCTTTGTCTACCAAAAACATGTGTTGTAGATAGGGCAAGTCTCATTTTATAGAAGAATGCCAGATTAAAAATTAAGTGATTTGTCCAAGGTAACATAGATAGCAGAGACATAACTATCAGTTAGAGGTAAATAAGGCTTTGCACCAGGACACCAACATCTGGAGGATGTGCTGCTTCCCTTGAGGTTGCACATTTCCTCCTCAAGGTTGTTGACCTCCCTCTGACTTACTTTAGGGTCCTTTGCAGCTAGACATTGCCACATGGTGCAAACAAACATGGACTAACCTCTCCAAGCCCCATTGTGGTCTACCTTTTTTTTTCTCTGTTTAATCTCCACTAAAGCAAGGATAAGACCATCCCCTTCCATGGACAACACCCAGAGTTATTCTGGTTTCTGTTCAATAGTTATAGCCTGCTGCCTCCTTCACTGCTTCTCCCAACCCAATGATTTTTACCAAGAAAATATTCCTACTTATGACTCTGGTACATAATAAGTGATGGAAATGAGACTAAAATCCAGATCACCTGATTCCAAGATCAGTGTTCCTTGATATCATTCTAGGTAATCTTGCCTACTCATTGCATTAATCCAACTCTCCCCTTCTCCTCCACGTCCCCAAAGGATTGAATTACTGAATCAATGCATAATAGCAGCAGCAAAATGAATGAGTGAAGTGTACACAGAAATCAGCCTGTTGAACTCTTTGATGTCTGGTTTAATATTTACTAGAGACATAGATCATGGCTTGGAAATGATTCTGTGGACCTGCCATGTGTCCCATATGCACATACTGTTCTTCCATCAAAATCATCTGTGTTAACTTTAACACTATTCATTATTCTTTCTTGATACTCAACAATTTTAGGAGTTTAGATGTTTGCAAACTACTGCATAAGCAAACTATGCTTTATAATCCTATGCTATGCTACGTTTTTGACATAGCACATTCTCTGAATGTCACTTAACTGACAAATTTAGACAAATGTTTATAGGAGGGAGTGAAATTGCTTTGGAGTTGGAGATGATAACAATCCAAATGGCAAATAAAGAAGATTGCTGCCTACAGGAGCTAAAGCTTTTGAAATCATAGGCACTTGAGGCTATGCAGACCCATCACTGCTTTCTGGCTTCCATTTTTTATCTTGACATCTTCCATTTTACTTCCCCAAAGACTGTCTGAAGCCATTGATCATATCACTCAAGACTTACTTACTAAGCATCTATAACATGTATGAGGCAACGTGCTAGGAGCTATGGGGGTAACAAATATGAATTAGATGTTTCTGCCTTCAAGGGACCTTTTAATATAGTAGAGAAAATGACATATACATAAATTATTAGATCGTTAGGTGATAGCCTTTGACCTGGACCTTTCAAGAAGCAAAGATGTGAAGGTGGGTGTTCTAGAGGCACAAAATGCCATGAGGAAAGATACAGAGGTAGGAATATGAAAAGTATATTCTAAGGCAGGAGTAAAGCATTTTTTTCCTATACTGGAAAAAAATCTGCAAAGAGCTACACATAAGTAAAAAGTAGTTAATCTTATTTTGGTTTGCCTTTTTCTCTTTGTGAGAGGTGTATAAAAGATTCAACTCATCTAATTTCTAATTAAGAAAAGGAATTGTAAACAATGCACTCTCTTTTTTAAAGGCCTTTTAATATGGAGAACTTTAGTGCTAAAACAAGCATTAAAAGTACTTTTGTATAAAGGAAAAAGTGTAAACTAACTGTTAAAGGACATATGTTATTGTAACTGGCATAGATCAACATTTTGAGCCCTAAAAGGAGTACAAAAATGACTTTGTTTTAATAAAAACTGCCAAAATAGGCAACATAGCTTTCAGATGGGATTTGAACAGTGTGGAACAGAAACTGTAGCATAACAATAAAGATTCAAATTTATGACATAGAGTAATGAATGACATAGAATAATCTCTTTTTAAAAAACATTCTGAAAGTTTAAAGCTGTAGAAAAACTTTTATTATTAAATACTTGGAAATATGAGTACAAAGAAATATATAGATCAAGGACACACAATGGGATGTGGGTCTGCATTGAGAACTTAAGAGCTTTAGGACATTATGGTCCCCTCATTTAAGAGGGTTGAAAGAAATCATTATGAAAGAGTAGAAAGAACCCTGATTTGAATCCAGGCTCTGATAATAACTAGTAATATCGTTTGAACAAATTGTTTGAACAAATCATTTCATCACAGGCCACAGAGTTGGCAGGAATCTTAGGAATCATTTATTCTAACACCTTCCCCCTCCCACCTCACTTTATATATGTAGAAGCAAAGTTGCAGAGATGGAAAGTGATTTATTTGCCCAAGGTCACATGGGTAGGAAGAAGCTGATTTTAAAGCCTTCTCACTCTAAGTCTGCTTCTCTTCTTCCATTCCGCCATGCTGCATACTGGGTATTTTTTCAGGGGACTTCAGTTTTCTGTAAGAGGGGAGCCAGATGAGTTCTGGGGTCCCTTCTAGTGCTAAGATTCTTTGATTCTATGAAATGTTTGTTGGTTTTCTTTCTATAGAACCTTTTGTAATCACCATTGCTGCAGGAAAGATACAGAGACTGAGGGCAGTTAATGAGTCCCTTGAAATGTTTTTGATCTGGAATGACAAAGATCTATGAGTTGACGTCTCTTATTCTTTAAAGAAAAGGAGCATTTTAGATATGTGGCCAACTAAAGTTCACTTGTACCAGGGAATTGGGTGAGAAATCGAATATTATATAATCAATGTTTTATTATTGTTTTTGTTCTTTTATGGATTGAAATATTGATACAGTACATATGAAGATAGCAAGCACACATGTACAATCTTCTTGTGCTTAGGTCTATTTTGGGCCCTGTTGATGTCTCTTGGGTTGTTCTTTTTCTTTTGAGACTTCTGACAATAGATGAGATATCTGAAAACCTGCCTAATTAGTGTCTTTTCAATGAAAGAGATATGTGGCATGGTGGAAAAAGTCCTGGATTTGGAGACAGAGGACCAGGAATCAAATCACAACCTTGTCACTTGATATTTGTGGGTGACCTTGTGCCTCAGTTTCTCAACTAATTGAGAGGGTCGTTATGTGACCTTGAAGCTCCCCTCCAATTATAAATCTAAAATCTTAAGACCTGAGTTCAAATTTAGTCCCAGATACTGATGAACTGTGTGACCCTGGGCAAGTCACTTAACCTCTGCTTGCTTCAGTTTCCTCAATGGTAAAATGGGGATCATAATAGCACCTACTTTTCAGAGTTATTGTGAGGATTAAATGAGATGATATTTGTACAATGCTCAGCACAATGCCTGGCATATAGTAAGCACTTAATAAATGCATGTTTCCTTTCTTAGGATTCTATAATTCATCTTCCTTCACTAAACCTGCTAGGACTTCATAAGATTCAGATACATTGGTGGTACAAAGTCCTACTCCGGTGCCTCACGGTAGTGTAGAGATGGTCCTGGGCTGTCAAGGACTTAGGGTTCCAAGTCCAGGGGTGGCTATTGTAAAAGAACTCTAATGACTTCTGACACTTAGATATTTCCTACACTCACTGTGG
This sequence comes from Trichosurus vulpecula, assembly GCF_011100635.1. Lineage (NCBI taxonomy): Eukaryota > Metazoa > Chordata > Mammalia > Diprotodontia > Phalangeridae > Trichosurus > Trichosurus vulpecula. The sequence continues at coordinate 267,188,712 of NC_050573.1, read as the reverse complement.
CCTAAAGGTAGGAGTGTGCTGGAGCCAGCATAATTGCTGGTTATTACATCAGTAAGGCAAGATTCATGACCTCGAGGATGACCATGAACATGACTGAATGGTTCAGAATCATGAAGTATAAGAAATTCTCTAGGTAGAAGGCAGAGGAAGTATAACATTTATTTAGACATGAGAGAATCCAATCCCAGGACCAGTAATTCCAATTCCATATATTCCAAAGCCAGTAAGCCCACCTCAATGTAGCAACAAGGAAACTGTAACAATATTATAGCAAGGAGCCAAGTCATCTTGTAACCTTCCCCTCTGCTAGGGCCTTCCTGTAAACATTCACTCACAAATCCTGACTCTCTGCTTCAGCACTCTCTTCTGCATCTCTGTAGACTCCAAGTTCCTGCTCCTTCTCCTTGGGCTGAATTCCAATACCTGTAACTCTCACTGCCTCCATGTCCTCTTGATGTCTGCTTCTAATCCTGTCACTCTCAGTTCTGCTGCTCTGCTGCTCTCAGCTCTGGGCTCTCTTTTTATACAGTCCTAGCTGGCATCTGATTGACTAGAGCTCAGTGCATGTACCATTGGCTCTGGTCTTAGCAACTCCCCTTAGGGCTCTGAGGGCTTCATCCCCTGCTTAACTACTGAAAGGGTATGGGCGTGGGGCCTTGCACCTAGTTAGTGAAAGGCTGTGGGCCTTTCTAATCAGGCCTCCCTTTGCTGGTCTCATGTGAGGCCTATTCAATGGGCAGGAAAGATCTTTCACTTACTGATAGGCCTTACAATTATTAACAACCATGCAAAACATTGCTCCAAAACACTAATAATAAGATACATACAAATCAAAATTACAAAGATGAGAAAAGATAGGAATAATCAGGGATGTACTGGAGTCAGATTGTGCCAGTTTACAAAAGTTGAATGTCAAATTTTTAGCATGAGCATTTACAACTTGGAAACTGATAAATGGTACAAATCAGAGTTTGATTTACTCTTTTGTTGATTGTTTAGACATAAAGTGATGGAGAAAATGTTAATTATGTAGATTAAACTTACAGGTGTGTCTTGAATTTCCGAAGAGCTGATTGATAAACGTTTAATAATGATTCCTCTCCACCCCCCTCACCAAAGGCTGATGGATCTAGTAGTGACTGACTGAATCTAGTGATCTGAATAACTGAAATGACTGAAACTGGTTATATCTATCATCTGTCACAATTGAGACCCAGTAGTATCCTTTGCCTTAAATCCCTTCCTCTCTTTTGAGATACTCCGCTATTCCCTTGCCTCTGAGTGTTTCCTTTTAAGCCTTGAATCTTCCTTTCTATGAGTTAAATGAGACAGTATAAATGCTTTTGTGCTATAGGCCTGCCTGAGTCTTTTGGCAGCTAGGTGACACAGTGAAGAATTGGGTTCAAAGCTGATCTCAAACAGTTACTGGCTCTGTGGCCTCAGGCAAGACACAACCTCTGTCTGTCTCAATTTCCACATCTGTAAAACGAGGATGATGATAGTGGTTACCTCCCAGGGTTGCTGGGAGGACCAAATGAACTAATATTTGTGAAGCATTTTGCAAACTTTCAAGTACTATAGAAATGCTGTTATTAGTCATTTTTATTGTTAACAATAACATATTCTGAAACCCCCCTTTAAGTCCCAGAGATTTGGAACAGATGGGGACAACATTATATTTCAATAATTCAGGGATATTTAGTTCCACAGGTGTGAGTTCTCTATCTGTTGACTCAGATTGTGACCCCTTATGGTTTGATAGATTGGCTTTGAGGGATGCTTTTTGGTTAAAAAATCCATCTCCCTACAGCCTAACTAACTGATCAAGGGCCTTTCCAAACTCAGCAAGCCTGAGACAAGACTTCTATCTTGAATGACAGACATGGCCTCCTGTTTGGAGACACAGACTACTGCAAAAGTCTTTTTTCGTTTGGCAGCACTTGTCGGAATGTAGCATGAATGAATACATAAGAGGGGACTTAAAATGGGTTTTATTATAAAAACTTTCACTTATGATTGTGGACATAAATATGGCTCCTTTCAAAGTTGCTGCTGAAAGAGTTGATGCTAACCATGTTAAAGTAGTCCCAAAAGACTGTTGTAGTAGTCATAATGTAAAGCAAATTTGTCTTTATTGTCTGAACCTCTCCTTTATGTGCTTTTATCTCTCACTTTGGGACACCTTCTCACTCTCCTCAGAATCCCAGGGATCTCATGCTCTTCTTCCCTCACTCCCTTCCCCAATATAGGACTTCAAACTCATTTGTAACCATGTGTGAAATCTCAAAGTAGACCCTGTCCCAGGCCTATTTTCATTTTTACTAAGAGTAAAGCCTTAAGCTTAGCGAACAGAAGAGACATTTGTAAGGTTAGGACACAAGAGGCAATTCAGGACCCCCTGAGACACCACCACGTGGACAACAGCCAATTCCATTAATCTTTAGAACCTGCCCTGGTGAAATCAGCTCACATTTATATACCCCTTTAAGGTTTTCTTCAGAGGAGCATTGTGAGGTAGGTGTTATGAGAATATCGAGCACCTTTTATAGATGAGGCAACTTAGGCCCAGAGAGTTAATGAGCTTTCCCATGGTCACAAGGCTACTAAGTGGCAGAGCTCAAATCTGAATTCAGTCCTCTCAAGAACAGATCCAGAGTTCCTTTCCTATGTTACAGGACTCCAATTTTAGTTCTCTTTTGATCCTAAGGCCCTGCTGATTTAACATGAGGTATTTCTGAGTATGGCAGATACATCATTAACTCCTTTGACAGTCTGGTGAAGCCAATGACCCACTTCTCAGATGATGTTTTTAAATAAATGAAGAAAATGCTAAATATCACTTAAAGGTTAGTGAAAATAAAACTATAATTTTTTCCCATCCAAATTCATTGACATTTAGAATCCAGGTCTTTTGATCCTGGATTAAGAAGACTTGATCATACGCACCATAAAACTGGGGCAGCTAGGTGACACAGTGGATAGAATGTTGGGCTCAGAATCAGGAAGACTCATCTTCCTGAGTTCAAATCTGGTGTCAGACATTTACAAGCTGTGTGACCCTGGGCAAGTCATTTAACCCTGCTAGCCTAAATTTCCTCATATATAAAATGAGCTAGAGAAGGAAATGGCAAACTATTCCAGTATCTTTGCCAAGAAAACCCTAGATAGGGTCATCAAAAGTCACACATGGGGGCAGCTAGGTGGTGTAGTGAGTAGAGTACTGGCTCTGGAGTCAGGAGGACCTGAGTTCAAATTTGGCCTCAGGCACTTGACATACTTACTAGCTGTGTGACCTTGGGCAAGTCACTTAACCCCAATTGCCCTGCCTTCCCCCCTCAAAAAAAAAAGGAAAAAAGAGTCAGACATCACCACAGAACAACAACTGTAAGACTATATTTTCAGCAATACCAACCTCAATGATGCCCCTCCCTTAATAAAATTTCTCAACTTTCTGAAGAATATTCAGGATATTGAGGATTAAGATCAAAAGTCAAAAAATAGCAAGCAACAGAGAGTCAGAATAACAGAAGCACCATGGAAGGGTTTTCCTCTTGCCATATATGTAAATATTGTCCATATAGCTGCTGGTTTATTTTGCAATTATTAGTGAGTAAGGGGGCCTAGGAGAGGCAGCATAGCATAGTGAATAGAGAGATAGCCTCAGAGCCAGGAAAAGTTGGATACAAGGTCTGTCTGATGCATACTGGCTATGTGACCCCCTAGCTAAGTTATTTAAGCTTTCAGTGTCCTAGGTGTCTTTTTACAATTATGCATTGCAGAGCAAGCACAGATCTGCATTGGTAGAATGAATTCTCTTAGTGAAAATTCCTTAAGCTAGTAGAATTAAAGGGCCAAACCCCTTTGCAAAAAAGCAGGGCTATAATTTCGTTTGGGGACCTAGAATATTGATTCATATCCTGGCTTAGAGATAAGCTAGTTATTATTTTTAAGCCTCTATGTGATAAAAATTAAAATTCAGGTATGATATTTTATGTCCTACTCTGCTCTATGTAAATTCCTAATTAACTGGTGATTATTATGTATAAATGTGTTTGGAAATTTACATGTTTAAAATAGTAAGTGGGCATTTGAATCTTTCCTAGTCCTGCTCCCCTTCTGGGACATGGGATAAATGGTATTTAAATGTCGTTGTTCTTTGGGATATGGATAGAGATGCTTAATTTAAATGAAAATCACTGGATTTATTTATTTTTTCCCCAATATATTTTCATTTATTTCTATATTTCTCAATTTTTGAGATATTTCTATATTTCTACTTATTTATTGTATTCTTTATTCTGTTTATTTCTGTATTTCAATTTCTATATTTATTTCCATATTTCTTAATTACATGCAAAATTTTTTGACATTTATTTTTTTAAAAATGTTGAGTTTCAAATTCTCTCCCTTCTTCCTTTCCCTCCTCCCTCCTTGAGAAAGCAAGCAATTTTATCTAGATTATACATGTGAAGTCATGCAAAACATTTCCATATTAGTCATGTTGCATGTCATGGGATTTTAAATAGCCACCCTCTCTCCTTTTATTTTTTGCCTGCTTGTTATAAAAGAACTGAAAATACTTGTGAAAAGTCATGGAATCATAGGGTTTTGTAGCTAGAAAGGGTCTGTAGAGAGCATCAGTATTTCAGCGTCCCAGATTGTGCTTCACATCCCATCCAGCCATGCCTACCTTACCTTACCATATGCCCTAGTGCACATGTATTTTCCATTCACCCTCTCCTTCTCCCTCTCCCATTTTCCCCTTTCCCTAATCAGTGCTACCATTTTAATGAAAGGGCATGGCAGTCTGTTACTCTACAGCTCTGTTCACTATCCCTGTAAATGTCAAGACCAAAATTCCCTTCCCTGGCCACTGCTGTCCTATATGTGTCTTATCCTTTTCTTAGAATGTAAGCTCCTTGAGGTCAGGAACTATCTCACTTTTGCCTTTCTATCTCCAGCATTTGGCAAATATTTTTTGACCGACCTGTTCTAACCTTCTCAATCAACACATCAGGCAAACGAAGCCCAGGGAAGAGTGGCTCGTGGAAGGTCATGTAGTTAATGAAGTTTCAGAGTCAGGATTGTGATGTTGGCCTTCTGATTCCCAGTGTGGTGGTGTTTCCATGGTGCCACACAAAATTGATTGGGTTATTAAAAAACAAAAACAAATAAATATCTTTATACATGCTGAAATTAGCTATGAAATCATAGGAAAATCTGTTGCCATTTATATACTCCCTATCAGCCCACAGTTTCGCATGTTATAGGCTTACAAAATTGAAACTGGATTTATTACAGAATTGTAATAACTATAATCCCATCACTGAATTTTTCCTTCCGAGAAGAATCATTAGTTTTCTGGATTCTGCTTCTTTGAAAACAAGTCAGAGTATTTGGTTTGGATGCATGCCAGCTCTATTTTCCCCAATGAGTAAATATGGCCATGCAGACCAATTTTGTAAGGCTTCCCTATTAGGCTGTGCATTCATCAATGGTTTATCTCTCCCCTGGTCTTAGACTCTAAAAATCATTGGTTAAATCTCAGTCAGAGCTCCCTTTTCAAGTAACTTATCTTCTTCTTCATTTTTTTCTGGCCACAGTAGCAGGCGGAAGTACAATGTAATGGCTAGGGCACTGGACTTTGAGTCAAGAAGACCTAGATTCTAATTCCATCTGTTGCCACAGTTACTAGCTCTGTGATCTTGTGCAAACCACTTAACTTCTCTGAGTCTGTTTCCTCCTCTGTAAAATTAAGAAGTTAGACTTGATGACTTATAACGTTTTTTCAGCTCTGAAATGATGATCTGAGAAGTATTTGTCATGCCACAACAACAAAGGAAGGACAAAAGGAAGCATATGATATGCTTGTTTACAACAGTTTATCCTAAGACTTTGACTCCAAATCCAGTTATTTGACATTAAATGGAGGGGTGCAATTTATTCTGATGCAGAGTTCCCAAGCATGATAAAGGCTAAACCCTAAGGCTTCCCCTGGCTTCAATAATTAGCTTTTCTTCCCCATGTACTCCTTTCCTCAGGAAGCTCAACTACTCTCATAATTTCAATTACCACCTGTCCATAGATGAATGCCAAAATCACATTCCCAGTCCTTACTGGATCAGAATTTTTTTTTTCATATTTTGGCTCATTCTGCACAAATGCACCCTATAAGGCAAAGATGCATAATTAGGGAAAATTTCTCAAAATGTGGCCAAAGACCAAAAAATAAATTGCTTGCCTTTTCTGAGCCTATTCATCCTCATCTGTCTCCTCCTCCTGATCTTTGTTTTTATATTTGTGCATATCTCTTGTTTCCTATCCCCCCTGCCTCTTCTACTTTACCTCTACCTGCTACCTTGCGCTCCTATTACTTACCTACCACCTGCGAGGATCCATCCCCTATTTTCCAATCATCCTCATCTGTAAAGTGCAGATAATGACATTTATCCTACCTGTTTCCCACTTTTGTTGGAGGAAAGTGCTTGACTAACCTTAAGGACTGTATCAATGCAAGCCATCTTTAAAATGTGGGGACTGGGTATTCAGATGTTTCTTTCTAGCTCTCACATTCTAGAAGGTCTATGTCTTTCTTCTGCCATGTGGTAGTCCCATGAACTTAGGCAAATAGTTTAAACTCTTTGGGTCTCATTTTACTTAATAATAAAATAAAAAAGGGGTTATATTAGCTGATACCAAAGGCTTGTTCATCTTTAAATCCCATATAACACTTGGAAAGTATCCTGGAGTAGGAGAACACATACTGGATTTGGAGAATAAGAGAATAATTGAATCTGAGAGTTAGAAGGGATCTGAGTGGCCATCTGGTTCCAACTATATACAAAATGGATCTCTACTCTAATATAACCAACAAATGCTGGTAAATGTTTAGTTTCTGTTTGAAGAGTTCCAAGGAGGGAAGAACCCGCCACTTTTCTATGTAGTCCAATATACTTTTGGATGGTTCTAATTATTAAGAAGTTTTTCCTGATGTCAAACCTAAATTCCACCAACTTTTGCCCATTGCTCCTGGATCTGTCCCTGAGTCCAAACTAAGGAATAATGATAAGCTTATTGTAGCAGCTAGGTGAGACAGTGCCAGGCCTGGAGTTTCAACTCTGACCTCAGATACTAACTACTGTGTGATCCTGGGCAAGTCACTTAACTCTGTTTGCCTCAGTTTCCTCATCTGTAAAATGAGCTGGAGAAGGAAATGGCAATAAGACCCCAAATGGGGTCATGAAACGTTGGACATGGCTGAAATGTCTGAACAACAACAAGAAATGGAATGGACCTGTGGTTTCATTAGTACAAGGAATTTCTGGATGACAAGATTCCTTTTGCCAATGTAGATTGTTTCTTTCTTTGTAATTTCTCGTCTTCAAGACTTGCCTAGAGCATTCAGAAGGTTAAGTGAAATAGAGTCATAGAGCCACTATATGTCAAAGGTAGAACTTGAATGCAGGTCTTCCTGGCTCTGAAGTCAGCTCTCTGTACATTGTACCATGTTGCTTCTTGGGGACAAGTGGAATAAATTTAATCTCTCCTTCATCTTGTTCTCCCAAGTTCTCTCTTTGCTTAAACATGCCCAATTCCTTCAACTAATTGGCATCTGACGAGAACACAAGGACCTTCCTCATTCCTATTGTTTGTTTTCTGGACATGCTTCTGGACAATGCCTTAGAACTAAGTATAATATTCCAGGTGAGATCTGACAAAGACAGAGCACAGGAGAACTTCATATACCTAGCTAGTCCTAGAAGCTATGCTTCTCAGTGTAGCTCAGGATCACTTTAGCTTTTGTGGTTGCTTGCCACATCATGCTGATGCTTCCCATTGAATTTTCTGTCCACTAAAACCCCCATGTACTTTCAGAACAGTTATCTAATTGATGTTTCCTCTCCTCCCCCACCATCTTGTACTTCTGAAGCTCATTTTTGTATCACATTAGGTTGTTAGCTCTCTGAGGCAGAGATTATTTTTGCCTTTCTTTGCAATCCCAGAGTTTAGTTCTATGCCAGGCAAATAGTAAGTGCTTAATGTTTTCTTGTTGTTTGAGTGATTTGAGTGACTGAGTGATTGAGCGATACCAAGGGTATGACTCCCTATGTATCACTATTAAGTTTCATATTTTAGGATTCAGTCTAATGCTCTAGCCAAACGGTTCTCAAAGTGTGGTCTAGAAGCCCTTGCGAGTGCCTGAGACCCTTTCAGCATACCTGAAAAGATGAAACAGTTTTCATAATGATATGATAAGACATCAAAATTTCTAATATGGTAAATTTATTTATAGCTATATCCACATAAACAAAAATTCATGCATAGATGAATTCATGGCAGCTAAATGCAGCCATGCTGAAAAAGTACTGTACATTTGATTTTACATGAGATTAATTGGAACCAACAACTAATCTTAGTGATTATTATTTTTTGGAGGTAGAGTTGATAAAAAAATCCTTTTTCTGATTTCCTAGCACTTTACATTTATATCAAAGGGTCATTGATTTAGAGTTGTAAAGGATGTTAGAAATGATTTAGTGCAAGATTATCACTTAGCATTTTCTAATTTTATTATGCTTATCTGTATACATGTCAATCTCCCCTTATTCTGTTGGAAGGTTTTTAATGGCAGAAACTATGTTTCATTTGTATTTGCATGGTTCATAGCATCTAGCTATGGGCCTTTCATGTAACAGGTGTTAAATAGTTTTTGAATAAATGATATGTTTTCGAATGTTAGTTTTTATTGAGTACCTAAACTCCAGTGCTAGGTAACTGATTAACAGATGAAGTTGAAAAATAAATTTGTGAACCTATGTATTAACTTTAGTAACATGACAAGAGAGAAATCCACTTTTACTTAAATTTAAAATGAAATCAGGAAAATTTGTATCCTATTACCTGAATATTTTAAGCTCACTGAAAAAAACTTAAGAGGATGTATTGTGGGCCATGTATTGTATGACTTGGGGAGGTATAGCCTTGTTGTGGTTTCATGTTCTCAGATGAGGATTAGTTTTAGACATTAAAGTCTTGACAGGTTCAGTTTCATGTAGAACCAGGAATATAAAAATCTGAAAACGGTCTCCTAGTCAGGAACTCTGATAGCAGGGGTTCAGATATGCTCTTTGAAATGTATCTGTTCATGTAGGACCTTGGGGCATGATGTTGATCTAGAACACTTAGCATTTTATCATAAAACATCTGGACTAGATGTGCAGCTAATACATGAGATCTAGGAAATGAGACTTTTAAAACTTCTTTGTAACTATACATTTATTTCATTTCTGCTACTTATCTGGATGTTACAAATGTGAATTTAGTTTAAAAATATTATGGGTAAGAATTCTTACCCATAGTAGTAATAACTAGGAATTTCTGTTCCTTGGGCAGGCAAGCACCATAAATTATACTTTGGGTAAACCCATGGGAGTGGGGGTTGGATTTAGCCAGGGAGAAACTCACCTGGAATGAAGAAAGCTACATTGGTAGCTTTCTATTTTATCTAATAAACAATAAGCTAGGTACTAAACTCTGTTGTTCCTTGACTTTTAATGCCTTCTATCTTAGCACCCCGAGATGCAGTCCCAGTTGCCAAGTCCTGGTTACAGCTTCAGTCATTTACAGAAAGCCAATTTTCCATTCTCTTGCAGAACTGAAATAGAGGGAGCCCATATCTTGGGGTTGGAGAAGAAAGAATTTGGAAGAGATCATGAATTAAGGGTAATCTTGCCATTAATTTCATCTGCTGCCACCAGGTCAGTGCTCTGAAATGCATTCTTGTTCTGGGTAAAAAGGGGAAAGACTCTTCTGGCTTCATTATAATGTGATTGGCATTTCAAGAATCAGCCTGTAAGGAGGATCTCACATCCTATAAGTAAAAGAAAAATGCTGATAGCTGATCAACTGATCTCCAGTTTCTTAGGGTACACATTTTGCTAATCTTTTGAAGCTCATCAACGTGCTGAACTAGAACTAGGGATAGTGATCATCTCTAGGTGGTGCAGTAGATAGAATATCTGGACTGAAGTCAGGAAGACTCATTTTCCTGAGTTCAAATCTGACCTCAGACACTTACTGCTGGGCAAGTCACTTAAACTCCGTTTGCCTCGGTTTCCTCATTTGTAAAATGAGCTGGAGAAGGAATGGCAAGCTACTCCAGTATCTTAGCCAAGAAAACCCAAAATGGGGTCAACCAAGAGTTGGACTTGACTGAAACAACTGAACAATTACAACATGACTGAAAGGAACTCAGCAGTAAGTCTCCTAGGCATCTGTGATTGGCTCACATTTCTATAGGCTTTTAAAGTGTGCAAAACCCTGCTCTCCCTACAACTCGGTGAGGCAGGTAATACAAATAGCATCATCTTCATTTTACAGAGGAGGAAACCACTGCTTTATGTCATTTACGATGAGGTGGAAATAAAACTAAGGGTAGATAGTACCTGACAGATTTCTTGGCTTTATTTAAGAGCATTGTGGAATGAGATCAATGATTGAAAGAAAAGTAAGGATTCTGTTCCCTGGTTACAAGAAGTGAGCAGGTTAATCTATATACTTCCCAGGCTTTTCTCCTTTAGTTTTGGCCTATCTCTTCATTTTTCCCTTCTTGTTGTTCTTGTACTAGGTACTCCCAAGGAATATTCTCCATGCCCTCCACCCTACCTCTAATCTATAGATGAGAATACTTAAAAAGCAGAGAGCTTAACATTCAAGTGGCATGTCCCCGATGAGAAATATCGAGGTGATAACTACATTTTTTTTCTGGAACCCAATCTAAACCAGTTCAATCCAATAAGTATTTAAATGCCATCTATGAATAATGAATTATGAGTGGGAATTGGGGTAAAAGACCAAAATGAAATACAAGCCAGGATCTTAAAGAATTTACCAGATACTGAGTGAATGAAGCATTTACACAGATACACATATAAATGATTGTTGGAGGAGGGAAAGATACCTTAATGACTAGGGGATCAGGAAAAATGTTTACTAGGCAAGGGGTATGTAGTAATTTTTTTTGTGTGTCATGGACTCCTTTTTTCAGTTTGGCCTATGGACCCTTTCTCAGAAGAATGTTTTTAACTGCATAAAATATAAATATAAATATAAATACATAAATAAAATATAAAGACATAAAAATATAAAACTGAGGATCATTTATGTTGTTGTTCAGTTGTTTCAGTCATGCCTGACTCTTTGAGACCCCACTTGGGGTTTTCTTGGCAAGGAATGGCTTGCCATTTTCTTCTCCAGCTCATTTTACAGATGAGGAAACTGAGGCAAACAGGGTTAAGTGACTTGCCCAGGGTCACACTGGAATTCTAAGTCTGAGGTCAGATTTGAACTCAGGTCTCCCTGACTGGGGGTCTGGTTCTCTATCCCCTCAATTAGCTAGTTGCCTCATCTATAATAAAGGAGAAATAAACTAGATAGCCTCCAGAGTCCTTTCTAGTTCTGTATCTATGATCTTATGATTTACTATAGGTTAAACAGCTAATAAAAATTGAAGCCAGGACTTAACCCTGTTCTTCTGACTCAAAGACCAATGCCTTCCACCTCTTAATGATGCAAAGTTATTAATATGACATTGACCTTCACAGCAGTCCCTGTTTTGTTTGTTTTCCTGAAGCAATCCTCATGTAGAAACTGAGAATTTCTTGCCTTTCTTAGTGATTGAGACATTTTCTTGTTCCCAGACTTTCCTAGTTTTTTACTGATAAAGCAACTCTTGAACATAGTCACTTACTGATCATTTTTATTCGTAAGCCTGACTTCACATGGGGCCAAAATTTGCATGGGGAATTACATAGCAGAATGCAAATCTGGTTCTGTGTTCTCACTCATTTCTACTGCTCCTATGGTTACAGCCCTTCTCCTGAATAATGGAATAATAGAAAGAAAGTGAAGCCCTGGTTATAAATAGTAATGGAAGCCAGCCTTCCTTGTTCCAGAGGCATTTACAAGAAAAGTATGACACTCTTTTCATATTCCTTTGCTTTAGATATATCCTATTTTAAAAAATTACCTTAATATACGTACCTTTCTCAAAAATGATTTGCTTTATGTGAATATTTTATATATAAACATCTTTCCTTGACTCCTTCTCTGAGTCTAACTTGGATCATTCATCTGTGAATCATGCCATCCAATTAAAAGCCCTGACTGTTCAAGAATTCAGTGGTAAAATAAAGTGAAGAATTGAAGAGATTGCCCAGCTAAAGCAGGCAGACCCTGTTCAGTCACATTATTGAAGCCTGTTCCTTTGGAATTATTTGCATAATTATCACAAACCACAACCGGCAGTGTAACATTTAGCATCAGAGTTCTTTGAGAGGAGAGCCTAATGTGATCTTTGCCCACATTATAGAACACTTTACAATTCTGAGGCACTTCATGTAGGTGATCTCCACAATAACCCAGTTCGATTCAATTCAGTTCAGTTCAAATCAATTCAACAAACATTTATCAAGAGAATGTTCCGTATAAGAACCCGGGTCTAAGCATAGGTGACATAATAACACAAAATGGAAAAAAAAATTCCATGAACTGAAGTACCTAAGACATCTGAAGGATATGATGTGCAAACAGATAAGCAAATGCAAGGTAATTTAAGAAGGTATCCTTTTAAAATATATGATACATTCAATATATAATTTTTAAAACTGTCATGTTTATGATTTTTTTCTGGTCTTCTGTTCTCTTCTGTGCATTTAAGGTGCTCCAAAAGACCCTCTTTTTTCTTTTTTGGGGAGAGGGCTAGCCTATATTTACCTCTTGTATATTCCCACTGCAAAAACAAAATAAACAAACACAAAAACTCGTAACAAATGTGTATCAGAAAGCAAAAGCAATCCCCACAGTGGTCATGTCTGAAAATGTATCTTATTCTGCATCTTGTGCTCATAGCCTCTCTTTCAGGAGGTGAGAAGCACGTGCTTCATAGTCCTCTGAAATCATGTTAGGCATTGCTTTGATCAGAGTTCTTGAGAATTTGTTAGTTATTTTTCTTTATAATGTTATTATGCTCTTTGATGAAGGTACCACCACTGCAGCTGGGTGGAGTCAGTGGTCCCTGCCTCTCTTCCACCTGACCTACCTCTGTTCCCATTCATTGAGGAATAAATTGGTCAGGAAGCCACTCCTCTGCCTCCTCTTGCAAAGACACTGGAAAGACATTCATGCCATTCACCGGAACGGAATTACCCTCACCAGTCGCAATGGGATCATTCAAAAATCATTCGAGAAAGTATGTACTGATTAAGAGGAGTCAAAGAAAAGAACTTGAAAGTGAAGGAACCCATTCGAATGCTCACTAAGACCCCTTGAATCACAACTAGAAAAACTCCTTATGGTGAAGGTTCAAAGGCTTGGGATCAGTTCCAGATGAGAATCCACAAACGCCTTATTGATTTGCACAGCCCTTCTGAAATTGTCAAACAGATCATTTCTATCAGCATTGAACCAGGTTTGAAGTTGAAGTCACCATTGCAGATGCCTAATTAATCATCTCTATCAATAAATTGATTGCAGCTATTAAAAATAATGTTATATAAATTGCTCTCTGGATTCTGCTTTTTTCTTCAACTCTGCATCAGTTAATATCTGAGTGGCCATCTAGTTCCAACTATGTACAAAAGGGATCTCTACTCTAGTATAACCAACAAATGCTGGTAAATGTTTAGTTTCTGTTTGGCTCAGGAATTCCAGATTCACTTCTTTCCAGGCTTGTTCAATCTTCTCTTCCTCATTTTTTTTAAGATCACACAATAGTATTCCATTAATTTTATATACCATAATTTGTCCATCTATTTTCCAAATAACAAGAATGTTCCTCCACTTCCTTGCAAATTCTTTGCTACTACAAGAAGAGCTGCTTAAATAGTTTTGAAGATAAGGGCCTTTTCCTTTTTCTTTGATCTCTTTAGGAGCTTAAGACTAGTTATAGCATCACTGTTAAAAAGGTATATGAGTTTCATAACTTTTGATGCATAGTTCCAAATTCCTTTCCCAAATAGTCATACCAATTCACAGTTCCGCCAACAGTACATTAGTATGCCTATCTTCTTGCAGCCCTTCCAATAATTGTCATTTCTCTTTTTTGGTTCAAAGCCTCATACACTTAATTATTAGTCATGTGATGCTGGTCAAGTAATTTATCCTTGGCCTCAGTTTCTCATCTATAAAATGGAGATAATAATAGCATCCACCTCCCATGATTGATATGATAATAAAGTGACACATTATTTTTAAAGCACTTTACCAATCTTAAAGTGCTATCTATACAAATGCTAGCAATTATCACTATTATTTTATCATATAAAATCATTGAAATTTTGACGGCACATTGAAAATACATTCTGGTTACAGTTAAATAATGATTAATTCAAATTCCCAGTTAATCAGTTAATCATTTTTCTGTGATCCACTTTGGGGAGAATTTTGAGATCAGTAACAAGAAAATAAACTAGGATTGGTAACTAATATTTTACAAATTCTTAGTTGGCTACATCTCCAGGTGCTGTTCTAGATGGTGTTTACTGACGTGTCAAAGCTTGACCCTGAGGTATTGTGAGATCTTGAATCATCAGGGAAAGCTTTGTTGTGCTCTATTAGACTCTATTTGCTAGGGCAAGAAAGCATCCTAAAATACTTTTAAAAGACTTTTAACAGCAGGGGCTCAAAAAAGCAGGGATTTTGGTTTAATTCTGTTAATCAGAAAACATAACTAACCAAAATGTTCATCTTTTTCTGAACCATCTAACTCCTACTAATTGATCCTAGTTCTGCCTTTCAGGGCCAATAAGAATGAATCTAATCCTTCTTCCACACAATTATTTTCCCTCCAAATCTTCCTCCTCTCCCCCCCAAAATCCCCAACACTTCCAGTCTTGGAAAAATTTCCCTTGTTTTCTTATGGCATGGTTTCAAGTCTCTTCACTGCATTAGACAATCATCCGTCTCATTTTAGTCTCATATCAACCCTAGGAGGTAGATGTTGTTATTATCCTTATTTTATGGATGAGAAACTGAGTCAAACAAAGGTTAAGTAATTTGCTCATGGTCACAGAGTTAGTGTGTGAAGCTTTGAACCAAGAAAGGGAAATGACAAGGAGATGCTGTAAATTGTCAATGACCCTTCTATACCTCCATGGTTCTGTATCCTAGAAGTGGGCATGATTCTTCAGTTGTGATCTCAACAGGACAATATAGCAAAACTATGACTTCTTTCCCCATGAACACTATTTTTCTATTAATGCAGCCCAACATTTCATTAGCTTTTTTTGAACTGTCACACCATGTTGCTGAACCATATTAAGTCTGTAAAACTCACCCTAGGATTTTTTCATATGAAGTGCTTTTTAGCCCTATATCCATCACCTAGTATTTGTGATACACTTTTTGGAACTGGAGAGTAAGATTTCACACTAGTTCCTATGAAATACCATCTTGTTAGCCTCAGCCCATAGTTTTACCCAGTTGAAATTTTTCTGGATCTTTGTCTTCATTTAATACAATGATCCCAACCAGTTTCATGTTAGCTGCAAATTTGATAAGAGTGCCTTTGTTCAAGTCATTGACAAAAAAATTTAATAATGCATGGCTAATGACTTGACACTGCAGCATTCCATTAGAATAGTGGAAAGTATAGGGTCTTTGTAGTAAGAGGACCTGGGTTCAAATTCTGCCACTGATGCTTATTGCATGTGTGACATTGGGCAAGTCACTTAACCTCCTTTGGCCCTTGTTTTGTCATTTATGAATTGAGGAGATTGAGTTAGAAGGAATAGGAAGCCCCTTCTAGGTTTAGAGCCACCATCTTTGATTCTTTCTTCACGGCATGTGAAAAATTTTGTCAAACATCTTGCTAAAATTCAGACCTGCTATTTCTATTACATTTCTTGTATCTATGTCAAAAACGGAAATAAGGTTAGCCTGGTATGACTTGCTCTTAAGGAATGCATGTATTAGCCACAAGTACAGGGGTAAAGGGGCTCAGTTGGAGCTCTGGGGGCTTTGGCTGAACCTGTATCAGGTAAAAGAATGTACTGAGGTGAGGTCAATCCACACTGGTTTTGGTTGTCGAAGGAAGCCTGTCTTCCTTGGTGTATTGTATGGCATAGAAGAGCCAAGTCATACTCTAGGGAGCTAGCAGAGGCTTTGGCTATCTGGTGTCCTTCCCAGTCCCTTTTAATATTAGTTTTATGTGGTCCTGGCTGATCCTCATCTGGGAGCAATAACCAAGGGCCTGTCATGTTTCTGTATTCCCCTGAGTATCTGTGTGACTGGCAGCTGGGTCATTTGCTGCTCCAGAGCCAGATGGATAGAGACTGTGTTAAAGAGAGCATCTGAGTGGTACTTACATGTCTCATGTAGTGTGAGGTTAATGGGGAATAAGATCTTCCCCACCCATCAGTAGGCCTCATGTGGAGCCCATTAAGGGAAGCTTACTTGCTTATAGGAAGGCTTATACAACTGCTGCTAATTTCTAACTAGGTAGTAAGTCAGGAGGGTTCTGGCTCTGAGCCTATTAGCTGAAAGAGTATATATTTTGAGAGGTGAGCTTTTGCTTTGGGGGCTCGCTTATGAGAAGGACCTTGTGATTCCCTGGTCAAGACTCTGAGTAGACCTATGTTCAGAGCTCCCTGACTACTCAGAGGTAAAGGCTCTCTCTCTCTCTGCAGTGGTGGATGTAAAGTATATAGCAGTTTTGCTTTGATTCAGGCAGTAGAGTTGGTTGTCTGATCACTCATAACTGAGTTCAGATCTAATCTTCCTAGAAGGGGTACTGTACTAGCGGTGGGCCTAGGGAGATAGATTGTCATGTCCACTTCTCTTTTAAAGTGCTCAAAAACTACCCATTTAATAACTCATTTTAAGAGAAATGCCACTAATCTTCCCAGTATGTGGAGGGAAATAATCTTTTTTAAAAATGAAGACATCTGGTCAATGTCCAGTCCTGTGGCATCTCTCCTATTCTATATGATAGCCAAAAGAACATGGACAATGCCATAACAATCACACTTGCAATTTTTTCAATACTTGAGGGTATCATTTTTCTGTGTCTAATTATTTGAACTGAAAGTAACCGGAGACTTTCTTTCCTTGCTTCAAGGCCCCCTGTAGTTTGACTTTCAGTCTTCCATTAAATTTTTTTTTTATTCTGTCCTCTAACCATAGATGTCCCTCAGGGTTCTGTCCTGAGTCCTCTTCTCTTCTTCCTTTATACTACTTCACTTGGTGAGCTTATCAGCTTCCATGCATACATTTACCCTCTCAGTGTTAATGATTCTCAAATTCATCTATTACCTCCTAACTTCTCTGCTGATCTCTAATCTTGTATCTCTAATCACCTTTCAGACATCTCAAAACTGGATGTCTATTAGACATCTTACACTCAACGTGTTCCAAACAGAAGTCATGATCTTTTCTCCTAAATCCTCCCTCCTACATTCCCTACTATTATACACTATCCTCCCAATCTCTCAGCCTCACAACTGAGGAGTTACCCTCAATTCCTTACTGTTTCTCCCCCTCACTATATCCAATTACTTGCCAAGGCTTGCTGATTTTGCAGCATCTCTCATCTATGTCCTGTTCTCCCTTCTGACCCTTCCACCATTCTGGTGCAGGCCCTCATTACCTCCCAGCTAGGATCATGTAATAGCCTTCTGTTGGGTGGGCCTGCCTCGAGTCTCTTGTTGCTCCAATCCATCCTTTATTCAGCCACTATAGTGATTGTCCTGAAGTGCAAGTTTGACCATATTTCTCTCCAATTTAATAAACTCCAGTGTCTCCTATTGTCTCCAGGATAAAATAAAAATGCTCTGTTTAGCATTCAAAACCCTTAAAGCCTCCTCCTCCCTTTCAATTCACCATGTACTCTTTGGGCTTGTGGCATTTGCCTCCTGGCTATTCCACAAATAAAACACTCCGTCTCTTGGCTGAAGTCATTTTCTCTGGTTTTCCCCTATTATGGGTATGCTCTCCTTCTTTTGCTAGGCTTTTGTTAAGGCCCAAATAAAATTCCATCTTTTACAGGAAGCCTTTCCCAACTCCTGTTAATCTTAGTGCTTTCCCTCAGTTCTTTCATATTTATTTTGTGTATACTTCGCTTTGTATTTATCTGTTCACATACCATCTCCTCCACTAGATTATAAGGGGACAAAAGTCTAGGACTCAATTTTTTTGTCTTTTTATGTAGCTCCAGCACTTAGTACAGTGACTGGCACATACTAGGTGTTTAATAAATGTTTATTGATTGAATGACTGATATTTCCTAGTCTGAAGGACTTTTTTCTTGCTATAAAAGCAGAAGCTAATTAGGAGCTACGGTTTTATTAAATAACAATATACAAAGACGGCTACTGCCACTAAGCTGAGTCCAGAAGCTCATCATTGAATGCCTGGACTATTGAAATAGCTTGCTCTTTTTTCTTCCTGCCTCCTATCTCTCCCCACTCCAGTCTATCTTCTACTTACATATCAAATTGGTCTTATAAAGTACATCTGACCAGGTCCCATGCTCCCTCCCTTCTATTCAATAAACTCCAGTGACTCCCTTTTATCTACAGGAACAATGATCAAATCCTCCATTTAACTTTTAAGGCCCTTCATATTCTGGTCCCTTCCTGCCTTTCCAGTCTTTTTACACTTTGGCACCATACTCCAGCGACACTGGCTTCCTTGTTATTCTTTACACAAGACACTCCACTTCCTATCTCAGGGTGTTCTCAAAGGCCTTTCTGTGTGCCTGGAACTCTTCCCATCCCTTTCTCCACCAGCTCCTGACTTTTCTGATTGCCCTCTCATCTCAGCTCAAGTCCCATCTTCTGCAATTCACCATCTTCTCCCATCATTAATATTAGGGCCTTCCCTTTGAGATCATCTCCAGTTTATCCCGTGTAGATCTTGTTTGTCAACAGTTCTTTGCACGTTATCTTCCTCATTAGACTGTGAATTCCTTGAGAGTGGGCACTGTTTTTTGCTTTTCTTAGTATCCTTAGAGTTTAGCACAGTGCCTGACACATAGTGAGTATTTAGTAAGTACTTGTTAATGACTTGACTTGAAAAAAAAAAGAAAGATTTTGGTTTTAAGTGGATTTTCCTCAGAAGTATTTGTAACAACAGTTAAAATTTGGTTTTTTTTTTCTGTTTTGCATGCACAGGTCCTACATTTGTTCAGCCTTTAAGGTCATGGTTGTTCACTGAATATGACATCATATTGTAATGACTTTTCTGTGTTTTGCAGAAAAGCAAACAAATATAATCCCTAGAAGCTTACACTATATCTCACTTCCTGCTGCCTAACACAATAATCACAGCTGCTAATTTTGAAAGCTTTAAATAAACCAAGCCAGGTATTTTGAGATGAGGTGCTTTTGGTGAAAGACATGCTGGCATCTCAGTAAATTTGCAGCCTTAGGACCCAGACAGAGCTTCACTGAGATAAAGTCCCCATATGCACTATTATTTACATAACCACATTTTTAGAAGGGAAGTAGGCAGAGTTAGTAGCCAAGCAGAGATGAAAATTGCATGGGAAACTTTAGGCCTTTTCTCTGTGATGTTTGACAAAATTATTAAACTAAGTGCATAATGGATACTGGGGCCAGGGGGCTGGGGTCCTCATCTACTCCTTGTCTACTAAACGCCCATCTTCTCTGGACGCATAAACATTGTCCATACTGCCTCAGTCATGGGGACCCTATCCTTTAACAAGATAGGTTAGACTTTCTATATTCTTTGGCTGGTTAAATCCTCACCTTCTCACTGGAAGTCTAGTATAAGAATACTTCTTGACCAAACAGGAGAGTTGAAGGAAAAAAGCATCTTTCCTTTTTAATGGTCCATTGAGCCACTGGTTTTTCATGCTCATTGGCCACAATAGGGATGCTTTGTCATCTCAAATAACAATTGACCTTAAATGCTAAGTCACACAGTCTTGGGTGTCCCCACAGGGACCTATAGCTAAGTCACCAGAATCAGAAATGATAGCATCGGTCATATACTCAAGTCTCATAAATGGAAATCTGGACTTTAAAACAGGCAAATTGGTGGTGGTGGTAGAGATACTTTCTTTATAGAAGAATTCACTGCAGGTTCCCCTCTACCAATAAATTCTTCTAGCATAGACTGTTGTTTCCTGTTTCAGACTGTGCTGTAGCAAGGTAAAAAAAAAAAAACACTTTACTTTCTTGCCTGAGACTACCCTGTGCTCTGTAGCTCAGGGCACGGGACCTGGGGTTGGGGAAAAGTACGGAACGAGTGGTAAGAGAAGCTTTGGTAGTGAAAATTTTAAACACTGTTAAAATTTTGTCACAGAACAGAGCTGGTTAACAGATTAACAGTTGGGAAACAATGCTCTTGAATATTTAAATGTATTTTGATATGCTAATGAGAGATAGTCTGGAGCCAAGAGCCAGGAAAACCCTGGGTTCAAATCCCATGTTGACACATACTGTCTGTGTGACCCTGGGAAAGTAATTTAACCTCTCAATATTCTAGACAACTTTTTAAAACTGTAAATTGCAGAGAAGGTTCTAACTGATATTGGTGTAAGAAATTTCCCAATGAAATTATGGGTCTAGATCCTATCTCTCTTTGTTAAACTAAAATCTGCTTTATGTACATTTTAAGAGCATTGTAAGACACACCTGCACTAAAGATGGTTATTAATAATCACCTTGATTTTAGTTATTATTTTAAGGAAAGGTTATGGCCATCATTATATTTCAGAGGACATTGAAAAGTCATCATATTTTGTTCTTTTGGAGTTTCTGGTAATGCTTTGATCTTCTTCAGTTTCTCTAGTTTGGCACTACTTGATTTATAGACTGGATTTTGCCTAGAGTGGTTTTGCAGCAATGAAACACTACAAGGCTTGAATCTAACAAATTCCTGGTTATTTTCTCACCTTTCTCTATGATTTTGGAATCTGGCATACAGTCTTCCTTGACATTCTTAACAGCCATCACTGCCACCACAACTTTCATTGGCCCTGTCAAACCTTCAAGCTTTCCTCTCTTTGACAAACTAAAAAATAATGATCTATATTCATTGTCTCTACCTCCTTATCATCCACTCATTCTTCAACCCTTTGTTGTGTTCTGACTTATATTTGTGCTGTTCTACTGAAATAGTTTTCTTCAAGGTAACTAATATTTGCCTTATCACCAAAACCATGACTTACTTTTTTTTTCTCCTTTCATTCTTCATACCCTCCCTGGGATATTTGACATCATAAAAGTACAAAGCACTGTCTCCTTCTTTATACCTTTCCTCTTTTGACTTCTATGACACTTCTATGACTCAGTGCACAGCTCTACCATCTTTCTAGCTTTTTTGGGTATCTCTTTAGTTAGTTTCCAGAAGTATATCACAGAGTCTCAGAGATGGAAGGAATCTCAGAGGCCATTTAATTTTACATATATTTCAAAGGGAAGTCTTTCTGAATTTATCTGACAAATGGATAACCAATCTATACTTATAGACCTCCAATGAGGGAGAGCCAGCTACCTCCCAAAGAAGCCCATTCCATTTATGAACAATTCTATCCCTGAACTTTTTCCTTTATTGAGACTGTCATAGAAAGAAAACCTACTGCATAAAATTTAGAGTACAAGTGAGAAAAGACTTTAATTCATAGTTACAAGCCAAGATAGGGAGAAATATCTATTAACTCATAGAAAAGGGAATTTCTATGAGACTATCGAGCTTCTAAATATAAGCCATTTCCTGTAAGTACTTATAGTATACAGAAAACATCTAATTATGCTATGTTCATAACCAGTCAGCCGTTGGTCTTTAGAGTAGTTTGTTGTGTTCTAGGGGAGAAGATTGAGATTATCTAATCTGCTAGTCTATGTTTGGCACTGGGGGCCTGAGACAGGGTATGCTCTGTCTTTTGGTTGGCTTTGCATGAAGCCTGAGGTAAAAAACCAAACATGGTGGTTAGACATGACTTTCCTTTAACACTTGTCCAGAAATATAATGATAAACCCTGTCAAGTGGTTTTTGAAGTATAAGCATTTTAAATCTGTGATATCCCCCGATTTGACCATATGGCAACTCTTTGTAGGAGAGAGTGAATTTGTAGACTTTATATGGAAGTACATGGATCAGGGGGTCATAGATCTGGAAGGAACATCAGAGGCTAACTATACTACCCATCCATATTTCGCAAATGAGAAAACTGAGGTCCAGATAAGTTAAGTGACTGGTTCAAGACCTCGCAAGTAGTAGACTTTGGAAGCAGGATTTGAACCCAGGTCTTCTGACTCTAGAGGAAGTGCTCTTTTCACTATATGATATTATTCATCATAGAGTCAGCAAAGGGTCTATCTAGTTTCCAGCTATATTAGTAACCACTCTTTTACCCATGCCAGAATAATTTTACATTACACCTGTTCATTCAGGTAGGGTATGAAGACCCTTATCTTTACTCTCCTAGAGATCTATATGACTCAGTTGTATACCTAGGGGCAAATATGAAAAAAAGAGACCACTCTAACATTAGATTGAGACAGTGATGTTATATGTTTTCCCTACAACTGAACTTTTTGAAGGATCTTTATTGGGGTCTCTTCCCTTGCTGCTGGAAATGTAAGTTTGTAC
Source organism: Trichosurus vulpecula (assembly GCF_011100635.1). Classification (NCBI taxonomy): domain Eukaryota; kingdom Metazoa; phylum Chordata; class Mammalia; order Diprotodontia; family Phalangeridae; genus Trichosurus; species Trichosurus vulpecula. Next base: position 267,166,095 of record NC_050573.1, on the reverse strand, counting down.
TTGATTCAAAAAATATCCCTTTTGCTACATGTTGAAGGTCTCGCTGCTCAGGTGCTCCTACGCTTTGATCCCAGGCTCTTTGTGAGCTACATTCCCTTTTGAAAAAGGAAGGGAAGCTGGTTTGGCATTGTCCTTGAAAAGTCATTTTGGCTGTTAGTGATCCCTGTCTATGCACTCAAAAAATCCATTCAATAACAACTTACATCTATCTGATGTTTTCTTCATAACAACCCTGTGGAGGTAGATAGCACATCAATTTTTATGCTGATTTTTGCAGATGAGGAAACTAAGACTCTGAGAGATTAAGCAATTTTGCCATGCAAATATTTCCGGTTCTGGAAGCTTCCCTGTGAATTAGAATTGCTGGGTTATTGAGTTAGTGCTCTAGGTGGAGATGATTCCCTCAATTATATCAGTTCTCAGAGAAGAGGACTATTCCCAAGAAGATGGTGTACTTGAAAGGACTAAAAAAAGCCCAAGACATTTTCTGACTGTCCAGATCATCCAGATCTTATGAGGCACTTGGACAAAGCAGGGCTACGAAAGTAAAATATCTCTTCTAGAGTCTCACAAGGTTGTCTTTACCTCTTGAGAAAATGTAAGTATAATGGGTTATTGTTTTATGTTTTTAGTATTTGTTAATATGTACACTTAAATCTTTTGTGTTTTAAAAATTTCTTTTGTGGCAGAAGAGATAGCTATCTTATACTGATATTGTTATGGTAATTAGGGTGGGACTTTTTTTAAACTGTTTTCTTTTATGAAATGCTGAGGTAATCAAGTACCTTTGATGAGTTTTGCCTTTCAAATGTAATGCAAGCAAAGTAGACTTTTTGTTGTCTTTGGTTTGGAGTGCTTCTCAGCACTAAGGAATCTTTGATTGAATGGGGAGTCTTTGAAGACCTGCTTATGTCAATGGAAGGCCTGAGTCATGTGGATTTGAGTTGCATGGTTGTGATGCCCTTTGACCCCGAAGAAGTGTATATAAACTCAGAGGTTAGCATTTTGCCTTCGGTGTGGAGACTCTGGGTAGCTGTTAAGGAGTGCCCCCTAGCTTTGAAAACTCGGATGTTGGTGCTTCTTTCTAATAACTATGTATGTATTGTGATTTGGTCAGACAGATAAAAGCCTGTCTGTTGATCTGTTTGTAATTTCTGTTTATATTTGCTCTGAAGTTCAGGGTGCTGACTTTTCTCCCTGAACTAAGTGAATGGCAAAAGTATGTTTAATTAAAGTAAGATTGTAAAACCCATTAAAGTTGCTTTCCTTAGAAAAGCAGATCAAAGAATCTGTGCTAGGTTCTTCTTCTGTGTGCTCTTGTTGTTGGTCTTTTATCTCCACAGCAGCTGCTGGCAACATTGTTGTTACAGATATCTACTTTTAATTTATAGAAAGGACCATATTAATTCTATGTTATACTTTCTAGAAGGGACCATCTTAATCCCTCTTAGGGGAGACATTAGACATGAACTATGCTGAGACTTTGTTTAAAACATTTTCTTTAGAATTCTAAGGTGGAGGCATAACATGCCAGACTGTACAAGAAAAACCTAATTTTCTCTCTTTGGGCTCAGGCTACCCTCAGAATGAAAATAGTCCATGTGAGTACAGAGATTAAGCTCTTTTCTGAGAAGGGGCCCCCTAATCTACAGATGACATTATATATATATATATATATACTATATATATATATATATATGCATATACATATACTATTTTTACAGATGTAAGTGTGCCACAAACAATTCTATTAAGCTTAGCATTAACATATATTTAAGCATATGTATAATCATGTATGTGTCTCCTCCATAGGATGGCATAGTGCTTATAGAATGATTTCATGACAACATAATGTAGTTATGGACTTACAGAAGACTTTTATTTCTAGTCTCCAGATGTCATCAGTGCTGCAGAAAATATTACATTCTATCTATGATAAGTAAAGCCAGGACTTGTAAAAAATCTTATCATTAGAATTGAACATAGCATTTGGGTCTGATAGAAGGAGTCTAAATATTGAACCAATTTTATGCATTTCCAGCTGCTTAGAAAACATTGGAAAGAGAAGTGAAAAATCAGAATTGAACTTATATCAGATCTTAATTGAGTTTTTTGTTTTGTTTTATTCTGAAATTAAACACTAAAAAGAGTTTCTATACACATGTAGAATACAAAGAAGATTCTGTATGAGACCATTAATGTCCATTTCATAACACTTGTTTTAAAATAAGTACATACTAAGTTCTACACATTATTTTCAAAACTATCCTGCTTGTCTGTGCTTCTTTCTGACCTTCATTGTGTTGCCTTCTCCACTACCTTTTTAATATTACTATTGTGTCTGTCCCTGCCCCCTACTCCTACCTACTCTCTTCCACTGAATTTAAGGGAATATCATTTAGTGGACAGGATATGGGAATGGATATAAAACTTTTGGAATATTTAGGCTAGAGGATCCAATGTCTCTTTTCTCTGAATCCTTTGCAATCTATTCACTCCAAATATAGGGTACATCTCAGTCTGTGGCTAGCGTTCCTTATCTTCTCTATCATGAACTTAAATTTAAATTTAAATATTTCCTTATTCCCAAGGTTCCCATTATCTCTAATTCAGCAGGCAATTCCTCCAGTTGGTCAGAATCATGCCCAAAATATCAGCATGGTTTCATCAAGAATGGCTCATGCTAAACTCTCTCTTTCTATATATACATACACATATATGTCTATATACATATGTATATATGTACATATATATGCATTTAGAAAAAGATTTCTAGAAGAATAGATGAAAGAGACAGATGAGGGAGACTTACTTACCTAGGGGGTAGAGCAAATTCTTCATCTACTACAGTTTGGACTATATGCCTCTGAGATCACTTCCAATTAACTCTGAGAGTTTTTGATTCTAGTAACTCTAAAATAGAGCATAGTGCTTTGCAAGTAATAAAAGCTTTATAAATATTTGTTAAATTAAACTGAAATGGTATTGTCCTGTCTACCCCACCCAACCATCCAAAGATACTTTTTGTGTGTCTTCCTTATGTTAGTTTTATAGAGTTGATCCAACTTTTAAAGTTGACATATTAGTGTAAGGAATAAAGTTTAAGATTAAAGCAAATATCACATCATGCATATTTCTATAATGAGTGAACTTTCTGGGATTAATATAATGAATTTTCAGAATTCTGGCAGGCCATCTAGTAAACATGTATTGTAACCTCCTACGGAGCTGATTAATTTTGTATAGCGAGGCTCTTAATTTCCAAAGAGAAGTTAGTCCTTACTCCATTTAAGGTGATCTTTACTGTTGCTACCATGTGTCATAGGTTGGAGTGTGTCACAGGATATGCAGCCATTTCCTAGGTATTCTGAGAAGAAAGTTGTGTAAAATGATGAGAGAAGAGAGGAAATAGCTTTGATAAGCTATTTATTACTGCTATTTATCAGTGTTAACAACAGGGAAACATCCTGGTGCACTGGGATACAGGTAGACTTCAGTGTGTGTGTGTGTGTATGTGTGTGTGTGTGTTTGTGTAATCTCCACATGCCCTTGGTAAAAATCATGCTCACCCTATGACTAAGATTAATAGATCCAGTTTTCACAGTGTGAAAGGAGAAACAGAATAGGTTCACAAGGGAGAATAGATGCAAAGGTGGGACTGTTGGAACCATGTTCTTACCAGCTGCTGTCCCTCTGGAAGCCATTACCTCATGACTCTATATTCAAGACATCTTTGATGCTGATTATAGGACTGGCAGCTTTTCTCACCTTATTAGGAGACGTTATTGAAGAACAGGAACAATGATTATTCTCTAGGGCAATAGGTTGGGATAGTTATATATGATCTTCGACTCAGGGAAATTCCATGTTTGTAGCATCTGGGATGCTGTAACTCAACTGGCCTTTTGCATGGGTCTCTATGTGTCTCTAGATCAGCTTTGTAGGACCAACATAAGGGAAATATATAAAGGATATCTTTGGCTAGTTGGATGGGGGGGGGGGGAGGAAAATGCCACTATCCTATTTCTACAATGCTAAGAAGTAACAAACTAATAGGTCTAAACTGAGATCTGGTAAAAACTATGATATGATGTTTGGATTTTTGTCTGAGTGGGTAACTCTGAGATTGCCCCTGTCTTTACTATCTGTCTTTACTAGGGATGAAGTACCTAAACAAAAATGCAATCTCTACTCATTGGAAATTCTACATTATCATCTCACACCACATGCTATAATATACGAAATACATTAGAAAAATGTATTTAGAACTAAGTGCTGTATGTAAGGTCTAAAAGTTAAGGTCATGACCATTGAGGGGATGAATGTGGAGTCCATAGGGCTAAAATGTGAATTAAAATGGATTCAGCACCTTCTTCTTCTTCATTTTTTAAAAATTTATATAATTTATTTAATATATTTAGTTTTCAGCATTTATTTTCACAAGAGTTTGAATTATGAATTTTCTCCCCATTTCTACCCTCCCGCCCACTCCAAGATGGCATATATTCTAGTTGCCTCGTTCCCCAGTCAGTGCTCGCTTCAGTCACCCCACTCCCCTCCCACCCGCCTTTCTGTATTCTCTTGTAGGGCAACATAAATTTCTATGCCCCATTGCCTGTGTATCTTATTTCCTAGTTGCATGCAAAAACTTTTTTTGTTTGTTTTTGAATGTCTGTTTTTAAAACTTTGAGTTCCAAATTCTCTCCCTGCTTCCTCCCCACCCACCCTCCCTCCCTAAGAAGGCAAGCAATTCAATGTAGGCCACATGCATATCATTATATAAAACCCTTCCACAATACTCGTGTTGTGAAAGATTAACTATGTTTTGCTCCTTCCTAACCTATCCCCCTTTGTTGAATTATCTCCCTCAACCCTGTCCCTTTTCGAAAGTGTTTGTTTTTGATTACCTCCTCCCCCTGTCTGCCCTCCCTTCTATCATCCCCCCTTTTTTATCTTCTTCCTCCTTCTTTCCTGTGGGTAAGATACCCAACTGAGTGTGTATGGTATTCCCTCCTCAGGTCAAATCTGATGAGAGCAAGATTTACTCATTCTTCCTCATCTGCCCCCTCTTCCCTTCCAAGAGAACTGCTTTTTCTTGCCACTTTTATGTGAGATAATTTACCCCATTCTATCACTCCCTTTCTCCTTCTCTCAATATATTCCTCTCTTATCCCTTAATTTGATTTGATTTTTTTAGATATCATCCCTTCATATTCAACTCACCCTGTGCCCTCTGTCTATATATATATATATATACATATATATATATGTATATACATATATACACATATATATGTAATATACACTTACATATATACATACATAGACATAGACATATGTATATATATACATATACATACACATACATATATATGCATATTCCTTTCAGCTACTATGATACTGAGGTCTCACAAATCAAGCACGTCATCTTTCCATGTAGGAGTGCGAACAAAACAGTTCAACTTTAGTAAGTCCCTTATGATTTCTCTTTCTTGTTTATCTTTCCATGCTTCTCTTGATTCTTGTGTTTTAAAGTCAAATTTTCTATTCAGCTCTGGTCTTCTCACTGAGAAAGCTCCTCTATTTTGTTGAAAATCCATATTTTGCCTTGGAGCATGATACTCAGTTTTTCTGGGTAGGTGATTCTTGGTTTTAATCCTAGCTCCTTTGACCTCTGGAATATCATATTCCAAGCCCTTCAGTCCCTTAATGTGGAAGCTGCCAGATCCTGTGTTATCCTGATTGTTTTTCCACAATACTCAAATTGTTTCTTCCTGACTGCTTGCAGCATTTTCTCCTTGACCTGGGAGCTCTGGAATTTGGCGACAATATTCCTAGGAGTTTTCTTTTTGGGATCTTTTTGAGGAGGCGATCTGTGGATTCTTTCAATTTCTATTTTACCCTCTGGCTCTAGAATATCAGGGCAGTTTTCCTTGATAATTTCTTGAAAGATGATATCTAGGCTCTTTTTTTGATCCTGGCTTTCAGGTAGTTCAATAATTTTTAAATTGTCTCTGTTGGATCTGTTTTCCAGGTCAGTGGTTTTTCCAATGAGATATTTCACGTTGTCTACCACTTTTTCATTCCTTCAGTTCTGTTTTATAATATCTTGATTTCTCATAAAGTCATTAGCTTCCACTTGCTCCAATCTCAATTTTAAGGTAGTGTTTTCTTCAGTGGTCTTTTGGACCTCCTTTTCCATTTGGCTAATTCTGCTTTTCAAGGCATTCTTCTCGTCATTGGCTTTTTGGAGCTCTTTTGCCATTTGAGTTAGTCTATTTTTTAAGGTGTTGTTTTCTTCAATTTTTTTGAGTCTCCTTTAGCAAGTCATTGATTTGTTTTTCATGGTTTTCTTGCATCACTCTCATTTCTCGTCCCAATTTTTCCTCTACTTCTCTAACTTGCTTTTCCAAATCCTTTTTGAGCTCTTCCATGGCCTGAGACCAGTTCATGTTTTTCTTGGAGGCTTTTGATGTAGGCTCTTTGACTTTGTTGACTTCTTCTGGCTGTATGTTTTGGTCTTTCTTTTGTCACCAAAGAAAGATTCCAAAGTCTGAGACTGAAACTGAGTGCGTTTTTGCTGCCTGGTCTTGTTCCCAGCCAACTTACTTGACCCTTGAGTTTTTTGTGGGGGTATGACTGCTTGTAGAGTAAAGAGTACTTTGTTCGAAGCTTGAGGGGTTGCACTGTTGATTTCAGAGCTATTTCTATACAGCCATACCAGCACTCCTCCTTCCCCAAGAACTGCCAACCTGGACCTGATGCAAATCTTAAGCAGGCTCTGCACTCCCACTCTGCTGGGCCACTTAATTCCTCCTACCAGGTGGGCCTGGGGCCATAAGCAACTGCAGCTATAGTTCTTTAGCTGCACCACCCCCACTGCTCCTGAGGCAGTGGCTGAACCATAAACTCTTTTCACTCTGTCCCCTGCAACTTTTCCCACTCACCTTCTCTGTTGTCTTTGGTGTTTGTGGGTTGAGAAGTCTGGTGACTGCCACAGCTCACTGATTCAGGACACTAGGGCCTGTTCCGCCTGGCTCCTGGTCTGGTTGGTCCTGCGGCTGCCCACGCTGGGCTCCACTCCCCTCTGCTCTGTGCACGATAGACCTCACCCAGCGACCATCCAGGTTGTCCTGGGCTGAAGCCCTGCTTCCCTCTGCTATTTTGTGGGTTTGGCAGTTCTAGAATTTGTTCAGAGCCATTTTTTATAGGTTTTTGGAGGGACCTGGGTGGGGAGCTCATGCAAGTCCCTGCTTTCCAGCTGCCATCTTGGCTCCGCCCCCCACCTTTTTCTTCTTGACTTTCAATGAGTGCTTGTGCTTTCTAAGGAGAATATTTTTGGTTGATTTGGACCTAAGTACTTTGTACCCCTTATTAGCATTATATACCTTCTGGTAAACCACGTGGTGACCTATGCTTTTGCCATATTTAGAACAAGGGTTGAGTTGGGGAATCCAATTGTATTTGATTCAAAAGGATTTTATTATGTGCCTACTATGGGCTAAGCCCTGTGCCAGTTGCTGGGGAAACACACATTGTTATTTGCATGTTGTCTCCCCATTAGAATGTGAGTTCCTTAAAGGCAGAAATTTTTTGTTTTGGTCATCTTTGTTTCTCCAGTGCTTACTTAACACATTGTCTAGAACGCAAGAAACACTTAACATTTGCTTGTTGACTGAATGTGTTGTTTGTGGATCAGTGAGATTAGGAACACCTCTATCACTGCCTATCGTAATTGAAGAACTTCACAAGGAAATCGAGTGGTAACATTAGCTGTTGAAATTGTTCCCGGTTCATTGGCTGAAACTTCACGTAGTGGCTCGATGAATCCATTGATTTCACTGACTCAGATCTGGTTTTGTATTATAAGTGTCCATATCCCATTTAAGTGATTGATAGCTAGCTACATGTAGAAACAAGCCTTTGATTTAGTGTCCTTTACTATGTACAAAAACTGACATGTAAATGTAAAGCAATAATTTCCACATCACCGTATTTGAAAAAAATCACTGGATTATTGGAAATTCTAGAATTATAAATCTGCTATAAAACAAGTAAAAAGCTTTCTCTTTAATCACCTAGTCTGTGTTTGCCACCTTTTAAGTTGGTCCGTATCAATAAAGTTTGTACTTTGGTGAGGATTGTAGTTAGAGTAATCTTCATAAAAAAAAAACCCAAGCAAACAACAAATATATTATCCCTTCCTCAACTCCCGAAGAAATATAAGTTAATAGAATTATCGATAGGGAAAGTCAAAACTCTTATCTCTCTCCTTTGCTTTTTGTTTTTTTTAGTTGGAAATGTTTGTAGGTCATTCAAGATATTGTACATAACTGTGCTGGTTCAGTTTGGTCTGAGCATAGTGCCTCTGAGGATTAATTTGTCTATAAGAGAGGGAGCTCATTTGGGCTGACAAGTCTTATGGAGAAATGTATTTCCTTAGAAATTAACAAGCTGGGAGATGGACATAAATATTCATCTTGTTCAGAAGTATTTATTTATAGGATATGTGCTCTTGACTATCTTGAGGAGCACTTTCAACTAGCTTTCCTATCTCCCCCTCCCCTCTTTCCAATTTACTACCATTCAATTCATTCAAATCAACTATTGACAGTCCCAGATTTCGGGGATGCTGACCTGGGGACATCAGGCTTAATGTAACTCCCCATAAATCAATATATTCATTTTTACATTACATAAATTAAAGTAAATTTTGAAATCTGAGAAATTAAGCCAATGCCAAAAACTGCAAAAACTAACATAGGAGAGGTTGATTGGATAAAATGAACCAGATTCTTCTGGTGTACATGCTACTCCTAAAGAATTCAGATATGTTAGAAGTACTGCTAATCACTCAATCAGCATTTATTAAATGCTTACTATATATCATGCCCTGTGCTACACATTGGGGATATAAAGGAAAAGATGAAACAGTCCCTGTTCCCAACGAGTTTGTGTTCCATTGGGAGACACAATCTGTATAAGTAGATGGAGAATAGATAACAAAATAAGTATAAGGTACATAGGGAGGAAGGACAATAGCATCTGGTGGTCGGGAGAATAGGAAAGACTTCATACAGAAAGTGGTACTTTTTCTGAGTCCTAAAGGAAGTGAAGTATTCCATGTGAGTGAATTTCAGGAACAGAGGAACACTAAGCATTACAAAAGTTCTGAATAATATTCTAGTGACCCCCAAAGAATGAATATGTTTTGAAAGTTCATGGCTTATTCTCAAGAAGAAACTGTATGTTGGGAAAATCTGGTTCATAGTGTTTGTGGTGCTCCTTCCAAGGTGATCTATCTCACATCCTCTATTCAGAAGAGGAGATCAGAATGCTTGGTACCATGGAACTAGCAACAATGAAGAGAAGTATCAAAGATAGCAAATTTCAGTTTGAGGTAAGGCAAAACTTTCAGTTATTGGGCAAGGGGTTCCCCTAACTAGAGGTTCTCAAGGGCTGGATGACCACTTGTCCAGCATGTCATAGGATTCTTGCTCAAGTATGATTTAGATTACGTAACCTTTGAAATCCCACCTAACTCTGAGATTCTGTGATAGCCAGCCAGATAGTTCTGATATTGCTCTTGAAAACCTGATCACTCACACCTCACCCATTCCATCCCTAGTGGCTGGCTGGCCGTCCTCAGTACATTGATAAGCTTTGGTGATTTTTTTCCCTCTTGCACATCCCAATAATGAGTTTTGATCTCTGTCAATCTTTGCTTTTTGCATCAGTGTGCACAGCTACACATCCATACCTCTGTAGAAGAGAATTGAAAAAAAATATTAACCACCTATTATGTGGCAGGGACTGTGCCTTATAAATACAGAATTTCATCCTCACAACAACCCTGCAAAGTATGTGTTATTATTATTATTATTATTTTATAATTGGCTAAACTGAGGCAAACAGCAGTTAAGTGATTGCCCAGGGTCACACAGCTAGTAAGTATCTGAGACTAGATTTGAACTAAAGTCTTCCCAACTGTAGGTGTTAGCATTCTATTCACTCAGACACCTAGCTATCCACAGGATAATTGATATAAAATTTAGAATTCAAGGTTGAGTGACTGAGCACTTCATCTTATCTATTTCAGATGGGCCAAAATTACAGTCTAGGTTGCTTCACTCACATTTTCTATGCTTCACCTTCTCTTCTCCCTAGTGTTTGGACTTGTTACCTTGATTTACTGTGTTAACATTGCTCCTGCTCGTCCTCATTCCTGAAAACTAGAAAAGATTTGTCATAGTTTTCTTTGCCATCTCTGTGTCCTACATTCCTAGACTATCTTTTCCATGTGACTCCACAAAAACAGCTTCAAGTTGGCCACCATCTTGCATTGTTAGACAACCTCTCCCAAATATCTCAATGAAGAGGACTTCCAATTGGTGGAAGCACCTCTCTGATGGAAGTTGAAAATGAATATGGTCATTTGGGTACTCTTATGATATTCATTTGATCAGGAAAGAATAAATAAATACAACAGTAACAGATATCTCATTGGTTAGGTGGAGGGAAGTTGATAGCGCCCCCATCCTTAATCTAGCAGTTCAAAGCAATCTTCCTCCCTCGAAAGCTGTCAAGGAAAGGAGTGAAAAATTGGCTGCTTTTGTACACAGATTCAATTCTGGCACAGCCTCATTTGATTCAGCAGTTCTTCTAGTTCCAAAGCCAATTAGATGACTTTTTTTTTCTTATTGCACGACTCTGACACCTCAGTCACTCACAGCTGGAAACTGGCTCCCCAGTGTTCTGATTGTTAGATTTGAACCAGGCCAAATACAATCTGGTACATGTTTTGTGTAACCCATCAGGAAAAGCAAACCCGAGCATGTTCTAAGAACTAAGGACTGGCCTTATTGGTCTGGCTGCCGTTATGTGACAATTCCCTTCTCTTTCTAATTGTTTTGGATATGTAAATGTGATTACTAGAAAAACAAGATGATATTTACCCAGAGAGTGAATTATATTATAACTCTCGTTATTTTTATGCTTTGCCCAAGACACGGTATCAATCCTATTTAGAATCAGAGTCTCTTAGAACAATAGAGAAATAAGTACAGCTGAAAGTGAGGGTGGAAAGGATGGGGTGTAGTTGTACTATTAAATTCAATATTGTTTACACTTTGATAATATCTGTAATCAGTCAACATACTTAAGCAAAATGGAATAATTTGCATTGCTTGTATTGATCTTTTGATCCAGGTTCTTTTTTTAAAAATTTATTTTTAGTTTTCAACATTCATTTCCACAGATTTTGAGTTACAAATTTCTCCCCATTTCTCCCCTCCTCCACCCCAAGATGTCATGTATTCTGATTGTCCCTTTTCCCAGTCTGCCCCCTCTTCTGTTACCCCACACCCCCCATCCCTTTTCCCCTTACTTTCTTGTAGGGTGAGATAGATTTCTATACCCTGTTGCCTGTATATCCTATTTCCCAGTTGCATTCCCAGTAAAAATATTAAAAAAATTTAACATTGGTTTGTAAAATTTTGAGTTCCAATTTCTCTCCCTTCTTCCCCACCCACCCTCCTTGAGAAGGCAAGCAATTCAATATAGGTTATACATGTATCATTATGCAAAACTCTTCCACAATAGTCATTTCATGTAAGACTAACTGTATTTCCCTCCATCCTATCCTGTCCCCCTTTATTCAATTTTCTTCTTTGACTCTGTCCCTTTTCAAAAGTGTTTGCTTTTGACTACCTCCTCCCCCAATCTGCCCTCCCTTCTATCATTCCGCCCACAACTTATCACTTTCCCCTCTTACTTTCCTGTAGGGTAAGATACACAACTGAGTGTGTATGTTATTCTCCCCTTGAGCCAAATATGATGAGAGCAAGATTCACTCATTCCATTTCACCTACCCCCTCTTCCCTTCCATTATAACACCTTTTTCTTCCCACTATTATGTGAGATAATTTACCCAGTTCTATCTTTCGCTTTCTCTTTCTCCCAATATATTCCTCTCTTACCCCTTTATTTTATTTTTTTATATATCATCTCTTCATATTCAACTCACGCTGTGCCCTCTGTCCATATATATGTATATTCCCTCCAACTACCCTAATACTGAGAAGATCTCATGAGTGACAAATATCATCTTTCCATGTAGGAATGTAAACAAAACAGTTCAACTTTGTAAGTCCCTTATGATTTCTCTTTCTTGTTTACCTTTTCATACTTCTCTTGATTCTTATATTTGAAGGTCAAATTTTCTATTCAACTCCGGTTTTTTTTGTCAAGAATGCTTGAAAGTAGGGGCAGCTAGGTGGTGCTGTGAGTAGAGCACTGGCTCTGGAGTCAGGAGGACCTCAGTTCAAATCCAACATCAGACACTTGACACATGTACTAGCTGTGTGACCTTGGGCAAGTCACTTAAACTCAATTGCCCTGCCTCCCCCAAAAGAATGCTTGAAAGTCCTCTATTTCATTGCAAATCCATATTTTGCCCTGAAGTATTATACTCAGTTTTGCTGGGTAGGTGATTCTTGGTTTTAATCCTAGCTCCTTTGACCTCTGGAATATCATATTCCAAGCCCTTCAATCCCTTAATGTAGAAGCTGCTAGATCTTGGATTATCTTGATTGAGTTTCTACCATACTCAAATTGTTTCTTTCTCTCTGCTTCCAATATTTTCTCCTAGGTCTGGGAACTCTGGAATTTGACTACAATATTCCTAGGAGTTTTCTTTTTGGGATCTTTTTCAAGAATCAGTGGATTCTTTCAATTTCTATTTTACCCTCTGGTTCTAGAATATTAGGGCAGTTTTACTTGACAATTTCTTGAAAGATGATGTCTAAGCTCTTCTTTTTGATCATGGCTTTCAGGTAGTCCAATAATTTTTAAAGGATCTCTCCTGGATCTGTTTTCCAGGTCAGTGGTTTTTCCAATGAGATATTTCACATTGTCTTCCATTTTTCATTCTTTTGGTTCTGTTTTTTGATTCATCATAAAATCACTAGCTTCCACTTGTTCCATTCTAATTTTTAAGGTGGTATTTTCTTCAGTAGTCTTTTGAACCTCCTTTTCCATTTTGCTAATTCTGCCTTTTAAGGCATTCTTCTCCTCATTAGGTTTCTGGAGCTCTTTTGCTGTTTGGGTTAGTCTATTTTTTAAGGTGTTATTTTCTTCAGTATTTTTTGGGTTTCCTTTAGCAAGTCATTGACTTATTTTTCATGATTTTCTTGCATCACTCTCATTTCTCTTCTCAATTTTTTCCTCTACTTCTCTTACTTGATTTTCCAAATCCTTTTTCAGCTCTTCCTTGGCCTGAGACCAATTCATATTTTTCTTGGAGGCTTTTGATGTAGGCTCTTTGACTTTGTTGACTTCTTCTGGTTTTACGATTTGATCTTCTTTGTCACCAAGGAAAGATTCTATAGACTGAGTCCTTTTACACTGCCTGCTCATTTCCACAGCCAATTACTTGACTTTTAAGCTCTTTGTCAGGTTATGACTGCCTCCAGAATAGAGAGTGCTCTGTCCCAAGCTTCAGAGTTTTGAGCTGCTGTTTTCAGAGCTACTTCTATTCTGAGGTAGTATGATACTCCTCTCCTGGCCTGTGTTCTGGTCTATGAGTGCAAGCACTCCTTTTTGCTGTGTAACTACCAGGAGGCCTCCCTCTACACAGCTACCACAAGCTCTGTCACATCAGTGCTCCTCCACCCCCAGGGACTGCTAACCAGGACCGTGACCCAGATCCAAGCAGGGCAAAGGAAGAGAATGCTGCCTTAGTGCCAGCAAAACTCTCCCTGAGCTCCTGCTCTAATCAGTCACCTGATTCCCCCCACCATCTGTGGCCCTGGAGCTCCCACAGCAGCCACTGATGCAGCTGCTGCCATTGCTGCTGCAGGCACCTCCACTGCCATGGGGCTGGGGCCGGATGGTGTGCTTCTCTCACCCAGGTCCAACAGTTTTCCTGCTGACCTGCTAAGTTGTCTTTGGTGTTCATGGATAGAGAAGTCTGGAAACTCCCACAGCTCAGCGATTCAGGACCTTGAGGCCTGCTCTGCCCAGTCCACTCCAGCCTGGTCTGTCCTGGCATGACCCAAGCTGGGCTGCACTCTGCTCCCAGCATGGTGTGATAAGCCCTTCCCAGCAACTGTCCAGGCTGTCTTGGACTGGAGACTTGTTTCCCTCTGTAATTTCATGGGTTCTGTAGCTTTAGAATTTGTTTAGAGTTCTTTTTTACAAGTGTTTGGAGGGATTTGGGGGAGGACTCAAGAGATTCCCTGTTTTCACACCTCCATCATGGCTCCACTGCCAATCTAGGTTCTTAACCTGGGATACATGGGCACACATAGGTTACATGGGATCCAAGAACTTGGATGAAAAAAAATCACGTTTTTATTTTAGTATAACTGGTTTCTCTTTTAATCATATATTTTAGTTTATGCATTTAAAAACCTGAGTCTTTGGCTTCACCAAACTGTCAAAAGGATCTATGACAGGCAAAACATTGGAAAACCATTGATTTAGAGACTAGCTTTCCTAATTCAGTCATGGCTTCAAAATGAGTGATTTCTTGGGAATGAGATAATATGCTGAATAGGGCCCTAAAGCAATAAAACCACAGGGCAACAGTTGATTGGGAATTACTAAGGTGTTTTCCCTTTTGGGTCAGTTATTTTCTCTAGAGAGGGTCTGATTGAAGAACTAAGTACAATGGATAGAAGCTATAGGGCACCAAATTTCAGCTTAATAAAAGGAAATAATTTAAAATAGAACTGTCAAAAAGTAGGATCACCAACCAAGTGGTAGTGAGTTTCTAGCTATGAGAGGTTTTCAGCCAGAGACCATGATTCACTGGGATATTAAAGAATAGATTTATGAATTGAGTAGGGGTTGGACTCAGTTTGACCTTGGAGGCTGCTCTTAAGTCTGAAATGCTATGATTCTCTTCCAGGTGAATGAAATCTGTGTCCTTGCTAGAGAGTTTTAATCTAATTCTTTCATTTGGGCAGCATCAGTAGGGACTAGTAATGTAACAGAATTATGGAAGGGGAAGGGATCTCATATAGGAAATCAAGACTAACCTGCACCTGAACTTGAATCTCTTATGTAACATCCTGGGCTAGTGATCTTTCAGTTCTCACTTATAGACCTCTGATGATGGCAAAGCCAGCCCTTTCCAAGGCAGTCTATTATAAATAAGTCCTTTATATTGAGCAAAAATCTGCCTCTCTATAACTTCTACTCATCATCCCCATTGTCTGTATTAGGACTCAGCATAACAACTTGAATCTTTATCTATGACAATCTTCAAATATTCAAAGACAACTATCATGTTTCCTCAGACTTTCCTTTTCTTAATTCATTCTGAAACTGACACATATTAAGCATTGTAAGACATGCTGCCTACCCCTCAAGCTATTCCCTTTAGAAACTTGGCTGGAATGGCTTTTTTGGGCTTTTCTAAGACACACTTGAATTCTGGGTTATGAACTGGATTGCTGTTTTATGGAAGACACAAAGTATATGAAAGGTTGGAAATTAGTTTAAATGCCTTTTATTAATTTGTTTAGTAGAGATGATATTTTTTCATTAAAACTTCAGTGAATTTTATAGTGTAGTCTATTACTTCCATAAACCTGTAATGTTATCAGTGTAGCTACTCTCTTCTCCAATAGAAATAACCATACACTCATGCCTTATCATTTTCTACTATTCTAGTTCATGTCCTCTAAATTCCCATGGAGGATCTCTCTGCCCAACATTGCTAGAGGTCTTTCTCCAGGTCTTTTGCCACTTTGCAGTTACTAGCTCTGGCTATCCTTCTGTTATCTCTTACTCTGTCTGCATCACTAGTTTACTTTCTTTTCTGATTATGCATTCCCTGGTAATGATTTTTATACAACATGAATGCAAATTATCATTGGCATCATAACTTAGGTTATGTGCCCAATTGTGCCTGTCATGAAAGAATGAAAGTAAGCCTGAGAATACAAATCCAGAAGTGAGATAGTCCTTGCTTTTGAAGAGCTTATATTCCAGTGGGGGAGATAACATATAGAGGGGAGCAATAAGCGAGGAAGAGACTTTTGATCTGAGGAGTCATAAAGAGGATGAGTTGGTCAATAGTGCCATTGTTTGATATACTCTTTCCAGAGCAAGGGATTGGGAGAGGGGTAGACAGTACATATGTGAAGACAGGAAAGATGTCAGGATGTCTTTAGTGGGTGCTGAGATGGTGAGTTGCAAAGAATGGATCAGATAGTCTGGAGTCAGTTAGATATGACGGGTATGGTGAGTTTATACTCATACACTAAACAAGATAGCTCATCTCTAGGATTAACTCCCTGAGAGATTGGGGGCATGTTATCTGTACTGCTTGGAAGGTACCATTCTAGCAGGGCAGTGACAGGTCAAAAGGCAGTGGCTTGGGTGGTTAGTTGGATGTGATGAGAAGTACCATCTAATCCAGGAATGGCTCAGTGAATTTACACTCACCCGTTAATCAAGACAGCTTTAATTTGGGGCAGCAGTTTCAAACTTGAATAGATCCAGTCCCCCAGGGACTGGGACGATGTTTTCTCACCCTGCACCTCATCATTGACCTTTGATTTACCTTCTATTTAGATTCTTTGGCAATAATGATGTCTCATAATGCTCTATCATATAGAGTCATGGGTGAAGAAGAAATGGTTCTTTGTATCAGGGATCATTTGGGAATATTGAAAGTACTCTGTAGTTTTCCAATTTCAATCCTGCCTACTTTTTCATCCTTTTCATTTCTGTCCTCAGCTCACTGTCTGTCTGCATACAATTCCTCCATGGTGTGCATCCGTTAGATGGGTGTGTTGTTCATCCAACAATGTGGGAAATGTGTCTTCTTCCTTCAATTGGCTTTTCCTTTGTGAACTGCTAGGACTCTTGGTTGGCTTTGCATCTCATTGAGGAGGCTCTGCAGTATTCCAGGACTTGGTATCATCTGTACAATGTTATCTTCCAACAGAAACATTGGAATCGTTTCAAAACTTAAAAGGATTCTCTTTTTTATATGTGTTCTATGGAAAATGTCTTTCAATGGCAGTGTCAAACATCTTCATTGAGCATATCTCCTGGGTGATTTTTTGTCTTTACTGATATTGATAATTAGAGCTTCTTGGCCTTATAAATATGGTAATTATGGTGAATAAATTTATCAGGTGATAAGCATAACTCATCATATCTGCTATTCTGTAACTATTCTGGGGCTTTTCTATCTACATTAGGTTTTACTAACTTGGAATTTCTTAACTTTCATGTATCCTCCTTCCCTCATCATGGCAAATATACTCTTAAAATGATCTTCCAAGTTCAAGTATGAAAACATTCAACTAGTTCTTTCCAAAAAAACAAAAGTCAAAGACCTGCTGTTATAGAAACTTTTAAAGCATGGAACAATTGGGGCTAAGTGGTGCCTTCAGGGCCTTCTCCAACAGCCAGAGATTAAATGGTTGGCAGACCTGAATGCCTCTGCTGATAATTTCAATTGCTTTCCTGTTTCCATGGAAACAGATGTTGGCTTGACAAAACATGGTGCACAGGAAGTTTCAAAGATGGAAAATACTGCAGAGCCTTGACCTCAACTGCCTCAATGAAAAGGAGATTGTTTGAAGTTGTTGGCAGGCAAATAGAAAACCTCTACCTAAGTCTCACCATAGCAGCAATGCAGCCTTCTGTTCCTGAAGTCTAGCTCTAAGTTTTATATGCTTCCCTCCTGTTTTTTTTTAGCAGTTCGTAGAAGTTAAAGCCCGAGTGACCCTGGGCAAGACATATAACCTCTCATTGTCCCTAGGTAACTCTCTAAGACCAAGAGATACCAACAAATTGATAATTTGCTTGAGTAGAAGGAGTTTACATATTGGGATTGCACTCCTATTCCCCATGAACTCACATGCTGCTCCTCATAAAAAAGAAATATAGAATTTGAGAGCTGGAAGATACATAAAAGATCATATAATGTAACTCCTTTATTGTACAAGATGAAGAAACTGAGGCCTGGGGGGGGGGGTAAATTGACCGTGGCTACAGGTCACATGGGTTATACATCATACAGGCAGTTAGTGGCCAAACAATTGACCAAGATTCACCTTACAATACACTTGACAAATGATCATTCACCTTTTGCTCTGTGACTTCCATTTAGGAGGAACCCACTCCCACTTGGACATCTTATTCCACTTTTCAATGGCTCTAATTATTAGGAAGATTTTGATGAAAGAAAACTTAAATCTATCTCTCTGCCACTTTTACCCTCTACTCAAGCAGAAGAAATTTCATTCCTCCCTCTCCAAGTGGTAGCCCTTCAAATATTTAAAGACAAATATAATGAATACTCTAAGTCAGTGTTCTTTACATGCAATCCATGAACTTAAAAATTGATAACTATTTTAATATAATTGGTTTCTTTTGTAATCTTTTGTATTTTGTTTTGTGCATTTAAAAACAATATTCTGAGAAGGGTTCCACCAAACTGCAAAAGGGGTCCATGACACAAAATGGTTAAGAACTCCTCTAAGTTATCCTTCAACCAATCCACATACATACTTTGAGATCTTTTAATATTCTAGCTTCCGTTGGATTTTCTCCAGCTTATGAATATACTTCTCAAAATGTGGTAGCCAGGACTGAACTCAAGACTCCAGATGTTATGGGATCAAACAGTAGGATTATAGCTGTCCTTGTCCTGAACACTAGACCTTTTTAAAGCAGAGACTAAGATAGTATTAGCTTTCTTGGCTACTGCATCCATATATTGAGCTTTTGGTCCACTAAATCTTCCACATTTTTTTTAGACAAACTACTTTCTCAATAGGACCCCCTCATCTTATATTTATCTGTTGCACATTGGAAACAATGAACATGAACTTGGAGAGGTTTTGAGAGATAGTGGAGGATAGAAAGGCCTGGTATGCTTTGGTCTAGAGGGCCACTAAGAGTTGGACAGACTGAATGACTGAACAACAGTGACAAAAACAACAGCAGTGTTTTGGTTCCTAGTATTCTTGATTACAGATATCCTCTATGGTATCTGGCTTGGTGGATGGGTGGAGGCCATTTTTTTCTCTTCCTCTTTACCTTTTAATTTAAAGCCTTCTGATTATATTTGAAAGACTAATGGTAAGTACATTCTTATAAGGGCATATTGGAAGTGCCCCATGGCCAAGAGTCCATTATTCTTAAATTTTAAGCCATCTACCTAAGTAGCTGTTCCCTTCTCAAGTTGGTCTTTCTTTTCTGAATCCCTTTACTCTGGGCAGTGGTATCAAACATATTACTTTTTCCTTATGTTATTCAATTTCTGGCCCAAGACCTTTGATTTTCAGTGCCTTCTGGTAATATCATGTGTGTTCATGAGAATCACCAGGAATGGGTATTAATCATCTGTTTCTATAGATCTTGGGATATATGTCTCAAAAAGATGGTTGGCTGCTCCACTGTTGTTACCAAGTTGAGAAATAGTTACTTTAGAATTCCTCAGCAGGGGATCATTAACTGCTAAGGCTTGTCTCTTCTCACTTTTATTGGATGCTCTAACCTTATGGAACCTATGGATCTGTTTTATCATTCATTAGTTAAGAAACAGCCCATTCTTCAGAGCATCCAGCTCTGTTCACTTCTGAAAGAGTCTCAACTTTGTTTTATAGCTCCGAATGTTCAGTGAGCCTACCATCCTTCAACCTCTGTGACATTGCCCCACTCTCCAGACTCTTGGAGCAGATCAGCAGTCCCCTCTGCCTCTTCAAATCCTTTTTTTTCTTTTCACAATGAAGCACCTCTTCTGATGCCTCACTTCTTCTTCTCCTTCTCCCTCTCCCCATCCCCTCTCCCCCTCCTCCTCCCCCTCTTCCTCCGCTTCCTCCTTTTCCTCCTCCTCCCTCCCCTCCTCCTCTTTCTCTTTCTCCTTCTCCTCCTTCTTTCTCCTCCTCCTCCTTCTTCTCCTTCTCCTCCTTCTCCTCCTCCTCTTCCTCCTTTTCTTTCTCCTCCTCCTCTTCCTCTTCACCCTCCTCATTCTTCTTCTAGCTTTTTAAAGGAATACTTTACCATCATCAGTAGCCTGGCATAGGTGGAGGAACATTCCCTCAGCCCCATTACTTTTTTCTCCTACAAGCAAAAGCAGGCAGTACTTTGAGCATGGATAGCAGTTAATTGTATGTGGCAGAAATGCAACTATTTCACCTTCAGTTCAGGTCACTGCCAAATTTATCTAGCTCTCCATATTCCTCAGTCCTCATCTTTCGTGCTGGTCTCTTGACTGGAGAACTTCTGTGGTAAAGTACTTGTGAGGGTTTCAGCTCCAGAGCTGGTCCTCTTCTCAAGTATCTCCTTAACAACTTGACTGCTAATTTACTTTTCCTTCTCTCACTAATCCATTACTCTATCTTGCCAGCTTAGGTCACCAACTTGCATTCTCTCTTTTTATTCACCTTGTCATACCAATCTTCTGCTCAAGTTCTCCCTCCTCTTCCCCCTCCCCCCTGTCCAGTTCCTCCTGCTCCTATTCACTCCATCTTCCTCAATTCCTTCTCCTCTTTCAGTTCTGATGACTTTCGTATTTCAGCTTTAACCATTTTTTTTCAGCTCATGCTCTTTGTCTCTTCCTATCGAGTTCTGCCAAAATTCAAGCTTTTATGACTACTAACCCCTCCAAAAATTACCTTGGAATTGCTTCTTTTTCTTCACCTCAAGTCCTTATTGTTTTTCTTCTCATAGCCAGCATTTATATAGAGCTTTAATCTTTGTAATGCTTTTTATAAACAATTTCACTATTATTTAAAAAGCTGGTTTAAAAAAATATATATATATATATATTATTTCCTCCAATTATGTTAAAACAAATTTTTAACATTTTTAAAAGTTTTGAGTTCAAATTCTATCCCTCCCTCCATCCCTCCCCTCCTCCTTCCTCAGACAGTAAGCAATCAGATATGGGTTATACATGTGCAATCATGTAAAACATTTCCATATTAGTCATTTTGTACAAGAAGTCTCAAATAAAAGAGAAAATGGAAGAAAGTGAAAAATAGCATGCTTCAGTCTGTATTCAAACAGTATCAGTTCTTTCTCTGGAAATAGATAGTATCCTTCATCATTAGTCCTTTGGGATTTTCTTAGATTTTTGTATTGCTGAGAATAGCTAAGTCATTCACAGTTCTCCATGGAACAATATTGCTGCGGCCGAGTATAAAATTCTCCTGATTCTATTTCTTCACTTTGCATCAATTTGTGTAAGTCTTTCCAGGTTTTTCTGAAATAATCCTACTTTTCATTTCTTACTTGTGCAATAATATTCCATTACAATTATATACCACAACTTGTTCAGTCATTCCCCAATTGATGGGTATCCCTTTGATGTCCACTTCTTTGCCACAACAAAAAGAACTGCTATAAATATTTTTGTCTGTCTAGATCCTTTTCCATTTTTTATTATCTCTTTGGATTATAGACCTAACAGTGGTAATGCTGGATCAAAGGGTGTGCACAGTTTTATAGCCCTTTGGGCATGGTTCCAAATTGCTCTCCAGAATGGTTGGATCAGTTCACAATTAGTGTCTTACTTTTCCCACAGCCTCTCCAACATCCTTCATTTTCCTTTTTTTTTGTCCTATTAACCAATCTGATAAGTGTGAGGTGATACCTCAGAATTATTTTAATTTTCAGTTCTCTAATCAGTAGTGATCTAGAGCATTTTTTTATGTGACTATAGGCAGCTTTAATTTCTTTGTCTGAAAACTGTGTGTTCATGTCCTTTGACCATTTATCAACTGTAACATGACTTGTATTTTTTTAAATTAGACTAATTTCCTATACATTTGAGAAATGAGGCCTTTATCAGAGATATTTGTTGCAAATCTCCACCCCCAATTTTCTGCTTTCCTTATATCACTGTCTTTTAAAAACTTTTTGTACTATTGCTTTACCTTTTTCACAAACTCTAATTGAGTTTATGCCCAAGCTATGTTTTTCTTTGAGTCTTTGCATGTGGATATTTTGGAGTCATTCTCTTCTTCTGAGTTTGTGACTTGAGCTTTGTTGTGAGTATGATTGCTCATTATGGTGAGCTTCTTTTTTTCTTCTCCTCCTCCTCCTCCTCCTCCTCCTCCCCTCCTTCTCCTCTTCTTCCTTCTCCTATTTTTCTAGTATATTTCCTGATTTGGGACTTGATAGCTGAGATCTGTGGCACTTTTGGAGAGAAAATCTGGACTGGCTTTTCTGCTGCTTTCTGAGTATTGTATTATTCCAGGTTCTCCAGGACAGGCTGGAGACCTGCAAAATTTCATGGCTCCAACAGTGTGGTCTGACGCAGAGCAAAATCTTTTTGCTGTCTCCCTGTTCTGAGCTCTGCAAATTTCTGACCTGAATTTTGGTCTGAGCAAGAGTAGATTGCTTCTGGACTCTGTCCTATCAGCCATGGGGAAATGTCTCTGTTGGCCTAGAGTGGCAGAATTGTAGGTTCACCTTCTTTTTGGATTTCAACCTCAGTTGAACTAGATGCTGGAATTAAGGCCCTGATTTGTTCCATGAGATCTGAAACATACCACTTCTGTGTTGCTATTGGCTTCTAAATTTCCTCCTTTCTTGGCCTCCCAACTCAGGAATACCACTACAATGCATACTTAACTTTGGATCTGCAACTTGGGACTGGATTATGAGAAAGAAAGATGCCATTTTGTACTTTTGTGTATTGCAGTAACATGATATGGGTCTGATGGTGCTCCTGCTTGGGTCTGGGGACTCCTGTTCCCCAGCTGCTAAGCCTCTCAGGTGTAGAAGTGTTCTACTCACAGAGGTCTTCTGGACCTCTGCAGTTTCTGCAGACTTCCCTTTTCTGTGTTCCTGTGTGAGCTGGGCCGGACAAATGACTCACTGTGACATTTTTTGGATTTCCCTATCAGGATTCAGTCTGGTACATTTTGTGGCTCTGTTTAGAGAAGTTTGTGGAAAGATACATTGCTTCCTTTAACTTCACCATTTTGGCTCTGCCTCCATCATCTCATTATCCTCACAAAAACCCCAGTAGGTTGGTGCTATTATTATCCCAGTTTTACATATGAGGGATTTGAGGGAGACAAAGCTAAAGAGACTCTGCTGCTCTTTCAACAACACAACATTCTCCCACATAACCCAGAGGCAGAGTTTAGTACTACAAATATCATTAGGTGCTTACTGTGAGTATACTACTAAGGGCTAAGTCTTGCTATTCCTTATCTTTCACTTGACAAACCAGTCAAACCCGACCACTTGATATTGTACTGACACTGGATAAGAATGTTGGTCCTGGTGGCAGGAGGACTCTAGTTCAAATCCAGACTTAGCCACTCACTATTTGTGTGACTCTGGGCAAATCACTTACCCTCTGCCTGCTTTCTTATCTATAGAGAGATGAGAATAATAGCATTTACCTCTCAGGAATATTGTGAGGATGAGAAAATATTTGTAAGGTGCTTTGCAAACATTAAAGCTCCACATAAATGCTAGCTATCATAATTATTATTACCCTGACCTTGTCTTATCATATCATCACCATCACTCATTCTTTCATTTGACCAGTCATTCATTTGTTCTTACTATCCTTTATACCTGGGATGAATTCTATTTGCATTTTGTCAGTTGAAATTAAATAATCTCACCTCTATTGAAACCCATATAAAACCCTGTACCTCAATATATTCACTTCTCATATTCTGATTTGTGCTATGGTTATTTATGGACACACCTCATCTCTCCCACTAGATTGTAGGCTCCCTGAACACAAGGACTTTGTCATATTTCATTTTGTTGTCTTCTGTGTCTCTTCCAGTACTTTGTACATAATAGGTGTTTAATATATTTTTGTTGAAATGAAGCTAGGTAAGTGATCTTTAGGATGAATATTAAGGAAAAAATATAATGGAGGTAGAAATTAACTAAATTGATCAACTGCAACAATTCCTAATTCTGACAGCCTTTTGCCATGGGAGCTACAAGTTCAACTGTTTTTCTTTTGATAGCAGTGTTGACTTTTAAAAAAAGTGTTGACTTTTGATTGGAATAAAACATCCATTTATATTACATTTTAAGAAAATGCTAGCCTTATGTGTCTTACACACTGCTGTTGCTTCCATATGCTGCAGTTGTGAATGTGGGAGCTCCAAAAAGGTCACTGTTTTAAGGGTTAGCATATGGTAGCTTTCACAGAATTCTATTTGTGAAATATTCCTTCTCTGAAGACCTTTAAATGGTATCTAAAATACATGCATCTTTCCAGTCACTGAGACTAGAGACCATTCCCTCATTTTGTCATGCCAGACTATAAAATGGTTTCCTATAGTGAAATATGCTTGAATCTTAAGGAGTAGAATGATTATCCAAAGGATTCTATCTCATGTATTTTATTTTATTTCAATTCAATTTTATACTCAATTAAATACACATTTACTATATGCCTGCTATGTGCGAGGCACTGTACTAGAAGCTGAGATATTCAAAGTCATAATGAAAAACAGTTCTTGAACTCAAGGATCTTACATTTTATGGGGGGTGGGTGGGTGGGGTGGAATGGGAAGTATGGTATAATATGTACACAGATAAAAAGTACAAGATAATTTGGGGTTGGGAAATGCTTCTGGGAGTAGGTGGTAACAGAGTTGCCTTGAAGGAAGCTAAGTATTCTGAAAGGTGCAGGTGAGGAAGAAGTTATCATCCTAGCATGGGGGGTAATCTTTGACAAGATGCAGAAACAGGAAATGTAATACTGAATTGAGGAAACAGCCAATAGTCCAGACGGCTGAAATGTACAATGTGTGGAGGTCAGAAGTGCATAGTAAGCATGACAAAGGTTAGATTTAAGTGTCAAATTGAGAGGTTTGTATTTTATTCTAGAAGGCGTCATTGAAGAGTCTTGACATGGGAATATTTCTGTTTTAGGAGGATTATTTTGGTAATTGGGTGGATGAATTAGAGTGGAGAGAGATTGGAAACTGGGGGATCAGTTAGGAGGTGGTTGCAATTGCTTAGTCAAGAATTGATAGGAGCCACAAACCACATGAGTTGAGATAATGGAAGACAAGAAAGAGAAGTTATAGGGGTATACCAGAAAAGACTTGGCAACTGGTTAGATGTAGTAGTTGGAGAAGAGTAAAGAGTTGAGGGTCGAGCTGAGACTGAATTTGGGTGACTAGTAGAACAGTGGTGCTCTCAATCAAAAGAGAAGACTTTGAAGGATGAGATGAGGTCAGAGGGAGGACATAACGGATTCTATACTGATTGCTAAGTAGCTCATGTGTGGCTCACTCTATCTAGGCTAGTTCCACTCATGCTTTACTTTACTCTCTAGTAACTTTTCTGGCAACCTTGCCACCTAGATCACAGATAATACCCTAGAGGATTTAGCTCTTCCAACTCCTGAGGACCCACTGTCCTGATTGGTGAATGTTTCATGTGGTCCACTATATCTAGGTCAGGTCTTCCCTCTCCAACATCTCTTCATCCCCACCTGGCACCCTTCTCTCTCACCATTTTCCAGTTCTAGAGATATAATCAAATCAATATTGCTATTGCAAAGGACATTTCAGTCTACTACTCTATGGCTCCACTCAACATCCCTGTAACTTTCCAAACTAAAATATCTATATTATCCACCACTCTACTATGTGTTATCTCCTCCTGTTAGAATGTAAACTTCTTGAGAGCAAGGATAATCTCCACTTTTATATTTGCATCTGCATTACTTAGTATGGGGCTTGGCATATAGTAAATATTTAATTGCTGCTTTTTCATGAATTCATTAATATTCCATCATTTGTTCTGGTCATGCTGAATTTTAGATGTGGATGGTCCTCTAGTGGGAACTATCCAACAGAAATTGGTTATTCAGTATTAGAGCCCAGGAGAAAGTTTAGAAATTGTGCTAGAGATTATATTTTTAAAATCATAAGAAGTAGGATTCTAAGAATTTGTTCTTGTTGTTGTCATTGATCCTTCGTTCTGAAAGAGGACCATGACATCAGGAAGGTGATGCCATGACATGCAAGTGAATTGGATTTAAGTGAGAGATGGCTGTGTAAAGTTACCAGCCTCACTTTCTTCTCCACAGTCATTTGGGTCCAGGATCAAGATATAAATCAGGATAACTGGAGATGACCCTGATGCAGTGGAAGACCTTGGCTTTTTTAAGCTAAGGTCTTTCCCAGGTCTCTGTCTGACTAAGGCAATACCCATTCAGTGATTAAGGCTAGGTAAGAAATGAGACAAAGAATGGCATCTTTTACCTAGTCTTTAAAAAAACCAGTCTGGGAGGGGAAGACCCTCAGCATTTCTGGCCACAACAGAAACAGTTGCTATGTACATTTACTCTGAGCCATGAGGACCCAAACAATGACCACTAAGTCAAGCTTGGTCTGGGACCTATTGTTGGCCAATCAATGAGAGCCAGAATTAATCGAGTTTAAGTCATGGTCCTTAAGAAAGAAATCTAGCCCATACACCTCAAGATATTTTTGAGGTTTTAGCAATCAGTGATCAAAATTTACATTCCTTTGGGCAGAACACCCCGAGGTAAGGGTATGATACATTATATGGACCAAGAGAGAGGAAGGAGGAAAGGAAAGGAAAAAACAAAGGAAAAGATGAAGGAGGAAGGGAGGAGCTTTGTTTCTTTCGTGCTATAGGCTTAGCAATAGTATTTCTGGGTCAAAGGGAATGCAAAGTTTAATGGCTTTTTGGGTATTGTTCCAAAATGCTATGCTGAATGGCTGGATCAACACATAGTTCCATCAAAAGTATATTCAGTGTTTCTGTTTTCCTGAAGGCACCCCAACAATTGCCCTTTTATTTATTGGACATCTTTTGTGGTCTTATGAGTGAAAAGTGGAACATCATGGTGGTTTGAATTTTAATTTCTCTAATTATTAATAATTTTGATCATTTTCCAGAGGTCTGTTGATAGCTTGGATTTCTTCCTTTGAGAATTGACTTTTCAGCAATTTTTTTAAAAACAGTTCTTATCTACTGGAGGATTTACTCTGTTGCAATATGTTTGAATCAGTTCCTTATATATTTTGATGAGATCTTTTTCAGAGAAACTTCTTATAAAGATTTTTCCCTATTAAATATTTAACGTCTAATTTTAGCTTCATTAATTACTTTTGAGAAAAAACTTTTACATTTTATGCATTCAAAGCTGTTCATTTTATTTTCTATGTTCCTTTCTATCATTTGTTTGGTCACGAACAATTCCCCTTTGATCCTCTAATTTGTCTAGCAAAATTGTATATGATGCAAATATATGTTATGCTTGATATCTAAGACATGTATACATTTGATACATATTTTGATATATGGTGTGAGCTATTAGTCTAAATCTATTTTTCCAGACTGTTTTCCAGTTTTCTCAGAAGGTTTTGTTGAATATTGAGACTCTGTTGTAGTAGTTTGGGTCTTTGAAAAGTATACTACTATATTCATTTGCTTTTTCTGTATGTTTAATCTATCTTACTGATTGATCTCTCTACTTTGTTCAGTTGTGTCTGACTCTTCATGATTCCAGTGACCCTAGCACATCAATGCTGTCTATAGAGTTTTCTTGGCAAAGATACTGGAATTGATGGGGTGCTTGGGTGCTTTTGCTTGGACCCTAATTCTAACATCACATTTCTCCTTAGTCTCTGCTTGGGTGCCTGTGCCTGGACCCCAATTGCAAAACCACATCCAGTTCTAAAATCACATCTCTCCCTAGCCTCAAAATAATGTCTCAGGCAGTTCCGCTCCAGTTCAAGGGCAGCATGCCCTAGAGAAATACTTATCTCTCCTCCTGACACAGTAGGCAGCTGTGCCTACCTATGGAATTTATTGGTCTGAGTTCCAGTGTATTGCTAATTGGCTGTGCACTGGGCCATAATGATATTTTCTTCTTACTAACCTTACTGATATGTATCGTAGACATAGTCCAATGTATACTCCCTTATATTCATCTTGTCTAACAAGACATTTGATGGAAGCAGCCTGGATATTTACAGTCAGTCCTGACTATTAGTTGACTTAGTGACATTTCACAGTCAAAACCACACCTTCTTGTAGCCTCCCTACCCCTTGGGCTAATTCCCAGCTATCTCTGGGTAAAACACCTGAGCAGTAGATACTAAATGTGCATGTTCCTTTAAGAACCAACCATTCCTTAACCACTCCCTAATCCCACCCCAAAACAACTAATTAAGACACTTGGCACATGTTTCACCCCAAAATGCCCTATATAAGATATATTTGTGTCCCCTTTTAGATTGCAGGTTCCATAAGAACTCTTGCTCCCTGACAAGCATAATAATAAAATTTTGCTGACTTGACTTAAAGATTGCTTGGGTCTGTGAATTCATTCCAGGCGACCTTGCCCTGGGAACTTTAGTTTCAGGATTCCCAAATCCCTGGGTTTTCTCCTTCATCAGAATGGTTTGCCATTTCCTTCTCCAGTGGATTAAGTCAAACAAAGGTTAAATGATTTGACCAGAGACACATAGCTAGTACGTATCTCAAACCAGATTTGAACTCAGGTCTTCCCAACTCCAGGCCCAGTACTCTATCTATTGTACTACGTAGTTGGTTCTATTTTTTATCCCAAGGCAAAATTATTTTGAAGATTACTGCTTTGTAGAATACTGTGAGATCTGGTTCTGTTGGAACACGTTATAATTTTTTTCTCATTATTTACCTTTTAATATTTGATATTTTGTTCCTCCAGTTGAATTTCATTATTTTATTCTATCTTTATAATGTAATTTTGGGTAGTTTGATATAGCACTTAAGAAGCAAATTACTGGAGGGAGAGCCAAGATGGCAGAGTAAAGGGAGGGACTCCACTGAGCTCTCTCCAAAACCCCTCCAAATACCTTTAAATAATGATTCTAAACAAATTCTGTAGTGGCAGAAACCACAAAAAGATGGAGTTAAACAATACACACACACAACAGGTGTAAGTTGAATATGAAGGGATAGGATCTTTAAAAATCAATTAAGGGGTGAGAAAGAAGAATGTATTGGGAGAAGGGGAAAGGGAGAGGTAGAATGGGGTAAATTAACTCACATAAAGGAGTCAATAAAAGCTTCTGCCATGGAGGGAACAAGGGGGAGGTGAGGGAGAGTGAGTTAACCTTACTTTCATCAGAATTGTCTCAAACAGAAAATAACATACACACTCTTTGGGTGTAGAAGTCTGTCTTATCATATAAGAAAGTATGAGGGGAAGGGATTATTAGAAGGGGTGTGTGTGTGTGTGTGTGTGTGTGTGTGTGTGTGATAGAAATTAGGGCAGATTGATGGAGGCAATAGTCAGAAGCAAAACACTTTTGAGAAGGGACTGTGAAAGGAGAGAGAGAATAGAATGAAGAGGGGATGTGAAATAGGATAAAGGGAAATATAGTTAGAAATAGTAACTGTGAAAACAATTTTAAAGCAAGTTTCTCTGCTAAAGTCTTCATTTCTCAAGAATGAAGAGAACTAAGTCAAATTTATAACAATAAGAGCCATTCCTCACTTGATAAATGATCAGAATATATGAAAAGTTTTCAGATGAAGTAATAAAAGCTATCTATAGCCATATGAAAAATTCTCTAATTCATTATTGATTAGAGTACTACCTTATACCTCTTAGATTGGCTAATAGGACAGAAAAGGAAAATGACCGATGTTGGAGAGGATATGGGAAAAATGAAACATTAATGCATTTTTGGAGGAGGAAAAAAACAAATTACTTAACGTATTATTGTCATCTTTATTATATTGTCATGAACCAATCATGAACAATTAATGATTTTCTAATTATTCAACTCTATATTTAATTAGATAGTATTTTGTAGTTGTATTCATGTTTCCTGTGCATGTCTTGGTAGGCAGAGCCTACCCTCTCACAATATTTTATAAATCCTCTAATCTTCTTGAATGGATTTTCTCTTTCTATCTATTCCTACTGGATCTTGTTGGTAATAGAAACAAAAGCTGATGATTTATGTAGTCCTGCTTTATATACTACTACTTTGCTGAATTTATTGTTTCATTTAATTTTTTAGTTACTTTAGGATTCTGTAAATAGATGATCATGGTATCTGCAGAGAGTGATAATTTTGTTTTCACTTTGCCTATGTTTATTCTCTCAGTTTCTTTGTCTTGTCTTATTGCTCCAGCCAGCATTAGTTGTGTGATCTGAGCAAGTCATTTAATTTATTTAAGGCTCAGTTTCCTTACTTGTAAAAATAATAGCACCTACCTCACAAGATTGCTATCAGCATCAAATGAGATAATATGTCAAGTGCTTTGCAAACTTTATAGCACTATATAAATGTTAGCTATTATTTTTAAAACTGGTGGATATAATGAACATCCTTACTTTACCTATGATCTTTTTGGGAAGAATTTTAGTTTCTACTATATGTAATATTGGCTCTTGGTGGTAGACAAATAATATTAAATTAAAGATAATTCTTTGTATTTCTATGCTTTTAAATGTTTTTACATAGACAAGACATTGTAATTTGACTAAAAGCTTTTTGTGTATCTTTTAATATAATCATATATATTTATTGTTTAATAATAAATATGCTACATTATAATTTTCCTACCATATGCCAACACTGCATTCCTGGGATAAATTCAACTTGGTCATAGAGTATAATATTTTGGACATGTTGCTGTATTCTCTTTGCTAATATCTTTTAAAAAATTCATATTTTATATTTTTCTCTAATGACATAGTAAAACAGTTTTTAACATTCTTTTAAAAAATTTAGTTTCAAATTTTCTCCTTCCCTTACTTCCCCATTGAGAAATTTGATATAGATTATACATGTGTAGTCATGCAAAATCTATTTTCATATTAGTCATGGTGTGAAAGAAAATACAGAAAAAACCCCAAGAAAAATAAATTTTGATAAAAGTATGCTTATATCAGCATTCAGATTCCATCAGTTTTTTCTCTGGAGATAGATAACATTTTTCATCATAAATCCTTTGGAATTATCTTGGATTATTGTTTTGCTGAGAATAGCTAAATCATTAACAGTTGATCATTTACAATATTGCTGTTACTGTGTATAATGTTGTCTTGGTTCTGCTTATTTCACTTTGCATCATTTCATGGAAGTCTTTCCAGGTGTTTCTGAGAACATCCCGTTTGTCATTTTTTATAGCACAATCATATACCACAACTTGTTCAGCCATTTCCCAATTGATGGGCATCCTCACAATTTCCAATTCTTTGCCACCACAAAAAGCTGCTATTTGCTTTTACTTTCTTTTAACCTCTTTTTTTTAACCTAGTAGTTATATTGCTTGGTCAAAGGTTATGCTTGGCTTTATAGGCCTTTGCTATAGTTCAAAATTGCTCTCCAGAATGGTTGAATCAGTTTACAACTCCACCAACAGTGCATTAATATCTCAGTTTTCCCACAGCCCTTCCAACATTTATCATTTTTCTTTTGTGCCAGATTAGCCAATCTGATAGGTGTGGGGCGGTAGCTGAGAAGTTTTTTAAATTTTCAATTCTCTAATCAATAGTGATTTAGAGTATATTTTATATGACTATAGATAACCTTGATTACTTCCTTTGAAAACTACCTGTTCATATCTTTTGATCA
The DNA here is from genome assembly GCF_011100635.1 of Trichosurus vulpecula. Taxonomy (NCBI): domain Eukaryota; kingdom Metazoa; phylum Chordata; class Mammalia; order Diprotodontia; family Phalangeridae; genus Trichosurus; species Trichosurus vulpecula. The sequence continues at coordinate 267,134,506 of NC_050573.1, read as the reverse complement.
TTTATCAAGTGGGGAATTGCTTTTATTTTTATAGAGTTGATTCAGTTCTCTATCTATTTGAGAAATGAGGCCTCTATCAGAGTAACTTGCTATAACATTTTTTCACAGTTATATTTGCTATGTACTTCTCTCTATCCTATTTCCTCCATGTTTACCCTTCTCTCTTTTTTTTCCATCCAGGTCACCCTCAAAAGCGTTTTGCTTCTGACTACCTTCCCCCCAAATCCACCTGGAGTTCTATACCCAAATGAGTATATGTTGTTCCCTTTTTGAGCCAATTCCATTAAGAGTAAGGTTTATGCACTCCCCTTCAACTGCCCAACTTCCCTTCTACTGTAAAAGCTCTTTCATGCCTCATGTATGTGAGAGAATGTATCCCATGATACCCTTTCCTTTCCTCATTCTCCCAGTACATTTCTCTTTCTCATGCCTTCATTTTATTTTTTTTAGATAATCATCCCATCATATTCAACTCACACCTGCCATCTGTCAATGTGTACTTCTAACTGCTGTAATAATGAGAAAGTTCTTAGGAGTTACAAGTATCATCCTCCCATGTAGGAATATAAACCATTTAAACTTATTGAATCCTTTATGATTCCTCTTTTCTTTTTACATTTTTGTGCTTCTCTTTAATCTTGTATTGAAAGTCTAATTTTCTATTCAGCTCTGGTCTTTTTGTTAGGATGCTTGAAATTCCCATCTTTCAATTAATGTCCATTTCCCCCACTCCCAAACAATCATACTCAGTTTGCTGATTGGTTGCAATCCCAGCTTCTTTGCCCTCTGGAATACCATATTCCAAGCCCTCCATTCCATTAACATAGAAGCTGCTGAATCTCGTGGTTATTCTGACTGTGGCTCCATGATATCTTTCTGGTTGCTTGCAAAATTTTCTCCTTGAGCTGGAAACTCTGGAATTCGGCTGTAATATTCTTGGGAGTTTTCATTTTGGGATCTCTTTTCAGTAGGTGATCTTTGGATTCTTTCAATTTCTATTTTACCTCTGTTTCTAGACTATCAGGGCAGTTTTCCTTGATGATTCCTGAAAGATGATATATAAGCACTTTTTTGATTATGGTTTTTAGGTAGCACAATAATTCTTAAATTATGTCTCCTTGATCTATTTTCCATTCAGTTTTTTTTCAGTTAGACATTTCACATTCTCTTCTATTTTTGCATTCTTTGGATTCTGTTTGATTATACTCATAATGACTTGTGGAGTCATTATCTTCCAGTTTCCCACTTCTAATTTTAAGAAATTCTTTTCTTCAGTGAATTTTTGTACCTTCTTTTTCATTTGCCCAATTCTACTTTTTAAGGAGTTCTCTTCAGTGAATTTTTATATGTCTTTTTCCATTTAGCCAATTCTGCTTTTTAAGGTATTCTTCTCTTCATCAGGTTTTTGTACTTCTTTTCCCATTTGGCCCATTATGATATTTAAAGTACTATTTTCTTCAAGTTGATGACTTGCTGACTTTTTTCATGATTTCCTTGCATCACTGTCTTGTCTTTTCCCAATTTTTCCTCTATCTCTTTTTTTATTTTTATTAAAATTTTTGTTATTACTGTTTAAAATTTATTTTTAGTTTTCAACATTCATTTCCACAAGATTTTGAGTTACAAAATTTCTCCCCATCTCTACCCTCCCCACTATCCCAAGATGTCATGTATTCTGATTGCCCCATTCCCCAGTCTGCTCTCCTTTCTATCACCCCACTCCCCCCATCCCTTTTCCCCCTACTTTCTTGTAGGGCAAGATGGATTTCTATACCCCAGTTGCATGCAAAAACAATTTTTAAACATTTGTTTTTAGAACTTTGAGTTAGAAATTCTCTCCCTTCTTCCTTCCCCACTCATCCTTCTTGAGAAGGCAAGCAATTCAATATAGGTTATACATGTATCATTATGCAAAACACTTCCATAATAGTTATGTTGTGTAAGACTAACTATATTTCCCTCCATCCTGTCCTGTCCTCCTTTATTCAATTTTCTTCTTTGACCCTGTCACTTTTCAAAAGTGTTTGCTTTTGACTACCTCCTCCCCAAATCTGCCCTCCCTTCTATCATTCCCCCCCCCTTGTCACTTTCCCCCCTACTTTCATGTGGGGTAAGATACCCAATTGAGTGTGTATGTTATTCCCTTCTTAAGCCAAATCTGATGAGAGCAAGATTCACTCATTCCCTTTCACCTACCCCCTCTTCCCTTCCTTTATAACACCTTTTTCTTGCCGCTTTTATGTGAGATAATTTACCCAGTTCTATCTCTCCCTTTATCTTTCTCCCAATATATTCCTCTTTCACCCACTTATTTTATTTTTTTTAATATATCATCCCTTTATATTCAACTCACCTTGTGCCCTCTGTCTATATATACATATATTCCCTTCAACTACCCTAATACTGAGAAAGATCTCATGAGTGACAAATATCATCTTTCCATGTAGGAATGTAATCCAAACAGTTCAGCTTTGGTAAAGCCCTTATGATTTCTCTTTCCTGTTTACCTTTTCATGCTTCTCTTGATTCCTGTATTCAAAAGTCAGATTTTCTATTCAACTCTGGTTTTTCATCAAGAATACTCTATTTCATTGAAAATCCATATTTTGCTATGAAATATTATACTCAGTTTTTTGGGGTAGGTGATTCTTGGTTTTAATCCTAGCTCCTTTGACCTCTGGAATATCATATTCCAAACCCTTCAATCCCTTAATGTAGAAGCTGCTAGAACTTGTGTTATCCTGATTGTGTTTCCACAATACTGAAATTGTTTTTTTTCTGGCTGCTTGAAATATTTTCTCCTTGACCTGGGAACTCTGGAGTTTGGCTACAATGTTTCTAGTAGTTTTCTCTTTGTGACATTTTTCAAGAGGCAATCGGTATATTCCTTCATTTTCTATTTTACCCTCTGGTTCTAGAATATCAGGGCAGTTTTCCTTGATAATTTCTTGAATGATGATCTCTAACTTTTTTTTTTTTTGTTCATGGCTTTCAGGTAGTCCAATAATTTTTAAAGGATCTCTCCTAGATCTATTTTCCAGGTCAGTGGTTTTTCCAATGTGATATTTCACATTGTCTTCCACTTTTTCATTCTTTTGGTTCTGTTTTGTAATTTCTTGATTTCTCATAAAGTCACTAGCTTCCACTTGCTCCAGTCTAATTTTTAAGGTAGTATTTTCTTCAGTGGTCTTTTGGACCTCCTTTTCCATTAGGCTAATTCTGCCTCTTAAGGCATTCTTCTCTTCGTTAGATTTTTGGAACTCTTTTGCCATTTGGGTTAGTCTCTTTTTTAAGGTGTCATTTTCTTCAGTATTTTTTGGGTCTCCTTTAGCAAGTCATTGACTCGTTTTTCGTGATTTTCTTGCTTCACTCTCATTTCTCTTCCCAATTTTTAGTGTACTTCTCTTACTTGTTTTTCCAAATCCTTTTTGAGCTTTTCCATGGCCTCAGACCAATATTTTTCTTAGAGGCTTTTGATGTAGGCTCTTTGACTTTGTTGACTTTTTCTGTCTGTATGTTTTGATTTTCTTTGTTATCAAAGAAAGATTCTATAGTCTGAGTCCTTTTACACTGCCTGCTCGTTTCCCCAGCCAATTACTTGACTTTTGAGTTCTTTGTCAGGGTATGACTGTTTCCAGAGTGGAGGGTGCTTTATCCCAAGCTTCAGGTGTTTTGCACTGCGGTTTTCAAAACTACTTCTTTTTTGAGGTGTTATGATACTCCTCTCCTGTCTTGTGCTCTGGTTTGTGAGTGCAAGCACTCCCTTCTGCCATGTAACTACCAGGCAGACTCCCTCTCCTCAGCCACCACAAGCTCTGCCACATCAGGGTTCCTCTTCCCCCAAGGACCACCAACCAGGACTGCAACCCAGATCCAAGCAGGGAAAAGCAAGAGAATGTTGCCTCAGCACTAGCAAAGAGATCCCTGCACTCCCACTCTGATCAGCAGCCTGATTCCTCCCACCATCTGTAGGTGTGGAGCTCTGGAAGGAGCTGCCACAACTGCAGCCACCTTCACTTCCCTGGGACTGGGGCAGGACCGTGCACTTCTCACCCAGGTCCAACAGTTTTCCCACTGACCTGCTCTGTTGTCTTTGGCATTCGTGGGTTGAGAAGTCTGAAAACTGCCATAGCTTAGTGATTCAGGGCCTTGAGGCCCGCTCTGCCTGGTCTACTTCATCCTGGTCTCTTTTGGCATGGCCCAACCTGGGCTGTGCTCTGGTCCCAACATGGTGCAGCAGATGCTTCCCAGCGACCATCCAGGCCATCTTGGACTGGAGACTTGTTTCATTCTGTCATTTTGTGGGTTTTATAGTTCTAGAATTTGTTTACAATCATTTTTTTACAGGTGTTTGGAGGGATTTGGCAGAGAGCTCAAGTGAGTCCCTGCTTTCCAGGCACCATCTTGGCTTTGCCCCTCTCTTATTTGATTTTTAAAATCCATTTTGAGCTCTTCCAGGACTTATTTTGGGGACTGAGACCAATTCACATTTTTCTTTGATATTTTTGATATAGCAGTTTTGACTTTGTTGTCTTCTTCTAAGTTTTGTTTTGATCTTTGTTACCAAAGTAACTTTCTACATTTAGGTTATTTTTGTTTGTTTGTTCATTTTTCCAGTCTATTTTTAAAAACTTTTTACTTTATATTAAAGTTGGCTTTTGCTTCTGGGGTTCATGGGGCACCTTCCTAAGTTTCAGGTTTTTTTTTTGTGTGTGCAGCTGCTTTCAGAGTTAGTTCTGTGGGGTCTGTAAGTTTTCTGTCTTTCCAAGGTGGTGTGATCTGAGAAGAGGTGTGCTTACTACTCTCCTTGTCTGTGCTATTTCCTGTGACTGACCATAAGCCCTCTTTTCCATCTGGAACTGTGACTATTGTTCCTGCTCCCCTCAGGCCATAAGCTCTGGTATCCTAGCACTCCTTCTTGCCCTAGGACTGTGACTCAGATCTATGTAAGGGCAATGCAACAGAGTCCTGCAAAGGACTTAGCAAAGGACTCCTGTAATGTCCTTCTCACCAGTTCTCTGAACCTCTTACCATTTGTGGCCTGAAAACTCAAGAAGGCACTACTTCCACCACTGATTCAATTCCCCCTTAGTCTTAGTGTTGGTTTGCTGGGGCACAGCATTTGTTGGCACAGTCAGCACTGGGCTGCATGCTTCTCTTACTCTGTGCAACAGACCTTTCCTGCTGACCTAAGTTGTCTTTGGCTGGAAAATTCTTTCTCCTCATAGTTCTGCAGTTACTTGCAGATGTGGTTCAGAATTTGTTTTGAGGCTTTATTTAAAATTATTTAGAGAAGAATCTGGGAATTCTTAGGTAAGTATCTGTTTTTTTTTCCACCATCTTGGCTCCACTCCTTGAATTTACCCTCTACGCTAACATCTTATTAAAACTTTTTTTGCATTCATGTTCGTCATTGAAATTGTTCTTTTCTTTCTCTTTTCTGTCTTTCTTTGGTTTGGGTGTCATAACAATATTTGCATTATAGAAGAAACTTGGTAGGAATACTTTTTTCCCTACTTTGGCAAATACTTTTTATGATATTCAAATTACTTTTTCTGTGATTGCTTTTCTGGTCCCCTGTTTATATTTCCATTGGGAGTTCATTTATAGATTCATTTATAGATTTATTTTATTTATAGTTCATTATAGTTCATTTATAGATTTAATTTATTATTCTGAGATTAGTCTTGGCTTTTTATATTTTTATAAATAGTCATCCATTTCATTAACAGTTTTGGTTTTATTGGTATATAATTGGGAAAATAGCTTCTATTGATTTAAAAAAATTTCTCCTTCATTTTTTATGATTTTTTTTTTTCATTTTTGATGCTGGGGTTTTCCTCTTTTTTAATCAGACTGACCAAAGATTTATTTTATTTAAAAATACCTAGGTAGCTCCTACTCATATTATCAGTTCAGTGGATTGTTGGTTTCAACTTTGTAAATCTCTTTGATTTTTCAAACTTTTTATTTTGGTGTTTAGTTGGAATTTTTAATTTGTTGATTTTCTAGGTTGTTTTTTTTTGGCTGCACGTGGCCTCTCTCTCTCTCTCTCTCTTTCTCTCTCTCTCTCTCTCTCTCTCTCTCTCTCTCTCTCTCCTTCTCCCCTTTCTCTCAATAAGACATTGTTTTTAAATACATGTTTACTAAATGGTTCCATGACAGCTTGTAGGATATGTGGATTTCCAAAGGCCTTCAATTAGGTTCTCTGGACAGCGATCAACAGAGGTACAAAAAATAGTACATCGTAGCCAGGATACATGCAGCCGAAAATATCCTCATCTGATGCAAGATAGTGTTGGAGTCAGATCAAAGTAATCTAAATCTCGAGCTAATTCTGTGCATTCTAGTTGTTCAAGTTTATTGGAAATAGAAGGAAAAACAAGACTCAATGTCACAGTAACTAATGTTTGAATTTGAAGGAGTATGATTTAGTGGATAGAATATAGGAATTGAAGTCAGACAGTTGGAACAGTTGATTCCAGCTTCACAGTTAACCTGTCATTTGACTTGGCCAGCTCATTAAGTTACCCATGCATCATGAGAAGGTTGAATACTTTCCCTTAGAACTAGCCCTACCATTGACAGAATAGATGTGAAATGTCTTTCTAACTAGCCTGATTTTCCCCCTTAATATCCCTTGGGCTAGACTACAAAGAGATTTTAATAAAGCCTTGTTCTATGACTATGAAGATATTATCTCTTTGTGTTTGCAATTATTTTGCTGCTTTTAAGTAATTTGATTTATTCAGAGACCACTGGTGCTTGACTGTTAATAGTCTCTCCATATCAATCCAAGTGGCTTTTAAGTTCTTGGTGCATGTCTGATTAATAAGCATGAAATAGACCCAGAGAAAGGCTGCAGTACATCTTGTCTAGTTACTTTTGTGGCACGTGTTAGCAGTCTGAGAGACATTCATAACCTCAAGAACTTGTATTTTCTTATCTCCTAGGCAACAGCTGGATTGTACCTGAATTTCCTTTTATGAAAAAAAAATCTTGCATAAAACACTTGTGGACAGACAAGTGGCAAATGTGGTTGTTTTTTTTTTTAAAACAAAATTTGGTTAACATACAGTTTCCTTAGGGGATTCTTAACCTTTTTTGTGTTATAGGCCCCTTTAATGGTCTAGTGCAACCTATAGGCCTCCATCATGTTTTTAAATGCATAAAGTAAAATATCTAGGATTTTGTTTATTTATTTATTTTTAGTTTTCAACATTCACTCCTATAAGATTATGGGTTCTAAATGTTCTTCCTCTCCCTTCCCTCTCTCTTCCCAAGATGGTGTGCAATCTGATATAGGTTATACATGTACAATCATATTAAACATATTTCCATATTAGTTATATTGTAAAGAAGAATTAGGGAAAAACCACGAGAAAGAAGAAACAAGACAAGAGACAGAAAATAGTATGTTTCGATCTGCATTCAGACTCCATAGTTCTTTTTCTGGATGTGGATAGCATTTTACATCATGAGTCTTTTGAAATTGTCTTAGATCATTGCATTGCTGAGAAGAGCTAAATCCATCATAGTTGGCCATTGCACAATGTTTCTGTTACTGTGTGCAATGTTCTCCTGGTTCTATTCACTTCACTCAGCATCAGTTCACATAAGTCTTTCCAGGTTTTTCTGAAGTCCACCTGCTCATCATTTCTTATGGAACAATAGTATTCCATTATATTCATATACCACAACTTGTTCAGTCATTCCCCAACTGATGGATATCCCTTCAATTTCCAATTCTTGGCCACCACAAAAAGAACTGCTATAAATATTTTTGTACGCGTGTGTGTCTTTTCCTCATTTTTATGATCTCTTTGGGATTATGCATAGCTTAATAACCCTTTGGGCATAGTTCCAAGTTGGTTTACAGAGTGGTTGGATCAGTTTATAACTCTGCCAACCATGCATTAGATATTGGCACAGGACTGCTTAGCATGACATTCTCATATCAGAGAAGGTGCTTGTATTATGAGGGCAGAATTTATAATTTCAAAAAGAATCATATATATGTCTGAAAGTTTCAGAATCACCAGATATAAGGAATTCTCAAAGTAGGAGGCAGAAGAATCAAAGCATGTATTTAGGCTCCGCAGTAACCAACCCACAAACCAGCATCCCCATTTTGTTATTTTGATCGAAAGCTTCCAGGCCCAATAAGTCCGCCTCACAAGAATAACCAAGAGGCCACAGAGAAGCATGATGGTATAAAGCAAAATCTTACACATGCTTCCCCTCTATGGTAAAAAGATTACTCTCTGGCCTTAAGTCCTTGTTCAGCACTCCTCAATCCACACGTAGGTCAGCTCTGCTACTGGCAGCTCCTGCTTCAGCTTCAGCTGTAGCTGTAGCTGTCTCTGGCTCCAGTGGAAGCTGTTTTTAACCATCTGGCTAGCAGCTTCTGTGGGGGTGTAAGGTATGCTGGGGAAAGCACAGGTTCTTTTGATCTGCTTAAGCAAGGTGAAGGGGTTGACCAGGAAAGCATAGGTTCTTTTGATCTGCTTAATCAAGGGAAGCAAGGTGAAGGGGCCGACAAGCTTACTTTAATCCAGTATTCAGTCAGTTCAGGGGAAAAAACCAGCACCCCGAACTTCAGAACATCCATTTAGTTCAGGGGAAAAAGCCAAACTATTCAATGGCACTTGTTGACTAAGTGCTAAGGAGCCCATTTTTGGTTACCAACATAGTGCTGTGCTCTGTGACCAAAGCAGAATTGAAATAGCTCAAAGGAAATGCAGGATGCACAGGTTTGGAGCATCTACCCCAAATGTTCACATAGATTATTTGTGCCCAACCTGTGGTAGAGCATTCTGAGGTTATATTGGCCTGATCAGTCACAGTCAGACACATTTAATCTTGACTCAAGCATAGTGATGTCATTTTAGTCCTCTTCGAGAATGAAGGACAACAACCACCACCAGTGTTCCAATTTTTCCACATCTTCTCCAAAATTCATCATTTTCTTATTTTATCATGTTAGATAATCTGATAGGTATGATGTGATGCTTGAGAGTTGTTTTAATTTGAATTTCTTTAATCAATAGTAAGTTAAAACACAAAATATGTAGGATTAAAAGAGAAACCTATGTTATTAAAATACAGCTATCAAAATATTAAAAAAAACCACACCAGATCTCATGTTAAGGACCTCTGCTTTAGTTGGTAAATACTTTGCTGGAGTCAAGACATTTAGCTTGGAATTCCAGCCCTGACACAATCCCATACTTCCCTGAGTTTCAGTTTCCTCGTCTGTAAGAAGGTATTAATACTTGCACATTTTCAAACCTGAAGGTACTAAATAAATATGACTTCTAATTATGCATAAAGATTTGATATTTTCTCAGTGAACTCATTTGATACAGATTGTTGCCTTTACCACATCTTAATAGATGGTTTCATGACCTATGGTGGCCCAAAAAGGAAAATAGCCTGACAGCTTCAGTTTGGTGAACTTGACTTTGATTTCTTGGCAAAATTCTAAAATGGATCATTAAAAAGAAGCTTAGTTAACTTTCTCAGCAAAGTAAGCAGTTATTACAAATATAACTTTCATCAAGAACAGATAGGTCACAATGGACTGACCACATAACCATTTTTACTAAATGGTTAACCTGGGAAATGTTATAGGTATAGTTTAGCCTAGAGTTTAGTGAAGCATTTAAGGAAGCAGTTTCTGCTATTCTTGCTAAAAATAAATATACATATAGACTTGAGGTTATTACAATTAGGTGAATTCAGAACTGATTGAATAACTAGATTAAAATAACAGTTGCTAATAGTTCTATGTCCATATGTCCAGTGGAGAACTCAGGAATCATCTATGCTTGACCCTTCACTGTTTAACGTTTTTACCAATAATTTGGACATTGACAGTATGCTCATCAAATTTGAAAATGACACAAACTAGGGAGGATAGCTAACATACTGATGACAGTTTGGATCCAAAGGAATATTGACCACCAGAGCACTGGCCAGAATCTAATGAAATGAAATGAAATTCAATAGAGTTAAATGTAAAGTCTCATGCTTGATTTAAAAAAAGTAACTTTTCAAGTACAGGTTGAGGAAGACATAGTGAAACAGCAATTCATCTGAAAAAAGGGAAGTTTTATTGAACTGCAATCCCAATATGAGTTAATACTATTATATTACAACCTTAAAAAAAGCTACTGATATCTTGGGTTGTATTTAGAATATAGCTTCCAGAAATAAGTCCTGAAGGCTGATAAGGAAGAAGGGTTAGACTTGTTCTATTTGGTCCCAGGGCATAAAACCAGGTGTAATGGGTAGAAATTGTAAAGAAGCCAATTTAGACTTGATGCAAAGAAAACTTTCTGACAACTCAAGCAATCTAAAAGTGGAATGAGATACCTTGGGAGGTGGTAGCTTTTTACTTCTTGGGAGGTCTTCAGAGTAGCATTTGGATGACACTTAGATGCATTATGGTAAGTGTTTCAAATATAGGTTGGATTACATGGCCTTTCAACTCTAAAATTCTGTGAAAAATACGATCACCAGTGGCCAGCCTTCTAGGATGAGTTTCTCTGCTTTTATCCAGATTGAACATATGGGGTATAACTAACCTGATATTTGAAGCCTTTCTAGCTTTAATCATGCTCCCAGAGTTTGAGCTCTGCTGTTATAGGGTTTTTGTTTGTTTTTTTTTGCATTAAACTGTTTTAATGGCCTCCAAATTTCATGACAGATTTTTGGTTAAGTTGTTTCCATTTAAAAATTACTGATTTTAAAAACGACTAACTTAAAACTGCCATGAAACAAATGATCCATAAAACATTTTTTTCTCCTGAAGCTTTTATGATGCATTATAATTATTAACCAGCCTTTTACTATTAAACTTAAATGGCCAATTGGGACAAACAGTTCTGAGACTGTTCTTCAACCACTGATTAAAACTGGGGTGGCAGATGTTGTACAGAATATTTATTCAGCCTTCTGGGCCTTCTGGGCAGATTTTGTGACCTTGCCAGTTCTTGCAGCCTTCTTGTCAGTTGCCTTGATGACACCAACTACAATAGTCTACCTCATAACACGAACAGCAAAATGACCCAGAGGAGGATAATCAGAGCAGCTCTCCACACACATGGGTTTGCCTGGAACCAGGTCAATGATGGCAGCATTACCAGATTTCTAGAATTTAGAGCCAGCTTCTAGCTTCTCGCCAGAATCACAATCAATCTTCTTTAGTTCAGCAAACTTGCATGCAATGTGAGCAGTGTGACAATCCAGAACAGGTGCATAGCCAGCACTGATTTAGCCTGGATTGTTCAGGATAAGGACCTGCACAGTGAAGCCGGTTATTTCCATAGGTGGGTCGTTCTTGCTATCACCAGCCACATTATCACTGGAGACATCTTTGAAAGACACCTTCTTGACATTGAAACCAATGTTATTCCCAGGCAGAGCTTCACTCAAAGCTTCATGGTGCACTTCCACAGATTTTTCTTCAGTTACGGCATTGATTGGGGCAAAGGTGACCACCATGTTTGGTTTTAGAACACCAGTTTCCACTTGGCCAACAGGTATAGTACCAATACCGCTAATCATGTAGACATCTTGGAGGGGTACACAAGGGGGCTTGTCATTTGGATGAGTTGGTGGCAGGATGCAATCCAAGACTTCAAGCGGTGTAGTTCCATTAGCGTTGCCATCCTTATGAGTGACCTACCATCCTTTGAACCAAGGCGTATTAGAGCTTGGTTCCAGCATGTTGTCACCATTCCAACCTGAAATTGGCTCAAAAGCTACTGTGTCAGCGTTCTAGCCAATTTTCTTAACATAGGTATCGACTTCCTTGACAGTTTCCTCATATCTCTTCTGGCCACAATGGGGCTTGGTGGAATCCACTTTGTTTATGCCAATAATCAGTTATTTCACACTTAGTGTGTAGGCCAGAAGGGCATGCTCAGGGGTCTGCCCATTCTTTGAGATGTCAGCTTCAAATTCACGAACACCAGCAGGAACAATCAGGACAGCACAGTCAGCCTGAAATGTGCCTATAATCATGTTCCCAGTCTCTGTGTCCTGGAACATCAAGAATGGTCACGTAATGCTTGCTGGTCTCAAATTTCCACAGGGAGACCTCAATAGTGATACCATGCTCACTTTTAATCTTCAGCTTATCTAAGCCACAGGCATATTTGAAGGAGCCCTTTCCCATCTCAGCAGCCTCCTTCTCAAACCTCTCAATGGTTTTCTTTTCAATTCTGCCACATTTGTACACAAGGTAGCCAGTAGTGGTGGACTTGCCAGACTCTACAAGTCCAATGATGGCAATATTAATGTGAATTTCTTCCTTGCCCATTTTTGGAGATTTAGTTATGGTTTTCACAACACCTCTCTTCTGGTGGCAAACCCATTGTGAAAAAGGTGTTTTTTTGTTCTTAGGACTGAGGGTCACCTCTACACCAGGACAGAATTTGGCAAGATTTTGGTAAAAGATAGGAATATAAGGTATGCTGAAAACTAGCCAGAAGGGTTATGGTTTTCAGGGTTGCCCTTGTGCTAAAACCAATACTATTTGCATAGTTTTGCAATCAAGTTTTAGTAGTACTGTAAATACAGCCATAGTTTAAGATATTTTTTCTTAACAGAAACATTATGCAGTCTTTTCAGAGCAATACTCTGTGATATACTAAGAATTTGAAAGGTAGGTTACAGTTCAGACTTTCTATTACTGCCTCAAGCCCCTCCTCAATCTTATAATATCATCTGGCAGGTTTTTATTAGTGGAGCTTTTTATAGAAAGTAGTTTTGATCCAGAGGTACCTAAAGAAAGACAACTGACACACCCTTTCCTTCTTTAGCATTACTGATTCATGACTTAGGGAAACTAAATGGCTTTAATTGGGTAGGTTAGTTCAGAAAAAAGGGCCACCACATCCACTGATAGAAAAGACCAGCTAACTTTCAGTCCAGTGAAGAGCAAGCTGGGGACAAATGTCTTGGATAATTATATTTTGTAACATAGGAGAAATTTCCTCTTAGAGACCACACTTCCATTTTGTTCTTCCTTGCTGGTGAGCAATATTCCTGAGAAGTCAAAATATGAGCAGCTAACAAGGCCCTCAAATGGCAAACCCACCCTACGGTGTTACATATCTTGAGAATTTTTTGACAAGCATTTGCAAAGGAAGATATTGACAAAAATGAGCAATGAGGATATAATACTCAGTTCTATACCACAGAAGATGCATGCTTTCATCTGTGTGAGCAGTGATGTGCTGGTAAATGTTTAAAAATTAGCACTCCCCCCTCCCCCTGAAATCTATTTGTGACATATTTTTCTGTTAAATTTGCATCATTAATGCTTTCTCCATTACTTTCTTAAGTCTAGGTAATTAACAAATCAATAAACTAATTCTTGATTTGTAACCATTGTGGACTTCAGAGATGTAAATATACACTGATAATTTAAATATTGGCTCTTTAACTGAGCTGTTCAGAGATCATAACTAACCTTTTTTAGCAGATGATCTTCATGAATTGCTTGTTTCAGAGTCAGTTCTCTTTCTCACTATGGCTGGCCTTACAGGACTTTGCAGTGTAGGGCCTGTACTTTCCCCAGGCAATGTCCAAACTTAGGTGCCTAATAAAATTTGCATATAGTTGGAAGAATACTTGACATACAATTAGACTACCTGGGCCTGAGTATCAAACAAACATTTTGATTTAAATATGGCTTAAGTAGGTTGGGAGGACAAATATCCCAAATATAGAACCTTTTATGTTTAAATATAGGAACAAGGAGCTGGACAGTTAAAAGCAGGATTTGGGGGGGGCAATAAAATACCTTGAATCTTCTTTTTATACCAATGATCTGTGGCCTAAACGAATTCATTATCAGCAATAGAGTATATCTAAAAATGATTGGGAAGAAATGACTAGCCTAGAGATTGGTTAGTCAGATTGAATTCTTTAAATTGAAAAGGGAGCTTAAGGGGAGTAAAATGTTAAATATAATAGTTAAACAAGATACCAGAGAGGGCAGCAGGTGAGTTGTGGTAATGAGAGTAGCAATAGAATAGCTCAGGTTTCCACAGAAGACAATAATGGACTCAAGTGTCTATATGCTAGTATTTGATGAATAGTTCATTAAAAAAGTGATTTAAAGAATTTTTAAAAAACTCAGTGAGGTAAATAAATCTGTATGTTATTGAGATTTGGTGATATGTGATTCATAATTAGAATACAGCAACAGAAAGAGCAGAAGGAGAGACCGGGTAACATGCATCAATAAAATCCTTATCACTGGTCAAATTCAAGAATCTCAGTAAGAAGGGGAGAGTGTGATGCAGAGGATCAAAGGAGGAAGACAGTGATGGAGTAGTGATGACTTATTCCATTTCACAGAGACAGCTAAAGGAACTAGATCCATATCACATGTCTGAGCCAGAGATAGGTTATATCTGTGTTGAGGGTTTACAACTACTCAGACAGTTGATGGAAGTCTTTCTCTGCTAAAAACAAACCCAAAAAACAACCCCCCAAAAACTCCACAAACAAACCTAGGTTGCCCCTCTCTAGGTCCAGACTCCACATTGAAGTGAGGGCTAGTAAAGTAGATTCTGAAGGACTATAAATAGCGACTCTTGTTGGCAATTCCGTGGCTGTGATGGGAGAACTAGGCTAAACCACAAGATGGCGCTGTCAAGCAAGGTTGGTCAAGTTGTCACTCACCCCCCCTAAGGATGATACCCTTTGTATAAATACCTCTGAGAACATACTCCTACCTTTTTAAGTAGGCAAAGATTGTAAGGCAGTATAGTATAGTGGGCAGAGTGTTGAACTTGGAGTCAGGAAGACCTAAGCTCAAATCCCACCTCAGCTACTTATTTGTTTTATGATCCTGGGCTAGTCACTTAATCTCTCTGACTATCAGATTCCTTATCTATAAAATGGTGATAATAATAGCACTTATCTTACTAACTTTGTGGAGATCATGAGACAATATATGTAAGGAACTTTGCATATATTAAAGAGCATAGAGGGTAGAAGCAACTGCTACTGGGACTCACAAGGGCTTAAGGTATCCACACCTCCCATCTCTGTACCCAGCTAGCCAAATAGTATTCACTGAGTTCATTGCTGGAAAAGTTTGTTATCTCAATAGCAAAGAGAGTTAGCGCTCCTATCCTGGCTATCTGGGAAAACAACCATTTAAAATATAGTCTTGAATTTCTCCAAAAGCGGGAATCAGTTTTTTTTACCTGCTTGTAGTATTTTATTTTTTCCAATTACATATAAAGGTAGTTTTCAACATTCACTTTTATAAGAATTTGAGTTCCAATTTTCTTCTCCCTCCCTCTCTCCCTTCCCCCTTGTAGCCAGAATGGACTTTGTTTTCTTTGAATGACTCAGCTCGCCTCGTTGAGCTTCCCTGGACACTGGGGCTTGCTCTTCCTCGGCAGGACCAGAGCTTCCTGTGTGATGAGTCATGGCGCTGGCTGAGGGGAGGTGTGTTAACGTGGTCTATGCTGGGGGAGTCAAGAACTAATCAGCCCTGGTCGTTCAGGCGGCGCTTGATGATGTCAAAAACTCTATAAGAGGGGAGAGGACAGCTTGAAGATCCTCCTTTCATTTTCCGGTTGGAGCCAGAGACGCCTACAGCCAAAGCTGAGCTGCCGGTAGCAGAGCTGACTAGAGGCTAGTGGGTAATCTTCTTACCGTAGAGGGGAAGCATGTATACGATTTTGCCTTATACCATCTTGCTTCTCTGTGGCCTCCTATTTACCCTTGTGAGGCGGACTTATTGGGCCTGGAAGCTTTTGATGAAAATATCAAAATGGGGATGCTGGTTTGTGGGATTGTTACTGTGGAGTGTAAATACATGCTTTAGTTCTCCTGCCTTCTGCCTAGAGAATTCCTTATATCCTGCGGTTCTGGACCTTTTAGGCACATATGAGATTCTCTTTGAAATCATAAATTCTGCCTTCGCAATATATTTGGCGACGAGGTGGATGGGATCGCTAGATATAAGATCTCTGTTCAGAAGCAGAAGAACTTCAGAGGAAGAGATGAATATCCCAGGGTGGGAGGATCCATTTTATTCCTCCTTAGCAAAGGAATTGGCTAAAAAAGCCGGACCCTGTGAAAACTGGGAACCAAGGCTACAGAGAGGAGATCCTAAGGATTTGGAAAGGTGTTTACAAGAGGTTGGGATTCAGTCAGGGGCATCACTATCTAGGCAAAGCTGGATAGTGTTATCAGCCTACCGGCTAGTATATGAAAGATTGAGATTAAGTGAAAGAGATGGGGGCACTCCTACCCCACAGCAAGAAGGGGAATCTCAGATAGCAGGAGAACAAATTGCTGCTCAAGAACCCACTGACTCAGATGAGAACTTTTCTATTAATGTGGCTAGGAGCAACAGGAGGCCAAATAAGCCAAGAGTGCATCCCAACTCAGCCCCGACCAAGCCTGACTGCCTGCTTTGTCCTTGCCATGGTGGCAGGGGAAGCGAGTGGGGGGAAAATGAGACAGTGTTAGGGGCTGAGACAGAAAACGCTACTAGGGTTCAGGACATCCCTCGCACAGAGAATGGGAGATGGTTAAATACTCAGACAAGCGTTCGTCCCGTAGAGAGGAGGAGGACAGAAACCAGAGGTGGCAATTTAGTTACGAGGGAATTTCAGGAAGATTTCTCACCACAAGAGGTCACAGATATTTTGAGTAGATTCAGCCAAAGAGTAGGAGAACCATTAATATCTTGGATGGTAAGGCTCAGTGATCAAGGGGCCGGTGGAATATTAGTAGATAAGAGGGACTGTATGAGATTCATAGGTATCAGCCACAATCCTCTAGTTCAGCAAGCTTTTAGGGAACATCATCAGCAAGGAGATGATGCTAGCAGGACTACTCTGTTGGCACTAGCTGCTGCGGGATGCAATAAGAGATATACTAATGATTCTATGTGGCCCACTGAGGACAGACCCTGGTATTCACTTAAAGATTGTATCATGAGACTAAAGGAGGAGGTAATGAAGACTGCTATTATGACAGGAACTGCAGACAAATATTACCATGATCCCATAGGAATCCCTCATAGGAATTTAATAATTAGGACAGCTCCCCCTGCTTATAAACAACTAATTTTGACTCTGTTACTTGGGGAAGTAGGGACCCATCTTACAGAGGTGATAAATAAGATTTTACAGTTACATGACTTAGGAGACTGGGGATGGGATAGATCTCGAGAGAGAAGGGTGAATATCCAGCAAACTTGGCACCAAAATGGAGTGACAAGAAAAGAAATGTTCACTGCTCTATTGAGAGCAGGGGTAGGTTTTGAAATGATAGATGGCATCCCAACCAATGAATTGTACAGGATGTACCGAGATAAAGGACTCGATAACAGGAGAGATAGGGAAATAAGAACTGCTCCTGCAAATGCTACAGATGGTGAACCTTCATACCCAAGTGAATCACATGCCAGGGAATACTAGGAAACAGGCCAGGCCCCAGCCCAAATTAAGGAAATACGTAAGCTGGATTGCAGACCTCACATTAACTTGACCATATATTGGAAAAATGGGTCAAGTACAGTAACTAGGGCATTAATAGACACTGGGGCCGAGGCCACCCTTATCTATGGGAATCCAGACAAATTCAGCCATGGAACTCCTATTACCATCACAGGACTAGGAGGGACTGAAATATCAGCCAGACAAGTTAAATTGATGATGAAAATTGGACAGTTGCCCAAGAAAGAATATAGTGTGGATATTGTGCCTGTTCCTGAATACATCATTGGAATAGACATTTTGAAGGGTATGACCTTAAATTTACCTGAAGGGAAATACCAATTTGCTGTGAGGAAAATAGGCATTAATGCAGTCTTAGTGGGGAAAATCAAGATGGATCCAATCACTTTGCCCGAACCTTCTGAAGTAATTACTTTGAGGCAATATCGTGTGCCAGGTGGGCAAGATGAAATTGCCAACACTATAAGAGAATGTGTTGAGGCAGGAGTGTTAGTCCCTACAACTACTCAATGG
Organism: Trichosurus vulpecula; assembly: GCF_011100635.1. Taxonomy (NCBI): domain Eukaryota; kingdom Metazoa; phylum Chordata; class Mammalia; order Diprotodontia; family Phalangeridae; genus Trichosurus; species Trichosurus vulpecula. Next base: position 267,116,486 of record NC_050573.1, on the reverse strand, counting down.
AACAACCCTGTCTGGCCAGTCCGAAAGTCAGATGGGACATGGAGGATGACAGTAGATTATAGACAGCTGAACAAAGTGACTCCTCCCTTGTATGCTGCTGTTCCAGACACGGTTACTTTAATAGAGAGAATACAAAAACATGAAGGGACTTGGTATGCAGTTATTGATTTGGCCAATGCCTTCTTTACGATCCCAATAGACCCCAAGCAATGGAACCAGTTTGCTTTTACTTGGCAAGGCCGACAGTATACATTTACACGCCTGCCACAAGGATATATTCATAGCCCAACTATTTGCCACAGGATTGTAGCTGAGCATTTGGATGAATTAAAGCTACCTGGTGTACAGCTTACACATTACATAGATGACATCATGATACAGGGAAAGAATATAAAAGAAGTGGAGGAGAGTTTAGCATTATTAACTGACCATATGAAAAGCAAAGGATGGGAAATCAACCCCGCAAAGGTTCAGGGGCCAGCTCAAACTGTAAAATTCTTGGGGATACAGTGGAATAGAGGACTGCGAGAAATTCTCCCACAAGCTCGACAAAAAATTCAGGATTTTCCCACCCCTACTAATAAGAAAGAGGCCCAAAAGTTCATAGGGCTATTTGGTTATTGGAGACACCACATCCCACATTTGGGACAGATTTTAAAGTCACCAGAAAGAAATATGAATTCGATTGGGGCCTTGAACAAAGTAGAGCTTTTGAGGAAGCAAACACTGCTATACAATTGGCTCTGGACTTATGGCCTATGCAAAATGGGCCAGTGGAGTTGCAAGTGACTGTACAAGATGACTATGCAAATTGGAGTCTGTGGCAAAAACAACAGAGCCGAAGTGTACCTTTAGGCTTTTGGTCAAGGAAACTGCCCTCATCTGGACTGCAGTATACACCTTTTGAGAAGCAGCTGTTAGCTGCATATTGGGCTTTAGTAGAAACTGAGCAACTAACCCTGGGTCATGAAGTGATATTAAGGCCTGGAATTCCAACTATGACTTGGGTAATGAGTACCCCAGCTTCTCACAGAATTGGACATGCACAAGAGGCGAGCATAATCAAATGGAAGTGGTATATTCAGAATAGGTCCAGAGCAGGCAAAAGTGGAGTTTCTGCTTTACATGAATCAGTGGCGAACATTGGCACTGAGAGAAATGAAAAACCCATTGAATCTAAGCAACAGATGGTGCCATCCTTAGCGAAATGGAATAATGGGTATGATGGACTAAGTGTAGAACAGAAGAAACATGCTTGGTTTACTGATGGGACAGCAAAATATTTAGGACAGAAGAGACATTGGAAAGCAGTAGCATATAACCCCTGTACTAGGCGAACTCTGGAAAGTTCTGGGATAGGAGGAAGTAGCCAATATGCTGAACTGATGGCAGTACATCAGGCCATCAGAATGGAGAAGGGAGGACAGTGTCATATATTTACTGATTCATGGGCGGTAGCTAATGGATTAGCTACTTGGATGCCTATATGGAGGAATCAGAATTGGGAGATTCATGGCAAACAAGTTTGGGGTAAAGAGTTATGGGAAAATATATGGGACATGTCTTTGGTTACAGATTTGTCAGTTTTTCATGTTGATGCTCACGCGACCCTGACCACACCAGAGCGTGAGTACAATGCACACGTGGATCGACTAGCAAAGATTGCCACTGAATGTATTGTCCCTACTCCAACTCCAACTGATGACTCAGCCTTAGCAAGATGGGTCCACCAGACCGCCGGCCATTTAGGGGTCCAGGCCACCCACCGATGGGCACAGAATCGGGGTATCAATATCTCTCATGCGTTGTTAAAACAAATAACAGAGGGGTGTTGTATATGTCAATTAGAAAAAGAACAAACTCTTCCTAGGATAGTAACTGGAGAAATAGCAAGGGGAAAAGTTCCAGCCCAAATTTGGCAGATAGATTATATTGGCCCACTACCCCAGGATAAAGGATGTAAATATGTATGTACGTGTGTTGACACCTATTCAGGTGTACTAGTACTATAAGGACGCAACTCAGAAAAACACCTGTAAAACCCTAGATATTGTAAGTTTATACTATGGAACCCCAATGCAGATTCAAAGTGACAATGGGTCACATTTCAAGGGCAAAGAAGTGAAAAGATATTGTGTGTTGAACAATATAGAATGGATATATCATTCCATATTACCCACAAGCATCTGGGCTGATTGAAAGAATGAATGGATTGTTGAAAGAACAGCTGAGAAAATTAAGCTCTAATAATTCATATCGACATTGGAAGGATAATTTGTCTATTGCCTTACGTAATTTGAATAATAGGCCCTTAGGGGGGAGTATACCTCTAGCCAGAATGATGACCCCAAATTTGCAGATTAGAGAACAGCAAACACGTGAGATCCAAAATATTGAATTTTGGACTGTGAGGGAAGATGTCCCCCTACCATGTCCAGGAACACCTGGTTCGGCAGGATATGATTTACATTGTATAGAGAATTTTAGGTTGAATAGGAAAGAGATAAGAAAAACCCCTACTGGAGTATGTATGAGAATCCCCAAGAATCATTTTGGACAGATATTACCTAAACCAGGATTAGCAGCTCAAGGAGTACATGTATTGGCTGGAGTGATAGATTCGAATTATCAAAAAGAAATTGTTGTGACACTCCAGAATTTGGGTGAAAAACCTGTACAATTTGGTAGGAATGATAGGATAGTTCAAGTGATTATTATCCCCTGTGAAAAAATACCCTTTGTGAAAACTGACCCTCCTCCCAAAATAACTACTAGAGGGGCAAAAGGGGCTTGCTCCATTGATAGAATAAAGTTGGGAGCTAAGGTATGGGTAAAACGGAAGCCAGATGATATTCCAAAGGCTGCAGAAGTCATAGCCCATGGGAAGAACCACACTGTAACAGTTGTCTATTCAGGGGAAGATAATTACCAAATTGTGCCCCTGAACCATATATTTTACTGTGAATAGGGCTATAATATTAGATTCACGGACCCCACAGGTATGGCTGATGCTGGTAATTGACACAAGCCACTCAGAGGGAAGGTGACTTTGTGTGATTAACGGATGGAAGCTTGTACATCTGGGGAAAGTCTGGGAGGACAATCCTAGTCTATCTAGGATGGGATCCTCCTGGTTTCCCTTGTACATCTGGGGAAAGGCTGGGAGGACAATCCTGGTCTCCATCTAGGGTGGGATCTTCTTGGCTTAGTTTCCTCATTGTGTTCCGTTTAAAAAGAAACATTTCCCATCTGAGTTTGGCTCTGATATTAGATCTCTGCATAACTGAAATTTCAACTAAACTGGAGATGATTTTATTTAAAGGATAATAGCCCATACTTGCCTACTCTTTTTGTTCTCTGTTTTAGTTAACCTTGTCGCTAGTTCTGTCTCCTGCAGGTTTAAGCACCCTGCAGTTTCCGGTGACTGCCTAAGCACGTAGCATTCTTGGAATTCCTGCCAGCTCGCTAAAGAACTGAACTCTGGAATTGGACTCTTTGGGGCAGGGACACCTCTACATCCAATTTCAGCAAGAAGAAGCTATGGAAAATGAGACCTTCACCCATTACCCCAAGATTTTGAGCCCCAATTGTTTGAGGGGGGGATGATGATAGTGTTCTGTGTACTTATTTTGTATTATCCTTGCTATATTGTTTTATTGTTATGATATTATTGATGCTATGTAATGGATACGAAGATCTAGGGGTGGACATTTGAATTATTAATAATTATTTTGGGATGATTGATTGAAGAGATTATCTGGCTGGGATCTAGGGGTGGATCACATTTGAATCGTAAACCAATATTTGGGAATGTCACTGAATGATATGTTTTGCTTTATTGTGAATGATATGTTTTAGTTTCCTGCATAATTGGATCACAATGTTCTAGGATATATAATTTAATTTGAATTATGATTGGGTTGTGCATCCTAGAACATTGTGAGGGGTGGAGTGTAGCCAGAATGGACTTTGTTTTCTTTGAATGACTCAGCTCGCCTCGTTGAGCTTCCCTGGACGCTGGGGCTTGCTCTTCCAGGGCAGGACCAGAGCTTCCTGTGTGATGAGTCGTGGCGCTGGCTGAGGGGAAGTGTGTTAACGTGGTCTACGCTGGGGGAGGGGCCAAGGCAAGAACTAATCAGCCCTGGTCGTTCAGGCGGCGCTTGATGATGTCAAAAACTCTATAAGAGGGGAGAGGACAGCTTGAAGATCCTCCTTTCCTTTTCCGGTTGGAGCCAGAGATGCCTACAGCCGAAGCTGAGCTGCCGGTAGCAGAGCTGACTAGAGGCTAGTGGGTAATCTTCTTACCGTAGAGGGGAAGCATGTATACGATTTTGCCTTATACCATCTCGTTTCTCTGTGGCCTCCTATTTACCCTTGTGAGGCGGACTTATTGGGCCTGGAAGCTTTTGATGAAAATATCAAAATGGGGATGCTGGTTTGTGGGATTGTTACTGTGGAGTGTAAATACATGCTTTAGTTCTCCTGCCTTCTGCCTAGAGAATTCCTTATATCCTGCGGTTCTGGACCTTTTAGGCACATATGAGATTCTCTTTGAAATCATAAATTCTGCCTTCCTAAATCATAAATTCTACCCCTCCCCTCCACCTTCCCAAGACAGCAAGAAATCTGATATAGGCTATATATGTACAATCGTATTAAACATATTTCCACATTAGTCATGTTGTAAAAGAAAAAAAAGTCAGAACAAAAGGGAAAAACCATGAGAAAGAAAAAAAAAAACAAAAAAAAGAGAGAAAATAGTATGCTTTGATCTGCATTCAGACTCCGTAGTTGTTTCTCTGCATGTGGATAGCATTTTCTACGATGAGTCTTTTGGAATTGTCTTAGATCATTGCATTGCTGAGAAGAGCTAAGTCTGTCAAAGTTGATCGTTGCACAATGCTGCCTGTTACTGTGTGCAATGTTCTCTTGGTTGTGCTCACTGCACTCAGCATCAGTTTATGTAAGTCTTTTCAGGTTTTTCTGAAATCTGCCTGCTCATCATTTCTTATAGAATAATAGTGGAATCAGTTTTTTTTAATGGTTTAAAAACGGTACTCAATGTACAAACATGAATTAGATATGGAAAAGATCCTTTATTTCCAGATAGAAATTAGAATGCTCAGTTAAAAAAAAGAAAGAGCAGATATTGGATAAAAATTAGAACAGAATTTAATGGCATTACTATTAACTCAAATAAGTTGAGAGGTTAGCATTCAAGCCTTATTGGGACCCAAAATATTTTTTGCAAGGCTTAAAATGCCACTTCCTATTTCACCTCTATTGAGAATAGTCTGAAAAAATACCAACACCATTTTTTCTCTGATTATCATTTTTTTTCTCTCTGACTCTAATTCTTCTATAGATGCCAACCCTTTATTTCTTCTACTTTGACCGTTTCTCTGGATGGTGGTTGAATTGCTTGATGGAGGCTATTCCACTGCCATTGCCACTGCTTTTCACATGGGAGATGTTGCCCTTGTCATCCCTGGCCTCTAGGCCCTTTGAGTTCTTATAAGTCACTGTAACAAAGAAAGAAGACACAAAAGAAGCTGGTCCCATCCCAGGCATGGATAGGAATTGTTCTCAGGGCTTGCAACTGGGTGCAGAGGGAGGGCATTTTCCCCCATGCCCAACTCTTTTGTCATCCTAGAGAGATGTGCTCATTCATGCTTTGAATTTGGCAGAAAGAGGGAGAAAGGAAAGGCAAATCACCCTTCAGTATATGCATAAAGATATGGCTCAGCAGTGCCATGGGGACTCAACCCAGTGATAAATCATACATGATTGGAAGTTGAACATTAGTCTTCCCCAAGCTTCCATGTGATCATGTGAATATAATAATGGTGAGCAAGCATGCTTCAAAGAGTAGAGTTGGGGGAAGGGTACCGCATATGCTAGTAATTATACTCTAGCAATTTATTTCCCCTGTGGAGCAGTGACTTTCCTTTCAAACCCAGTGTTTCCTTTTAGGGCAAAGGAAAAAAAATGGCTGTTCACCTCAGCTTACTCTGTGACTCTACCAGCTCATGTATTAGTAGTATCTTCTTGAGGATTGTTCTCTCTTTCTGGGATATTTTAAAAACAAATTAATAAATTCCCATTTCTATTAAATATGTGGCTATGAATCTTCAGCCAGTTTGCAGTGACAAAACTCAAATTAGATTCACAAACCTCAAAAATTTAATTTCAATACCTTCTGGGTTTGTCCTGTCTCCTTTTTAGTCTCTCCAAAAGCACCCAAATAATTAGATCTGGTACACTCTATTGGTATCTGCTTTTAATATAATTTCGAATGTATAACAAAAAAACCAAAATTCTGCTTAAAGAGATGACAGTGCTAAATGCTGGCAGCCCTGTCCTTAGCCAAAAAGAATAGCAACAACATGGTTTTCTCTCCTTTGCCTTTTCCACATTGGGACAGGCAGTTGTTTAATAATGACAAAAATGATAACAAATAGAATTTATACAGAATTTTAAAATTTGTAAATTGCTTTAAAAAATTAGTTCATTTTATCTTCATAATGACCCTGGGAGATAAGAGCTATTATTATCCCAATTTTACTGATGGAAAGATTGAGACAAGAAGAAGTTAAGATACTTTTCTAGGATCACAGAACTACTAGGTATCTAAGGCTATATTTTAACTTGGGTTTTCTTGACTTCTAGCCCAGTACTGTATTCATTGTGGATGGAGGCAGGCAAGAGTGGAGGAGGTATCCTTTCCAACAGAATTTGGGGTAATCCAAGCAAGTGTCTTAAAACCGAAACCAAAACCAAAACCAAACCAAACCTCCCACCATCATTATTATCACTGTTGTATTTATTATTATAATTTTAGGCCCATAATAAGTACTTTTTATTTTTTCATTCCTTTATTCAAATAAGAAAAGCAAATTGGAGTGTCAGGTATGAAAAACAGTAGGAAGATCATTTTGGCAGGGCCATAGTTTCAGAATCAGAACTGGAACCTAGATCATTCTAACATTCTACCTCTGGTAGAAATTTAGTGCATACACTCCTTTTACAAACAGAAGTCACTATTTACCAATCTTCCCTTTCACTTAACTGAATTTTTCCTAATAACTTCCTATATTACTTTCCCATCCTGAATTGCAAAATTTAATTAAGGTTCCTTATTGTGCCACTAGCCCTCCACACTTATTATGCATTGCTTTTCCATTTTCATGCTGCTTCCCCAGGGCACCAGAATTACTAGTTACAAACCAGCATAACAGCAATCCATCTTTGTATAGATTTGTACCGTACCTTTCATCTGAGTCACCCAAAGTGGTTTCCCAATGTTCCCTCATTAACCTTCCCCATGTAGTCCAGTTATGTGAGGACTGTGAGTTAGAATTTCTGCATAGCTAATGCCATGGTAACCTCCAATAACAACACCTAGGATGAAAACTTGGCTCCTTATTTCCACTTCTAGATTGAATATTGAGGCCAAATAACTTTTTTTTTGCTAACAATAAATTGCTTCCTGTCTCACTTCCTCATTGGGACTCTAGCTAAGGTAAGCCGAGAGGAACTGTTACATGCGCTGTCTGGTTTACCTGTGGATAAAACTCAATTAAAACACAGGTATTTTAATTTTGTCTTAGTCTTTTTACAGTTTCTTTTTCCCCTTGCTATTGTTCATCAAACATGCTTTTTAACTATACCTAGTCATGTCTTTAATTTCATTTTACTACTATTTCTTTTCCCCTATTGTATAACTTACCTGATTGTTATTCAAGTGAGGTAGGTGCCTAATTTAGTTTAAAATGCATGTTGGGACACTAAAATATGCTTTATTAGGCAAAAGAAAAGATGGATGTGCATAATAAAAGAAAGGAAATGGAAGTAAGTAATTGATGGTTAAACAATGAAAAATTTAGTAAAAAATTTGCATTTCATCAAAATTCACAATAATAAGAACATGCCTATATCTTTAATAATGAGAGATTAAAACTTATCCTTTCTCTTTACTTTTCACTCTCTTTGCCTTCCTTTTCTTCATTATAATGAGATTGAACAAAATCTTCTTTAAACTTTAATCATCCTCAATTTGAGTCATTCAGGGCTAAGCAAATGTCACTTTTTTCCCTTTTTCATTTATAAGATTGTTCCCACCCTGCCTCTCACGAGATTTAAAAGTGTGAATTTTAAAATAGAAAACTAAACATTGTCTTAGGTCCTGTAGTTTCATCCATAATAAACAAGCTAATCTGGTCCAATCACCCAACCTAAACCCTCCTCCTGTCTCTATTTAAAGAATTGTTTTCTAGTAAGGTTTAAAAAATGACTGGACCTATGATTTCATTGATGTAGGGCCCTCCCAGGTAGGGAACTCTCTCCACTGATGTAGATTGATATCTGCTTATTATAAAATATTCTGTTTTCCAAAAAAAAAAAAAAAAGAAAAAGAAACTTTTCCTTGGGGTGTTGAAAGGTTACACAGACAATATGTGCTGGTCTTGAACCTGGATTTTTCTGATTTAAAGCCAACTCTGTATTCACACAAAACACTACCTCTCCTATTATTTTCTTAAAATATTTTGCCTTTATATCTCAAGAACTTTGCTGCGGAGTGGATATTATCTACTTTCATTAAGTGTGGAAACACTTGGTAAGTTGAAAATGCTGGGATTTTATGGGTATTGGCTCGCCTACTGATATAGATTACACCTTCTCCCTGCCTTCTCAACTTGTGTTGTTCTTTTAAAAAAATAGTTTATTTTCCCCAATTATATGTAAAAAGAATTTTCAACATTCATTTTTAAAATTGAATTCCAAATTCTCTCCCTCCCTTCCCACTCCACTCATTGAGAAGGCAAGCAATTTGATATAGGTTATACATGTGTAATCATGCAAAACATATTTCCATATTAGTCATGTTGTAAAAGAAAACATAGACCAAAATAAAAAGCCCAGAAAAATAACAAAGTAAAATATCTATGCTTTAGTCTGTGTTCAGATTCCATTAGTTCCTTCTTTGGGTATAGATAGCATTTTTCATAATAAGTCCTTCAGAGCTGTCTTGGATTATTGTATTGCTTAGAATAGCTAAGTCATTCACAATTGATCATCTTGCAATATTGCTGTTACTGGGCATAATGTTCTGGTTCTACTCATTTCGCTTCACATCAGTTCATGTAAGTCTCTCCAGAGTTTCTGGGAGCATCTAGCTGATCATTTCTTATATTATAATAGTATTCCATCACAATAACATACCACAAATTGTTTAGCCATTCCCCAGTTGATAGTCATCTCCTCTATTTCTAATTCTTTGCCACCAGAAAAAGGCTACTATAAGTATTTGGGCATAGTTACAAATTGTATGACATAATGGTTGGATCAGTCATGACTCTACAAGTGGTGCATTAGTGTTTCAGCTTTCCCACATCCTCTCCAACATTTATCATTCTCTGGTTATTTGTCAACTGGGGAATGGCTCTTATTTTTATAAATTTGACTTATTTCTCTATATATTTGAGAGAAGAAGCCTTTATCAAAGAAACTTGCTTCAAAGTTTTTTTCCACAGTGACAATTGCTAACTGTATTTCCCACCAACCTATTTCCTCTGTTTATTCTATTCTCTCTCCTTTCACCATGTCCCTCCTCAAAAGTGTTTTGCTTTTAATTATTGTCTTTCCCTAACCACTCTCCCTTCTGTGAGAAGCCCCCCTTCTTTTATCCCCTTCCACTCCTACTTTCCTGTAGGGTAAGATAGATTTCTATATCCAATTGAGTGTGTATGTTATTCCCTCTCTGAGCCAATTCCAATAAGAGGAAGGTTCAAGTGTTCCCTGCCACCAATCCCATCTTCCCTTCCACTGTAGCAGTTCTTTCTTGCCTCTTTTATGTGAGACAATTTACTCCATTCTTTCTCTCCCTTTCCCTTTCTCCCAGTACATTCCTCTTTCTCACCCCTTAATTTTATTTTTAAAGAATTTATCTGTTCATATTCAACTTACACCCGTGCCCTCTTTCTGTATATACTACTTCTAACTACCCTAATAATGAGAAAGTTTTTATGAGTTACAAGTATCATCTTCTGATGTAGGAATATAAACAGTTTAATCTTATTAAATCCTGTATGACTTCCCTTTCCTATTTACCGTTTTATGCTTCTCTTGAGTCTTGTATTTGGGAGTCAAATTTTCTATTAAGCTTTGGTATTTTCATCAGAATGCTTGAAAGTGCTTTATTTCATTGAATAAATTTATTTCCCCCTGAAAGATTATGCTCAGTTTTGCTGGGTAGGTGATTCTTGGTTGTAATCCTAGCTCCTTTGCCCTCTGGAATATCATATTCAAAGCCCTTTAATCCTTTAATGTAGAAGCTGATAAATCTTGTGTTATCCTGACTATGGCTCCATGATACTTGAATTGTTTCTTTCTGTCTGCTTACTATGTTTTCTCCTTAACCAGGGACCTCTGGAATTTGACTATAATGTTCCTGGGAGTTTTCATTTTGAGATTTCTTCCAGGAGGTGATTGGTGGATTCTTTCCATTTCTATTTCATCCTTTGGTTCTAGAATATCAGGGCAGTTTTACTTGATAATTTCTTGAAAGATGTTTTCTAGGCTCTTTTTCTGATCATGGCTTTCAGGTAGTCCAATAATTTTAAATTCTCTCTCCTGGATCTATTTTCCAGGTCAATTGTTTTTCTAATAAGATATTTCACATTGTCTTCTATTTTTTCATTCTTTTGGTTTTGTTTTATAATTTCTTGATGTCTTGTAGAATCATTAGCTTCCACTTGCTCAATTCTAATTTTTAAGGAATTCTTTTCTTCAGTGAGGTTTTTCACCTCCTTTTCCATTTGGCCAATTCTGCTTTTTTAGGAGTTCTCCTCAGCGAATTTTTGTACATCTTTTCCCATTTTGCCAAATCTGCTTTTGAAGGCATTCTTTTCCTCATTGGATTTTTGTACTTCTTATAACATTTGGCCTATTCTGTTTTTAAAGAAACATCTTAAAAATTTTCTTTAGTAATTTTGTTTTGCCTCCTTTACCAAGCTGACTTCTTTTTCATGATTTTCTTGCATTCCTCTCATTTCTCTTCCAAATTTTTCCTTTACCTCTCTTACTTGATTTTAAAAAATCCATTTTGAGCCCTTACATGGCCTGAGACCAATTCATATTTTTCTTTGAGGCTTTGGATGTAGGAATTTTGACTTTGCTGTCTTCTTCTCAGTGTGTATTTTGATCTTCTTTGTCACCATAGTAACTTTCTTTGGTCAGATTTTTTCCCTGCTTGCTCATTTTCCCAGCCTATTTCTTGACTTTTAATTCTTTGCTAAAGTGGAGCTCTGCTTCCAGGATGGAGGGTGTACTGTTATAAGTTTCATCTGTGCATCTGTTTTCAGAGATACTTCTGGGGACCTATAAGTTTTTAGTTTTTCAAAGGTGGTATCATCTCAGGAAAGGTGTGTTTACTACTCTCCTGGCCTGTGTTCTGGTCTGTGAGTGATCATAAGCACTCTTTTCTGCTCTGGAACTCTGACAAGGGTCTCTGTTCCTTTGTGGCTGCAAGCTCTGGTGTGCTAGTGCTCTTCTCATCCTGTGACTGCCACTAAGGACTGCACCCAGGATCTGAGTATGGACAAAAAAACAGAGTCCCATAAAGAAACCAGTTCTAGCAAAGAGACCCCTGTAATCTCCTTCTGACAAGTTGTTTTACACCCCCCCCCCCCACTGTCTGTGGGCTGAGAGTTCTGGAAGCACCTGTTGCAGCTGCTGATTCATTCACTCCAAAGGCCTGTTCCTGGTTTTCTGGGGCCTAGTTTGCACTGGTGGGCTTGCACTTGACTGTGCTTCACTCTCAACCCAGTACAACAGACCTTTCCTGCTAAACTTTTAATTTATCTTGGGCTGGAAAATTGTTTTGCCCCTCCTTTTGTGGGTTGTACCACTCTAGGATTTGTTTTTGGGCATTATTTAAAGGTCTCTTGAGTGGTTTGGAAGAGCTCAGGTAAGTCTCTTCCTTCTCTCCACCGTCTTAGCTCCACCCCACCCCCTATCTTCTGCAGTTCTGATCCATATTTTCCTACACATTATCCATCTAGGCTTTATAAAATGTACTTGAACCCTTGGTATTTTGGGCATTGCAATTTTAGTTTCCAGGCTGTCTACTTGTGCTATCATTTTTCTTTTGAGATTTTTATTATTATCTATTTTATTAGTATATAAGTCTGGCATAAAAAATGTTTTGTGATTTAAAATAGTGATGATGGACATAAAGTCATGGTGGCAGATAGTCTTTCAAATACAATTTATGGTGAATCCATAGGAGAGATTTATAGATCCATTGAACAACTAGATAAAATGGGCATGAGTATTATAGAACAACTACTAGCCCCTGTATCTTTTAGCAATTACTTGAATAAATACTATAATATAAAATGTGGAAGACATCCCACTGGGGTGTTACTAAATGCTATCACAGAACTCCAGAAGAATGGAATGTACATGAGCCTTTAATTATTGAATTATGCACGATTAAGCCAGTGTTGAACCTGGCAAGACAGTTCGGTGAGTTATGCAGCTGGGGTACTTACAGTCTACCAAAACTCTGAATACGCAGGTATACCACCTGTATATAATTATAATCTAACTGGGGGTCTAGTCTAGCTCTTAAAAAGATGCAGTTCCTGGTCTTTGAGGATGCTGAAATATCAAAATTAATAGAACTTTCTTCTCTTCTTTTCTAGTAGATGTAGTCCTTCAGTGTAGTTAATTTCAGCACATTAAAAATGCTTTCTTGTTTAGGACAATGGAAGGAAGGAAGGAAGGCTGGTAGCCACATATTTTATGATTTTAAAAAGTGTTAATGGATATAAAGTCACTTGTGGCAGATGGTCCTTCAAGTACAAAGTATAAAGCATTTACCGCATTCTAAATTTATACTCTTTGCAGACCTGTGCACAAATACACAGCTTTCAGAATAGTTTTGCAACTTGTAAAAAACCAAAAAGGGTGGAAAGTTTTTTTTAACAATGAAAATTTCATTTATGAATGATCTATATTAGAATGTAATAAATCTCCAGTATAGTCAACTGCTATCCATGTTGTACAAGAGGGAACTATTTTAGTTGCTAATAAAGGGTTATACAACTCAAAAGAAAAAAATAAAAAGTTCACTATTACATACATTGGCAGCTGCCATCATTCTGGACTGCGGAGGTGAGATACTTGCTCATATCTTTTCTTTGGGGCCAGATTTGGACCAAATTTCACAGAATTACCTTCATTAGTTTGTTTTTAGATTGTATTTTTTATTGTATTCATTTTGTTTTTTTCCACTTTGCATTAGTTGACATAACCCTTTTGCTTCTTGCTATTTGTCATATTTATTGTCTCATAGCACAACAATTCTATGTCATTCTCACCTATCACAATTTATTTAGCCATTCCCCAACAGATGATCATCTGCATTATTTCCAGTCTTTCCTATTCGAAGAAGATCTGCTGTAAATATTTTGGTATACACACACACACATACATATATACATACATAGATACATACATACATATATGTATATATACATATAAGATCTTTGTCTTTTGTTGTTGTTTAGTTGTTTTCAGTTGTGTCTGACTCTTTGTGATCCCATTTGATGTTTGTATTAGGAGGGCCGAGTTTATAATCTCAAAGAGGATCATAAACATGTCTGAAAGGTTCGGAACCGCCGGATATAAGAAACTCTCAAAGTAGAAGGCAGAAGAATCAAAACATTTATTTAGGCTCCACAGTAACCAACCCATGAACCAGCAACCCCATTTTGATATGTTGATCAAAAGCTTCCAGGCCCAATAAGTACGCCTTGCAAGAGTAACCAGGAGGCTACAGAGAAGCATGATTGCGTAAAGCAAGATCATGCTTCCCCCTCGATGGTAATAAGATTACCCACTGGCCTGAAGTCTTTGTTCAGCTTCCTCCCGTAGGTCAGCTCTGCTACTGGCAGCTCCTGCTTCAGCTGTGGCTGTAACTGTAACTGTCGCTGTAACTGTCGCTGTAACTGTCTCTGGCTCAAACCGGAAAAGGAAAGAGAGAATCTTCAAGCTGTCCTCTCCCCTCTTATAGAGTTTTTGACATCATCAAGCACCGCCTGAACGACCAGGGCCGATTGGTTCTTGACTTGGCCCCTCCCCCTAGCATAGACATTAACACCTCCCCTCAGCCAGCCCCATGACTCATCACACAGGAAGTTCTGGTCCTGCCCCGGAAGAGCAAGCCACAGTGTCCAGAGGCTCAATGAGGTAAGCTGAGTCATTCAAAGAAAACAAAGGCCATTATGGCTACACTCCACCCCTTGTTATAGGATACATAATCTAATCAGCCATGTATCCTAGAACATACATTGTGATCCAATTACAAAGGAAACTAAAACATATCATTCATTATAAAGCAAAACATATCATTTGGTGACATTCCTAAATATTGGTTTACGATTCAAATGTGATCCACCCCTAGGTCCCAGCAAGATAATCTCTTCAATCAATCATCCCCAAAATAATTATTAATAATTCAAATGTCCACCCCTAAATCCTTGTATCCATTACATAGGATCAATAATATCATAACAATAAAACAACACAGCAAGGATAACACAAAATAAGTAAACAGAACACTATCATCATTTCCACCCCCCTTGAACGATTGGGGCTCAAAATCTTGGGGTGAGGGGTGAAGGTCTCATTTTCCATAGCTTCTTCATGCTGAAATTGGATGTAGAGATGGCCCTGCCCCCAAAAAGTCCCATTCCAGAGGTCATTTCTTTAACGAGCTGGCAGGAATTCCAAGAATGCTACATGCTTAGGCAGTCACCGGAAAGTGCAGGGTGCTTAAGCCTGAAGGAAACAAAACTAGCAACAAGGTTAGCCAAAACAAAGGACAAAAAGAATAGACAAGTATGGACTATAATTCTTCAAATAAAATCATCTCAAGTTTGGTTGAGATTTCAGTTATGCAAAGATCCAACATCAGAGCCAAACTCAGGTGGGAAATGTTTCTTTTCAAAAGGAACATAATGAGGAAGCCAAGAGGATCCCACCCTAGATAGAGACTAAGATTGTCCTCCCAGCCTTTCCCCAAATGTACAAGTTTTCATCCGTTAATCACACAAGGTCACCTTCAGTCTGAGTGGCTTGTGGGCTTGCAGGAGCAGTTCTTATTTCCCTATTTCTCGTGTTATCAAGTCCTCTATACATTCTGTATAATTCATTGGTTGGAATTCCATCTATCATTTCAAAACCTACCCCTGCTCTCAATAAAGCAGTAAACATTTCTTTCCTTGTTACTCTCCTTTGGCGCCAAGTTTGCTGGTTATTCACCCTTCTCTCTCGAGGAGATCTATCCCTTCCCCAGTCACCTAAGTCATGTAACTGTAAAATCTTATTTATCACTGTTGTAAGACAGCTCCCTACTTCTCCAAGTAATAAGTTCAAAATTAGTTGTTTATAAGCAGGGGGAGCTGTCCTAATTATTAAATTCCTATGAGGCAGTTCCATTGGATCATTGTAATATTTGTCTGCAGTTCCTATCATAATGGCAGTCTTCATTACCTCCTCCTTTAGTCTCATGATACAATCTCTAAGTGAATACCAGGGTCTGTGCTCAGTGGGCCACATAGAATCAGTAGCATATCTCTTATTGCATCCCACAGCGGCTAATGCCAACAGAGTAGTCCTGCTATCACCATCTCCTTGCTGATGATGTTCCCTAAAAGCTTGTTGAACTAGAGGATCATGGCTGATACCTATGAATCTCATGCAGTCTGTCCCATCTACTGATATTCCACTGGCCCCTTGATCACTGAGTCTTACCATCCAAGATATCAATGGTTCTCCTATTCTTTGGCTGAATCTACTCAAAATATCTGTGACCTCTTGCGGTGAGAAATCTTCCTGAATTTCCCTTGTAACTGAATCTTCACCTCGGGTTTCTGTCTTCCTCCTTTGTATGGGTCGAGCCCTTGTCTGATCATTTAACCATCTCCTATTCTCTGTGTGAGGCACATCCTGAACCCCAGTAGTGCAGTCAGGCTCTTTCTGGGCTGGGTTGAAATGCACTCTGGGCTTTTTTGGTCTCCTGTTGCTCTTAGCCACATTAATAGAAAAGTTCTCATTTGAGTCAGTTTGGTCTCCTGCTATCTGAGATTCCCCTTCTTCCTGTGGGGTAGGAGTGCCCCCATGTCTTTCACTTAATCTCAATCTTTCGTATACTAGCCGGTAGGCTGATAACACTATCCAGCTTTGCCTAGATAGTGATGCCCCTGACTGAATCCCAACTTCTCGTAAACACTTTTCCAAATCCCTAGGATCTCCTCTTCGTAGCCTTGGTTCCCAGTTTTCACAGGGTCCAGCTTTTTTAGCCAATTCTTTTGCTAGGGAGGAATAAAATGGATCCTCCCATCCTGGGATATTCATCTCTTCCTCTGGAATTGTTCTGCTTCTAAATAGAGATCTTATACCTAGCGATCCCATCCTCGTCGCCAAATGTATTAGGAGGGCCGAGTTTATAATCTCAAAGAGGATCATAAACATGTCTGAAAGGTTCGGAACCGCCGGATATAAGAAACTCTCAAAGTAGAAGGCAGAAGAATCAAAACATTTATTTAGGCTCCACAGTAACCAACCCATGAACCAGCAACCCCATTTTGATATGTTGATCAAAAGCTTCCAGGCCCAATAAGTACGCCTTGCAAGAGTAACCAGGAGGCTACAGAGAAGCATGATTGCGTAAAGCAAGATCATGCTTCCCCCTCTATGGTAATAAGATTACCCACTGGCCTGAAGTCTTTGTTCAGCTTCCTCCCGTAGGTCAGCTCTGCTACTGGCAGCTCCTGCTTCAGCTGTGGCTGTAACTGTAACTGTCGCTGTAACTGTCGCTGTAACTGTCTCTGGCTCAAACCGGAAAAGGAAAGAGAGAATCTTCAAGCTGTCCTCTCCCCTCATATAGAGTTTTTGACATCATCAAGCACCGCCTGAACGACCAGGGCCGATTGGTTCTTGACTTGGCCCCTCCCCCTAGCATAGACATTAACACCTCCCCTCAGCCAGCCCCATGACTCATCACACAGGAAGTTCTGGTCCTGCCCCGGAAGAGCAAGCCACAGTGTCCAGAGGCTCAATGAGGTAAGCTGAGTCATTCAAAGAAAACAAAGGCCATTATGGCTACAATGTTTTCTTGGAAAAGATACTGGAATGGTTTGCAATTTCCTTCTTCAGCTCATTTTACAGATGAGGAAGCTGAGGCAAATAAGGTAAGTGATTTGCCTAGGGTCACATGGTTAGTAACTGTCTGAAGCCAGATCTGAACTAGGGAAGATGAATCTTCCTGATTTTAGCCCTGTCATTCTATCCCCCATGCTACCTGGCTGCTCCTTGTTTACATTGTTATAGCATTATGTATCATTTTTAAAGTTTTGCTTAATTCAATCTGAATTATTTTGTACAAGTGTTATAATATTTCTCTGAATAGATATTCAGATATTCATATTCATTATTAGATATTCAATCCAATAGATATATTCATATTCATTATTTTTGTAAAGCAACATATTCCATTATATGCATTCATCACTTTTTGTTGAGCTATACCCCAATTTGTGTGCATCCACTTGACTTCTATTTTTTTTTGTTGCTGTCACTAAAAAGGCTATTATGGATATTTTGTAGGTTCTTTTCATGTTTAGCCATTCCCTAATTGACGGGCATCCTCTCAGTTTCTAATTCTTTGCCACCACAAAAAGACCTGCTATAAATGTTTTTGTACATATAGGTCCCCTTCCTTTGATCTCTTTGGGATCCAGATCTAGTAGTAGTATTGCTAGGTCAAAGGGTATGATAGTTTTATAGATCTTTGGGCATAGGGCCAAATTCTTCTCTGTTATGGTTGGACTAGTTCACAGCTCTATCAGTAGTGCATTAGTCTCTCTATTTTTCCACATTCCCTCCTACATTTGTCCTTTTCCTTTTCTGACATGTTAGCCAATCTGATAGGTGTGAGGTAGTTCCTCAGAGCTGTTTTAATTTTCATTTCTCTTAATTATTGGTGATTTAGAGCGTTTCGTCATATAACTACTGATAGTTTTGATTTCCTCTTCTGAAAAATGCCTGCTCATTTCTTTTGACCATTTATCAACTGGGGAATGACTCTTATTTTTATAAATTTGACTCAGTTCTTTATATATTTGAGAAAAGAGGTCTTTATCAGAGAAAATTGGTTCTTTCACTTTTTATATATTGAAACATAAGTGGATGACTTAGCAACTATTACTTTATTTATTTTGTGGTTAGATTTACCTAGTTCTAAGCAGGGAAAGCGAAAGTCCCCCACTAAGTACAGTTTTACTGTCTATTTCCTCCTAACTCATTTAACTTCTTTAGAAATTGGGATGCTATAATACCATTTGGTGCATATGTGTTTAGTATTGATATTACTTCATTGTCTATGGTACCTTTTAGTGAGGTGTAGTTTCCTTCCCTGTCTCTTTTAGTTAGATCCATTTTTGCTTTTGTTTTGTCTGAGATCGTGATTGCTACCCCTGCTTTTAAAAAAAAATTCAGCTGGAGCATAATATAGACTTTTACCTTTATTCTATGTGTCTCTCTGCTTCAAATGTGTTTCTTGTGAACAGCATATTGTAGGATTCTGTAATCCACTATGCTATCCACTTTGTTTTATAGGTAAGTTTATCCCATTCACATTTGCAGTTATGATTACTAACTGTGTATTTCCCTTCATCTTATTTTATCCCTGTTTATACTTTTCTCTCTCTCCCCTTTCACTCTGTCCCTCCTCACCAGTGTTTTGCTCGTGACTACTACCTCCCTCAATCTGCCCTCCCTTGTATTATCTCCCCCTTTCACCCCTTTTGTCCCCATCCCCTGCAGGGCAAAATATATTTCTATACCCAACTAAGTGTGTGTTATTCCCTCTTTGAGCCAAATTTGATGAGAGTAACATTCCAGCAATGCTCAGCCCCTCTTTTCTTCCCCTCCACTGTAAAAGGTCTTTCATATCATTCATGTGACATAATATATCCTGTTCTGCCTGTCTCTTCCCTCTTCTCCCAGTGTAATCTTTTTCCTCACCCCTTAATTTTTTTATATCACCCCATCAAAGTCAACTTATACCCACATTCTCTATGTATACTCCTTCTAACTGTCCTAATGATGATACAGTTCTTAAGAGTTAAAAGTACCTTCCTGGGTAGGGATATAAACAATTTAACCTTATTAAATAATTTATGTTTTTTTTCTTTCCCATTTACCTTTTTATACTTCTTGTGTGCCTTGTATTTGAAAATTGATTTTTCTGTTTAGCTCTAGTCTTTTCATCATGAATGTTTGAAAGTCCCCTGTTTCATTGAATATCCATTCTCTCTCTCTGCCTCTCTCTCTCTCTGTCTCTCTCTCTGTCTCTCTCTCTGTCTCTCTCTCTCCCTCCTCCTCCACCCCACCAATGCTGAAAGATTACAATCTTTTTTCCTGAGTAGTTGATTCTTTTCTGTAATCCAAGCTCCTTTGCTTTCTAGAGTACCATATTCTAAGCTTCTGGTTCTTTAATGTAGAAGCTACTAGATCCTGTGTAATCCTGACTGTGATTCTTTCTGACTGCTTGCAGTATTTTCTCCTTGACCTGAGAGTTCTGGAATTTGGATATAATATTCCTGAGAGTTTTCATTTTGGGATCTCTTTCAGGAGGTGATCAGTGGATTCTTTCAATTTCTATTTTACCCTCTGGTTCTATGAGGACTGATTGAAGATCAGTGCAGAAAGACTGGCACCAACCAGATCTTGTTCTGCCAAACACAGAAGAGCTGAGAAAGAAGGGAATAGACAAAGGCAGAGGGCAGTTGCATCTAGGAGTCTGAATCCACAGATACCTAGAAATTAGACCTGTTCAGGCCTGCTTAAACTCAAGCTCAGAGTGACAGTCTTCAACAATATTTGACCACCCTTGGTCCCCTAAGGCACAGGAGCTCTGATACATTTTTGTTCCAAATCTTTAGAAGATATGAGCGAATTTCAGCACAGGCCTCCTAATGTTTCTCTGATGGACTTATCCATTAGAATTGCCTTTATAACCTAAGTATGTTTCTCTTGAACTTAGGTAATTGCAATTGTATAAAAATTCAACTATTCAAGTTATGAATTCATAATGATTACATCAGGTTAGGACAGCATTTTCTGCTATTTCCAAGAGTGTAAAATGACTCCCAATTCCCTTTCCTGGGTCATAACAAATAGATCAGGGTCTATTTTATAAGGTAATTTACATCTTTTCTACCCACTCATAGACAGTCTGATGAAATATTCTTGTATTCATTTTGGAGTCACTATTCAGGAGAGTTTAGTATTGCCTGCAAACATTTCACTACTTTCTCTTCCAGAAAAATACTAGAAAAAGGAAGATTCTTTGGGAAAATCCAGCTATAATTGGGAGTCTCCAACTCTCCTTGGCTCTTCTTACCTAACAACAATGCTCAATTGAAATGGTGGCTGGAAACTCCTTGAGGGCAAAGGTTGTGTCCAATTTGTTTCTGTAGGCCCTCTAGTCCCTAACACTGTGTGTCCTACTATATTCCCACTATTACGTATTTATTGAATACATGAAGTGATAATTTGTGTACCACATTATAAATATTGCAGTATCACCAAGGAAAATGTGAGGTGTCAAACATGGGGCTGTGGGCCAAGTACAGCCTGAACCATGTTAAAATATAATTGGAAAATATTTAACAAAATAAATAAAAATACCATGGAGCCAAAATAATAATACATTTTAAAATTAAGCCAATATGCAGCCCAAAGAGATGCTTATGTACAGATCAGTGACCTGTTTCTATTTTACACCAGTGATGTAGAGAATGTATAAGGATACACAAAGTGCCAAAATTTCCCTATAGAAATTTTTATGTGTCAAGAACCTTCCTGAAGATAGCACCATTTAATGCACTTAGCCTTGAGCATAGCAAAGTTGACAAGTTCTTTTCTTTATTAAAGGGCAAAAATAAGGCAAATTTATCTGCTTCATCCTTGTAAGGGGGAGGTGGAGAAGGATGAGCTGTGAACATTACACAAAAACACACCAAAGCTCCAACAAGTTGCTCTAAGATTTAAAATATAAACAATCAAGAATACATTTTTAAGCCCAAAGAGAGTAGATTTTGTTGTTGTTTCTAGTTGTTTTGTCACTTTCTTAAAGCAAGTGTTATCTATGGAAGTGAAATACTGTGAGAATTTTCATTTCCAAAAGCGGAAGAACAAATGTTAAGTTTTTCCCTTTAGTGCTTTTTTTCCCTAGCAGTTCATATATGTATACAAACTATATACTAATGAAATCACAGTTCTAGCTTCCCTCTTCTCTGTCCCCCCAAATTCATACATATGTGTGTTTGTGACGTAGAGAGATCATGTTATACTAGGGACATGAACTGGGAATCAGCAGATCCTAGGTTCTAATTCTGATTTGATTACTTACTTGCTGTTCCTTAGACAAACTATATTTAATTTATTTGAACCTCAGTTTACTCATTTGTAAAATTAAGAGGTTGGGTTCCAATACCCAATATAATTATCCCAGTAGAATGTGAGATTCTTTTTATTATTTATTATTTAATTTTTTATTTTTCAACATTGATTTCCACAAGATTTTGAGTAACAAATTTTCTCCCCATTTCAATCCCCCTCCAACTCCAAGATGGCATATATTCCTATTGCCCCATTCCCCAGTCAGCCCTCCCTTCTGTCACCCTACTCCTCCCCACCCCCATACCCTTTCCCCTTACTTTCTTGTAGGGATAGATTTCTATACCCCAGTCCCTGTATATCTTATTTCCCAGCTGCATGAAAAAACACTTTTTTTGAGCATCCACTTTTAGAACTTTGAGTTCCAAATTCTCTCTCCTCTTCCCTCCCCACCCACCCTCCCTAAGAAGGCAAGCAATTCAACATAGGCCACACATGTATCATTATGCAAAACACTTCCACAATAATCATGTTGTGAAAGACTAACTATAATTCCCTCCATCCTATCCTGTCCCCCTTTATTCAATTTTCTCCCTTGACCCTGTCCCTTTTCAAAACTGTTTGCTTTTGATTACCTCCTCCCCCTATCTGCCCTCCCTTCTATCATCCCTCCTTTCTTGTCCCCTTCCCCCTACTTTCCTGTGGGTTAAAGAATGTGAGATTCTTAAAGGAAGTGATTATTTAATTTGTGTCTTTGTATCTCTAGTACCTAGAATAGCAGAGACAAATATTTAGGAACTTGATAAAGGCTTATTGAATTTTAATGAAGTTAATTGACTTGATTAAATGTTTCCCAGTACTATAATTCTGTTAACAATGACCTTCAATTAACAATTCCTGAGAATACTTTCCCCCCTTTTATACAGGTTTTCAAGTATATAACAGGCTATATATTGTACATAGGTTGGTGATTCCCTATTTGTGTATGTACATCCCTATGTTATAAGCACATAGTGTGATTATTCCATGCATTCTTTAATTCCAATGAGAAAAGCATAGTATAGGGGAAAGTGCACACAGTGTAGAGTCAAAGGACCTGAGTTCAAGTTCCTATCCTGGTACCTGCTAACCATGTGACCTTGTGAAAGTCACTCTCTCAAAACCTGAATTTTTCTTCTAAGAAGCAAGAAAGTACATCTAATTTGCACTATCCACCTCACTATGTTGTTACTATATGACTATGACTTGTTATATTTCTGAGGAGAATGAGAGGACATATGCTTAAGCTTAAGTACTATGGATTTAGGATGGATAAAAGAAAGAATTTCTTAATAATGAGAATTCTTAACCATTGAATCTGGTTACGAAGTGGAAATGGGAGTCCCAAAGAAGAATACAGACCATACCAAACATAAAAGAATCTAGGTGCGAACCCACCTGGATATGAATGGATGATTTGAATGACTGTCAAGGTTCCTTCTAGCCTTATAATCTATGTAGACTACAGGATATACATCTTATAAAGTGTTGTAAAATATAGAATATGAGTTTTTTATTGATCCGAATAGATTACAGGCTAGAGGCCCTGACTGACTGGCTCTTCTTCTATCCTGTGGGTAGGAAACGACTACCTCTTGGTCCCTTTGACCCTATAAACTTTTGCCCCTCTAGCAATAATCTGGCTAGCAGCTACTGTGGCTGTGTAAAACCAACAACAACCAGTACACAGAAGGCCACCTACACAGGTTCTTTTGATCTGCTTTACTAAGGAAAGTAACTTTAGGGGTTAACAATCTTACTTTAATCCAACATACAAATATCTTTCACTTAGTTCAGGAGGAAAAGCCAGCACCCTGAACTTCAGAGTAAATACAAACAAATTACAAACATACACAATATAAACAGATCAAATCACAATTCATAGTTTCCAGGAAAGCATCAACATCTGGGTTTACAAGCCAGGGGATCTTAAAATGGCTGCCCAGAGTCCCACGCCACTCTTCCAGTGACTGAGAGCCCCCAAACGAAACTGTTTCAGATGTCATCAAACATCATCTGAATGACCAGAACTTAGGCTCCTATGATTGGCTCTTGAGTTAGCACCTCCCTTTAGTACCCTGGGAGCTTCATACCCACATAGGCTTAGCACCTAATAGAAGTTTGGGCCTGGGGCTTAGCACCTAGTAAGACTCAATGAAATACACCAAATTAATCAAAGGAAACAAAAGCCAAACTCTTCAAGGGCACTTGGTTGAACTGAGGGAAACAAAAGCCAAACTCTTCAAGGGCACTTGGTTGAACTGAGTGCTAAGAGCCCATTTTGCTTACCAACACAACAGACCTCTTGGTGGTATTGATGGGTCAAAGAGTAGGCATGGTTTTATAATCCCTGGACAGAATTTCAAATTGTCCTCCAGAATGGTTAGACCAGTTCACAACTATGTCAATAGTACATTAGTGTCACAATTTTTCCACTTCCTCTCTAGTATTTGTCATTTTCCTTTTCTGTAATGTTATCCAATCTGATAGGTGTGAGGTGGTACCTCAGACTTGTTTTAATTTACATTTTTATTTCAATAGTGATTTAGAACTTTTTAATATGACTATAGATAACCTTAATTTCTTCTGAAAATTGCCTGTTCATATCCTTTGAATATTTATCAATTGAAGAATGACTTGTATTTTTATACATTTGCATCAGTTCCTTATATATTTGAGAAATGAGGCCCTTATCAGAGAAACTTGTTGTAAAATTTTCCCCACCCAGTTTCTTGCATTCCTTCTAATCTCAGCTGTATTGGTTGTGTTTATGCAAAACCTTTTTAATTTAATGTAATCAAAATTATCTATTTTACTTCTCATGATCCTCTCTCTCATTAATAAACTCTTCCCTTATTGAAAGATTTGAGAAATAAAATTTTCCATGCTCCCCTAATTTGCTTTAGATATCACCTTTTATGTCTAAATCATGTACCCATTTTGACCTTATCTTGGTATTCTGCATGAGGTGTTGGTCTATACCTAGTTTCTGTCAAACTGCTTTCCAGTTTTCACAGCAATTTTTGTCAAATAGTGCATCCAAAAGCTTGGATCTTTGGAACACTAGATTACTATGGTTATTTACTACTATGTATTATATACCTACTCTATTCTACTTATGTACCACTCTATTTCTGATCCATTACCAAATTGTTTTGATGATTACTGCTATCTAATATAGGTTGAAATCTGATCCTGCTGGGCTACCTTCCTTTGCATTCTAAAAAAAGAATTCCCTTGACATTTTTGATCTTTTGTTCTTCTAGATGAATTTTGTTTCTATTTTTTCTAGCCCTATCAAACATCTTTTGTGGTTTTGCATGGCACCGAATAAGTAAATTAATTCAGGTAGAATTGTCATTTTATTTTGTTGGCTTGGCCTACCCATAAGCAATTAATATTTTTTCAGTTGTTTAAATCTGTCTTTATTTGCATGAGAAGTGGTTTGTCCTTGTGTTCATATAGTTCCTGGATTTGTCTTGGCAGGTAAACTCCCAAGTATTTTACATTGTCTGTAGTTATTTTAAATGGAATTTCTCTTTCTATATCTTCTTGCTGAACTTTATTGGGAAAATACAGAAATGCTGATGCTTATCCTTCAACTCTGCTGAAGTTGTTAATTAGTTCAACTAGTTTTTTATTTGTTTTTATCTAGGATTCTCTAAGTATACCATCATATTGTCTGCACAGAGTGATAGTTTTGCTTCCTCATTGCTTATTCTAATTCCTTCAATTTCTTTTTCTTCTCTTATTGCTATAGCTAGCATTTCCAGTAACATATTGATGATAGCGGTAATGATGGCTATCCTCGCTTCACCCCTGATCTTATGGGGAATCCTTCTAGCTTATTTCCATTACAGATAGTACTTGCTGATGGTTTTAGATACTACTTGTCATTTTAAGGAAAATCCATTTATTTCTATGCTTTCTAGTATTTTCTAATAGAAATGAGTGTTGTATTTTGTCAAAAACTTTTTCTGTATCTATTGATAAAGTCATATGATTTTTGTTGTTTTTGTTATTGATATGGTCAATTATGCTGATAGTTTTCCTAATATTGAACAAGTCCTGTATTCCTACTATAAATCTCACCTGGTCATAGTATACGGTCTTTGTGATATATTGCTGTAATCTCCTTGCTAGTATTTTATATAAATTTTTTCATCAGTGTTTATTATTTCTATCACTTTGAAAACTTTATTCTGTCACTGTAATTCAGCAATATCTCCTTAGAGAGTCAATCCATGTCTATAACCCAGTCCATACTATCCTTGTTAGTCTAACAGATTAGCCTTTAATTGCTTTCTCTCTTTGCGCAAGGAGTTCAGCATATGATTCAGTGTTTCTCTCCAACCTTACTCCTGCCCTAATTCTTAGGTATATCCACATCAATCAGTCAACGAACAAACATATATTAAATATCTACTATGTGCTAGGCATTGAGATAGATACTACAGATACAAAGACTAAAATGAAATAGACCCTATCCTTAAATCTAGCTGAGGAAATGTGTACATATATAAGTATTTACAAAATGAGTACAAGTTGGTGTTGGAGAGGGTCACTAAAGTGATCAGGAAAGACTTCATGTAGGAGATGGTATTTGGAGTGAGTTTTGAAAGAAACTAAACATTCTAAGAGGCTCCACTCCTTCCTGTTTTCCCAGTTCTCTACTATTCTCATCTCATTTTTCTCTCTTCATAGATCTTGATCTTATAATTGAACAGTTCAACTGTACAATATCCGTTACCCTTGAATGAATCTCTTATCCTCTTCTCCTGCTGTGATTCCCTCTTCCAGTTCTCAACCTTTTTTCACCTCTCCCTTCCCCCCTCCCCGCCCCCTGCTTTCTCCTTCTCTACTCCTACTGACTCCTTCTGGAGGAAGTCACGCAACTATGCTGAGTGAGTCCATTTACACAGTCATATTATATGTTCTCAAATTGACCTCAGTACTACATGACAATCCTCCTGTTCCTTTATGATTATAACTGGTATAATTCTCAAACCTTCACTCCATTGAAGCCTCTCTCTACTTTAACTATATCACTTTATTGAGAAAATCAAGGTCATTCATCTTGATCTCCCACATTTCATGCTTCAAAAACATTACATCTTCACTCATCTTCACATCCTTTGTTCTTGTCTCTTTTTCCTTTTTTAGGGCCAGCCATTCTTATCATAATACTGATTCTATCCTTTTATGTTTTTTTCTAGATATAAATTCCTCTTTTCCTCATTTTCAAACTCTCCATTTTCTCTGGTTTTTCCCTGCTGCCTGTAATCATGGGTAGGTATAGCTGGCATAGCCTAGGTGATTGATAATGAAATATTGAACTAAAGAAGTTACTGCGTATATTGAGAAAAATGGAAAGACTTGAGAGATGTTATGCAAATACTTGATAACACCATCAGAATTAAAACTGTTCATCTAGGACCTGACCGCTCAAAGAACTGTGTGGCAGTTAATGTGTAGACCATGATGTTCAGATGTGGTCACTGCCTTTTAGAAGACAATAATCATAGACAGATAATAAGATTATGGACAAAGAGTGGAACAAGTATTCTAGTAGAATAGATGCATTTTATTTGTTGAAGAAATGTATTTTATTTGAGTATAATAATAACTGATTTATATAATATTTTAAGATTTGTAAAACATTTCCCTCAAGGGTCCTGTGCAAGTATTGTCCTTATTTTACAAATGAGGCAATTGGGGCTGTGAAGATTAGGTAACTTTTCAGTTGTCACTGCCAATGGTGATAGAGTTTGAAGATAGATCTCTTGACTCCAAACCAAGCATTATAGCATTTAATCACAAGGGTAGGTGTATCTTAGAGATGGGATTGGGAGTAGGGCAGGAAGTGGAATGTGAGGTTCTAAAAGGATGACTATGTTTAGGTAGGGGATGCAGATTTTCCACAAGCAAGACTATGAAAATAGCAGTAAGAAGGGGAAATGCAGAGGTAGTCTGTCTACCTCTCCCCTTTCCCTTCTCACTCCTCCCTTCTTTCATCTTTTCTCTTTCTCTGTGATCTCCCATCTTCATTCTAATGGGGAAAAGTACCTTGTATCCCCCACATTTCCCAGGGCCTCTGCTACTTCTTTTGTTAATTCTGTCCCAAACTTGCACTACATTTTGCTGTCTCCCAGCACATGTAGTTAGGGGAAGACTAATCCACCTTCCGCCTGCCTTCATCTCTCTGACTCTGGTCATTAAATTATATGATTGATTTTAGAATCACAAAGATAATAGTCAAATTTTGATTGTGTCAGATAAAGTTATCTCATAGAAAACATCCTCCAATGTATTTTGGGGAGCCTTTCCTGACCTGTAAAAACCACTAAACATTGCTGTAGATGTCACCATGGATTGATGGTATAAGGAAGATGCAGCTGGTCTTTTTTTCTGATGAGAAATGTGTTTACTTAATACATAGTCATCATAAACCATAAACCTTAGACCTAACAAGTCTTATAGATGTAAATGTAAACTCTAGATCTGGATATAGATACAGACCATAGGATATTAATTTAGAAAGAAATTTTAGAACATTAAAAGATGAGGAAATAGGTAGTGCACTATGGACTTGGAAAAAGCATGGCCTTGGAGTCAGGCTTTGGTTGTGTCTTGAGTCTTAGTTGAGGCAAGAGGGTTGTCCCTTTGTTCTCCCCTGGGGAGCAAGGTTAGACTGCTTCCATTAAGCAATTCCCTATGATGCCCGGCCACTGAAAAACTTTCTGGGGTTATCAGACCCTTCACACCCACTCCAGGAAAAGAGAGAAGACAGAAAGTGTATCTAGTTCTTTTTTTAATATTCATAAAATAAAAAAATTTAGAAAGCTTTTTAATATCCTTTTGAAATATATTGTCAAGTTTTCATTCTGGCTCTTTAATTAATCAGCTTTAAAAGATTTCTATTAATATAGATGGATAATGAATGACATTTAGCACATAGCTGAGAGTTACTTCTATATACTTCTTCATGTGTAATTGTGATAGCTTGTCCTTCTAGCAGGAAGTGGTCTCCCCTGGAGGATTACAGATTACTACTCTCCATCTGTGTTGCTAACATTTGAAGAGTGAAATTAGCTGGCCACAAAGAGCTAGTTATAGTGAAATGGAGGTAAGCCTTCTCTGAATTGGTGGATTCAATTATTCACCCCATTAATACTTCTAAGTCCTCCTTTTGTGTCCTCATATGCATGGCACTGCATTGAATGAAAGGAGGGACAAAAGAGTCATGAAATATGACTCCTGATTTGATGAACCCTCTGAAGTCTTCTCTATGAAGTAGGAAGAGACCCACCCCGAAAGAAACCTCTCTGTCAGCATTGATGCATAATTATCTCTCCTTAGTTATGGAGGCCACCACTCACAGGATGGGCAGGTGACCTGTTGACAATCAATTTCTTGATGAAGCTAGTATCAATGTTGTATCTCTACAGGACAAAGAAGATTTCTGTTAACTGAATGAATATGTGTATATATGTATACATACATACACACACACATATATGTGTGTATATATATGTGTGTACATATATATGTGTATATATATGTGTGTACATATATATGTGTATATATATATATGTATATAATTTTGACAACTATTTTTCAGCTTTGTGATCTTTGCTTCTACTTTTCTCAGAAATAGGAAAATGAATCTTGGGGCTTTCAAAACATTCCAATCCTTAGTTCTGAATATCCCTTTGCAGCAGAATATGGATTACTTTTTTTTTTTTAAAGTTTTAGTTTATTTAATTTTTAATTTGTGGAATAAAACAAACATTTCTATAACATAGCATAATAAAAAAGATTATTACACTTGAAACTGCAGATCTGTTATGTGCAACTTGCTCTTCCTTTTAAATATATAATAAAGTTACCATGTAAATTTCTTTATTCCCCTTTTTTCTTTCCCTTGCTCTAGAGTTGGCTACTACTAGACACAAATATATAAATATAATGTACACAGATACATATATATGTAAAAATCATTCTACACATACTTCTATTTGTCAGTTCTTTCTGTGGATTACTTATTAAGAGTTATTTCTTTTTTATGGCAAGTCTCAAGCATGTAAGAGCCCAGTTTACTCTGAATTGACTTCTAGCAATATTGCAAAGCAATGGTTTTGTTTTCTACTTGAGATCCTGCCTTTGAAGTGAGGTTTGTGTAGTAAATTGGAAAGAACAATATAAGTTTGTAGACATTTTACATACTTTTAAGCTAGACTTGCATTGGAGTATAATAGAAGACTAAAGAATAAGATGTCAGGTACCAAATTAATTTAGCAGTGAAGAAATAAGGAGTTATTGTTCAATGCAAGTACTCCCAGATAATGACTAACAAAGGTCACAATTTTGCACAACTCTATGTGGAATGATTTCAATAGCTCTATAAAACCTCGGTTGCCTCTAAAGTATCTCTTAGGAGTTAGTCATCCCCTCCTCCCTTGCTTGAAATTTTTCCTATTGTGACTAAACATGGGTTGATGACTCTAGTAGCAAATTAAACTAATAGGTATGCTTACATTAGCTGACAAAGAATCATATAATATCAGAGTTTGGATGGACCTCAAAGGTCACCTAGTCCAACTCATATATGTCTGCGTATTTATTATAAATCATACCTGAGGAATAGTCTTGAAGCTTCTCCTCAAAGACCTCCTAAGGGAGAAAAGAGGCAGCACCCCAGTGATTCCCAAGGTGGGCCATTTCATTTTGGGATAGCACTATTTGATTGCAATTTTTCCCTGACATCAAAACTAGGTTTGTATCTTTGCAACTTCCACCATTCTCCAGTTAGTTTCTAGGGCCAAATAGAACAAGTTTAATGATAAGATAGCATTTTTCTTAAGCACTTGCTGAGTGCCAGGTCCTGAGCAATGAGGATACAAATACAAGCAAACAAAGGGGCACCTGCCCTCAAGGAGATTATATACTAATGGAGAAAGACAACACAAAAAGGGGAGCTGGGAAGTGGGTGTGGAGCAAGGACATGAACATGTAAAGAGTGGTGTGGAGATGGCCAGGAAGTGAAGTGGAGGCCTGGATCTAGGCAAGATAAGAGGAAAGCTTGCAAATCAGAATCCCTGGTGGTTCCAAATCATAGGTCTCATATTCTGGAGGCGTTGAGGCAGGGATGGGGGCCTGAGTGGAGATTTTTAGCATTTTAAAGTTTTTACATTTTATAATTTTATTTTTTGCTTCTTTAAGCATATTTTTTAATATTTAATTTATTTATTTTCAGTTTTCAACATTCACTTTCGTAAGTTTTTAAATTTTCTCCCCTTCTCTCCCCAAGATGACATGCAATCTGACATGGGCTCTACACATACCTTCCTATTAAACACAATTTCACATTAGTCATGTTGCTATATTAGAAAGGCAGAATTTATGATTTCAAAGAGAATCTCATATGTGCCTAAAAGGTCCGGAACCGCAGGATATAAGGAATTCTCTAGGCAGAAGGCAGGAGAACTAAAGCATGTATTTACACTCCACAGTAACAAGCCCACAAACCAGCGTCCCCATTTTGATATTTTCATCAAAAGCTTCCAGGCCCAATAAGTCCACCTCACAAGGGTACCCAGGAGGCCACAGAGAAGCGAGATGGTATAAGGCAAAATCATATACATGCTTCCCCTCTATGGTAAGAAGATTACCCACTAGCCTCCAGTCAGCTCTGCTACCGGCAGCTCAGCTTTGGCTGTAGGCGTCTCTGGCTCCAACCGGAAAAGGAAGAGAGGATGTTCAAGCTGTCCTCTCCCCTCTTATAGAGTTTTTGACATCATCAAGTGCCGCCTGAACGATCAGGGCTGATTGGTTCTTGACTTGGCCCCTCCCCCTAGCGTAGACCAGGTTAACACACCTCCCCTCAGCCAGCCCCATGACTCATCACACAGGAAGTTCTCTGATTCCTGGCATGGTCGCTGGGCTTCCTGCCCCAGAAGAGCAAGCCCCAGTGTCCAGGGAAGCTCAATGAGGTAAGCTGAGTCATTCAAAGAAAACAAAGTCCATTCCAGTAACAGTTGCATAAAAGAACTGTAACAAATGGGAGAAGCCATGAGAAGTAAAACAAACAAAACAAACAAACAAACAAAAAACAAAAGAGAAAAGAATCTGCTTTGCTCTGCATTCTGACTCCATAGTTCTTTCTCTGGATGTGGATGGCATTTTCTATCATGAGTCCTTTGGAAAAATTTTAGATCCTTGAATTGCTGAGAAGGTCTAAGTCTATCAAAATCAGTCCTCACACACTGTGGCTATAACTGTGTACAATATTCTCCTTGTTCTGCTCACTTCCCTCAGCATCAGTTCATATAAATCCTTTCAGGTTTTCCCAAAGTCCACCTGCTCATCATTTCTTATAGCACAATAGTATTCCATTACATTCACATACCACAACTTGTTCAGCCATTCCTCAATTGATGGGCATTCCCTCGACTTCCAGTTCTTGGCCACCATGAAAAGAGCTGCTATAAATATTTTTGTACATGTGGGTCCTTTTCCCATTTTTATGAACTCTTGGGATAGCAGTGATATTGTTGGGTCAAAGGGTGTGCACATTTTTATAGCCCTTTGGGCATAGTTCCAAATTGCTCTCCAGAATGGTTGGATCAGTTCACAGCTGCAACAACAATGAATTAATGTTACACCTTTCCCACATCTCCAACTTGTATCATTTTTCTATTTTGTCATGTTAGTCAACCTGATAGGTGTGATATGGTACATCAGAGTTGTTTTGATTTGCACTTCTCTAGTCAATAGTGATTTAGAGCATTTTTTCATTTGACTATAGATAGCTTTAATTTCTTCCTTTGAAAACTGCCTGTTCATATCCTTTGACCATTTATCAGTTGGGGAATGACTTGTATTCTTGTAAATTTGACTCAGTTCTCTATAAATTTTAGAAATGACGCCTTTATCAGAGACACTAGTTGTAAAAATTCTTACCCAGTTTTCTGCTTTCCTCCTAATATTGGTTGCATTGGCTTTGTTTGTGTAAAATCTTTTCAATTCAAGGTAATTAAAATTATCCATTTTGCATTTTATAATGTTCTCTATCTCTTGTTTGATCATAAATTCCTCTATTTTCCATAAACATGACAGATAAACTATTCCTTGCTCCCTTAATTTGTTTATAGCATCAGCCTTTATACCTAGATCATATTCGGACTGTATTCTGGTATACGGTGTCAGATGTTGGTCTATGCCCAGTTTCTGCCATATTATTTTCCAGTTTCCTCAGCAGTTTTTGTCAAACAGTGAGTTCTTATCCCAGAAGCTGGGGTCTTTGGGTTTATAAACAGTAGATTGCTATAGTCATTGACTATTGTGTCTCGTATATCTAACATATTCCACTGATCCACCCCTCTATTTCTTAGCTACTACCAAGTAGTTTTGATGATAGCTGCTTTATAATACAATTTAAGGTCTGCTATGGCAGGGCCACCTTCCATAGCATTTCTTTTCATTAATTCCTTTGATATTCTGGACCTTTTTTTCTTCCAGATGAATTTTGACATTATTTTTTTCTAGCTCTATGAAATATTGATAAAATATAGCTCTATAAAATATTTATTGGTATGCCACTGAATAAGGAAATTAATTTAGGTAGAATTGTCATTTTTATTGTATTAGCTCAGCCTACTCATGAGCAATTGATATTTTTCCAATTGTTTAGATCTGAGTTTATTTGTGTGAAAAGTATTTTGTAATTATGCTCATATAGTCCCTGGGTTTGTCTTGGCAGGTAGACTCCCAAATATCTTATAATGTCTACGGTAACTTTAAATGGAGTTTCTCTTTATCTCTTGCTGTTAAGCTTTGTTAGTAATATATAGAAATGCAGATGATTTATGTGGATTTATTTTATATCCTGCAATTTTGCTAAAGCTGTTTGTTATTTCAAATGGTTTTTTTACTTGATTTTCCAGGATTCTCTAAGTATTCCATCATATCATCTGCAAAGAGTGTTAACTTAGTTTCTTCTTTGCCTCTTCTAATTCCTTCAATTTCTTTTTCTTCTCTTATTGCTAAAGCTAACATTTCTAGTACCATATTGAATAGCAGTGGTGAAAATGGACATCTTTGTTTCACCCCCAATCTTATTGGAAATGTGCCAAGCTTATCCCCATTACATATAATGCTTACTGATAGTTTTAGGTAGATTCTACTTATCATTTTAAGGAACACTCCATATGTTCCTATACTCTCCAGTGGTTTTTAGTAGGAATGGACGTTGTATTTTGTCAAAAGCTTTTTCTGCATCTATTGAGATAATCATATGGTTTCTGTTAGTTTTGTTGTTGACATGATCAATTATGCTGAAAATTTTCCCAATATTGAACCAGCCCTGAATTCCTGGTATAAATCCTGCCTGATCAAAGTGTATTATTCTTGTGGTAAGTTGCTGAAATCTTTTTGCTAATATGTTATTTAGGATTTTTGCATCTATATTCATTAGGGAAATTTGTCTATAACTTTCTTTTTCAGTTTTAGGTGTTCCCAGTTTAGTTATCAGTATCATATTTGTGCCATAAAAAGAATTTGGTAGGACTCTTTCTTCTCCAATTTTCCCAGGTAGTCTATATAGTATTGAGATTAATTGTTCTTTAGATGTTTGATAGAATTCACCTGTAAATCCATTTGACCCTGTAGATATTTTCCTAGGGAGTTCATTGATGGTTTGTTCAATTTCTTTTTCTGAGATGGGGTTATTTAAATATTTTATTTACTCTTCCATTAATCTGGGCAATTTATATTTTTGTAAATATTCATCTGTTTCACTAAGATTGTCACAGTTATGGGCATACAATTGTGCAAAATAATTCCTAATTATTATTTTAATTTCCTCTTCATTGGAGGTGAATTCACTCTTTTCATTTTTGATACTGGTAATTTGGTTTTCTTGTTTCTTTTTTTTAATCAAACTAATCAAAGGTTTATCAATGTTTTTTTTCATAAAACCAGCCCTTAGTTTTATTTATTAGTTCAATAGTTTTCTTAATTTTCATTTATTAAACTCTCCTTTGGTTTTCAGTATTTCTAATTTGATATTTAATTGGGGATTTTCAATTTGTTCTTTTTCTAGCTTTTTCAGTTGCCTGCCCAATTCATTGATCTCCCCTTTCTCTATTCTATTCATGCAAGCATTCAGAGATATGAAACTTCCCCTAAGAATCACTTTTGCTGCATCCCATAAATTTTGATATGTTGTCTTATTATTGGCATTCTCTTCAATGAAGTTATTGATTGTTTCTATGATTTGTTATTTGACTCACTCATTCTTTAGGATCAGATTGTTTAGTTTCCAATTAATTTTTAGTCTATCTTTCCATGGCCCTTTATTGTATATAATTTTTATTGTATCATGATCTGAAAAGGATGCATTTAATATTTATGCCTTTCTGCACTGGACTGTGAGGTTTTTATGCCCTAGTATATGGTCAGTTTTTGTGTATGTGCCATGTACTACTGAGAAAAAGGTGTATTCCTTTCTATCCCCATTCAATTTTCTCCAGAGGTCTACCATATCTACCTTTTCTAAGATTCTGTTCACCTCCTTCTTTCTTGTTTATTTTGAGGTTAGATTTATCAAATTCAGAGAGGGGGAAGTTACAGTACCCCACTAGTATAAAATTTGCTTTCTATATCTTCCTGTACTCCTTTAACTTCTCTAAGAATTTGGATTCTATACCACTTGGTACACGTGTGTTTAGTAATGGTATTACTTCATTGTCTATGGGGGCTTTTAGCAGGATATAGTTTCCTTATCTCTTTTGATTAGATCTACTTTTGCTTTTGCTTTGTCTGAGATTAGGGTTGCTAGTCCTGCTTTTTTTTTTTTTTACTTCAGCTGAAGGATAATAAATTCTATTCCAGCCTTTCAGGTTTACCCTGTGTGTATTCCCCTGTTTCAAATGTGTTTCTTGTAAACGACATATTGTAGGATTACGGTTTTTAATCTATTCTGCTATTCAATTCCATTTTATGGGAGAGTTCATCCCATTCACATTCACAGTTATGATACTATCTGTGTCTTTCTTTCCATCCTATTCTCCCCCCATATATGCTTTTATTTCTCCCTCCTCCCTTCCCCTCCTCAAAAGAGTTTTGCTTTTGACCACCGCTTCCCTCAATTTTCCCTCCCTTCTATCAACCCCCCTCTCTTTTCTTTCCCTTTTCCTTTATTACTTCTTTCCTCCCTTCTAACCACCTCCCACCTTTCTTTCCCCTTTCTCCTCCAGTACTGCCTGTAGGGCAAGTTAAATTTATACACTTAACAGAGTATGTTATTCCCTCCTTGAACAAAATCAGATGAGAGTAAACGTCAAACAATACTCATCTCCCTCTCTTCTTTCCCTCTACTATAATATGTTTTTGTGCCTCTTCATGTGAAGTAACTTACCCTTTTCCACCTCCTCCTTTCCTCTTCTCTCGTTGCAATCCCTTTGTACTCCTTAATTAGGTTTTTTTATCATCACATCAATTAATTTATACTCACACATTCTGGCTATGTATATTCCTTTTAAATATCATAATAAATATACCTTAACAAGTGTCTTCCCCTCATATAGGAATTTAAACAGTTTGCTCTTATTGAATAATGAAGTTCTTTTTTCTTTTTGTTTCCTTTTTACCTTTTAATGCTTCTCTTGAGTTTTGTATTTGGAGATCCAATTTTCCACTGAGCTTTGGCCTTTTCATCAAGAAGGTCTGGATGTCCCTTATTTCATTGAATGTCCATCTCCTTGACTGAAAGATTGTGCTCAATTTTGCTGGGTAGCTGATCCTTGATTGCAGTTCAAGCTCCTATGACTTACAGAATATCATATTCCAATCCCTCCAATCTTTTGTGTAGAAACTGCAAGCTCCTGTGTGATCCTGCCTGTAGTTCCACAATATTTGAATTGTTTCTTTCTGGTTGCTTGCAGTATTTTCTCCTTGACCTGATAATTCTGGAATTTGGCTACAATGTTCCTTGGAGTTTTCAATTTGAGATCTCTTTCAGGAGGTGATTGGTGGATTCTTTCGATGACTATTTTACCCTGTGGTTCTAGGACCTTGGGGCAGTTTTCCTTGTGATTTCTTGGAAGGTACTGTCCAGACTCTTTTTTTCATCATGGCTTTCTGGTAGAGAAATAATTTTTAGATTATCTCTCCTGGATCTATTTTCCAGGTCAGTTGTTTTTTGAATGGAATATTTTACATTTTCTTCTATTTTTTCATTCATTCATTTTATTCATTTCATTCAAGAAAAAAGTTTTTAGTTCCAAATTCTATCCCTTTCTCACTTCCTCTCCTTTCCCCTCTCTGAGATGGCACCTAATCTAATATAGGTTATACATGTGCAGTCATGTAAAACATTTACATATTAGTCATTTTGTACAAGAAGATGCAAACTACAAAATAAAGAAAGAAAGGAAAACTGAAAAATATTATGCTTCAGTCTGTATTCAGACAATATCAGTTAATTCTCTGGAGTTATTTCTCTAGCATGTTTCATCATGAAACCTTTGGGATTCTCTTGGATCATTGTATTGCTAAGAATAGCTAAATCATTCATAATTCTTCATCATATAATATCACTGTTACTGTGTGCAATGTTCTCCTGGTTCTGCTCATTTCACTTTGCATCAATTCATGTAAGTCTTTGCAGGTTTTTCTGAAATCATTCTTCTTGTCATTTCTTATAGGACAGTAATATTCCATTGTAATCATACACCACAGCTTGTTTAGCCATTCCCCAACTGATAGGTATCCTTTCAATTTCTAATTCTTACCCTCACAAAAAGAGATGCTACAAGCATTTTTGTACAAATAGTCCCTTTTCCCTTTTGCATGTGATCTCTTTGGGATACAGATGTAGCAGTGATATTGTTGAATCAGAGTATGCATAATTTTGTAGCCTTTTGGGCATAGTACCAAATTGCCCTCCAGAATGGTTTGAGCAGGCACAGTTTCACCAATAGTGCATTACCACTGGAATTTATTGGTTAGGACATGGCTGGACTTGTGCTTTAGGAAAATCACTTTGGTGTGCGAATGGAGGATGAATTAGAGTGGCAAGAGCCGTGAGGCAGGTGGTAACTGCCTCTCTCACCAGCAAGCTATTACGATAGTCCAAAGATAGTTGAAAGCCTGTACCAGAGTGGTGGCAGTCTCAGAGGAGATGAAGGGGTATGTTTGAGAGATATTGCAAAGGTGAACCAACAGGTCTTCACAACTGATTGGTTATGAGAGGAGAGAGAGAGATAGATAGAGATAGAGACAGAGACAGGGACAGAGAGAGAGACAGAAAGACAGGCGGAGAGAGAGAGACAGAGAGACAGGGAGAGAGAGAGAGAGAGAGAGAGAGAGAGAGAGAGAGAGAGACAGAAAGAGAGACAGAGTGAGATAGAGATAGAGACAGAGATAGGGACAGAGACAGAGAAAGAGAGACAGAGAGACAGGTGGAGAGAGAGACAGACAGGAGAGAGAGAGAGAGAGAGAGAGAGAGAGAGAGAGAGAGAGAGAGAGAAACAGAGAGAGAAACAGAGAGAAACAGAGAGAGAAACAGAGAGAGAGAGAGAGAAACAGAGAAACAGAGACAGAGCAGATTTGTGTGAGATCCAGTTGAATCAGATTATTACTATTACATTGATGGATGTAACTTAGAAGAAGGATAATAAAGACTTGAAATGGAAAAATACTGCACTTGCATTTCTTATTGCGGTCTATTCTTATTAGAACAGATAGTGAACATTTGGATTCCAGGATTTAAATCTTAGATGGGACCATTTCAGGTCATGCCTAATCACTGGATTGCAGAAACCTAGCTGTAGAGTTAGAAGGGAACTTCAGAGGTCAATTTGTTACAAGCAAGGGATTGCAACTATGGATTAATCAACAATGCTAGTGTCTTCCTTTTACTGATTATCTATAATCTTTTCTGTATATGTTTATATATATAATATATTAATTCATTATGTAGCTATATGTTATATTATACAAATTTTAAGAAGTATATGTTAGACGTAATTATATTAATTTTGTTATATGTAATTACATATTAATAAATTATGTGCATTTATATATGCTTATATCTAATCATATATCATTTGTACAAAGCTATTTGCATATTGTCTTTCCCATTAGATTGAACTCTTTGAGAGCGGGGACCATTTTTTGCCTTTCTTTGTATCCTGAGTGCTTAGCATTATGCCTGGCACATAGAAGACACTTAAATAACTTGCTGACTGACCAATGTAAAAATATAGCTCATATAAATATAGCCATAGTGTGCCTGCCACTTTACAATTGAGGAAACTGAACCCTAGAGGGGTTGTAGCTTTCCCAGAATTGGAACCATGTTCTTTAACTCTAAGTGTAGGTCTCTTCACTATATAGCATTTTCTCTGTCACCTTAGGACTGATTGTCCCATGCATGGAAGTGGTAATGGCTCTTAAGAATACTGACAGTAACAATAATTGTACCTGACTAAAGATATACCAAAGAGGTCTGTGTTTGAGATGACACAGAAGTGAAAGGCTCTCAGGGAATTGATTATCAAGTTATCTTTAAAAGGTAAAGATCCAAAATAATGTAAAAAATCATAGATGGAATTGTAAGCAGAGAGGTGACCATGAAAATATCAGCAAAGATTTATTCATAAACCTAGTTTCTTATTTTGAAAATATCTTTATTAAAAAGGGGCATTCATGCTTCAAGGATATTTTTTAATAAAAAAACATGAGCTGAGATCAGGAAGACTGTGTAAACAATTTCCTGCAGAAGGCTAGGTGTTGATAATTGAATAATTATTGAGAGTTATAGAGATTATCAGGTGCCACTTTGTCTATTGTTTGTTGATTTCAAATAAGCATTTGATTTAGTAGAACAAAATGTAGCTTCAAAAGTTTCCCACAAATAGGGTGTCTCCCATGGATATGTTAAAACCGGATGAAGGTCTGTAACAAATGGCATAAAGATATTCTAGGATATTTCTTCTTAGGGGAAAAATATCCTAGAATAGAATAGGGGTTCCTAGCCTTTTTTGGGTCATGGACCAATTTGACTATCTTGTAAAGACTAGGCCCCCTTCTTAGAATGTTTTTAAGTGCACAAAATAAAACACATAGGATTGCAAAAGAAATCAATTACATTGAAATGCAGTTTTTAGATATAAAATAAAACCAAGTTAATGAACCCTAGGTTAAGAACCCTTGATCTAGAAAGAAAATATTCCCTACTGACATCAAGGTTCTGCAAACATTCCAGCATATAGGAATATCTGGGAATATAGTAGTGTCATTGATTTAGAGCTTGAAGAGATTTTAATGGTCATCTTCTCCAACTCCCTGAAACCCAGAGGGGTTAAATGATTTGCCCAAAATTCCTGGTCTTTAGACAACAAATCCAGTTTGCGCTGTAGAATGTTGCTTCTATAATGCATTAAACCAAGAAGAAGAGAAAGACTTTGCAATGAAATCCATAATTATTTGAAAGGGATTAATTGAACCATCCACATTGGAAAAACAAAGTGGATTAAAAATTATATTCCCCAAATTATGACACACATTGAATTAATAGTCCAAAAGTCCATTTGTGTTGAGCAGGTGTCATAAATAGGCAATGATTTTAATTAGAATGAGAAAATTGTACTAGATAGTATTTGTGAAACTGTCTATCATTTTCAGTCATTTAGTCCTGATTATTTCTGGAAAAACAAAAGTAAACCCTAAACAAACAAAAATATTATCTTCCTCCATTCTCAATCCTTCCTTATGATTATTTGTTGTTCAGTCATGTCCAGCTGTTTGTGATCCCATTTAGGGTTTTCTCTTTTTTTGGCAAAGGGACTGGAGTTGTTTGCCATTTCCTTCTCCAGCTGATTTTACTGATGAAGAAACTGAGGCAAATAGGGTTAAATGACTTGCCCAGGGTCACATAGCTAGTAAGTATGTGAGGCTGGATTTTAACTCAGGTCTTCCTGATTCTGGTCTTGGTGTGCTATCTATCCACTGCAACATGTAGTTGCCCATAATTATAACTGATAATAAATTATGAAATACCACAACCTCAGAAAAGTAAAAATTGCAGGGACAAATAAGCAGGAATAAGAATTATATAGGATGAGAAAGCATGGAGGGCTTTTAATCTACTCTGATGAGACCATGAATCCATCAAAGTATCCATAAAAGTTTCCCATTCCTCTTAACCCAACTTCCTTTTTCTTCTCTAGCATCTTAAGACATGGAATACCCCTTTTTTTCTTTGAATTTTTTGAAATCTGTTCTGCTAATGTCTAAGGACTATTCCAGATTAAGCTTGTTCTTCCCCACTTTATTTACAAGGAACTTTAAGATAATGTGAACTTTAATCCATCATTCTTGTTGTTTTATTTTATTAATTAGTCTCTCTATATTGGCCAGAATCATGACTGGAATTATTGTGTTATTTGTCATAGGTTTACCATAGATTTAGAGTTTAGAGGGACCTTAAAAACCATCTAGCCCAACTTGTGAAAAATCTAATATTCTGCAAATCAAGAATGCTTTGCGTTATCTGCTTTGAGTCCTCCAGTGGGTATCCAAATAGCAGAAGTGCCTTATCATAATTATATTTGCTTTTCTCTTTTCTAAAATATACTTCCATGACAATAGCAATTCTATTCCATTTCTCCTTCCTTTGATTCTCCCCAAAAGATTTCTGCCATACTTCCTCCTCTTGGGTTCAAGGATTTCAGTGTAGCACTTGTGCGAGGAAGATAGATGCTTCGCCCCACTTCTGTCTCATTTGTTCCCTTTGAACAAGGTATTTTTATTGTTCAGTCATTTTTGGGTCATGTCTTACTCCTCTTGACCCCATTTGGGGTTTTCTTGACAAAGATACTAGAGTGGTTTGCCATTTCCTTCTCCATTTCATTTTCCAGTTGAGGAAACTGTTTGTTTCTTTTTCTGGGTTTTTTTTTGGCAAGGCAATTGGGGTTAAGTAACTTGCCCAAGGTCACACAGCTAGTACACGTGTCAAGTGTCTGAGACTGGATTTGAACTCAGGTCCTCTGGACTCCAAGGCCAGTGCTCTACTCACTGCGCCACCTAGCTGCCCCCAGTTGAGGAAACTAAAGCAAATAAGGCTAAGTGACTTGCCCAGGGTCACACAACTATTAAGTGTCTGAAGACAAATTTGAATTCAGGAAGATGTCTTCCTGATTCCAAACTTGTCACTCTATCCACTGCACCATCTAGCTGTCTCTGAACAAAACTTCCATTACTTAATTCCAGCCATGGGAACCCTTCTAAACTAGTTTCAGTGAATCTGTATTTACTTCAGAAAACCACAGTGCCTGGCACATAATAAGCTCTTAGTAAATACCTGTTCTTACTGTTGATCTCTGTGTTAAAGTCCCAAATTCATTTTGTCATTTATCTTTACATTACTGTGTATATAGATGGTGAAGATTGCTTTGATCAGTATTTTGCATACATTAAAGCATGATGAAGCTTTTGCTCTTCTTTCTAGTTACTCTCTGCATGAAATACCAGACACTCCCAGAGCTATTTTTCTTCTGTGTGCCTTGCTCATGGTAGGATCTAGTCTGAAACTTGGATCTGGGCACTTACATCTATATTCCTCCCTTACCCTACAATTTCAAGTTAAATTCCTCTTGATCAGAGAGTCAGATAGGTCAAATTGTAGTAGAATAGTGTCTGAATAGGTGGTATTGCTTATTCTGTCCAAGCATTCTTAGGGTGTTCTTAGTAGTTTTATGCTTCTCATGGCAGGAATGATAATAATAGTCCCTATGGGAATGAAGCACTTTCCCCATAAGAAGGGGGAGGGAAGAGAAAAAAAAAACATTTATTAAGTGCCTACTCAGTGCCAGGCACTATGCTATAACCACTTTACAAATAGTATCCCATTTGGTCTTCAAAACAACCCTGTGAGCTATGTGCTATTATCATCCCCATTTTGCAGATGAGGAAACTGAGGCAAAAAGTGATCACATAACTTGCTCAGGATCATTTAGCTAATTAAGTATTTGAAGACAGATTTGAACTCAGATCTTCCTGACTCCAGGTCCAATGCTCTATTTTCTGTGCTGCCCAGATGCCAGAAGTTAAGAAGACCTGAGTTCAAATTCGGCTTCAGATATTTACTAGCTATGTGACCCTGGTAGAGTTACTTAACCTTTGTCTGCCTCAGTTTCCTCATCCGTAAAATGAGAATAATAATAGCATCCACCTCGTAGAGTTGTTGTAAGGATCAGATGAGATAAATTTGTAAAGTGCTTTGCTAACCTTGAAGTGTAAATTAATATTAGTATTAATTAATATTATTTAATTAATAAATAAATAAATTAATAAAATAAATTAATTAATATTATCTCATTTTATAGGTGAAGAAACTAAGTATTGTATGATTTGAGAGAGACTGGAACATACTTCTTCACAGGAATTCATTGTGGGCCGGGGACTAAGAATCCTGGATTGAACTGCTGTGAATATTACTTTCTTGGAACTTCATAATAAAATTGAATATTTTCACAGAATCACAGATTCGGAGGCACAAGTGACCTTACAGACCATCAAGTGTTTAGTTTTGTAGATGAGGAAACTAGGGCCCAGAGAGGCTAAGTGACTTGCTAAGGGTCACACAGCCAGTAAATATTGATTCCTGGCTCAGCACTCTAGCACTTCTAAGATCATACTGATCTCATTACTGTGTCTTTGTAGTCTCTCCACTGTCCTGGCTGTTCCACTAGTTAGTGGGAATGTTTCCTGGGCTGTGGCAAAATCCTGGACAGCAGAGCCAGGTGCAATACAGAGGGAGTGAAGGATGGTTTGCAAAGGATTTCGCATCCAGACCAGGTCCTGTCTCTGTGACCTTTGAAAATGTGCTACGTCGGTTCATGGGCATTTGGGGCTCAGATACTTTTCTCTTTGAATAATGGCACCACACTGCTATTCGAGGAAGGTTTAGGCATCAGGACTATCTCTTCCAAATGGGACTGTGTCCTGGTGGAAGGAGTCTCTCCTCATTACCCATTCTGAAACTCTAAAATACTGTTAAACTCTGGGATGCTCATCGTAGTTAATTGGATTTTCTATTTAACGAATAGGCAATAGAAGAAGTCTTTTTGTGAATCTTTGTTGAAGATCTTAATAAAAAAGTAAGAGTGCACTCTCTTGTGTTAGTAAGTACAATCTAGTAATCAGCCATTTGAGGCTGGCTATTCGAGGGCTTCAGGTAGCAGAGTTACTTGTGCTTTTTATTACTATAAATGGCCCTTTCAAATCTTTCAGAGTCAGACTTTGGATATCCCCTTGAGATCTTGCTGCTCAATATCCATCCTGCCATCTAGGTATTATTCTCTAATCTAGAAGTTGTATTTACTGATACCAATAGTGCATTCTTTAACCTTTTGAAATCATTTTCTGTAATTCTATGGTGATATTTACTTTTGTGCTTAGCTTTCTCTTTAAACAAACTATATAAAACTCCAACCAAAATGTTAGTGAATGTGGGAAAGTGAGTAGTGGAGTACATTGAATTTTTTTTTTAGAATTTGGGGATTAAAAAGAATAATTTACTCCTTAGACCTCATAGAATTCGATTACAAATACTGCCTTAAAAAAAGGCAATGGTTTAACATTGCCTTAATATTTCACTTAGTGTAGCATAACAAATGTCTTAAAAATGAAAAAAATACGTTTTAATGCCTGAGTTAATCCAAAGAAATTGAGGCCCAGTGGGGAGGAATGTCTTTTATCAGAAACAAAAACCAGAGAGAAAAAATCTGCATGAACATTATTGTGCAGAAATAATTAACAGATTAGTCACCAATTAAGGCTATAATGACTTTCTTCATAGACACAATAAGATTTCTCAAGGCTTTGGATTTATAACAGGAATCTTGCTAAGTTCCAGTGGGGTGACTCTGAGGGAAATAAGAAAATATGTCTAAGCTTTTTTTTTTTTTGGTGCATGTGTTGGGAAGTGAAGGGAAGGAGGAATCTGGGGAGAGGAGACCAATGGTGTCATTTATTCTCCTTGTGACATCCCAGAGTGAATTAACTCTGAACAAAAACACCAACAATTCATTTCATTTTTCACTGTGGAATTTTCTCAGAAAAACAAATGAAAATTACTCAAGATTTTGTCCCAGAAAGAAATTAAAGGAAAAAAGAGAAGAACTGAGAGCCTGCAGTGTAAGCAACATCTGCCAAGCTATAAAATCAGTACCACTTTATTGCACACTTGAAACAGTAAGCATACCGAGTACTGAGGAAAGTGGCTTTTTGGCAGCAGCAGGGAAAGATGTACCAACAGCTGGACTGAAGGATTATCTCCCTCTCCTCTCTGCTGTTGCCTTAGTGCAGATGGGAACCTTTGGGCACATTTCCATGAAGATAGAATGAAGTTATACAATTATATCATATGTTTGTACTATTACTATGGAAATTT
This sequence comes from Trichosurus vulpecula, assembly GCF_011100635.1. Classification (NCBI taxonomy): domain Eukaryota; kingdom Metazoa; phylum Chordata; class Mammalia; order Diprotodontia; family Phalangeridae; genus Trichosurus; species Trichosurus vulpecula. The sequence continues at coordinate 267,071,512 of NC_050573.1, read as the reverse complement.
TTTAGAAAAAGTCATGGCCTCACTACCTTTAGCAACAACTAATCATATATTAAATTGCACTGAGGCTGTGGTGATATAACAATAAGATGCTGTTTGGAAAAACAACCCATCAGTGGGAAAGGTAACAAATAATAGAGAAAGGCAATCTAGGCTAATAGGGAAAACAAAGTACTGGCTTGGGTCCAGAAGACCTGCTTTTTATTCCTGGCTCTATGATGGAATAGCCATTTAATCCTGGTCAAACCATTAAACCTCTGTGGTCTTGGGTTTGCTACACAAATTACATGTGGATCATCATAGTGGCTGTGTCTTCTTCACAGGAATATTATGATGGATGATATAGACAGATAACTCTTAGTAAATGTAGTGTAAGCTATATCAATACAAGACATTATAAACCATCTTTTAATAGCAATATTCTTTTAGTTCTACTCTATGGCAATGAATCATAGAATAATACTCTCTCCAAAAAATGAAGTTACTGGATACTCCAAAATGAAGTGGTATATGGTGGTTGTGAGTAGGCTAGAGCATGTTATCAATGACAGCTCATACCTTAGAAGTGTAATCAGTATATCATTGAAGGGATGGAGCCCAGGTCATGTAACAAGAGCAAAGGACAATGGATGGACAGTTTGCATGTTACACTGGTACCCGTGTCATATCAAGGGATCCAGGGGATGGCCCCCAGAACTCTGGGTGGGATACTTATTGGAGAATATAGATTAGAATCATGCAGCAGGAGAGTGCTTGGATGTATTGTGATCTGCATGATAGGAAGGAGTATTCTCATTGATGAGGTCTCACACTTGTGAAAGGATTGAAGTACTATCATCCAGTGTCAGCAAGGGCAAAAGCTAACGGCAGAGATGATGATGGGAAAGATGACAATACTAATAGAAATACCACTTGCTAGCATTTGCATGGTGCTTTAAGGTTTGCGAAGCAATTTATAATTATTGTTTTGTGAGGCAGCTGGGTAGTATGGTGGATAGATAGAACGCCAGGCCTGCAGTCAGGAAGACTTGAGTTCAAATCTGTCCTCAGATACTTACAGCTGTGTTATCCTGGGCAAGTTACTTAGAGCCATGGGGCTTTAAAGATTTATAGAAAGTTGGTACCCTAGAAGTTATAGCAAGCATGAGCTTTTTTACTATGCTGCATAGTCAACAGACTACCTCCCAAAACAAACCAAACCAAAAACCCAACCATACACACACACACACACACACACACACATTATATGGCAACACAGACAAACAAGGTCATACACAAGGCCAGTGTCTCTCATATGAGAGAGGAGACATGGCAAAGATCTCAGTGGGTATACGTGCATGGTGTGGGTTCTGATCAGGGATGTTTTATACCCTGAAATGGGCTTGGCTGAGAACAGGTAATCCATATAGTTATTTATAATTATAACATCAAGCAGAATATGTAAAAAAATGACAATCACATTCCTTACTTATCCTTATGACAATTCTGAGAAGTAGGTGCTTTTATTACCCTCATCTTACAAATGAGAAGACTGAGGCTGAAGTTAAGTGACTTCCCTAGGGTTATACAACTAAGTAAGCATCTGAGGTTGGATTTGAATTCAGGTCTTTGTTACTCCGGATCCACTACTTTTTCCACTTTGTCACTTAGCTACCGACAACTGCATCTGTGACCTTGGGTAAGTCATTTCTTTCTGGGCCTCAGTTTCTTTATTCTGAATGTAACCCATGCCTATGCCAGGATTGCCCCTGTCAGATCACTTTCTCTGTTATGGACTCTCATTTTTTCCAGGCCCTGGGACACTGCAGGGGTGAGGAACCTGTGGCCTTGAGGCCACTCATGGCCCTCTGGGGTCCTGGGTGTGGTCTTTTGACTGGGTCCAAGTTTTACAGAACAAATCCTTTTATTAAGGGGATTTGTTCTTTGAAGTTTGGATTCAGTCAAAGGGCCACACTTGAGGACCTAGAGGGCCACACGTGGCCTCCAGGATGCAGGTTTTTCCACTCCTGGTTCCAGGGCTTTGAGAGGTAACCATTTTAAAAATAATTTCAATTTATGGAATAAAACACTAATTTCCATAACATAGTGCAAGAAGATCTGGTTTCATATTCAGAGGAAGATAGCGAGGTAAGAAAAGCCACTGCTATCCTAAAGAGTAATGTTAAATGGTCACAAGCCTAAAAGGAAATCTTAGAAGAACTTAAAAAGGAACTAAAAAATCAAATAAAAGAGAATGAAGAAAAATTAGGAATAAAGGAGAGAATGAAGAAAAATTAGAAAAAAAGAGAACAAGGAAAAATTAGAAAAAAAAGTAATCTGAGAAAATTATGAAAAGAAAGTTAACCAATTAGAAAAGGAGATACAAAATCTTTTAAAAAATTGTTTACTTATTTATTTATTTTTGGCTTTCCACATTCACTTTTGGAACCCTGAGGTCTAAAATTTTCCCCTGTCTCTCTAATCTGTCCTACCCAAGATGGCCTGCAATCTGATATAGGCTGTACATGTATGATCATATCACATTTATCATGTCTTTGAGAAAGAAGGATCAGAACAAAAGGGAAAAGTATAAGAAAGAAAAATCAAAACCAACAACAACAAAAAGAGAAAATAGTAAGCTTCAATCTGCATTCAGACTCCACAGTTCTTTCTTTGGATGTGGGTAGCATTTTTCATCTTGAATCTTTTGAAGTTGTCTTAGATCATTGCATGGCTCAGAAGAGCTGAGTCTAACAGTCTGTCATCACACAATGTTGTTGTTACTTTGTACAGTGTTCTCCTGGTTCTGCTCACTTCACTCAGCATCAGTTCATAAGATTTTCTCGGGTTTTTCTGAAGTCTGCCTGCTCACCATTTCTTACTGAACAATAGTATTTCATTACATTCATATACCACAACTTGTTCAGCTATTCCCCAATTGATGGGCACCTCCTCAATTTCCAATTCTTTGCCACGAAAAGAGCTGCTATAAATATTTTTGTACATGTGGGTCCTTTTCCCATTTTTATGATCTCTTTGGGATACACACCTAGTAGTGGTATTGCTGATTCAAAGGGCAGGCACAGTTCTGTAGCCCTTTGGGCATAGTTCCAAATTGTTCAAGAAGATACAAAATCTTAAGGAAGAAAATAACTCTTTGAAAACTAGAATTAGATAAACGGTCATCATGCTGCCTTTGTCTCTATCCCATACATTCCACACTCCCATCCCATACATATGCTATCTCCTCTCTGACTTACAGGGAAAAATTGCTTGCCTTGGGACAGGAGGCCTCTCCTCTTCCTTCCTATCCCCACAGCAACAACTAAGCAGTAACATTTGCTCCTTCTATTTTTTTCTGCCTTTGAAAATTAGACTAGATGTCCTTCTTTGCCATGTAGGATTACGTAAACCCTTGCCTGCTGATGGCTTTAGGTACAGCTATTTCCAACCCTGGAAAGTACTTTGGCATCAGCCATAGAAAAACCTCCAAGAAGTCATTCCAGTATAAGAAGCAGTATAAAGGCAAGGAAATATGTGTCAGTCAGGGCATCCTGGGTTGCTGAGAAGCTGCTGGAGTCTATGCTTATGCATGCAACGACTAGGAATGAGTGAAACAAGATTGCTGTATTGGATGAAAAGGCAAAGCTGCCAGCTGCAAACCAGCAGATAGAGAACTAAGTTAAGTTCAAATCAAGAGCCAAGTCTCCTTCCAATAATCTTAGAGACTGCTGAGAACAGGGAAGGGAGTTCCAACTCTCTGATACTTTCCTGAACTTCCTTAGTTTTCCTGTGCTCACTGGCCCAGTTTCTAAGATCCCATTCCATACACAATCCCTTCAGGCTTCCTGGCTATATAGCCAATCTAAGGATTCGTCCACGGGATAGGATATTCAGAGGACCTCCATATAAATTTTTCAAAGTTGTCTTTATGAAATTGTTGATACTGTATAAATAGTTTTCCTAGTTGTGTTCACTTTGTATAAATTCATGCAATTTTCACAGGTTTCTCTGGGAAACTATCCCTTTGATCATTTCTTATACCATTAGAGTATTTTATTGATTCAGCCATTTCCCATTGTTGCCCTTCCCTTGGTTTCCAATTCTTTGCTGCCATCAAAGACTTACTACAAATACTTTTGCACCTGTATGTTCTTTTCCTCTTTCTTTGATCTTTTTGGGGTATAGACCAAGTAGTGGTATTGATGGCATTTTTGTAAATTTGAATTATTTCTTGCTATACGTTGGAAATGAGATTTTTATAAGAGATTGTTTTTCTCATTTACCTGCCTCTTTTCTAATTTAAGTTGCTTTAGTTTTGTTTGTTCATTCACAGCTATGCTCATTAATTGTGTATTTCTCTTCATCCTGTTCTCTTATACTTTTCATTCTCTTCATTTCCTGCCATCTCTTTATAAAGAAGAGGGTGTTGAGAGAGGGAGTGTGCTCAGTACAGGTGCTCTAGGTGAGACGCAGTCTGTTTCAAATTGCTTCTATTCCTCTGCCTTCTTATTCTCCTTTCACCTGATCATGATTCTTACCCTTTCTTTCCTTTTATAATACACTTTCCTTAGTTGGATTTTGCTTTTCTTAAGACAAAACCCCCCTTTAATCTACCTTCCCTTTTATTCTATCTTCTCTCTTCTCCCTTTTCTCTTCTGTTTCCATGTTGAATAAAATGTATTTCCGTATTCAACTGTGTTCATGTTTGTGTGTATTCTTCTCCCCTTTGACCAATTCAAGAAAAAGGTCCCAGCATTTCCTCCTTTGTGTAATCTTTCACTTGCAGATTCCAATTATGTGAGATAATTTCCCCCATCCTACCTTTTTCCTTTCTACCCTAGCATATTCTTCTTTTTTCTCCCTTTCCATTCTTCTTTTAAGATCACCAAAACATAGCACTAGCATTTCCAGGCCCTCTGTCTTGTTAGACTCCCACTCTAATCCTTGATGATAAAGTTCTGAGGGGACACATATATCATCTCCCTCCATTAGAATATAAACATCTTATCCCCCTTTTTTAGTTCCTTATGCTTGTTTGTGCATGTTTACCCCTTTCATTAAAGGTCCATTTCTTTGACCTGCAGGGTTATATTCAATTTTACTGGCCAAGTTAGTTTTTGTTTTAAGTCTATATTCCTTCAGGAATATGAATTTCAAGCTCTCTCTTCATAGTAGGGACTGCTAAATCTTGAGTGATCCTCACTGTGGTTCCCTAGTATTGGAATTCTTTCCGGTTGCTTGCTGTATTTTCATTTGACCTTCTGCAATGGCAGGCAAAGTGAGACTTTTTGTTTTTCTCTTTTTTCTTTTGGAGTTCTAGTGCTTCTCAGCACTAAGGCATTCCTGCTTCTTTGAGTCTTGCCTTTGTTTGGATCAAGTTTTTGATTGAATCAAGAATCTTTGATGACCTGCTTAAGCCACAAGAAAGCCCAAGTCACATTAGTTTGAGTCACATGGTTGTGATGCCCTTTGACCCTGAAGAAGTGTATATACACTCTGAAGTTAGCATTTTGCTTTGGGGGCTCACTCATTGGAAGACCGTTCCTGTGATTTGGCCAGGCAAGACTCTGGGTAGCTGTCCTCTTAAAGTCCTTGCACTAAAAAGCTTTATTTGGCTTTCTTGACTAGCCCTTATCCCCAGGGCTTCTCTTTCTCTTTCTCTATGCCAACTTGGGTGGTAAATATGACTCAATGCAACTTTTTCTTGGATTTTCCCATAGTACTCAATCTTGTGCACTGTCTGGGTTGAACAGGATGATCTATATGGTTCCTTCCAGTTATAATTCAATAATCTTATGGGTTAAAAATTTGATGGTAAGGTTGTTTAATTATGTGATGGAAATGAATGTATTAGGTTGTAATCGAGTAAAGCTTTGCAAGGGAAGATAATTCTGGTTTTAGGGGGACATTGTAACCAGTTATTTAAGTCAGTTTCTAACTACAGTAAATGGGATCCATTTTGTCACTGAATATGCTAATATTTAATATCTCTGTAGATACTGTTGTGTCAGATGCTGGAGGGGCTGAAAAGGTTCCTGGAACAGTAGGTGGAGAGGGAGGTAAGTGAGGGGTACATTGTTTAAGAGAGAAAAGACTGGCAGTTTCATCACTGTGTCACACTAGGTCTAATACCAACAAACTTCACACAAACTTGTTTGTGTGAACTTCTTTAAAGGCCTAGCTCCCCACAGGGAGCAGAACACTGTAGAAAATATCAAAAATATAAATCAGACTTTTCCAGGGTTCCCTACTGTTTTTCAGGTTCCATTTTGGAGACAGATGTTTTGTCTAGCATCATCTCTTTCTTCTCTGTAAATATCAGTAGTATCTGCCTCCATAGGGTTATTGTGAGGTTCAAATGAGCTGAGCAAAGTGCTTTACTAACCTTAAAGCACTATACAAATATCAGTTATTATTCCTAATAATTCCTGCTCTCTCTGTGTGTGTTCTCTTTCAACATGACTGATTTTAGAGAAAAGGAAATATTTTCCACCAATTCATGTTTCCATTGAAAATGAAGCCATATCATTCTTCTTTCATTAAGACTAAATAAATTTTATTTTATAATCAATCTCCAGTGGAATTGTCTGATTAGCTGGGGGTGGGGAGGGCAGGCACAAAAGCTTGGCAATTATATATCAAGTGATTAATTTCTGTTGAACCCAGTAAACAACTGAGGAAATCACCTAGCAGCTCAAGACAAATGGAGAGGAAAATAGCACCCTGAACACAAAAGAAATAAAATTAGATTAGTATTTTTAAATTGATTCAACATCTGGGAAATATGATGAAGATACAACTGTGTCCTGTACATAAACTTTCTTCCAGATTGGCAGAATTAAGTCAGTGGTGGCAATCTCTTCACTGCTCTTCATAGGGCTTGGGGCTTTGCCAATTGCTTTCTGTGTAAGACAGCATTGCAACTCTGTGTTAAATAAAATTTCAATGAATTAAGGGGGAAGGAAAGAGCAAGACAATATGCATTTATTAATCTATGGGCCAGGCACTGTGTTAACAACTTTACAGATATTTCCTTCGACAATTAAGAGCTGGCAATGATCTTAGATACTATTTAGTCCAAACGCCTATTTAGTACATGAAGAAAATGTGGTCCAAAGAGAAGAAATAATTAGCATAAGATCACACCAGATAGAAAATGACCCAGCCAGCATTCAATCATGGATCCCCTCGCTTCAGATCTCACATTTCACCCTGGAGCTTCATTTAAGAGTCTGGTGAGAAGAAGCTGAGTGATAACACCTTGGGCGTGCAGTGGTTAGTGGGTGCCATAAGCCTGATTGTCTAACTTATGGGCAGAGACGATGGCCATCTAAGTAATTACTTGAGACTCTCTACCTTAGATATTTCCCTACTTAACATGTTTCTAAATTTGATTTAAGAGGCAGTTTCAGAGTCAAAGGCCTGAGCTTCAAATCCTACTCATGCCACTTATAACCTTTGTGTCCTTGACCAAGTTATTTAAATTCTCCAAGCCTTAGTTTCCTAATTTTTAAATATAAAGGAGTTAAAATAGATGACCTCTCCAAGGTTGCTTCCAACTTAGATACTTACAAGCTGTACGACCCTGCACAAGTCACTTAGTCTCTGTTTGCCTGATAGTAGTAGGGGAGGGAAGGGAATTCATATTTATATAACTTCTACTTTGTGCCAGGCACTGTGCTAAGCACTTTTTACAAATCCTATCTCATTTGATCCTCACAACAACTCTGTGACATAAGTGCTATTATTATTCCCATTTTTCAGTGGAGGAAACTGAGACAAACAGAGATTTAGGTGACTTGCTCAGGGTCACACAGCTTTTAAGAATCTAAGACTGAATTTGAACTCAAGTCTTCCTGGTACCAGCCCCAGTGCTTCAAGCTACTATTCCACCAGGTGCCTGTATTGGCATATTAGCATAGCTTGTGTTGGGATCTTCTTTTTTCTTCCACCTGTCCCCTTGTACTGATTTAAGAGAATTATGGTAATATTCCAGGGTGAGAAGCATTTCCCTTGGTATATCTAATTTCCTTGAAGAGATCTGTTGTCTTTCCCATCCTATTGTTTTCTTTTATTTCTTTGCATTATTCATTTAAGAAAACCTTCTTACTTCTCCTTGCTATTATCTGGAATTCTACATTTTGTTGGATATGTATTTCCCTTTTCCCTTTCCCTTTCACTTTTATTCTTTCCTCAGCTATTTGTAAAGCCTCTTCAGGTAGCCATTTTGCTTTCTTGCCCTTTTTTTTCCTTAGGAATGTTTTTGTTGTTGCTGCTGCTGCTGCCGCCTCGTGTACAATGCTGTGAATCTCTGTCCACAGTTCTTCAGGCAGTCTTTCTACCAGATCTAATTCCTTAAATCTATTTACCACCTCCACATCATATTCATAAGGGATATTTTTTATGTCATACATGTATTGTCTGATGGTTTTTCCTGCTTTCTTTAAGTCTGAATTTTGCAATAAGAAGCTCATGATCTGATCCACAGTCAGCTCCAGGTCTTCTTTTAACTCATTGTATAGAGCTTCTCTACCTTTGGCTGTAAAGTATATAATCAATCTGATTTCAATATTGACCATCTGGTGATGTTCATGTGTAGAGTTGCCTTCTAGGTTGTCAAAAAAGAGTGCTTCTGGCTCAGATTCAGTCTAGCTCAGATTGAATCTGGCCCACTTGTGAAAACAAGTGTCACCAATGGTAAGATTTCTTAAGACAACCCATTATGGCGAATCTTTAATAAACTTTGTCTTCTTCCTTGGCTGAGAAGGCTTGAGTTGAATTCTTTTGGCAGGACCTGGTATGTTGGTATTTTGGGGTCTCAAGCACCCCTAAAAACCTATGGTTCCCTACCATCATCATTTTTCTTTAACCTCATCATTTTCATTCCCTGAGACCGAGAATACTGCTAATCTCAAGTTCTTCTCCAGCCAAGGTATGTAAGTCTCCCCCCTTTCCCGATCCCCTTCTTGCTCTCCAAGCATTTTGGAGGTGCTTTTTAGGCCTGACTTCCCAGGTCCCAGTAGGTCAGACAGCTGCTCGCTGTCTCATACTCATCCTGACACTCTCAGGTTCTTGGTCCAGTGGTTATGTTCAAGGCCATGGACCTGGGCTCAACTTCTGAAGCATAGAGGATGGATGCCCTTTCTGGAAGTGCATGCCCAATTTCTCAATACCCTCAGTGCTAGGGAATGGGAAAACCCCAGGTACTTTTTTGTGTTTGTTTTTTTTCTGTCTTGTTTTTTCCTTTTTGAGGCTTACTCCCAGATTCTCCTTGTGGAGGAAGGGACTTCCAGCCCCACAAGCCCATAATGGGTCAATCCTCTTCAATCCCCAAAAATTCACCTTTGGGTTATCTTTTACAAAATTGGAAAAGATTTAGTTTCTCTAAACAACTTAAAAAGAAAAAGCTGGTGTTCTTTTGCCACACTGTTTGGCCTCAGTATCACCTAGAAGGTCATGAATTGTGGCCCACTGGGGGGACTTTACAATATAATACTCTCTTGCAGCTAGAGATATACTGTCGCAGAGAAGGAGAATGGAGAGAAATTTCCTACATAATGGCCTTCGTCGAGCTCTCTTGGACCCCTGTTCTCAGAAAAGATAGTAACATGATCATAGCTAGAGCCACCCCACAAGGGGCAATGAGGGTCAACAGGACATTTTGAATACTACCACCATGGGCTCTACCCCCGAAGCAACCCCTACTCAGGTTCCAGCCTCGGGCCCTGCCCCCATGGCAGTACCTCCTCTCCTGGCCCCTCTCTCTCAGGTGCCACCCACTCAGGTCTCTTTGGTAATTCCCCCTCTGACCCCTACCCCTCCTCAGGTACTAGCTGATCTTCTCCCTTGCCAGCCAGATCCCCTGGCCTTGTAGTCTAACACAGATCAGCCAGATCTCTCTCCCCAAGCTCCTGTCCCCACAGCCCCTTCAGGACTGTTTCCCCTGAGGGAAATGCCTGCCTCACCCAGGGGGACAATTAAAGTCCATGTTCCATTCTCCATTTTGGATCTCATTCAGGTTAAAGAGAAACTGGGGCAATACTCAGAAAACCCCACTAAGTTTAGCGAGGGCTTTAGGGACATGTCCCTACAATTTGAGCTTTCTTGGGGTGATTTGCATATCCTTTTCTCTACCTGTTGTACCACTGAGGAGAAGAGGAGAATCTGGAAACATGTCCCAAAATTTGGGAATTGTTTGGCTAGTAATGACACCATAAAATACCCCCCAGTAACAGCTGCTGTTCCCAATAGTGACGCAGGATGGAATTATCAAAAGAGTGAGGATAGAGGAAAAAGAGATCATATGGTAATTTGCCTGTTAGAAGGCCTAAGAACAGCATTTCAAAAGCAAATAAATTTTCAAAAAATTAGGGAAATTAGTCAGGGAGAAAAGGAAAACCCTGCCCTTTTCCAAAACTGGCTAGTAGAAGCTATTAAGAAGTATATAAATTTGGATCCTGATTCTATAGATAAAGCTGCAATCCTTAACATGTATTTCATTAATCAGTCTGCCCTAGATATTCGGAGGAAACTGCAGAAATTGGCAATGGGACCCCAAACACCTCAGGCCCAATTACTGGACATGGCCTTTGGAGTCTTTAACAACAGAGATCTAGTTGCAGCAGAGGAAAGAGAATGCAGGGAAAGGGCTAGAGACAGAGAACATGCTCAATTCTTGGCTGCTGCCATGGCCAGGAAAAGACCCCAGGAATGCCCCTCCAGGGGGCCCCCTTGGAGGAAGCCCAGCAGTTTGGGCTGTGGGGACACCTGCTTTCAATGCTACAAGGAGAGTCACTGGTCCAAGGAGTGCCCCTCTAGGGCACCCCCCCTGGAGGAAGCCCCCAGGATCCACGCCTCCAGGACCATGCCCAGCATGTAACCAGGAGGGACATTGGAGGAAGGATTATCCCTTAGGTTCAAAAAGTGGTAGAGTCACCTCCCAGTACCCTGTTCTCCAGTCTTCTCAAGACTCAGAAGGAGGGGAAAGCCTGGGGCTTGGCAATGCTCCCACTTTCTCTACCTCTCTCACCGAGCCCTGGGCAAAATTGTGGCAGAAAGTAAGGTTACCCACTTTATCATGGCTATGTTCTCTAGTCTTAAGTAATTACTCTGGCCCTACATGCTCTTTGACCCATCGAGTCACCCTCCCCTACCTAATTGAGGATCTGTTGTTTGAACACTCCTTCCTTATGCTCTCCTCTTGCCCTGTCCCCTTGTTGGGAAGGGACCTGATGGTGAAGTTGGGGAGCCAATTTTCTCTAGTTAAACCTCATAATTCCCTTTTCTGTTTGTTTACCAGACTTCCCTATGTTTCCTCAGAGGTGTGGGAGAGGGTTGAGCCAATTGTTTGGGATCAGGGAATTCCTGGGCAAGCTACTTCTGTCACCCCAGCCATAGTTCACTTCCATCGCCTTCAATATCCAATTAAGCTCAAGGCTTGGGAGGGACTGCAACCATTAATTGTCACTCAAGGCCCTGACTCACTCCTTCTAGAGTGGGGCCTCTACCCAGCACAAGCTTTTGAGACTTTGAAAACTAAACTGACCACCACTCCAGCATTAGCTCTATCTAATCTAGAAAAACCTTTCACTCAGTATGTTGATGAAAGGAGAGGACAGGCTTTGGGAGTCCTAACGTAGTCCTTAGGACCGGACTCCAGGCCATTTGCCTGTTTTTCAGAACACGTAGATTCTCTGGCTGGTACAGCCATTCCAATTGAGGAAGCTTCTAAACCTCTAGTTGACCAGCCTTTAGGAAGTTCTGACTCCCCAATGAGTTCAGAGCATCTTAGAAGCAGAGGGCCACCAGTGACTGGCTAGCCACAGGTTCACCAAATATCAAACCTTGTTCTTAGATACCCCTGACCTAATTCTTTGAGTGTGCCACACACTCTCTGAAGCAGTGTGGTACACAGAACAAGTGATTTGGGGAGCTAGGAACAAAATAGTCATCTTTAATAACCTCCAGAGAAATAGTCTTTTACAACAGGGAAATTGTCCTTTCCCTATACTCCTATACTGTCTGTTTGGTTGTTTGCTTAACCTCCTTGCCAGATTTGTCTCCTCCAAGCCATCAACTTCCAGATGACTGCTCAGACTATGCACCCCCTGAATGGGACTCATCAAGGCAGGAACAGCTCTACCCCCCTTGCCAGCAGGAAGAAATTTCAGAAGCTGAGACCTTCACCCTTTATGCCAAAAGAATTTGGGCCCCATTTGTTTGAGGGGGCAATGATGAGGGTACAGTCTCCGGGAACCCCCTTGAACTCTCCTTGAATCTTCCCACCAGATCTGGCTTCACCTGAGGCCATAAGCCTTTCCTTATCACTAGGCCCAAATCTCTACCTAGCCTAGACCTTTATTGTCCAGCTACCTCCCACCCTTGACACTGTCAATATCCATGCCTTCAGCTATTTCCCACCCTTAATCTTGTTTCCTGGAGTTTTGATCTCTAGTCACTCCAGTCCCATCAAGATCTTCCTTAGACTCCTCCTCAAGACCCTCCCTAAACCCCTTGTCTAGTCACCCCAGACCATGCCCCAATCCCTCCCACAATGTTTCAGATTGAATCTGGCCTGCTTATGAAAACAAGCATCACTAATGGTAAGATTTCTGAAGACAACCCATTATAGCGAATATTTAATAAACATTTTTTTTCCTTGAAAAAAAAGACAAAGAGTGCTTGTTATGACTAGTGAGTTATCTGAACAAAACTCTATTGGTCTCTGCTCTCCATCATTTTGTACTTCAAGGTGAAACTTGCCTGTTATTACAATTATCTTTTGATTTTCTACTTGAGCATTCCAATCTCCTATGATGAATGTGATTTTTTTTAAAGTGTTATTTCTAAAAGCTGTTGTATGTGGTCAAACAGGAGATGGAAAAAATTAAACATTGGGAGTCAGTAAATTTAAATGAATGCAAATGGGTGAATTTAATTCAGATGATCAATACATATACTATTGTGGGCAAGAATCCCTTAGAAGTAGAGTAGCACTCATAGTCAATGAAAGAGTGAGAAAAAGGAGTACTGGGCTATAATCTTGAAAATGACTGCTATCTCTTTGAATCCAAGGCAAACCATTCACTGTCAAAGTCATACATGTCTATGCTCTAAACACCGATGTGAAAGAGAACCTGAGAAGAGACTGGCAACTACCATAGATTATTAAAGATCATTTGAATAATCTCGCCTAAGCTTTCAGAAGAGAACGTTCAGGGATAGTTATGGTACATAGGTGGGTGTACTATAATTGAAAGATCACTAGATTTGAAGTCAGAAGAGTAGATTTCAAATCTTGCCCTTGCTACTAACTGGTATGTAATTTTGGACTGTCAAATTTCCAAAGTTATGAAATTCCTAGTTTTCTTATCTGAAAATGAAGGGTTTAGACTGTTATCTTAAGTGTCTCTTTTAATTTGAAATATCCTGTAATACTGAGCAAGTAGACAATATTGGGATGGTAGAAAGATGTCCATTCCAGGGATCAGAGAAAGAGAAGTAAAGGTTTTGGGTTGCTCTACCTGAACCTGAGATTTGTTCTAGAAATATTCGTGATATTATAACACAACAGCATATCCTACTATATATGCACAAAATATGATAGAACTGTCTGACAAACACAATTGTTGTATTGATTTTTGTTCATTCTTCATTCTCAAACAGGACCAATGACATCAGGAGGGTGATGTCTAGACTTTCAAGTGAATTGGATTTAAGTTGGGCAGAGCTGTGCCTCATTAGTCTCTGCCTTCCAGAGTCATCAGAGTACAGTGGCAAGACATGAATGAAGAAGACTGGTAATGGCCCAGGATACAGTGGGAAACCTAGGCCTTTTTAATCTAATATGTTTCCCAGGCTTCAGTTTGTCTGAAGCAACATGCATTCAGTAGTTAAATGCTAGGTAAGGACCTAGTTTGCCTTCCCAAAGAATCAATATGGGAGAAGATCCTCAGAGTTTATGGGCAGAACGGAAAACAATTGCTATTTTCACTCATTCTGAGACATAAAAACCCAAACAATGAACAAGTGAAGCTTGGGCTGGGACCTATTATAGGCCATTCAGGACAAAGACAATAACCTTCTGAAGAAGGAATCTCCTGTCTGCCGGTGCCCCTCTATATCACAGAGAGCTATATGTAAGTCCTGGTAGATGAGCACAATCTGAAAATATTTCTCCCACTCTGACTTTGTGGGCTGTACTTATAGACCTAATACCTTTAAAGCTCCCCCCCCCCCCACTCCACTAGTCAGTGGAGATTTTTCCAGAAGATAGCTGTGAACTGAAGTTTGAAACAATCACTAGGTGAGGGCAGCAGAGAGTAACACCTCAAATCAACACTGAGAACATCTGGAACTACAGGAGAGAATCCTACCATGGGGCTATGGATGGAGAGAAGCAGGTGAGGATAAGACCTGTGAAGAGCCTTAACTGAAAGAAACATTATATTTGAGACTTTAAGTGATTGGGAACTCCATGGGAACAAAAATTGTGTTCCAAGACCTGCAGTCCTTTAATGTCTCTGCTGCTAGGTCTTGTGTAATTCTAATTGCAGCACCATCATATTTGAATTGTTTTAATCTTGATGCTTTTATTATTTTGTCTTTGATCTGGGGATTTTGGAATTTGACTATGATATTCCTATGAGTTTTTCTCATAGGATCTCTTTTTAAAAAGTGGAGTTTGATGGAGTTTTTCTATTTTACTTCCCTGCCTTGTTCTAATGCTTCAGAACAATTTTCTGTAATTATTTCTTGTATTATTGTATCAAGATTCTTTTTTTGATCATGACTTTCAGTTACTCCAATTATTTTTATATTATCTTTTCTTGATGTATTCTCCAAATCTGTTGTTTTTCTAATAAGATGTTTCACTTTCTCTTCTATTTTTTCATTATTCATGTTTTAATTATTTCTTGATCTCTTATAATTTCACTGGCTTCACTTTGCCCAATGCTAATTTTCAAGTGTTGTTTTCCTCCTTGAGGTTCTGGATCTCCTTTTCTAATTGGTTGATTTTCCTTTTATAACCTTCTTGTTTTTCTTGAATTTTTATTTTTTTTAGTTTTTTACTCCATCTCTGTCATTTGATTTTTAAAGTCTTTTTTAAGATCCTATATAAATTCTTTTTGGGTAAGTGACCATCTAACATTGCTCTTTGGGGATTTCTTTACTTCAATATCCTCCTCTGAAGATAAGCCCCGGTCATCTATATTTCCATAGTAGGTTTCTATGGTTGGATTCTTTCTCCTTTGCCTATGCATTTTTTTGTGGTAATAACCTGATTTTTTTATAATCACCTCTAGCCCTGGGGTATGGGAAATGGTGCCTCTTGCCCCAGATCTTCAGTTCCCTCTAGGCTGGAACCAAAGCCAAACCTCCAACCTCCTGTAAATGCCCACAGCCAGGGGCTTTCTGCCCCACTGCTTCTGCACTCATCAGGTGTGTGTTGGTTCCTTCTCACCCCCACTGCTCTCACAGCACAGCTGAGTCTGGCCTGGTATTCCTCATCAGGAGAGGTTCCTGCAATCTTCCTGGGCTCAAAGGCATGACTCCCCTCACTATCCTGGGGTAAAAAGTTCTGGGGCTGAGGCAGCCTCTCAAACCAACTAACTCCAGGGCTTGCTGCTTGTTGTTAAAACTGAACCTAGCCTGGAGGGGTTTACTCCTTTCTGGGACCAAACCCAGTCTTGGGGTTCTTCAGATCTTCTCAGACTGTTCCTGGAAGATCCTGGTTGTTCCCCTATTCTTCTTTGTCTCCACCCTACTTTGTTCATTCTAAGGTGCTATTTTAACTCTTTCGTGAGGGAAAATCTTGAGAGCTTGGAATTTTCTGACCTACTGGGCCATCTTCCCAGAATCCTCTCCTAAATACCTGTTTCTAATAGCTAACATAATGGCTTTTTGCTTTGATGATGGGAGGGAAAATGTCATTAAATTCTCTATAGACAGATTGTGTTTACTTATTTGGGTGATCTAGCTATTCTCTTTCTTTTGAGGAAATAAACTGTGTTCAGTTCAATGATCATTTCTTGAGTCACTCCTATGTTCAACAGGCATTTATGGTATAGTGGATAGAGAACTGGCCTTGGATTCATGAAACCTGGGGTTCAAGTCCCAGCTCTGACACATATTGGCTAAGTTTGGGAAAGTCATTTAACTTCTCACTAAACTCCAAGGAACCACCAGTGGCTATACTTAAATATCTGATGCTGATTTCCATTAGTCAAGGTGGTTTCCTCACTAGAAGTTCTGTGCACCAATGAAGTTACATGTCTGATTCAAAAAACTGTGCTTGGAGTTGGGGAAGATATAAAGATAAAGAAGACACAACTCATGGCCTCTTGGCACTTAAATCTAGTAAGGAGCAGGCAATAATATAGAAATTACTATAAATAAAAATAGAAAAGGTAAATGTAGGAGAGAGACAAAGAAAGGCAGTAAGGCAGTCTGGTCTGTGAAGAGAAATGATCACTTATCTTGTGGGGCAAGGAGAGGTTTGCAAAGGCTTTCTGGAGGAAGTGGCATCTGAGTGAACTCTTTAAAGGTTATAGGGTAATATGCTTAGAGCTGGAAGGTGCAATTGGTATCATCCACTCCAACCCCCTTCACTTTATAGATGAGGAATCTGAGGCCCAGAGAGGTCATTATTTGCTTAGGATCACCCAGCTAGTAAATGTCTCAAGTAGGATTTGAGCCTGGGTCTTCCTGACTTCAAGTCTTACTGCTTTATTTCCTATAGTATGCTGCTGCTTAGTGGATAATATTTAAACAGACTGGAATAGAAGGTGAAGATTCCAAGCATAAAGAAAACTGAAAAAAGGCATGGTGGTAAGAAAGTGTGGAGCATGTGTTGGAGACCTCAATATGTCCTATTTGGCTGGAATATAAGGTATATGATGAAGGATAGTGAGAAATATATCCATAAGGTAGAGAGTATGATGTCAGATTACAGACACCTAAGGAGCTGACATTGTAAATAAAGGATTATGAAGACAGGATGTCAGCATATAAATTCATGAGTACAAAAGAATGGGCTGGTCATGTGGTGAAAATGAAGGATAACCAATGGATAAATGCACTTCACTGGCAGCCTTACAACATTAAGAGAAAACAAACAAAGTCCCTGGGACTTTGCATAGACCCCTTTTATCGAATTTGTTAGAGAACATGGACAATAATTGAATAGAATAGGTAGACATGAATGGGTTTGATAGGCAATAGGGAGTAACACGATCAGACCTTTGTATAAGGACAATTAATTTTCATGTATAGCCACAATCAATAAAGTGGTCATTCAGGTTCATGTACTAAATCTGGAGACTCAGTTTCTATCTGATTAAAAACTATTAGCTAGAAGTGGGAAGGGCAGCTAGGTCATGCAGTGAGTAGAGTGCCAGGCTTGAAGTCAGGAAGATTCATTCACCTTCCTGAGTTCAAATCTGGCCTCCTACACTTACTATCTGTGAAATGCTGGGTAAGACACTTAACCCTGTTTGCCTCAGTTTCCTCATCTGTAAAATGAGCTAGGAAGGAGAAAGAAATGGCAAACCACTCTAGTATCTTTGCCAAGAAAACCCCAAATGGGGTCATGAAGACTTGGACATGACTGAAATTACTGACCAACTAAAGAAGTGAGATAGATATCATGAAAGCAAGAAAGCCAGAAAGGTATCTGCAGCTCAGATTTGGGTAAAGTAGCTGAATAATCAGTTGGGGAGACCTGCTTATGAGTCGAATCATCCATTATGACAGACTGAAGTCTCAATGGCAAAGATTAAGTTCAATATGAGTTCAAAAGCAAATTCAAACCCAATCCATCTCTTTCTTTTCTTAGAAGGGTCAAGAGAGTCACAGAGAGATAAGGGGTTTAGTAGAGTTAGATAGCATAGAACTGGAAAGAACATTCTAATATTTCTTCGTAAAAGGAAATTTTAGAGATGAAGAAACTGAGATCTGGTGATTAATGGCTTACCCAAAGACACAGAGCCAACTGGTGGACTACAGCCCCGTCTCTTGATTCCACTCTAATTCTTCTTTCACCCACTTCCTCAGGTTGCCAAACAAGAACTGATCTCACCCCCCCCCCAATCCTATGTTCTTCTATTGGACTGGGCTATTTTGGAAAATATGGAACAAGGAAATTAAAACACATATATATGGCACAATTTATCGCCATTCAAATAGGCATTAAAGACTTCTGTGTGGGCTCTGTGAAATGGAGTGAGTGCCTGCTGTTCTTGTGCTATGTGTAGGGCTCTGTTTGCTTCTCAATATGAGAAAATTAATTTCTGCTTGACAAGCCAAATGTTATGCTACTGGGATCAGATAATATTTTCCTGGCTCTTCATTGTGTTCTCAAAAAATTCTAATCATTTAGAATAAGCAGTAGGAGGTTTTTGCTAGTTGGTTTTTTAAAAAATGTTTTCTCTAATCTTTCCAGATGAGGTTCATTTAAGTGACATTAAAGTGTTTTTCTGCTGTTTTGGACATGCCTCCAAAATCATGTACTTATCACCAATAAGTAAGTATGACAAGGAGCTTAATTTAAGTGTAAGGATGTAGGAGAAACAAAAGCAGCATGCGTTAACCAAAACAATTACTCTGACAACCCCTTTTCCAAATGATAGCTTCCCTTTATGGTATGTCTTATACTCAGGTATATTGGGACTCTTATTTTTCCTTCTTTTAAAATGCAGATCATTTAATGCTTACTGAATATAACAGTCAGGACCAGTAAATAGCTAAAATGGAAAAGTGACTGACATCTATATTTAGTAACTGTTAGTATCCACTTTTTGGGTGCCTTTCCCTGTTCTCTATTATTACATATACAAGTGAACCTGGGACTGAATACTGCCTCTGACACTTACTAGCTGTATAACCCTTGCCAAGTCATTAACCTTCTCTGATCTGTAGTTTCCTCATCTGTAAAATGGGGATGATAATAATACCTAACTAACAGGGATATTGTGAGGATCAAATGAGAAAATTCAGGTAAAGTGGGTTGTAAAACACATACTCCATTATATAAATGATTAAAAACTATTCTTGATTAATTAAAGATCAGTGATATCCTTTTAGAATGGCTTTTTTCCCTCTACTCCCTACTTTTGAGATTGTCTGACACCCATTTCTATTTAGACAAGAAACAGTCCCTACCATCGTGAAACTTAGAGTATAGTAGGGGAATAAGAAATACACAATAATGTATAATCAATGTACTAGAGAGGTGAAAAATGAAGTGCTGTGTAAGGCCTAAGGAGGGCAGCTAGGTGGCACAGTAGATACAGTGCAGGGCCTGGTGTCAGGAAGACTCATCTTGGTGAGTTCAATTCTGACCTCACACACTTACTAGCTGTGTGACCCTGGGCAAGTCACTTAACTTTGCCTCAGTTTCCTCATCTGTAAAATGAATTGAAGAAGGAAATGACAAACCACTCCATTGTATTGGTCAAGAAAACCCTGAATGGGTCATGAAGAGTTGAACATGACTGAAATGATTGAACAACAACAACAAAGGCCTAAGGAAGAAAAGGAGCAATAAATAAAGCCTCTTAGAAGAGGTGATATTTAAGGGGAACTTTTAAAGAATGAATAAGAATTAATTATAATTGAACCTATATATCAAAGTGCTAAAGAAATGTAAAGCTAGTAGATGGTGAGTGTGGTATGGGCTTAATCGGAGATAGTTTCCTGGAGGTGATAGATCTTAAAAGACAATGTGAATAAAACTTAATGGAAAGGAAACAGGACAGTATGGGGGATGGTAAAAAGAAGGGAATAGATAAGGAGAAAATGAATGCTCAAGAAAAAGTAGGCTTATTCAAGCACTGGACTGAGTAAAATATAAGAGATACTGTTTAATATAGAGATACTGTTTAAATGATAGAGATATAGAGATACTGTTTAAATGTATTAACAAAAGACAGGTTTGGATAGGCATTGGGGAACTAATTAATGAAGGGTCTTGAATGTGAGCCAAGGGAAAACTGGAATCTGCCAACTCAGACAATGACCACCTTCTGCTATAACTCTCGGAAACAGAAATATGATTATGATTAGGAGTATTTTAAATTTGGGATAAGAATACTTATCCTCGGGGTGGAGCCAAGATGGCAGCTGGAAAGCAGGAACTTGCTTAAGCTCTCCCCCAAATCCCTCCAAATACCTGTAAAAAATGCCTCGGAACAAATTCTAGAGCTGTAGAACCCACAAAAGCAGAAGGAAGCAGGTCTCCAGCCCAGGACGGCCTGGATGGTTGCTGGGAAGGGTCTATCACATGGTGCTCGGAGCGGAGCACAGCACAGCATTGGCTGTGCCAGGACAGACTAGACCAAGAGTTGACCTGGAGCAGGCCTTAGGGCCATGAATCATTGAGCTGTGGCAGGTACAAGACTTCTCAACCCCAAAACACCAAAGACCACAGAGCAGGTTAGTGGGAAAACTGCTAGATCGGTTCAGCCACCAGCCCTGGGGGTGGCAGAGGTGGTGTTACGGTGGAGCTCCAGCATCAGTTGCTTCCAGAGTCCCTGGCTCACACAGTGGGAGGAATCAAGTGACAGACCAGAGTGAGAGTGCAGAGCTTGCTTTGCACTGCTTGGATCTGGGTTGAAATCCTGGTTGGTGGCTCTTAGGGGAGGAGGAGCACTGCTGTAGCAGATCTTTCAGGGATAGTGGAGAAGTAGCTCTGAAAACAGCAGCACAACCCCTAGAACTTGAGAGAAAGCACTCTCTACTCTACAAGCACTCATACCCTGAAAAAAGTTCAAGGGTCAAGTAGTGGGCTGGGAACATGAACAGGCAGTGAAAAAGGACTCAGATTCAGATTCAGACTTTGGAATCTTTTTTTGGTGACAAAGAAGATCAAAACATACAGTCAGAAGAAGTCAACAAAGTCAAAGAGCCTACATCAAAAGCCTCCAAGAAAACATGAACTGATCTCAGGCCATGGAACAGCTCAAAAACGATTTGGAAAAGCAAGTAAGAGAAGTAGAGGAAAAATTGGGAAATGAGAGTGATGCAAGAAAACCATGAAAAACAAGTCAATGACTTGCTAAAGGAGACCCAAAAAAATACTGAGGAAAATAACACCTTAAAAAATAGACTAACCCAAATGTCTAAAGAGCTCCAAAAAAAAATCAATGTTGAAAACTAAAATATTAAATAATAAAATAATTTTTAAAAAATAAATAAATATCAAATTTAGTTTGAAAAGGAATTGCCATTTTTACCCCATTTATTTGACCTAACTATAAGCAGAAAATGTTCCTATATGACTTCTATCAAACTGTCAAAATAATTTTGAAGCTGTGCCCATGTAAGCTATATCTTTATGAGTTAACACCCAAATATTTAATATATTCTACCATCATAAAGACTGTTTCTCTATCATTTTGCTTATGATGAAACCAAGATTCAGGAAAGTTAAGTAATCTTCAAGCCTCCAAGTGGCCTTGGGCAAAGCGACACAAATGAGGTTAGAACCTAGGTTATCACACTCCTACTCAACACACCCTTTGCACTGCATTAGTATATGTATTTTCAAATCAAGTTGTTCTAATAATTAAAAAGCTTTTCCAAAAAAAGACACTGCAAAGTGCATAACTTTGTGGGGGACAGAAATAAAATCCCAGGTAATTGAAGAACATTTGGCCCATCCAGTGCATGCAACTAGGAAATAAGACACACAGGCAGTGAGGCATAGAAATTTATCTTGCCCTACAAGAGAAGAAGGGAAAGGGGGATGGGAGGGGAGTGGGGTGACAGAAGGGAGGGCTGACTGGGGAACGGGGCAACCAGAATATATGCCATCTTGGAGTGGGCGGGAGGGTAGAGATGGGGAGAAAATTCGTAATTCAAACTTGTGAAAATCTGTGCTGAAAACTAAATATATTAAATAAATTTAAAAAAAGAATACTTATCCTCCACTCAGTTTCTATTCTGATGAGTCATGATGGCATGCAGAAGATGCTGGGTTCTTGAAGGATCTGCTCTTGGAACACAAAGTCTAGGTGATCTTAGTAAAATTTTAACCTAAGCTACACAGCACTAGGCTTGCTTTCAGGCACTTGGAGGACTTTGGTGGGCATTTTGTTTCCTAGGGCAGTCATTGGCCCCAACTCCAGCACTCCCTCTGATCACCTAAACTGTACAGTAGTAAGCTTGTCCCCCCTGCATTCCCCCTTCCACTGCTCCCACATATACTGCCTTATAATACTTATACTCTACTATACTGCCTTACTATACTATACTTTCTTAAAAAGCAATTTCACAACCTAATGAACTTCTTAATGCTCTCCTTTTCTGCTGTCTTCATTTAGTACTGGACTAGGATTGGTTGGATAGTGGGCTTGGACTTGTACCTAACTAGCTTGGGGAAACCACTTAACTTTTGTGGTCTCAAGTTTCTTCT
Source organism: Trichosurus vulpecula (assembly GCF_011100635.1). NCBI lineage: Eukaryota > Metazoa > Chordata > Mammalia > Diprotodontia > Phalangeridae > Trichosurus > Trichosurus vulpecula. The sequence goes on along the minus strand of NC_050573.1, from coordinate 267,049,119 downwards.
TCTGTAAAAGAAGGAAATTGGATAAAATGATCTCTGAGGTCCCTTCTGTGATTTATGAATGGAGATAATTCTTGGAATCTATACTTACTTTTACCCTTGGAAATTTCTGCTTCCACATTAAAAACAAAATCATGCACAGCCATTCCATCCTGCACATCTGCACTTACATTAAGAAACATAGAACATGGATTTAAACAACTGGTGAGTTACTTCAAATCACAACAGGGTGATCCTCACTTATGTATAGGGAAAGATTTTAGATAGCATAAGCTGGTGAGCACCAAGGATGATAGTAGCACCTCTGACCTGGAGAATGAATCATCAGGATGGGAGAAATTGATAATTCATTCAACCAACCAAAAAAATATTTAGCAGTGTGACACTGGGCAAGTTGCCTCAATTTCCCCATCTGTAAAATGTGGATAATAATAACATCTACCTCCCAGGGTTATTGTGAGAATAAAATGAGACAATATTTGTTAAGTGCTTTGCAATCTTGAAGATTTATATAAATGCTATTATCATATGTTGGTGCTAGCTTTTCAAACTATGAAGCTAAAATTCTCACCCATGGCAAGCTTACCATTCATACTTTATGACCAGCAGGCATTTTTTGTTACTATTTTACCCATGATGTGTTTGTGCCATTTTTTTCAACCTTGCCTTCTCCCCAAGTGTCCTACTCTGAATGTGGTCTTACTGAAATTCATTCTGTTGATTTCTGCTCACTGCTCCTGTTTATTAAGGCCATTTAGCATTTGAAAATGATATTCCAAGGATTTATGCTGCTCTCTCTTCCTCCCTTCCTTCCCAATATCAAACTATGTCTTCCCCCAACACGTTCTTATCATATTTTACCACGATAGTTGTTATTTCAGGCCTCATTTATTGAGTGCTGTTGAGTCACGTGACACTTTTACATACGTATTTTCCATTCGCTCAACCACATAATCATGTAGTCACAGGGATAAAACTATTTTAGGAGAACTCTTGTGGTTATTTCTGTTTTATTAGAATAATTTTTAATGTGGGAGATTAGTTGTTTAACCTTTCCAGGCTTACTATACATTTCTGCTTTTTGTGCACTTCATAGTCCATGCAAATTGGCTTTCTTGCTGTTCCTCACAGACGAAACTTCATTTTGTGTGTCTGTGTCTTTGTACAGGCTGCCCTTCCTGCCTTTATGTACACTCTACTCAACTCTGTCTCTTGGAGAATTCCCAGTTAGTTGCCTTCAAAGCTCAGCCTAAGCACCATGTCTTACATCAGACCTTTCGTGATTCCCTAAGCTCCCAGTGCCTCCGCTCTGTATGAAGAAAGGGAATAAGTATTTAATAAGTGCCTACTATCTGCCAGGCCCTGGCTAAACTTTTTACCAATATCATCTCATTAGATCCTCACAATGACCCTGGAAGGTGGGTATTATTATCATTTCCATTTTACAAATAAGGAAAGATAAGCACAGAGAGGTTAAGTGACTTGCCCAGGGTCATATAGCTAGTAAGTATCTAAGGCTGGATTTTAACTCAGGTCTTCTCTACCCTAGGCCCAGCACTCTATTCACTATGCCACCTAGCTACCTCCAATTACTTTGCATATAATGCCATGTGTACATGTTGTTTCCCATGTTAGACTATAAGAAGAGCCTTGAGAGGAGCCACTATTATGTTTTTGCTGTTATTGTACTTTCAATGCCCAGCATAGTGATTAGACCATATTAGTTTCTTAATTAATTCTTTTTTGATGCTTGCTGATTTATAGCCCATGAAAAAGCAGTATCATGACAGCACATTTCTAATTACAAATTACGTACTTGGATTGGATTGACATGACAAATTCTGAAGTTACATCAGGAGTCAAGACTTATACAAAAGTCATAGAAATGGTGATAGATAATCTATTTATTTATTCATTCAACAAACATTTGTTATAAACTAGGCACTGGGCTAGATATTGGGGAGCTATAGATAAATGCTGCGTAGCCTGGTGGCACAGTGGATAGAGTGCTGGGCCTAAAGTCAGGAAGACCTGAGTTTAAATTCAATCACAGACAATTACTAGCTGTGACCCTGGGCAAGTCACTTGACCCTGTTTCCCTCAATTTCCTCATCTGTAAAATGAGCCGGAGAAGGAAATGGCAAGGGAAGGAAGACAGAAATTGAATGACTTGCCCAAGCTCTCATGACAGTATCTGAGGCTCGAATCAAAGTCAGGTCTTCCTGACTCCAAGTCTAGTGCTGCAGCTTTTATGGCCCTTAGCTATCTATCTGAGGGCAGTTTAACTAGATGATTGAGGTCAAATCTTGTTCCAAACTCTTCTTACTTAATAAGAGATATGTGTGTGTGTGTGTGTGTGTGTGTGTGTGTGTGTGTGTGTGTGTGTGTGTAGGGGGTCTAGGTCTTAATTTTTTCAAATAATTGTCTCAACTGTGTACTCTACTTGCTTATTTAAAGTATCATTGTTTTGGGTAGACAGAGCCTGAATTTTTTCACTAGAAGAACTGGAGTTTATGAATATTTTGAAGGACCAGTCACATTTTTGCATCATTTGATGTGCCTGGTCCTTTTTAAAGTGGCATCCAAGTCATGATGTGGATGTGTGTCTAGTGGGAAGGGCACTGGAACTGGAGTCTAAAGACCTTCTTGGCTACTTTTTATTGTGAAAAGGGAGAAGGAATGGGGTAGAGAATGTCTATAAGAGGAATATAATTATAATGGGTACACCACCTTGTGGTTTAAAAAAATAATTTGGATAGCTATGCGGTGCAGTGGATAGAGCACTGGCCCTAGAGTCAGGAGGACCTGAGTTCAAGTCTGGCCTCAGACACTTACTAGCTGTCTGACCCTGGGCAAGTCACTCAACTCTGATTGCCTCCAAAAATAATTTTTTTTTGTTATAAATTTTCTTCAAAATATGTTCATGGAAGAAGAAAGGGTGAGTACAGAGGAAAAACAAGTTGAGAGTTGTCAAAAATATGGCAGAGGACAAGAACAGAGCAGTCAGTCAAAAGGGAAACTTCCCTATATTACCCTTTCACTTGAGACTGGTCTCAGTGAAACTCCATCAAAAAATAGTTACTTTCTGAGAGATGAGTCAGAAGGGGCATCTCAATCCTAGTTTAAGCACAGCCAGGCTCCTTCTATTTAGTGATACCTAAAATGGAGCTGCTATTAAATAGCACTTTGAGCAGACAGAAGTTTTGCTGCAGCCATTACCCGAGGTCATTTAGAAAGGCCACAAAATACCTTCTGGGTCAAGAACAGAGGGATACCAGTCTGTAATGAGTGAATTATAAGACATAGCGAAGTCTCAGGGAAAGAGATGAAAGAGGTGATCTGGGCCTAGTTTGCAGAAATCCATGTCATCAGCACCACTCAAGAGTTTCAAACTGGCTCATGGGATTACAGGAAGATGAAATAGAGGAAAATGAAGGTAATTCTCAGCATTTTTATATTCCCCTCATCTAGAGTGCTGCAGAGAGCTTGAATGCAATGCTAGGGAAAATGAACCAAAGAATACTGCACTCATCTCTAGAAATCCTTTGCTAGGCCATTTTTTTCTGTGGGGAAAAAATTCCATTTAAAGATGTGAGAATAAATATACTGATAACTTTCCTGGATAAATATGCATACTGTAATAGTAGCTGTGATTATACTGCATTTTAAAGATTATAGAGCACTTTCCTTACAAAACACAGATACACATTGATATAATGGATAGAGTGCTAAGCTAGGTTTCTCTGAGATCTGGATTCAAATCTTACCTCTGACATTAATTGCATGGCCCTGGGAAAGTCACTTCAGCTCTGAGTGACTTCAACCTGAGATTCATGAAATTTTTAAAGTAATCATATTTCAATAAAATTATTTTCCTTTGAAAAATACTTTATGTTCTATGCATACAAAATATTATTTTGAGAAGGACCCCATAGTTTTTTCTAGATTGCCAAACGCATCCTTGACAAAAAAGTTAGGAACCTCAGCCCTAGGACTTATCTACTAAGTGTCAGATGGGTGAGTGGTATGATCTGCCTTCCTAGAGGGAACTCCCACTCTGCCACCTCTTCATTGCTCATTTTCTGTATTTGTTATTTTTTTAAATCCCATGTGATACATAGTACAAGTATTGCTACTCTCATTTTATAGAAAGGAAATTGAATTATAAGAAAATTGAAGTAATTTGCCCATGATCATATGGCTAAGTTTCAAATAGGCTAAGGACTTTAACCTATTTCTACTACAAATATTTCCTCTGGCACTAGGTTTTTTGTTGTTGTCATTTTTCAGTCATATCCAAATTTTTGTGACCCCCATTTGGGGTTTTCTTGGCAAAGATACTGAAGTTGTTTGCCATTTCCTTCTCCAGCTCATTTTACAGATGAGGGAACCAAGGCCAATAGAGTTAAGTGACTTGCCTAGGGTCACACAGCTAGCACATGGCTAGGACCTGATTCAAACTCATGTCTTCCTGATTCCAGGCCCAACACTCTTTCCACTGGGCTATCTAGCTGCTCCCTGCACTATAGAGGTTGCTTTTCTGCATTATGTTATGTCATAATTCACATAGACCTTGTCTGTTCCATCTTCTAATTACTGAATGAATGTTTATCCTATTGCAAAGGTTTTAATCTGATCAAATCTTTTGACAGTGATGATGAGTGTAATGAAGTGTTCTAATACTAAATTATACTTATCCTGGAAAGTCTAACTTTACACAGCTTTATAAGTGTGTGCCATAAAACACAAGCAGCTCAGTCCTGTATGCATTTCTTTAGCATTACTCCCCTGTGTCTACATTTTCTATACCCTATGATAGCGTGACATAGAATATATTTGACTAGCAGCTATTTTGCTATATTAAAACCATTAGTGTCTTCCACAATGGATATTTGCTGTGAATCTTCCTTGTGCAAGAGGAATTAGATTATCTGTTCCCAAGGGTCCTGCCCCAGAGATATTAACCACTATGGGGAGAAATCTTTTTTTTTTTTCAAATTTATTTATTTATTTTTAGTTTACCACACACGGTTCTACATAATTTTGAGTTCCAGATTTTCTCCCCTCCCTCCCCCCTCCCACCCCAAGACGGCCTGGAATCTCATATAACTACCATGTATAACTTCGCATTGAATTAATTTATACACTAGTCAAGTTGTGGAGAAGAATTATGACCAATGGAATGAATCATGAGAAAGAAGAGACATAACCAAAAAAACCAACCAAACAAAAAAAAACAAACCAAAAACAAAAACAAAAGAGAAGCAAAAAAGGCAAGCATGTAGTGTGCCTCAATCTGTATTCAAACTTCACAGTTCTTTCTCTGGATGAAGATAGCATTCTCCTTCGTGAGTCCCCTGGAGTTGTCCTTGCACCTTATGTTGCTGAGGAGAGTGAAGTATGTCAGGGTTGGTCCTCACATAATCCATATATCTGTGGTTGTGTACAATGTTCTCCTGGCTCTGCTCCGCTCACTCAGCATTATGTCGTGTAGGTTTTTCCAGGTTATTACGAAGTCCATATCATCCTATGGGGAGAAATCTTTATGTTTGCTACTTAGTTGCTGAGAAGACTTCCACATTTGGATTCTTCACAAGGACTTGGTGTCAGTATCTTGCTTTGCAGAAGAATATTCTTAGAGAAAGAGAATTTATCTCTCAACCATCTGTGAAGAGTTAAGAAACTGAAAGAAGTTGATATAAATAATATTACCCATGATTTAGTAGAAAATAATAACAATAATTTGTTGGCAATATAATGCAGAAATGTTACTATGATTATGTCAATCTTCTATTTAAAAATCAGTGCTTCCTATTGTCTCCCGAATCCACTGTAACACCTAGCTATCCTGGGAGGAATAATAGCCCAGGATAATTTGTCTTTACATAATACTAGGTGGCAACAAAAAGCCCACATATTTCCCCACCTCAAGCCATCTCCTTCTGTGTCCATATTCTTGATGTAACTCTAAAAAATTAACCTCATGTTTTGAGGGGGGCATATTCAATAAGGTTTTGCCTAGAGGGAAATTCTCTTTTAAGGCATTGAAGCATTGTAAGTTTCTCACTTGTGGATTTTTTTGTAGAGTGTGTCAAAGTTATCGACATTTCATGACACACGCTAGAACAGCCACAGGGAGAGAAAACAAAATGATTTATTTGGAGGAGGGCAAGTCTTTGGGCACGAATTGAAACTAATGAACATATAGCTTTGCTGTGTTCTTCCTGCATGTAGTGTCCAAAAAATAAAATCAGGCATTAAAGGCTTTCAAAATCATTCCTGATAGAAATAAGTGCACTCCAGATCTGAACAGTGGAAAAGGAGAAAAGGAGAAGGAGAAAAAAGGAGAAAATGCTTCTTAAATAAAATAATTATATTAGAATAAGAACGATGTTTTCCTCATTGGTGGAAGAATTACGAAGTGCACCCACTAACTTTTCCTCCTTTCATATACTGTCGCTCTTATGAAAGTCTTGATATTAAAATAGAATGGAGAATGAATGTGTTATTTATGGTATTTATCATTGCTGTCTTCATGAACACAATGCTTTTGGGAACCAGTTATTGCTCTTACTCAGAGAAGGGAATAATTCTAATGGGGTAAAGCAGAAGGGACACTTTCCTTGAAGAACGGACATTGAGTTTTTTGGACTGCAAGCCTAAATCCAACTTTTCATATCTCATGAACATTACCTGACATGTAGGACATTGAATTTCCTACCAGTGGAGAACTTTAAACAGTGGAAGGATAAGCAGTCATTGAGGATATTTTAGAACCCAACCATGTATCCCTTTGATATCCTAGATTTTGTTCTAGGTCATATCTAAGGGCTTGCTCTTTTAGGTCTAAATTTATGATTATGATCCATATTTACCCATTGAGTTGAAACTCCTTTGTTTTTGTCTTGGTATATACTGTTCCTTGCACATAGTTAGTGCTTAATACATATTTGTCCAATTGAACTGAGTTGCCTAGTTTTCAAGGCCTTTTACAGTTTGACTCTGGTCTGTCTTTAAAATCCAATTTCATATGAGCTCCTGACCTACATTCTTCCCATCAAACCAATCTCCTCAGTGTCCCATGAATATGTCTTGCTCTTGTTCAGAAAAATATTTTGGAAACCATAAGATCCAAAGTAGATATGATTTATTATTGTTGTTATTATTAGTATAATCATCATTATCATATCATCACCATCATCATCATCAATTATAGAATTGATAGAATGAGGAATAAGGAAAGTACTGGAGCCATCAGAGCCAGATGATGCAAATCAAGAAAGACTTTCTAAAAATGTATTTTAAATGAAATTTTGAATAGTATAGAGCTTTAGAATTACACAATACTTTAAATATAGTGTTTAGTTTTAATGAGATTATAGGATTTGGCACCAGACAAAGTCTTGGAGATCATTTAGTTTAGCTCCCCACTTTTAAAGAAGAAACGGAGGCCAAGGGAGGTGAAGGCCAAACTTGAACTGGGGGTTTTTGAACTTAACTTCAGAGCTTCTGACTTCTAGTCTAGTTCTTTCCATTACACCGTGACAATTAGATGGAATGGGAGAGCAGAGGTATTCTAAGCTGCCAAGAATTCACAGAAGACACACGTTCTGAAATGTTGTGAAACTATTCATGGATTTGAAAATCAATTCCTGCAATGAGATATTCAGTCACCAGGATGTTAAAGGGAGTTCTGTGCTTCAGTGGAATGCTGAGCAAAAATGAAAATGTGATGTGTATACCATAATTATAGTTATTTTTACCGAATGGTGCGCACTGTCTGAATAGTAATTAGTACAAAAATTAGCCTTGGTTTTACCCATCCAAATATGTTATTAATGGCACTCGTAAGCATTCCACTGGCAGTCAGAGTGATAAGAAATGGATTTTCAGTAGATTTTTTTTGACATTTAAACAATCTGATAAAGTGTTTTCTGATGGTTGTTTATTTAACTATAGAATTTTAGATGGAGACTTATTGAACTCTGCCATAATCAGAAAAAATAAGCATTATAATTTAACTGCTTGGATTGTATTCCTAGAATTAACTATTGACATGTTCATGCCATCATGGAATTTTACATGAACACTTTTGTATGGTTGTTTAGACCCATGACTGTATTATTTTTTGAAAGAGAGAGCTTTATTGTAATTAAACAGAAGAGCTACACAGTATCTATTATGAAAAAAGAATCACCAGATAATAGATAAATTAATGTTTTCTAGCATTTGTTCGAGATGAAAAGGAATGTCAGGGGTTTTGTCTTGTTTGAACATATTTGACTCTATTTTTGAAATTGTATTTATTTTTTTAAAAAATAAATTAATTTTATTTTTTATTTATGGAATAAAACAAGCATTTCCATAACACAGTATAATAAAAAGATAATTGCACCTGAAACTACAAATCTATTATATACAACTTGTTATTCCTTTTAAATATATAATAATGTTATCGTGTAAAAATTTTTCTTTTTCCCCTTTTTTCATCTGCCCCCACCCTAAAGGTGACTACCATTAGACACAAATAACTATGTGTGTACATATATATGTAAAATCATTCTATACATACTTCTATTTATCAATTTTTTCCCTGAATTCAGATAGCATCTGCCTTTACATGTGCTTTGTAGTTAATTTGGGTATTTATAATAGTTAAAATGACTTATTCATGCAAAATCATTTAAAATGATATTGCTGTTACTGTATATGACATTCTCTTGGTTCTGCTCATTATTTCATGCAAGTCTATCTGTATTTTTCTAAGATCGTTGAGCTCATCATTTCTTGTATTACAGAAGTATTCCATCACAATTACGTGCCCCAACTTGTTCAGCCATTCCCCAGTTGATGGAATCCCTGCAATTTCCAAAAAGAGTTCCTGAAAAAACTTAAAAAGGAATTAAAAAAAAATCAAGTAAGAGAGATTGAGGAAAAATTAGGAAAAAATAAAAGTAATCCAAGAACATTATGAAAAAAGTTAATTGATTGGAAAAAGAGGTCCAAAATCTTGAGGAAGAAAATAACACCTTGAAAAATAGAATTGGGCAAGAGGAATCAAATGACATTATAAGACACCAACAAATAATAAAACTAGAGAAAATAGAAGAGAATCTGAAACATCTTACTAGAAAAACAACTGATCTGGAGAACAAAACAAGGAGAAACTCCATAAGAATTGTTAGACTACTTGAAAGTTATTATAAAAAAAGAATCTTGATATATTACAAGAAATTATTAAGGAAAATTGCCCCGAAGTTCTAGAACAAGAGGGTAAAGTAGAACTAGAAAAAATATATATTGTTTACCACCTGAAAGAGATCCCAGGAGGAAAACTTACAGGAATGTTAAAAACACACTTCAAAACTCCAGGTTAAGGAGAAAATATTGCATGCAGCAAGAAATGCCCCGCCCCCCACCATCAAATACTGCAGAGATGCAAACAGGATTTCACAAGACTCAGAAGCTTCTACATTAAAGGACTATAGGTCTTTGAATATTATGTTTTGAAGAGTGAAAGTGCTGTGACTGTGACCAAGAATAACTTACCCAACAGTGTTGAGTATAATCCTGAATTTTTTTTAAAAAGGTCATTTGACAAACTGAAAATCTTTCAGGTATTCATGACAAAAAGACCAGAACTCAATGGAAAATTTGACATGAAAGATTCAGAATATTAGGAAAACATTAAAGACAAATTATAAGGTACTCATAAAGGTCAAACTGTTTACTTCTTATATATGAAAATGTTATCAGCATTCTCAAAACTGTCATTACTAAGGTAGTTTGAAAGAAAGGTTGGAGCTGGGTTGTGTATGACATGGTGATTCTAAAAAACAAAATTGCATAGGAAAAGGTAAGAAGGAGGAATTATATCATAAAAACAGGGTGTGAAGAGAACTGACTGTCTAAATGAAAGAAAATTATTTGAAAATTTAATGTGGGGTTGGTTTTTATTTGTTCCATGATGTAGCATTTAACCCCCCTCTATTTTAAGGCCATCTATAAAATATACCCCTGTATGGCCATAAAAAAGGAAAAAAAATATAATAGTAGAGGTGGAAGGGATCTTTGAGGCCACCCAGTCCAAGTCTTTTCATTTTATAGTTGAGGAAGTTGAGGCTCAGAATATTTTATTTTCATTTTAAGTCCAGTAAGTATAATGGAGCTTTGCTATAATGTGATAAAAAGGTTTGAAACTGCCTTAAAATGTAGTATTTCAGTTAATAATTAAAATTCTTTCTTGGAGTTAATGATGGAATGATTTCCTATCTAATTCTTTTCTATAAGAACATATTTGGTGAATGCCTTGTGTATTTGTAGGAATCTTTGTATTCTACGAATTTAGCTTTTTTGGGCTTATTTTCTTCAATACTTTCAATTTCCTTAATAATTTGTAGAGAATTATTGTATTGTTCCCCTTGCAGAATTACATTAATATTCAAGGTAAAGGGGATCTTTGTCCAACCACTTCAATTGACAATTGAAGAAATTAAGTTTTGGAGAGGCCAAATGATTGGTCAAATGTCAAACAAATAGTTTGGGATTAGAACCCAGTCTTCTCAACTCTGTCCACTTCACCAAAGTGTTTATTCATTAAAATTCAACAATAACATTATGATTATAACAAAAAATGCTTAGTAAGCACCTGAATGGCAAGGAAACCATACTAGGCAAAGTGCAAGTCAAGTTGCTTAGACATAGTTTCTATCTTGTAGAAGCTGAGGGTCATATACTGACAACAAGGATCAGGACAGAGTATAGAATGTAAGTTTCATGAGGTCAAAGGCTTTGGCTTGGTACCCCTAGTAACTAGAAAGATCACATATTAAGCACTTACTTGTACCAAGTAAGGATACAAAACCAAGAAAACAAGATGGTCCCTACTCTCAGGGAGCTTAAATTCTAATGGGGAAGATAACATATAAAGTAAAGGTAGAAAGTGTTTTTGAGAAGAAGATACTGACATAAGAGTAAGACAGATGGAATGGACCAGAAAGTGAGTGAGGAGAAAAGTGAACAGCTTGACTAGGACTTTGGGTGTTACCATACTTTTAGGCAATGACTCACTAATTATCTAGTCAGCCTCAAGGTGAACTCATCCTCAATGGGGCAAGGTAGATAGTGTATAAGTGGTATAGACCAGAGGGTGAGAGGTAAGGAAGTATGGTACAGTGGAAAGAACAGAGCAGTAAGGAATCAAGGTAGCTGGGCTTTAGTTCTAGCTCTGCTAATCTAGCCATGCTACCTTAGACTAGGCACTTTGCTTCTAGAGGGTTCATCTCATGAACTCTGAAAGGAGAAGGTTGTAAACTGCAGGATACAACCCACAGTTTAAGAAGAGCTAAAGGGGTCATGAGTGGAAATATTTTAAGAAGTGCTGTACTAAATGACCTTTACTATCCTTTCCAGTTTCAACACACACTGATTCTATAATTTCCAGGGTTTTAAAAACATGAACTCCCAGAATTCCAACTACTTAACCCAAAGGAATAAATTTCTAATGTTGTGGTTTCAGGCATGACAAGCCAATGGAGATATTCCCATGGTGTCTTTAAAATCATACCACATGAGTGACTAATAATAACACATTTTAATGTAGTCTTTTAAAGTTTACAAAAGACATTTTTCAGGAGCTAAGATGTAAATATCATTATGTCCATTTTACAGATGAGGAAGGTAAGGCTCAGAAGTATTAAGTGATTTGCTCAAGGCCTCATAGCTGAGATTCAAACCTAGGTCTTCTGGATCTGGATCCCACACCCTTTCTACCATAGCCCCCCCCCCATCTTTCTCTGTGTTCAAGGTGAATCCATTCCAGAGGTGAGGGTTAGAAAGAAATAGCTACTTCACTTCTACTTTGTCAAACTTCATGAATGAGGTAGTTTTTAAAATGACGCTTGAATGAAGGAATATGGATGGCTTGCCAAGTTTGAGTGGAGAATATATTGCTCTACTAATCCTTGATAGATACCAATTTATCTTTCATATAGGAGACAGATGTTTATTTCACTGCCAAGCTGCCGATGGATTAAAATTAAATTTAGATAGTCACTTATTTACTCTTATTCTAAGTGTCTAAACAGCATTACCTCTAAATCACTGACATTCAATTCTTTTCCCCAAAAGGAAAATAGACCTTAAATTGACATATCCCTAAGAACAGAATATTTAACTGCCTGAACAATGGATGGCAAGCCATTTAACATAGTCTTTTTAAAAGTCAAAATGAATTATTATTTATTTTTAACATTCTTTTGTTTTCAAATTTTGAGTTTCAGATTTTATCCCTCCTTTTTACCCCTCTCACACCCAATGAAGACACAAACAATAAAACATAGTCTTTTAATGACCACTTTGGTTTAGAAGAGTAGAATTGTACCAGGTTAGAGTTGGAGGAAACAGAGAGATTCAGTTCAGCAACCTTTGTTTAAAGAGGAGGAACTGAAGTTCAAGGAGGCTTTCTATTTATCTGGCACTTAAATTTTTCTTTATGAATTGGATTAGATTTGAGTTAGGCTACTCGTACAGAGCAGCTAGGTGGCACAAGATAGAGCATGGGACTAGAGTCAGGAAGACTCACCCTCATGAGTTCAAATCCAGTCTCAGACACTTACTAGCTGTGTGGTCCTGGGCAAGTCACTTAATCCTATTTGCCTCAGTTTCCTCAATTGTAAAATGAGCTGGAAAAGCAAATACCAAGTCACTCCAGTATCTCTGCCAAGAAAACCCCAAATGAGGTCATGAAGAGTTGGACATGACTGAAACAACTCACACAGGCTTTAGGAGCAATCAAGTAATGTCTTTGTCTGGAAGCCACATAGAATCACTAGAAAGCTAGTGACATTTAAACGATGGGTCTTTTTTTCAGGGAGAGACTTGAGGTTAAAACCACTGCACAATTTCCCATATGCAGTCCAGCTTGTTCTCCAGCTGAAGTGTTTGTTCAAGATACGTGAATCAATTAACAAGAAATTTGCATTATCCATCTAAATGCATAGAAGCAATCAATCAACAAGCATTTATTAAGGATCCACTATATGCCAGGGACTGTGATAAGCACTTGGCTTACACAGACAAAAATGAAATGATCTTTGCTCTTAAGGAACTTATATTCTACTGGAAATATTCTGTGTGCATGCATAAGTATTTATAGAATAAATTAAAGTAAATATAAGACAGTTAAGTTTAAGGTAGTTAGTAAAGCGGGGCATTAGTAAATGGAGAGATGCATGAGGAAAGGCATCGTGAAGGAAATGGTGCTTTGTTGCCTCTTGAAGGAAGCTAGCAATTCTTTTAGGTGAAAATGAGTACATACTAGCTATGAGGGATGTCTGGTGTAAGCATGGAGATAGGAGATGGATGATTATGTGAAGAACAGAGAGAAGTCCAGTTTGTCTGGACCATAGTGTTTGGGAAGAGAGTAAGGTATAAGGAAATTGGAAAGATGGTTTGGGACAAAGTTGTAAATAAACATTCTTTCTCACTTGGATTTCCTACATGTGATTATGGATTTCAGTTAGGAGGTTCTATTATGAGCCAAAGTGTGATGGAATACCATATGATAAAGCCTGGTCTCCCAAAGGTAAAAAGGGTATGGGGAGATGTGGTGAGTGTTCTACTTGGAAGGAGAAAGGCATTATATGGAAAGAACAGCAAAAACAACAAGAAGTTTGGCTGGATTGTAGAGTATAGAATGGGGAGTAAAACATGTCTGGAAAGCTAGGTTAGGGTCACTGTTTAAAGGGTTTTAAACATCAGATGAGTTTGTACTTGGTTCTAATGAAGCCACCAAGGCCTTGGGCATCACCATTTCCATGGGAAAATAAACAAACAAACATCTTTGACCTTCGAACTGAAAGTGATCTCTGCTTCCTTAAATTGTTCACAGAACTTTTCTTGGACCTCTCCTTTGCATTTGCCTTACTTCATGTATATCTTTCTCTATCCTGTGCCCTCTTTCTTTTCTGCTTCACACCATTATATTGGAAACTCATGAAGAGCAGATTTTGTATTATAGCTCTTTTTCTTCAAAGTGCCTTTCACACACTGATGGTTAACAAACATTCACTGAACTTGTTGAATAAAAGTGAATTCTTAGACAAGAAAATCCCAAAGCCAAAACCTTGATGGTGCACAGGACTATCCAAAACAGCTAGACAGCTGTCTCTTTCCTCTTTCATTTCAAGTACCATCTGACATGAAAACAGACAAAATTATCTGTGTGTTTGGAGAAGTATCAATGGGGCTCAGGATGGAGTTTCTGAAAGTTAAACCAGTTTGAAAGTGTAATAGAACACTGAAGGCCCAGACCTTTTCAATTGACTCAATCAATTAAAGGTATGAAATAGGTATAAACAAGACCCAGACACCTTTTTTAAAAATAATCAACCAAAGGCCTAAGCAATCAAAAAAAGGAATAAAATACTTTTGAGCTATTGATTGAAAGTGACTGATGCCACATAGGAAATATTTTGTGGGTTGAGGAGAGTCGTTGAATGTGAGGTTTGTATAGAAATAACCAGCTAGTTTGAAATTTGGGGATTCAAGAAGCAGGCCAGCCTAATGGTAGAACAATTCTGGTCAAACCTCTGATAGAGAATTACTTGGAAAATGATTAGGGCGACAAAGACTCTTTGCCCCTTCCTCCTTTGACTAGAGGATAACCTTGTGAACTTCAAAAGTTCAGAATATTTGGACTTAGCAGGGTCCCTAGAACAGCAGTGTCTAATAGCAACTGCATCAGGAGCTGAGGACAAACCAGGCACATTGAAGAAAGTCAATTTAAGGATTCCACAAAGAGCCCAGCAGAAAGTTACACCTACAGTGAAATTTTATGTGGTCTCCATGAAGGAAGAAAAGGGCTTCCAATAGTCAGAAGCTATGAGAGTTCCACTTTGCCTGATGAACTCTCCAATATTGAACCCACATTTCCTTTGTCTCTACATGTACTTGTGGGAGAGTGCATTCCAGAATTTTGAGAGAGGGGATATTTTATACCAATAATTCTTATTATACTACTTTATCTGGCTTTTATTTATTTTGATAACTATATTTCAATAAAATTTATTTTCTTCTAAGCCTATGGATTTTATTTTGTGTATTTAAAAATATTATTTAGCGACGAGGTCACCAAGCTTGAACAGAATGCCATAGGGATCTATAAGACAAAAAAAGTTAAGAATTCCTGTACTAGAGAAAGTTGATTAATCTCTCTAGGTCTTTAATATGTCAAATAAGGAGGTCAGACTAAATGAGATTTTTTTGCCTTTCCAGTTGTAAATCTAAGATTCCAGTAATTGGAATTGGGCAGCTAGATGGTGCAGTAGATAGAGTGTCAGGCCTGGAGTCAGGAAGACTCATCTTTCTGAGTTCAAATCTGACCTCAGACACTTATAAACTGTGTGACCTTGGGCAAGTCACTTAAGCTTGTTTACCTCAATTTTCTCATCTGTAAAATGAACTGGAGAAGGAATTGCCAAACCACTCCAGTATTTTTGCCAAGAAAACCCCAAATGGAGTCATGAAGAGTTGTACATGACTGAAATGACTGAACAACAACAAAATTGACCTGTGGCCCAGCCTGCATTGTAGAATTTGTATGACTTAGAGCATGTGTTCCCATTGCTCCTCCACAGTTGGAGAGTGATGCCGTTAGTTAGGATTGTTTTGATGGCTTCACGCTCTGTGTGAGGGTTTTTTTTAAAACAAACAAACTAATTTTTGTGTCCTTGACCCTTTTTGCCAGTCTTTTGTTGCTCTTTTCTCCTTCTCAAAATGTTTTTAAATATATAATTTTTAAAATATATATTTTTAGAAATACAGAATAAGATACATGGGATTACAAAGGAAATCAAATGTTAGTGAAAATAAAAATTGATGAGGTCAGAGTTGGGAGAGCTCGTTCATCAAATGTGAAAGAGTTCACTTAGACCTTCTCTGTAGCCATTGGGAGCTTTATTGACACAAAAGCAGTGAGTGGCCTGAGATTTAGCGAGCAGCTAAACAAAAGGCACTGATGTAGGGAACGGACCAGACCTATATAGAAAGAAATGGCCTGCAAGGTGATTTTAGGGTTTCTTATGGGGTTTGGAGATTTAGGGATAGGATAAGCCTTACAGGATAAGGACACAGGAAGATGACACAAGATAAGAGAGACTGGATACAAGATAAGGGAGACTGGAATCTTGGAATTTTTATGGCTCTGGATGGGAGGGAGTGACTCTGGATGGGAGGGAGAGAAAGAATTCTATGGTCCAAGATAATGATAAGTTTGATGGTAACTCAAGATAAGTGGAGGAAACTTTAGGATGATCTCAGACTCAGGAGGGGCCTTACAAGGTCCCTAGGGATGCACATCAAAAATGATTTTTTTTCATGCATCCCCTGAAATTATCCTTTGGGACTCTGTGAAACCTAGCTTTATGCTACTTAATTGGAGAAGATAGAAGGCAGACTGAAGATCAAGAAGGAAGCTGGCTTGCAATACCTTCTATGTTTAAAATACTTAGTAGATGATGAATAGTCTTCTCAATGTTAACTCTGGTGGGGTGGAGCCAAGATGACAGCTGGAAAGCAGGGACTTGCATGAGCTCCCCTCCAGGTCCCTCCAAAAAACCTATAAAAATGGTTCTGAACAAATTCTAGAGCTGCAGAACCCATGAAATAGCAGAGGGAAGCAGGGCTCCAGCCCAGGATAGCCTGGATGGTTGCTGGGTAAGGTCGATCACACCTTGCTGGGATCAGGGGGGAGCAGAGCCCAGCGTGGGCTGCACCCAGACCAACCAGACTGGGAGCCAGGCAGAATAGGCCCTAGTGCCCTGAATCAGTGAGCTGTGGCAATGTTAACTCTGCTGGTTGAGCTTATACATGTGGATAATTTCATTTCCAAGAGATAAAACCAAGAAACGGAAAAAAAAATTGAAATGAGTTAACAGATTTTGTTTTATTTTACTTTAGTTGTTTAAATTGAAACTGTTTTTATATTGATAACAGTTTCAATTGAATAAGTCTAAATGGAAGTTTCTTGTGTTTTGTTATACTTGGCTGATTCTTAATAAAGTTAGAAGTCTTTATCATTTACCAAACTTTGTTTTGCTCCTTATATTTGCTCCAGGAAACCTAAACTCCAAGGCAAAACAAAACATTACATAACCAACACAAAGAACCCATGTGTTGGTTGTTCTTTGGTGCATTCATTTTCTAATCTCAAACTGATGCTGCCAGATTTAAAAAAAAATTTGAATACAAATGACACATATTTGGTCAATTTGATAGTTTGAGTTCATTTGTTTGTCATTGGCATTTTGAATAATCTGATGATTACAGACTGTACAAAAGGAAAAAAAATATGAAAAAAGTCAATTTAGTTAAAACTGGTTACTGTAGGAGTTGTACTGCATACAGGTGGTATTGTTGAAGTTTATAGAATGGATTAAACTTTAAAAAAGGATATAAATGTAGTAAGTCTACAATAATCTTGTACTTTGATGCCTTATAAATCTGTGGAGATAGGCCTGAGCCTTTAAAGGCCTTGCATTGGGAAGATAAGCTCTGACATATCCTACCAAATCAGAAAAGGCAGGTTCATGGATGGTCTTCATGTCTGGCATCTGAAGACTAACCAGATAGAGTTGTGGAAAGGTGTCAATCTTCATCATCTTCATTGAAATCATAAATGTTTGACATGTTGAAGAGAACGGAGTCAGATGCCGTAAAATCAATTTCAAATGAGTACCATAAATCTTCCATAGAGCAATGAGGTGGGGAGTGGAAGCTTCAGAGCCACCAACTTTTTTATTTTGTTGGAGGAGAGAGTCAGCTCTTGTTCTTGAGCTACGATAAAAATGATGCAAGTGAGCTCAAGTTGAGACTTACAGTTTAACCAGCAGATAAAGCAGGGTTTTCAAATACTGTACCTGAGAAGTCCCACCAGAAAAAATGTTAACAAAACTCAACAGGCTACTAAAAGTAACATTATTGAAGCAATATTGTCATGTGGAAAAAAGTTGTTAAGTGTTTCTCTGTGACATGATAACAGCTGTAATCAGATGATAACATGACTGGATGGTCTCTGAAGTCCTTTCCAGCCTCAGAGCTATGGCGCTTTGGTTTGTTAGAATTCCACCTGTGCGCAAAACATACAACTGTGGCTTACTGAGTGTTAGTACAGAACTAGATAGCTCAGGGTAGGATAGGTTGATAGGGTAGATAGGAACACAAGTAGTTGAGAAATGAAGAAATAAGATGATGGGAGAGGATTTTTTGTGGGTGTAGGATGAAAGAGGTAAGAAACTTGTCTGACTTTTGTTTTAATCAGCACTCATGGAACTGATTGACTGTCATCAAGAGAAAATTACAGTCATTGTCCTTGAAAAGTATTTCTTCTTCTGTTAAATAGTGATAGTAATTATAGGTGTGGTATTTCCAGGTGGGGAAGACAGATGGTGAAAGTCAGTGGTCAAGTCAACTAGTCTACAATCACTGATTAATTACCTACCACATGCCAGGCACTGTGCTAAGTGCTGGGAATGCAAAGACAAGTAAAAACAAATCCCTTGCCTCAAATGGCAGGGCTGTCTCCCTCTAATGGGGGAGACAAGAAGCAGACAACTATGCATAAAAAAGATATCTATCTCTGTCTCTGTCTAAAACATACACACACACGTATGTGTGCGTGTGTGTGTGTGTGTGTGTGTGTGTTCATGCTAAGTTGGAGATAACTTTACAGACAAGGCATTAACTTTAAGGAGGATTGGGAAAGTCTTCTTACAAATGGTGGAATTTTAATTGAGCCTTGAAGGACAATAGGGAAAAAAACACCTTTCAAGTGTTCACATTGATGATAACTGTGGGGCTTCTGCATGGGAAAGGGAGTCTTACTGTACTTATCTTTTCCTACTTACCTGCTCCCCACCTTGACATTTCTGCCTTATTTACCTGTACCATTTACCTATTTACCCTACCTTGCCCTGCCTAACTTAGCTACCCTACCTGCCTACCTATTCCTCTCTCTCTGATTCCCTAAAAATCAGTTACACAGAACAAAGCATACTTGTTCTTCCTGATGCTTGTTAGAGAGATTTGTTCCTCTCAGCTATTCACACTGGCAGTGGGATTAGATCAATACACCTGACAGCCTCATCCAGGAACTTGAGAGCTTATTGTAGACAGCATTGGTCTCAATGAAGATTGTTGTGACTGGTTTGGGGTGTCTTGGCTTAGACCCCCTAAATTCACTATCCTTGGAGAATTTGTCAATGACAGCAATCCACCTGCCTAAACTCTTTAGAAAAAACAAAACAAAACCCCAATACAGCCTGTGAAATTGACAAAGATGATTAGACTCAGGAATACCCAATACAGGAAGAAAAATCTCCTATAAAAAAAAGGAGTCTTTGGAATAATAATAATGTCGGTAATTATGAATTCATGTTTCTATGGGGGCCTTAAGGTTTATACTATACATTTCATATGACAGCCCTGTGAATTAGGCAGCACATGTATTATCACCATTTTTTAGAGCTTTTATTCCTTCCTTAGTTATGCCTCAAGGATGCAGAGTCATTGAACCTCAAAGAAGTTAAGCAACTTGTCTAGGATCATTCAACTAGTAATTATTCGAGCTGGGACACTATGACCTCAAATCTTTGGACTCTAGGCACAGTGCTCCTATCTAGACACCCTGAATTTTGCTTTGTTTACTTGTAATGGAATATAATTGTTTGGTAAGAAATAATAAAGGGGATGGTTTCAGAAAAACTGGAGAAGACTTATATGTACTGATGCAGAGTGAAGTGAGAAGAACCCAGAGGACAATTTATACTCTAATAACATGGTAAAATTAAACAACTTTGAAAGTAGGAAGAATCCAATGATAACCATGATTAAGTGGTGAAAAATGTCACCCATTTCCTTTCGGAGATAACAGAATAAATACAGAGAATGACAAAAACAATTTTGGACATGGCCAATTTGATAATGTTTTTTGCTTGATTATGTATATTTGTTATGAGAGTTTTAACTTTATTTATTTGTGTATTTTGGTGGGAAAAGTGGGAGAGAAAATAAGTGTTTGTTAGTTGAAAAATTACAATTCAATTTAAAATAATTAGTATTTATTCAATTTAGTAAAGTTTTCAAAATCATATAATTTCATCATATTTACTAATATTAATCAATCGACAATTACTTGTTAGCATTTATATAGTACTTTAAGGTTTGCAAGGCATGTTACAAATATTGTCTCATTTTATTAACATACCAACTCTGGGAGTTAGGTGCTATTATAATTCCCATTTTATAGATGAAGAAATTGATGCAAAGATTAAGTGACATGGCCATACAGTAAGTGTCTGGGGCTGGTTTTGAACTTATCTTCCTGACTCTAGGCCCAGTGCTCTAGCCACTGTGTCCCCTCTTCACAGTCCCACAAATGTAGCTTATGGCTTTCATTATTGCCCTGTTTTGTAGATGGGCAAACTGAAGCTCCAAGAAATTAAGTGACATGCCCATGATTACAAAGATGGTAAATGACAAAGACAGGATTCAAACCTGTGTCTTCCTGACTCTAAATTCATCATACTTCATGCTACCTCTTACCATGCTAGTTAGATTCTTACTGTTAATAACCAAGTTGGTTAGATGGCTGCACCACTAGCTGTGTTCCTGTTTTAGGGCTTTCCTATTACATGGCTGCAGCAGAAGGGCTGACTGTCCACACAATCCAGCTGATTCAGCTAAGCTTAGTACCACCTAGGACACCTTGTGCGCAATTATTTTGCTAGCTGTTCACATCATCATGGAAAGGGTTTTTTTTACCAAAGATTATGAATTTGGTCATTTTGACTATTAGTGAGTTTTGCAGGACCGTGCCATACATGGAAAATCACAGCACATATAATGTTGGGTGAGCTCTTTTTTCCTGCCATGGTGACTTATACTAGTCTTGCTCCTTGCTAAAGGTGACAGAGACTAATTTGGGGTGCTGGGGGAGAGTTTTGTCTTCATTTCAATTCAATGACATATTAAGTGCCTAATATGTAGAAGTTATCTCACTAGATAGTATATAAAGAAACATGAAAAATCACAAAGTTTTTCCCCCAAAGGAGCCTGATATATTATATAGAGGTTATAGCATATACAGAGGAAGCTATATTTCAATGCAGTGGAGAGGTCCAGCTAAAGAGTTACAAGGAATTTGAAGAGGGAGGTTCAATTGAGGGAGGGTGGTGGTTCCAGCTGATTCAGCTAAGTTTAGCACCACCTAGGACACATTATGGGCAACTGTTTTGCAAGCTTTTTGCATCATCAAGGAAAGATTTTGTTAGTTTTTTGTTTTTGTTTTTTAACCAAGGATTATGAATTTGGTCATTTTGACTTTTGCAGGACCATGGCATACACGGAAAATCACAACACAAACAATGGTGGGTGAGCTCTTTTTTCCTGCCATAGTGACTTATACTAGTCTTGCTCCTGGCCAAAGATGGTGGTGACTAATTTGGGGTGCTGGGAGAGAGTCTTGTCTTCATTTCAATTCAATGACATATTAAGTATCTAATTTGTATAATAAGTCATCTTGCTAGATGGTATATAAAGAAACATGAAAAATCACAGAGTTCTTCCCCTAAAGGAGCCTTCTATATTATATAGAGGGTATAACATATACACGGCAAGCTATGTTTCAATGCAATGGAGAGGTCCAGCTAAGGAGTTACAAGAAATTTGAAGAGGGAGTTTCAATTGAGGGATGGGGAGGATCCAGCAAAACTTTATGGAAAAATTCACATTAGAGTTGGTATTTGGAGGAATAGAAGCATTTCAATAGTCAGAAATGGAAGTAGGAAGGGCTGAGTCTGTTCCAGGGATAGGTTGCAATGTGATTAAACACATGGTGGATGGTGAGGATAAGAACTGAAGACAGTGAGAAGTACAGTTTGGCTGAAATATAAATCATACTAAGGGTATCCATGAGAAATAAGGCAGCGAAAGAAGACTTCTGCATTGTGGAAGGTCTTGAATATCATGATAAGTTGACACTTTATTTTCAATGGGAATTCATCAAAAAGCTCTCAGATACCTAAAGTCACATGGGATGCTTTAAAAGCCTCACTATCATCATCATCATCATCATCATGAAACTGGATGTTAATATTTGCCCTTTCCATAGCCATGAATCTAGGGATACCAACTAACTTGAAAGTACTGTGATACAAATACTTGGTGCAGTTTTCTTTCATTTATTGGTGAACAAACATTTGGGCAGCTGAACTAAACTGAACATTGATGATATAAATAGAGACTTAGAGAAACTTAAACATCCCCTGTAAGTACACATAGGCTAGCTCTACATACTTTATTTTGACCTGTTCCTCTTGTCCCTGTATATCTTCATCCTTAGATTGAGTCCTTGTGGCATCCTTAAGGTTCAATTTTATTGCAAAAGTCCAGTTTCCAGTCAGTCAGTGATGCTAATTATTTAATTTATATACTTTAAATTTTCTTCATGTATCTTTGAGATTAAACTTCTGAAACTGTAGATCTTGGGTAATTAGCATGAATTTATCTATTGCTTGTGAAATACTTCACATTGAAACCCTCCATCTTTCAAGTTGGTCTACTGTCTCTGGTACATATCCTACAATGAAGATCCATGAAAGCAAAAGAGTTCAAAAGTAATGAGATATAATTTAGCTTAAAATATGTTTAACTATAGCTTTTTGTATTTAAATCACCATTATTTTCCATTCCATCTCTAGACTGAGCCCTTACCCCCAGCAAAAAATCTGTTTCAGAGACTCGGTCTCCCAATGTGTTCAGTGCTCTGTCCTAGTAGTCACTCACCTCTATGACATGAGGGATGAAATATATTTTTATCATCTCTTGGGACCTTTATTAGCTTTTCTTTTCTTTATAATTCATGTTGTTATAATTGTGTTTTTTTGGCTAAAATTGTTCTTTTGACGATACTTACTTTGTTCTGTATCATATTATATGAATATTCCCACCTTATCCTGTATCCTCATATGTATCATTTCTTACTGTATAATAACATTCTGTCATATTCATGTATCATATTTCCAGCTTTTTATTAGCATAAACAGTGCTACTAAGAATATTTTTGTACCTATTGGACCTTCAGTTTCTGCCTTTCACTTTCTTGCATAGCGGTAGGCTTGCTAGGTCAAAGTGTATGGGTAGTTTTGGAACATTTCTTGCATAATTCTAAAATGAAATCCAGAATAGTTTGATCACTTTACAGCTCCACCAATAGTATGTCAATATACTTGTCTTCCCACAGTCCCTCCTACCTTGACTGTACCTTTTTTTCATCTTTGCTAATTTCCATGGAATGAGGTAAAAACTCAATGTGTTTTAATTTGCATTTCTCTTACACATGGTGAGTTAGAGCATATTTTCATGTGGTCATTTATAGTTTTTGGATCTTTTGAATACTGTTTGTTAATGGATTTTGACCACTTATCTCTTCATGGAATAGCTCTTTGTGCTATATATTTCTGCCAAATCACTGTATATTTTGTACATCAGGTTTTTTTAGAACTACTCTGTTATTTGATTTAAATATTTTTCTGTTCTACCATTTCTCTTAAAAAACCCCTGCTTTTATTTATGGAAAAGTATTTTCATAGAATCATTCATCTAAAACTAGGGTGGACTACAGAGCCCTTTTATTCCAATCCCCATATTTACAGATGAGGAAACTGAGACCCTTGGTGATTAAGTGACTTACTCAAGATCATGCAGGTAATAAGGGCAAGTAACACAGGTGTGATGTAAATCTAGATTCTCTGACCCTCTCTGGAATTAGTTTTCTTTATAGTAAGCTATATCATGCTATGTTTACAATTTCATGTTGTTAAAATTGTGAATTTGTTAAGAATGTTTGGTTAAGGATGTTCTCCCTAGATATAGCTATAAAAGATACCTCATCTCACACTTTTTTATATTTTTAAAATTTATATAGCATTTCATATTAAAGTTGTGTATTCATTTTGAGCTTATTCAATATATTGGTCTAAACATAATTTCTGCTTAACTTCTTTCCAATTTTCTTAGCAATTCTTGTCAAAAAGCAAGTCTTCCCACCAGTAATTTATATTTTCAGGTTTATTAAATACTGGATTACTGTTTTTAATTGTTTCTCTTTCTTGCTTACTTTGTTCCACTGATCTATTTTCCTGTTTTTTTAAACCAGTAACAAACAGAATTGATGACTACTGTTTTATAATATTATTTGAGGACTACTAATGTTATATTCCCTTCCATTGTATTTTTTCTCATTATTTCTATTGAGATTCTAGACTTTTACTCTTCCAAATTACTTTTATTATTTTTGTTCAGTTCTAAAAAAAGTATCCCCCAATTCAACTGAGATAGAACTAAATCTGTACATTAATTTAGGTAGTATCATCATTTTTATTATAGACCTGGCCAAATGATAAGCAATGACTATCTCTTTGACTGTCTTCCTTTATTTATATAGTGTTTTTAAAGTTGTATTTATATTAATTTTTTGAATTAATCTTTTTCCCCTATTTTATTTTTGCTACTATTGGTTTTATTTTGCATCCTTTAACTTTACAGTAGCTATTAATTAAATTTCTGTCTTTCCTTGTTCTTTGGGATTTTCTAAACAGAGCTTCATATCATCTGCAAACAGAGATAATTTCATCTCCATTCTGGTGATGTTTATACCTTTGAATTTGTTTTATTGCCAAAACTGGAATTTTTTGGACTGCATCAAATAATATTTGGAAGAAGAGCCATACTTGTTTCCTTAGATTGCATAATGTGTGCTAAAAAACCTATCAAATACTTTTCTAATTATTTTCTGTGTAAATGCACCTATTTCTGAGATCTTGTCTGGCTTTCATGGAATGTTACAGTGCATGAAAAATGTTGAGGCTGTTCCTATTACTTTGCCCCATAAATAAATAGTTAAAGTTCTTTATCTTTATAGTTGTATAAAGTATTCTTTTGAACTTGAGGCTCCAACCAAGTGAGACTCCATCCTTTTTCAGGCCAACCATACCTCTAGGAAACATTGAAGGTATTCAAAGAAAATAAAGTTATAAGAATAGTACATTAGAAAGATTGAGCCATTGTTAGTGTGGTGGATTTTCTTCCATGTATCTTGAAGTACAGGGTCCTTTTTGGGGGCCCTACTGGTCCACATATGCATTTGAGATTTGGAGCCCACCCCAAGCCTGGCCCTGGACTTGGTTGGTTTAGTGGAGATGAAAGAGTATCAGTGGCCTGAGGTAAATTTTGCCTATGGACCAGTAAACTTGCAGTCTGAGGTATAATAGTCTGATGCTTCACATTTACCCTTTACCAGAGGTGACAGAATAGTGGGGAATCATGACTAGTCACTGACCTTTCCAAACTCAGGGAGTACCACAGTGAGTTTGTTTTATTTAAACCTTTCAAAATTTTGGAACACCACAAGAAATAAAATATCAGGATTGGGGGTTGTTTTCAGTCACTTTGCCTATGGGCATTTGGAATTCTACAAGGCTTTACTCCTATTTGGCAATAAGATAAAGTAATGACCAAAGTTCTCCAGTGCTTATGGGTTCAAACTGGTAATTTCACCTGCCCATGGATGGTGAGGATTGGAACGTCTGGTTTAAACCAGTCAGGAAGATTCAATTTGGATCTTGTACCAATACACAGTTCCAGCATATATAAGTTGATGTTGAAACTGCCTCATGTAATTGGCAAAACTCAGATGAAATCAGAACTTGAATCTGCTCAATTGACCAAGCATTGTGGGTATACAAGAGGATAAAATTAAGTTGTCCTCAGAATGCCCTCCAGAGATGCCGTCATTTATCCAAAATGAATGAATGCCTTATTTTCTCATCATGCCCCTTTTAGGCTAAGAGCCCTTTAAGAAATTACTGTGAGTCCATGATTTTCCTTCATCATTTTTGAAATTCTGATTAAATAGCATCATTTCTAGAGGCCCTACCTCTCAACTGAAAGACTTTCCACTTGGGTTGTCTTGCTGGATTTTAGACTGAAAATCCTGTGTATTATTTAATTTGGGTTTCTGTAAACCTCTGCTCCCTCCTGGTTATTTTTCCATTTGGGACACCTTGGCTGGCTGGACTCTCTCAGCCATAGAACCTCAGTTTTGTCACTAATGAGGGCACTGCATCTGCCGTCTCTCAAGCTTTCTGTTTCACTGAATTCTGACAGCCTTTTTATTCAAGTGTGACTCAGAACACAGCATATCACTCAAATATGCTTTCCATCAGTGCTTTTACCACAGGAATATCATTGATCTCAGCAAGATAATTAGCAACACTGTGTTGACTTCTTTCTTCTTGTGTGGTAATCACAGACATTTTTTCTTCTTTCAGGGTGTTGTTTCCATGTGGTACGTTTAGAATCACAAGGGGTTATATGAACTCTTGCCATTATGTTCTTAAGAAGACATTACTATACAAATAGCCATCTCACCTGTCTGGTGTGATCAAAATGGATCACTGCCCTTCTCAGACAATTCATAGATGCTTAGTGACACATGCTTCCTGAATATTTTTTTCCTCCCAAAATGTTATTTGTTGTTATTTTATGGGATCATGAGTTCAGAGCTGGAAGGTTCCTTAGAGATTACCTAGCCCAACTCCCTCATTTACAGACTAAGAAACTGAGTCCCAGAGATGTATTTGCCCAAGTTCACAAAAGTAACAAGTAGCAGAGACAGGGATTGAACCCAAGTTTTTTGAATCCAAATCCATTGTACTCCCTTACCTTTCTTTTATTATGTTTCCTAGATGCATATCAATCAATCATTAAGTATTTTCTAACAGTACCTACTGTGAGCCAAGCCCAATGCCTGACACTGGATAAAAATACAAATAGAAAAATACAAAGAATGAAATCATCTGTATCAGCAATGAGCTTATATTCTAATGGGGGCAACCACAGATGACATAAAAATATCTAGCACACATACAAAGTTAATATATATATATATATATGTGTATATATATATGTGTATATATATATATATATATATATATATATATATATATATATATAAACAAAAAGTAATTGAAGACAAAGTAATATGGGAGGAAGGGTACTAATGGGTGCTGGGTAGGGATCAAGAAAGGCTTCATGAAGATGGTACCTGAGCTATATCTTAAAGGAAGAGGACCCTAGGAAGTAGAGAGAAAGAGGTAGTGCATTTCAGGCATGGCGGATTGCCAGTGAAATGCTTCAGAAGATGGAAGATTGAGTGTCATGAGCAAAGATTAGAGAAAAGGTGAGTTCCACTGGATTGTAGAGGATGTCTTAGAAAAGTAGGTTGGAGACAGATTGTATAGGGCTTTTAAAGCTAAACAGAGAAATTTCTATGTGATTCTGGAGATATTAGGAAGCCATTAGAGTTGGTTGTGTAGGGCAGTCACAAAGTCAGATTTGTGCTTATGGAAACTAAGCATAGCAGCAGTGTGTAAGATGGACTAAACTGGTGAGATACTTAAGGCAAGGAAACCATTTAGCAGACTGTTGCAATAGTATAGATGAGAGGCAATGTGGGGCCTGAACTAGGGTGGTAGATGTGTGAATGGAGAGAAGGGGTCTTATGCAGGAAATGTTGTGAAAGTAGAAATGGCAAATTCTGGCAATTGAATAGATAGGTGGCTGATGGAGAGTGAGGAGTCAAAAAAATGCTAAGATTATAAACCTAAGACACTTCAATAATGGTGATGCCTTCTATAGAAATAAGGAAGTGTGAAAGAAGAAAGAATTTAGGGAAGAAGATGACGCGTTCAGATATGTTAAGTGTAGCATAGTAGGGTCTCTATCTTTTAAAAGCTAATAATGTTAATTGTTAGTATGTATGGCAAACATAGAACACCTACTTCAAGAATCCGTAAAATAAGAGATATT
This sequence comes from Trichosurus vulpecula, assembly GCF_011100635.1. Classification (NCBI taxonomy): domain Eukaryota; kingdom Metazoa; phylum Chordata; class Mammalia; order Diprotodontia; family Phalangeridae; genus Trichosurus; species Trichosurus vulpecula. Next base: position 267,021,195 of record NC_050573.1, on the reverse strand, counting down.
TATGGTTCATCTGCCGTATATTAACATCTTTGCTAGTTATTCTGGGGACAGAAGCAGCACTAGTCACGGTTCTTGTCCTTAAGGAGTTTGCACTGTAGTCAAGGGTGTAATGTTCCTGTCATTTTTTAGGTTGATGTGAGTTCTGGGAAAGAGGGGGTTCCTAATTACCTTATGTCTGAACTCTTCTATTTTTCTGATTTAATGCTAGCAGTGATGAATAAGTATTACTGATTAGGGTAGTATGCCCTGCAGAGATGCAGGCTTGGGACTTCAGGCTAGAAACTAAGAAACATCAGGACAACTCTATAAATGTGTTATTTATGTATAAGAGAAATGCATTCAAAGTAATATTTAATTCACTGTATAAAACATGATTAAATTAATCAAGCCATGCAAAATGCATTGTAGGAAAAACAAAAAATATAGAAGTTATGTATTGCATTACTAAACTTGTATTATATGCTTCACTTATAACTGATTTAGTATACTCTCCTTTCACTTATATGCACACAGATACACAAGCACACATATGTACATGTGCTCTCACAGAAAATCCATTAATAGTTTTTTATTTTTTTATTTTTTTACCAATTTAAAATTTCATTTATACAACTAGATCTGTGATGAACTGCCTTGCTCTACTTTACTTCTTCTGTATTCTGGGATACAGCCAAACTGGCCTTCTCTTTGTTCATGCACATGATACTCCATTTCCCATCTTCCTCTCATTGTACTGGGTGATCCTCATCCCTGGAATTATCTCTCTCTTCACTCCCACCTCATAGAATCCCCTTCTTCCTTCAAGGTAGATAGAACTTTTCCTGATCCACCCCCTTCCCAATTGTCAGTATCCTCCATGTCAAACTACCTTAAAATTTAACTATTTGGAATTTATTGTCTTTATATTTATTCTCTATATGTTCATATATGTCCTTTTTGTCTCTCTTGTTAGAATGTGAGCTCCTTGAAAGTGGAAATTATTTCATTCATCGTATTTGTATCCCCAGAGCCAAGCATAGTACCTAGCAGATAGTATGTGTTTAAAAAATATTTACTGATTGACTATCCTAATGCCAGCTTGTGGGTGATAAGGCCTGGTATTCTAGTTCCAGTTCTGTTAGTAGATAGCTGTGTGCTCTTGAGGAAGTTGAAAACTTATAGGGTGGAACAAGATCATTTTCTAATGTCTCTTCCTGCCCTGAAATTCTAGAAAACCTTCAAATTAGCTTGTGCCAATTGCATAAACCCATTTTATCAGCTGCAAAATGAGGGTAGTACCTATCCTCATAGCAGAGGTTATGAGACCCAAATAAGATGCAGTATTTATTTACTTCTAAATTAATTTTTTAGCTTACAGCATTCTGTTCCACAAGCTTTTGAGTTTTAAATTTTCTCCCCTTCCTTCCCCAAGATGGCATGCAATCTGATATAGGCTCTACATATACATTCATATTAAACATATTTTCACATTAGTTATGTTGTAAAGAAGAATTATAACTAGTGGAATGAACCATGAGAAAGAAGAAACAAAACAAGACAAAACAAAAAGAGAGAACAAATAGTATGCTTCAATCTGCATTCAGACTCTGTAATTCTTTCTCTGGATGTGGATAGCATTTTCCATCATGAGCCTTTTGGAGCTGTCTTAGAACATTGCATTGCTGAGAAGAGCCAATCATTGCACAATGTGGCTGTAACTGTGTATAATGTTCTCCTAGTTCTGCTCTCCTCACTCAGCATCAGTTCATATAAGTCTTTCCAGGTTTTTCTGAAGTCCTCTTCCTCATAAGATGAAGTATTTAAAAGTGATTTGAAAACAATAAAGTATAAATATATATTTTGCTAGTAATTACTAATTATTATTGTTTATGTAGAATCCACAGACTCACAAGATCTCATAACTTGAAGGGATAGTAAAGACTACCTAATCCAAACCATACTTGAAAAGGAATACCCTCTGTAGAAGGCATTCTTAATCTGGGGTCCATAAACTTGTTGTATTGTTTAAATATTTTGATAACTGGACTTCAATATAATTGATTTCCTGTGCATTTCATGCATTTAAAACATTATTCTGAAAAGGGATCCATAGATTTCATGAAGCCTGCCAAAGGGGTTCATAATAAAAAAAAGTAAGAAAGTGTGCTCTATAATATTCCCACAGGTATGCATCTAGTCTTTGCTTAAACATCCAGAATGGAAGTGAATTTACTTCCTGAGGCAGCCCATTCCACTTCTGAATAGATTTAACTGTTAGGAGGTTTTTCCTTTATAGGGATTAGAATCCTACCTCCCTCAATTAACAAGATACTCTCTGCCATGATACATTATAAGATGAGAATGTCTCTTTGTACTGGGTTATTGAAGCAGTCAGTCAATCATTCAGTGGGTATGATATGTGAACAAAGTTTTCTTCAGTCCTTAGGTGTGAACCTCTTTGATTAGGTCAAGAGGGAAAAATGTGATAGACTAACCAAATAAATGAGCCATGCCTTTTGGAGCTTTAAAAAGTATACAAATTCCAGTTGTTCCTCAGTCCAAAGGGAGTCCAACATGATAATAGAAAATGTCATCTCAGGAGTTGAGTATTCCAGTTTGAATCGAGCCTGTGAGAGGGAAACTCTCTGGGGAGGAAGAGAATTTTATGGCAATTTTTCTTATTCCATTTTAATATATATGTTTTTAAAAAGCCAGTCAAAACCTGTCTGGCTGATTAACGGAGAGAAGTATAAATTTCAAACTTGTACTAGAAAACATAGACTCTCAGAGTAATTCCTAGAACCCTGAAAAGAGAGCACAGTAGACAAAGAAAAAAAATAATGGTCCAAACTTGCCTACAACTGACATGAAATTGCTTACTTGATCATAGAAAACAAAGAACTTTAGGGGGACCTGGCAATAGGAGTAGTTGTTATCAGTTCCTCTATTGTCCATTGTAAATGGCTTGAATTGGAAGAACAATGTGGAGACCAATTTAAAAAACAACAAACAAAACAACAAACAAAAGCCACACAAATAATGCCTAATCTTTGCATGAAGAAAAAAAACCCCATATTCATGGACAGAACAATACAAAGACTGAAACACTGAAGACTGAGAAAAAAGGTAATTTTATTGATGAAAAACACTTTTGCACACTTTTGCAGTCATGGATCTCTCAAAATTGTCAGAAATCCAAATGAGTTTGTGAGATGTGGGCACTTCCATTAGACTGTAAAACATCCACCCTCAAAAAATACTTTGGGGATTTTCATTTCCAGGCTCTAGAGGTTTAGAAGGGAATGATAAACTCTGGTAAATATGTTGATACACTGAGAAACAGAGTTTTCCCTGAATTATTGAAAATCCCAAATGGAGTTAGAATACTGCAACATGATCTTGTACCATGCCACATGTCATAAAACGTTAAGAGATATATTTAAAAGATACAGTTAAATATGCTTCAATGGACTCACCTAATTTGAACTCTGTTGAAAACCAATAGCTACTATCAATGCTAACCCTGGAAAAATCAACTCTTTGTCAAAGATAGTGCTAATATCCAATACTATATAAAGTGTGGATTCATAACGAGGAACTTAAAAATGTCAAAATCTCATGAACTCAATGCCAAATTGTCTCAAACAAGTTGCTATACTAAAAGGAAGATACATTTCATATTAAAAGTTCTTTAAAGATATAAAGTGTAAGGTTTATTGTCAATAAATTTAAATATTTTACTCTTCCCAATTAATTTACACACCACCGTTAAGAATCTTAGATATGGATGTGAGTATAGGTGCAGAGGTAGGAAATTATGAAGAATATTTTGAGAGCAGTGAGTGGAGCAGAGTGGTTGAAGCACAGAGAATAAAATTAAATGTAGTTGAGATAATGCTTGAAAGGCAGTTTGGATACAGATTGTGGAGAGCCTTTAATGCCAATTCAAGGAGTTTGACCTTCATTCCAAAGGAGATGAAGAACCATGAAATGGTTTTCGTCAGTAAAATAGATAAAATAGAACCATCGTTATCTTCAAAATATCTCAAGTAACTTGAAAATTTAAAAACATAAACCCTAATATTATTACCTTATATTTATTCTTTTCTTCTCAGGGATCAGTAACCAATCCCTTTAAAGAGAGGGCATAAATAGTAGGCAGGCCAGATTATATAATAAATATTTGATTCAATTTCAAGGTCCTCCTTTCTCCCTCTCCCCTATACACAGGCAATAGTAAGATCCCAAAGAAAATAAAAATAATGTATTTCACTAAAGGCTTTAGCAAGGGAAGTAATGATAAAATAAACTGTACTGATTACCCTTTTAATGATTACCATCTACTGCATTTGTTCCTAATGAGTCCAAACAATAATTTTAGCACCTGTCTAGTCAGAGACAATAAATGTTCCAAATGTGTTCATCTTTGAAATCTACTTGCAAAATTTTCTAGATATTCCACAGTACATCTCAAATGTTCTTTTTTGATATGTCAGTGTTGTGATTGAATTTGAATACTAGATTGATCCAGTTACTGAAACCATTTTGTTACTTAGGATCCTCTATTTGAGTTAGAAAAGAGTTTAGGGGTCACCGAGTCCAACCTCTTCATTTTCCAGATGATCAAACTGAGGCCCAGAGAGATTAAGTGACTTATCTATTTTCACATAGCTAGACTTACACATTATCACAGGCAGAGTTTGAACTCAGGTCTTCCTTAATGCAAGTCCACTACTCCTATCCATTATTGCAAGATTTGCAACATTGTACCCCATGGTTGAAATTGAAATTGTAATGCACTGATTTTGAAGATTAAAGTGGTTTCATGGATCTGTGATCTCATGAATGTAGGTCTCCTCTCTACTAATGCTGATTGTAACCTATCTTTGCTTGTCTGTCCTGTACATCTTTTGCCCATGCCATCTAATAAGTTTGCCACAGGCAAACTAACGTAATGGGAGTCTTTTTTTTCTCTTTTCCCAGTGGAGCACAGAGGCTGCCTATTGGTTTTTATTCTATTTTGCCATGTAACCATTCACCTGTTTCATTTATATTTTTCTTTGATGATCTCTGTTACTCCAGTTATCCTTTGGTTCTAATGTTTTACAAGCTGTTTATATCTACCATGTGCCTGTCTATTGTCCACTGGTTAATAATTAAATGCTTAAGAGATTCCTGATTCCATTGGAGTTCATATTCTCTTCCTCAGGGACGCTAGGATACTCTACAACTTGGTAGGTGGTCTTTAAGAATGTTTGTGGTTGAGAAATCCATCACCCTGAGGGTAACTTGGTTTAGTGTCTATGAATTTCTCTAGGGCAGTTCTTGAAGATGGACACATTGGAAGCATTGAACCATTTCTAGCCTGGTAAGACCTCTGAGAGCTAGCATGATGTTAGATGATCCCTGAGAACTCAAGGTCAATTCCATACAACAACTGGCACTTTAATGTGTGCAAAATACTATATCTCCTTAGTTGAGCTTTACAATAACTCTGTATAGTAGATGCTAATATTATCCATTTTACATATGAGAAAACAGGATAAGAGAGGTTAAGTGATTTGCCCAAGATCACATAGCTAGTAGGTATAAGAGATATCGGAGACATGTTTTGAACTCAGGTATTCCCAATCCCAAGTATAGTCCTTTATCCACCATACCACCTAACTGCCAACATCAAAGTGGAGACTTTAGTGGAGGGAGAGTACTATTATTCTATTAACAACATCAACAAGAACCACCCTACCCCCACTAACACTGCCACCTTAAATAGCTCTCTATTGCTTTCTTAATGAAGTTCAAATTATTTTGCTCAGCATTTGAGGCCCATCACAATCTAACAGCATCTTACCTTTCCAAACATTTCATATTATTCCCCTCCATACACTCTGCAGAGTAGACATCAGAACTTTAATCTGTACCTTCAACATGGCCTACTTTTTTTGAAAACCCAATTTCAATGCTGTCTTCTCCATAAAGCCTTTCCTGATTCCACAGTTGGTAAGAATTTTCCCCCCTTGGACCAAATATCACTCTATTTTGCACCCCTCTAGTGCACTTATGGGCAGCTAGCCAGTATAATATATACAGTGCTGGACCTGAAGTTAGGAATACTCACCTTCCTGAGTTTAAATCTGGTCTCAGACACTTAGCTGTGTGACCCTGGGCAATCACTTAATCCTGTTTGTGTCAGTACTTCATGTATAAAATGAGCTGGAGAAGGAAATAGCAAACCGTACTATCTCTGCCAAGAAAACCTCAAATGGTGTCATGACTAGAATGACTGAACACCTCTGCCACCACCAAGTAGACTTAGGGAATTATAATAATTTTAATTATCTGTATACATGCTCCATTTTACATGTAAGGAAGCTGAGGCCAACAAAGGTTAAATGACTTGCCCATGGTCACAGAGAGCCAAAACTTACATCTAGGTTTTCTTACTCTGTCTTGAATTCTTATCACTGAACTACACCATCTCTTTTAAAAAAGGTGACATGTCACAATTATATCTCATTTGATACTCACAACAACCCTTGGAGGTAGGTGCCACTATCATCTCTGTTATACAGATAAGAAAACTGAGGCATACAGGTCAAGTTGTGTGTCGAGGGTGTGTCAACAATGTTGCTAACGGCTGCTGTGGGTGTGAAAGACCAACAACACCAGCACACAGAAGAGCTGTCAGCACAGGTTCTTTGATCTGCTTTTCTAAGGAAAGCAACCTTAAGGGGTTAACAATCTCACTTTAATCAAACATACATATGTAATTCACTTAGTTTAGGGGGAATTACGAACAGAAAATATCAACAGATCAAATAACACAAACCAGTAGACAGGCTTCTAGTTTTCTGTCCAACATCTCAGTACGTAGTTACCAGGGAAGCACAACATCTGGGTTTTCAAGCTGAGGAGCTCCTTAACAGTGGCTAACCAGAGTCTCATCTGGTCAAATCACACAACACTCTTCCAGTGAGTGAAAGCCCCAAACAAAGCACTAACCTATGAATTTATATACCCTGTTCAGGGTCAAAAGGCATCACAACCATGCAACTCAAACCTGTGTGAACTAGGCTTTCCCTTGAGTAAGCAGGTCATCAAAGACTCCCTATTTAATCAAAGAAACAAAGGCCAGACTCATCAAAGGCACTTGATTACCTAAGTGCTCCAAAAGAGAAAACAGTAAAAAAAGTCCCACCTTAATTACCAATACGCAGGGTCACACAGCTAAAAAAAAGTATCTGAGAGAACTGGCTTTAGTCTTTTTCTGTCCAAAGTTTTTATTAGTGATTAGAGAACACACTTAAATTTTCATGTGACATGGTGAGGAAATGCAATGCTTAGTGCAGTGCTTAGCACATCATAGGAATACAATAAGTATTGACTAGTTAATGTATAACATGATGGATTCATGATTCAACAAGAACTCAAGGAACTGGAAGAATCCTTTGATTCAAAAAAAAATTGACAATTGTTAAGTCCTTCGCTTGAGTTGAACAAGAACAACAAACAAACAAACAAGTGCACAAGTCAAAAATGTGAGGATATGTGGGTTAAAATGCACAGACATATTTTCCTAGTGCTTAACCTAGTGCCTGGCACATAGCTTTCATTGTTTAGATATTTTTCAGTCATGTTTAACTCTTCATGACTCCATTTTGATTTTTTTTTGGCAGATATACTGCCAGTGGTTTGCCATTTCCTTCTCCGGCTTGTTTTATGGATGAAGAAACTGAGGCAAAGAGGGTAAAGTGACTTGCCCAGAGGCACAGAGCTAGTAAGTATTGGAAGCCAGATTTTAACAAGGAAGATGAGTCTTCCTGATTGCAATCCCACTGCTATATCCACTGTGTTACCTGACTGCTGTGACTACCAGCAGGTGCATAGTAGTCATGTAATAATTTCTAGCTAACAGATTGATTACTAGATATGAGATTTTGTTTTTCCTATGGGACTCTGTAAATGATTCAAAAACTCTGCCAGAGTCATTTAATGAATTGGACACTCAATATGAATAAAAAATTTGATGTGGTAGGCAAAAAAAACCAGACAAAAAACCCCTAATGCAATCTCCAACTACAGTCATGGAACTATAGTGTTCAGAAGGAGGCAAGCAATGTCAGTACTCTCCTGTGCGTCTTGGTCATGCTACATCTGATATATGAGTTTAGTTCTGAGAGCATTCAGAGAAAATGAATCAGAATAATGAGGACACTTGAAATTATATTGCACAAGGATTGGTTGAAGAAAATAGGGATATTTAGTCAAGAGATTTAGTGGAGATGTATTTGTTGAATTTGGCTACTTAAAGGATTGTGACTTGATTGAGGGATTAGTTTGTAATGCCTAATCCCAAAGGGTGGTACTAGGCCTAATGGACTGATGTTACAAGGAGTCTGAGTTTAGTTGACTATAAGAAAAATAAACCTTATAAAGTGCTATGCAAAAATAAAATTGTCTGTTTCATGAAGCAGTGAATTCCTTATCATTGGAGATTTTCGTGATGAACACCTGTCAATGATGTTGTAGAGGGGAGTCATACATTAGGTAGGGATTGGAGTAGATGACTTTTGTGATCCTTTCCAACTCTAAGATCCATAATTTCTAGATGAAACAATGAGATTTTTAATTGAAATATTAGGATCAATTGATAAAAAATAAAACAAAGCTACACAGTGGCCATTGTGATAATTGGTTTACATAGCTTTGGGCATGACTGAAAGAAAGATTTGTATTGTAGGTGAAGAAATGACTCCAAGGTCTGGTGTCTCCTTGTTATTCTTTATCCTTCCTTTATCTAATCTCCTAATATGCAAGGGTCAGATGTGTGAGTCAGAAGCAACCTGGCCAGGAAATCCCTTTGAAAACTTGTAGAGAGAGTCCCTGAGACATTTGGAGAGCCATTCTGGAAAATATCTCTTCTCCAGTGGCTTATGTTAACTCTGCCTTAACTTTTTTTTTATTTTCTCAGCTCTAGGTGCTGAGGGCTCTGACTTAAGGAATCCATTAACTTGTCAATGAACCACTTCTTTTAAGTTCAACCTGAAATCCAAGGAAATTGAAGTAAAATTATTTTGTCCTAAAATGGTTCTTAAGGTCTTTATTTATTATCAAATAGCATTATGGAAAATGCTATAGTCTGTTTTGATTTTTAGGCACCTCCTTATGATTTTTTAATGACTATCTTTGTATTTCAGATAATACTCAGGTCTGATTTATTTGGTAATGGGTTTATTTTCACTAGAAGTCTTCAAGCAAAGCCTGGATGATCATTTGTTGAGTATGCTATAAAGAGAATTCTTGATCAGGTAGAGTTTGAATTAGACACTTTTTATGATCCTTTGTCTACTCAGAGATCTGGGATTTCATTGCTAAAGTCAATTTTATGACTGTTCCAGGGGATGTAAAATCTGAAAATGCTTAGTGTGTGCTCTCTCTCTCTTTCTCATATTCTCTCTCTCCATCTCTCCTCCCTTTCCCCCTCCTTCCCATTGTCTTTGTTTCTCTCAGCCCTTCTTTTTCCTTCTCACTAATTCTTCTTCTATGTCTCTTTCACTCTCCACTTCTCTCCTCCATATTTCCTATCACTCTCCCTTCTTTCTCCACTGCCTATAAATAGGATTGCCAAGGAGACAGGCATCTAATGGGGGGAAATGTGCATTGAACAATAGAAGAAACAGATAGGAGACTGCCCATTCTCTTTACAGGTCAGCAGGTGGCATTTCCTTATCATTACTTGAAAGACTATTCAATAACAGGGTATCTATTAGCTAACAGTATTGCTGTCATTTAATAGTATTGGTTTGGGACTTTGGTCAGAGAACCAACATCATACTGCTCTAGAGTGAGTTGTCTGAAAATAGCAAATTCCCAAATCTATTTTTTTTTGTTGAGGACAAATTAGTTCAGAGTTTGAAAATATCTAGCTTTATTTTTTTTCAGAAATGAATTGAAAGATGTTTTTTTGACAGGTGAATTGAGTTTGACTTTGATGCCAAAGAAGTGCTTTCCTGTTTCTTTAAGAAGTGAACAAAATCTCTGGGAATTTATTTTCTTTGGCTGAAGTGGTTTAAATTATTCCAGGTCTTAAAGTCCAATCCTTTCAGGCACTATGGTTCCTTCCAAACTAAAGACAGTATTGAAAGATAAAAAATTCTCATGCTTATCTAATTCCTAACACAATTGAAATCAAAACCCTTTATTTTAGTTGCATTTCTTTTATAAGCCTTTCCCATTTCAATCACAATATTATGCAACTTGTTATAACTATGTAATTATGCTAAAGAATATTGTGTCTGCTGGACATGTTTAATAATATCCAACTTTTAGAAATTCCCTGATTCTCCTTTTTGAAAGGAAGAAAAAAAACCTTTGTTACTTTAAGTGGAAATGTTAAATTCAATTTCCACATGAAATTGCTCAATTTAGAGTCTTTGTGCACTGTAGTTATTCTGTAAAGTTAGTGGGAATTAATACAGTATAACAGAAGGAATGAATCTACTCAATGACTCAAACACCCTTTCCTTATTTCATAGCTAATAGAATTGCAAATTGATTTTCAAAACTGTTGGACCAATTCACAGCTCCACTAACAGTGCATCAATATGCCTTTGTTCCCATACACTTCCAATATTTGTCACTTTGTTCTTTTTTCATCTTTGGCAATTTGATGGGTGGTGAAGTTATAAGCACAACTTCAGAGTTGGTTTACTTTGCATTTCCATTATTAGTGATTTGGAGCCCTCACTTTTCTCATCTATAAAACAATATAGCAATTTCTATAGTACCCAGCTATAACAGTAAGACAAAATTCATGACCTAGAAGAGGGCTGTGGATATTCCTGAGTGGTTTGGAATTGCAAAGTATAAGGCATTCTCTAGTTAGAAGGCAGAGAAAGAATAATATTTATTTAGATTCCAAAGGATCAAATCCATGGACCAATGCCCCAATTTGATATAGTAGCAATAATATTCCAAAACAGGCAATCCCACTTCACTGAAGTAACAAGGAAATTTTAACAAAATATTATAGCATGGAACTAAGCCATACTGTAGACCTCCCTGTACTGCTAGGGCCTTCTTATAAAAAGATCACTCATGAATCCTTACTCATTGCCTAAAGGATAAAGGATAAATGTCTGAGACTGCTATTCAAGGGCTCTCACAATTTGGTCCCAATTATTTCTCTAGCCTAATCTCCCATAATATTCCCCTAAATAAACCTTCCATTTCAACCAAACTGGTTTACTCATTATTTCATGAAAATGCCTTGCACATTCCAACTTTTCTGCCCTTGCTCATGAGGTTTATTACTTTCTCAACAGGACTGTATTTTCTTCTCCCATATCAACATCCCATTCAGTTTCTAGGACCCATCTCAAACCTGTGTCCTCCATGAAACCTTCCCTGAATACTGAAGCCAGAAATTTTCCCTTCTCTGAATTTCTATAGAACTTATGGCTTGTACTGTTGACTAGACACTTTTAAACTTCTACTTTACATTGCACTAGTATTTTTGTTGAATGTACATAATGGTCAATGTAGAATGCCTTCCAAACTAGGTTCAAATTTTCCAGAGAGAAGGATTCCTATCTTATCTACTATAACCTTTGGCAGAAAGCTTTAATCATTGTAGACATTCAATAAGTAATCATTGATTAATTGATCAATATTATCTATTTAAACAGGGATCCTCTAGACATATTAATTTGATTGGGATTGCGAACCTCATCCTACGAAGAATTATCATAGTGGCTTTGAGGCAATACTAGAACCATGCTACAAAGGCAGTTCAGTTAGTCCATGGCCTTATAGACCTTTAGTTTGATATTATAGAGCTTTACTTTAGTTTAGAACTTGAAATTGAAGCTCACAGAAGTCAATTGACTGATTATAAGCCACAGAAGTGAACATCAGATCTAGAATGAAAACTCAGGGAGGTCTAATACCTGAGCTCTTGAGCAATCCAGAAAAAAGATAACCAAAGCCAGCCAATTACTAACTTTACGATCCTGGACAAAACATTTAACTGCCCTAAGACTTAGTTTCCTTATATGTAAAATGGGGGTGGGGGAGAGGATTGGTTAACAGGGCCTCTAATATTCCTTCCAGTCCTAGAACTATGATTCTATGAATCTATGGGCACAATATGGATATTGCATAATGCTGAGAGGGAGCTTGAGATATAAGAAAAGCAGTTCAGGAAGAAATGACTGGACTTGATAACAATTGGATTCGAGACATAAAGTAGAGAATATTTTGTCTGATGAAAGAACTCTCTCAGGGATCATTTCTATTATGTGTTACTAAAAGTGGAGTTAAAAAGTGTGAAGTAAATTCTTATCGACTAATCTTTCTGTATATGTACCACAGAATACAGAATCTGGTGCAGGAAATATGAAAAATAGGCTGTTACAAGTAAATGATCAATCTCCATAGATTATACATTCCTGTATCATTTGAAAAGTCACTTCTGACAATGCCAGAGAAAGAAGTAAAGAGAGCAAAAGAGAATTTTGCCCCTCATTAGCATAACCACAATGATAACTTACATTTATATAGTACTTTCTGGTTTTCAAAGTTCTTTCATATGAATCTAAGAAAAAAAGAAATCCAAACAGAATATCTTTAGTTGCAAGTTATGTCTTTGGAGGACCAACACAACAATGGAACAGTTTAGTCAATGTGATTTTTTTTTGCCATGCATACTGAAAAGGCATTTTATTAATCAATCATAGAATTTGGCACAAGAAGTAGTAGAAGTAGTAGCAATAACAGCAGCAGAAATATCAATATCAAACATTTACATAGCAGCTAGATGGTACACTGAATAGATAGTTGGACTTAGAGTCAGAATAACCCAAGTTCAAATTTGGATCCAGAAACTTACTAGGTATGTGACCCTTTGCCTTAGTTTTCTCATTTGTAATATGGGTATAGTAATTGCACCTACCACCCAGTGTTGCTGTGAGGGTCAAATAAAATATTTATAAAGCATTTTGCAAATGTTAAAGTTCTACATAAATGCTAGATATTATTTTTTCACATGTTGTCTCAAATAATCTCCAAAATAGGCCTGCACTGTAGGCCAGCTTCTATATATAGAAAAACTCTATATGTTTCATTCCATCAGAGGGACCCTGAGAGAATTCACTGAAGTGGAGCTATTCAGGAGATGCTTTCAGCAAGTCTATAGAAGCTCAGCTTACATTCCAATACTGTTTATTTAATTACAAAAGCAGTCATTTTATCCAGCTCTGCAATAGCCTTCAGAACATAAAATAAAAGAATAATGGTAGAATAGCAACTTACTCTGAGATGATTTCTACCCAAACTCTATCAAAAAGATGAGATGATTAAGACAATAATTATGGTATTAATTCACATTTATGTACTCTGTCAGAATTCTCCCCTCACAACAGTTTGATAATATAACTAGTACTAGTATTATTATGACAATTTCAAAAAATGAAGAAATAAAAGCTCAGAGTGATTTGCCCAAAGTGATATAACTATGAAGTGCCAGAACCAGTACTTTTCACTCAGGTTGTTAGGATCCAATCTAATCTTTCTAATTATACTACCAATACATGGAGTTGCTCTAAGGAAAGTGATTTGGAAGACTTGAAGTTTCATATTAATGTGTTGTGGTTATTATCTTCAAAAGGAAATCACACTCTCAGAAAAGTAATGTAGAAATTCTAATATAGCACAGGCCATCCCTGTTGAGTAACTCTCCATGGTCCTGAAATCATGTTTCTACCATTTGATTAAATATGGGTAGTGATAGTGGTGGGCATGTTCGACCTCTGCTTTATTACCACACTGAGATCATTTACTCATCATGAAAAGCCCTAATTGAAAGAAAAAAAGACTGAAGATAATAGCTGTCTTCAAGGTATTGGAAGGACTATTACGTGAAGAGGTATTAGATTTGTTTTGCTTGACCCTAGAAGGCAGAAGAGCAATAGAGATGTGTATGGGGTGGCTGGAAACAACTTTTTGCTTCATATAAAGAAAAATATCTTAACAATAATTCAAGCTGCTCAAAGTATAAGGGGAGATTTTGGAAGGTGATGAGCACAGCACGATAATAGTAATGGTAGTAACATATTATACTTCTAGGATCCAAAATTAATTGATGTGGGTACACTTCTCACATGTTAAGCTCTTTCCTGCCTTAGTAGATGTCTTCATGAGCTACTGAACTCAATAAAATCACCTCCTGATTGTCAGAACTCTCTTGATGAGTCTGTGTGCTTCAGTGAACTTGTCCTAAATGACAAACAAATAGTTCAATGCTGGGCCCCTACAGAAAACCTTTTCAACTTGCTAATGCTTGTACTTGATTTAGCTGGCATATTGAGGGTTAGCTCAATTCTGTGATAAAGAATCATAATAGGACTTTGGCAGAACATGAATATCTTAATTCGTAGTTGTCCAATAAACAGAGTGCCTGCTATATGGTAAAACCTTGATAAGCTGTGTTCAGTGTTATATGCTTTTAAAAGTACTTTCATATCACAAGTGTCATAGACATGAATAGCCATGTCTTTTCCAACAGTGTAAAGTATAGTGGAATACAAACAAAATCCTTACACAGGTGTCAGAGAACAATAAATTGTAGTCTAGATCAGGGCTGTCCAAATCCGGCCTGCAGGCCACATGGGGCCAGCAGTGCGATTTATGTGGCTACCTACAAGCATAGAAATTTACTTAAATGCTTTAGTAAATGAAGCCGAGCTCCTGCAGAGCTCTCGCTAAAATGGCAAATCAAAATGTATTGTCTATTGTTTCATTAAAAACCTGAGGTTGGATGACAGCGCTGGTCTAGATGAATAATAGAATCTCTAAGTTAGTATAACCTCAAAGGATACTAGGCCACTCCATATCTGAGCAGAAACTCCTTGTACAATATTATTCAAGTATTGTAATGGTAATCCAGTCTCTTCTTGAAGTCTCTAGCCATAGGGAGTTCATACCTTTTAAAGAGTCCATTAAACTTTCTGACAGATCTAAATGTTTCCCCCCATTAAATTAGCCTAAATCTGCCTCTCAGCAATTTCCCTATTGTACTCCTACTCCTACCCTCTATGAAAAAAAATAAAATTTTTTTCTATCACATGACAATACTTCAATTGCTTTTAATTGGAGATCGTGTATACATGACTCCACCTCTTTAAGCTAAATATCCCTAGTTCCTTCTATTTGTGTGGCATAATTTCCAATTACCTCATGATGCGGCACTTCCCAGGGTTTGGCCATGCCTTTTAGAAATTGTGGGTGTCAATGAGAAAATCCAGTATTTCTTGTGTGGTCCAACAATGTTTGAATACAATGGAATTATGAGCTCTACTGTTCTCAACAGTTTTAGTTAAACCCCAAATAATGTATTTTTTGCCTTCCATATAATAGTTTACTCATATTGAACTCGTATCTTAATAAACATATATTTTTATATGAGCTATGAAGTTTTCCCCAATCTATACTTGAGTTTAATTCCTGACTCTATGTATTAAATTTTATGTTTAAGTCTACTAAATTTCATCTCACTGTATTCAACTCACCATTCCATTTTTTAGACATTTGGATGTCAGTTTTGTTATCCATTCCAGTTTCATTTCATCTGCAAATTTAATAAGCTGACCATGGTATCTATGTTTTCATCCAGGTCATGGATAAATATGTAGAACAGAACAGGGAAACAGATGTAGCCCTATGGCTTCTCATTTCATATCTCTGCTCTGATTGACAGAAAATATAAATTTCCATACTTTGACTCTGGTCTGTCAATCAGCATTAAATATACAGTTAATACACTATAATCAAGCCCAGATGCATTCACTATCATTTGCAACTTAAATACCTCACTGAGATATGATTGTAATATGTTTATGGCATTCTCCTGATCTGCTTGTATATAATATTGTTTTACTTCAGCAAGTTTATCATCTTTTGCACATGGAGATTCCCACAAAGGGTGCCCATGGGGACCCTTAAAGACCTATTTGTTGTCTTAACCATGCAATAGAACAGAGGTTTTAACCTTTTTTGTGTCATAGGTACATTTGATGGTCTGGTGAACCCTATGAGCCCCTTCTCAGAATAATATTTTTAAATATATGAAACAAAATATATAGGTTTATAAATGAAATATATTGAAATATAATTATTTGTCTCTGTTGTCTATCTATCTATCTATCTATCTATCTATCTATCTATCTATCATCTATTACACCAAGTTCATGTGCCCCAGGTTAAGAATCTCTTCCATAGGTGATCTATCTAACATATTAGAGGTCTTCCTATGTGACTACCAGTATGGTACTTGGCCTGCCCATATGTTGTTCTTCCCTTTCACTATACAAGAAGCCAATGTACCTTTCTGGATCAAATCTTTTATTAGTGCATACCAGTTATTATTGATTGAATTTCTCTATTGCTATTTGAGTAACATAAAATTTTAATACTTGGAAATGTTGCTATTCTATGAATCATAATCAAATTATATCATTGGGAGAATATTGATGTTAGGTATTTTTGTCTCAGGGCAGGCTAAGAGCAGGAATTTTTGAGACTGTTTTGCAACTTTGCAATCAAAATTTTTAGTTCATCCCATCTGCAATGTTTCTCCAAAATATATGTACTAATAGGCAAATTCGATGGATTATCTATTCTTTTAGATTTATTCTTTTCTCTTAACAATATTTTATTATTTAATATTTTAGTTTTCAACATGGATTTCCACAAGATTTTGAGTTACAAATTTTCTCCCCATTTCTACCCTCCCTCCATTCCCAGATGGCATATATTTTGATTGCCTCATTCCCCAGTCAGCCCTCCATTCTGTCACCCCACTCCACCCCCATCTCCTTTCCCCTTACTTTCTTGCAAGGCAGGATAGATTTCTATGCCCCATTCCCTATATATCTTATTTGCATGCAATAACAACTTCTTTTTGAGTGTCTGCTTTTAAAACTTTGAGTTCCAAATTCTGTCCCTTTTTCCCTTCCCACCAACCCTCCCTAAGAAGGCAAGCAATTCAACATAGGCCACACATATATCATTATGTAAAACACTTCCACAATAGTCATGTTGTGAAAGACTAATTATATTTCCCTCCTATCCTGTCCCCCTTTATTAATTTTCTCCCTTGACCCTGTCCGTTTTCAAAAGTGTTTGCTTTTGATTACCTCCTCCCCCATCTGCCCTCCCTTCTATCGTCCCCTTTTTTATCTCCTTCCTCCTTCTTTCCTGTAGGGTGAGATACCCAATTGAGTGTGTATGTTATTCCCTCCTCAGGTCAAATCTGATGAGAGCAATATTCACTCATTCCCCCTCACCTGCCCCCTCGTTCCTTCCAACAGAGCCGCTTTTTCTTGCCACTTTTAGGTGAGATATTTTACCCCATTCTATCTCTCCTTTTCTCACTCTCTCAATATATTCCTCTCTCATCCATTAATTTTATTTTTTAAGATTTTAACCCTTCATATTCAACTTGGCCTGTGCCCTCTGTCTATATATACATACATACATATATATATATATATATATATATATATATATATATATATATATATATATATATATATATAAAAATACATATATTCCCTTCAACTACCCTAATACTGAGAATGTTCTCATGAATTACACACATCAACTTTCCATATAGGAATGTAAACAAAACATTTCAACTTTAGTAAGCCCCTTATGATTTCTTTTTCTTGTTTACCTTTTCATGCTTTTCTTGATTCTTGTGTTTGAAAATCAAATTTTCTATTCAGCACTGGTCTTTTCTCTGAGAAAGCTTGAAAGTCCTCTATTTTATTGAAAATCCATATTTTGCCTTGGAGCATGATACTCAGTTTTGCTGGGTAGGTGATTCTTGGTTTTAATCCTAGCTCCATTGACCTCCAGAATATCATATTCCAAACCCTTCAATCCCTTAATCTAGAAGCTACTACATCTTGTGTTATCCTGATTGTGTTTCCACAATACTCAAATTGTTCTTTTCTGGCTGCTTCCAGTATTTCCTCCTTAACCCGGGAACTCTGGAATTTGGCAACAGTATTCCTAGAAGTTTTCTTTTTGGAATCTTTTTCAAGAGGCAATCAGTAGATTCTTTCAGTTTCTATTTTGCCCTCTGGTTCTAGAACATCAGGGTAGTTTTCTTTGATAATTTCTTGAAAGATGATGTCTAGGCTCTTTTTTTGATCTTGGCTTTCAGGTAGTCCAATAATTTTTAAATTATCTCTCCTGGATCTATTCTCCAGGTAAGTGGTTTTTCCAATGAGATATTTGACATTGTCTTCCATTTTTTCATTCCTTTGATTCTGTTTTATAACATTTTGATTTTTTATAAAGTCACTAGCTTCCACTTGCCCCAATCTAATTTTTAAGGCAATATTGTCTTCAGTGGTCTTTTGGACCTCCTTTTCCATTTGACTAATTCAGCCTTTTAAGGCATTCTTCTCCTCATTGGCTTTGTGGAGCTCTTTTGCCATTTGAGTTAGTCTATTTTTTTAAGGTGTTGTTTTCTTCAGCATATTTTTCAGCATTTTTTGGGTCTCCTTTAGCAAGCCATTGACTTGTTTTTCATGGTTTTCTTGCATCACTCTCATTTCTCTTCCCAATTTTTCCTCTACTTTGCTTACTTGTTTTTCTAAATCCTTTTGGAGTTCTTCCATGGCCTGAGACCAGTTCATATTTTTCTGGGAGGCTTTTGATGTGGGCTCTTTGATTTGTTTACTTCTTCTGGCTGTATATTTTGATCATCTTTGTCACCAAATTCTAAAGTCTGAGTCTGAGTCTGAGTCTGTGACCTTTTTTGCTGCCTGGCCATGTTCCCAGCCAACTACCTGACCTTTGAGCTTTTTGTCAGGGTATGACTGTTTGTAGAGCAGAGAGTGCTTTGTCCCAAGCTTTAGGGGCTGTGCTGCTGTTTTCAGAGCTACTTCTGCATGGCAAGCTCTGTCACACTAGCGCTCCTCCTCCCCCAAAAACTGCCAACCAGGATTGCAACCCAGATCCAAGCAGGGGAAAGCAAGCCCTGCACTCCTGCTCTGGTCTGCCGCTTGATTCCTCCCACTGTGTGAGCCAGGGACTCCAGAAGCAGCTGACACTGGAGCTCCACTGCCACACCACCTCCCACCTCCAGGTCTGGTGGCTGGACCACTCTCTAACTGGATCTAGCAGTTTACCCACCAACCTGCTCTGTGGTCTTTGGCGTTTGTGGGTTGAGAAGTCTTGTACCTGCCACAGCTCAATGATTTATGGCCCTAAGGCCTGCTTGGGGTCGACTCCTGGTCTGCTCTGTTCTGGTGTGGCCTGTGCTGGGCTGTGCTCCGTGACCAGCACCATATGATAGACACTTCCCAGTGACCATCCAGGCTGTCCTGGGCTGGAGACCTGCTTCACTCTGCTGTTTTGTGGGTTCTGCAGCTTTAGAATTTGTTCAGAGCCATTTTTGCAGTTGTTTGGAGGGATTTGGGGGAGAGCTTAAGCAAGTCCCTGCTTTCCAGCCCCCATCTTGGCTCCCCTCACCCTGTATTATTTATTCAAGTGCACAATTGGAACTTCTTTATGCTTCTTTTAGGCTGATCTCTTTTGAGTGTTCATGGATCTAATAACTGCGGCATTGTAGATCATAATGCAGTCATCACAATCTCATCACCAAAGATGTTTATCTGAGGAGCCTCATTTTTCGTATTTGGATTCTGCAACAAGACATTCTCCATGACAATAGTAAATTGCTTTGGTGAATATATAGCTCCCTGTGTCTTTGTCTGGCTTGATATTGATCATGAGATCACTGAACAAAGTTATGTATGGAGTTATATCTAGATAGGAATCTTTTATGATCTCAATATATGCATGGGATACATATTGTTGGCGTGACTTTAAGGTAGTACTTTGCTCTATTAAATCAATATTTTGATGAGAGTGATCCTAAGAACTTTCTGTTCCATCCACTCCAAAACACAGTAAATCTCACCATTTGATTTGTCCTTTCTTGCTCTCTGGCAGCTAAGTATTGCTAAAGACAGTTTAACAATCAAGCTATTTCTAGTGACTATAAATCTGTGCTGCAAACCTCATCTAAATACTTTTGTTTCAGTTTTTCTGTTTCATACTTATTGATTCTCTATGCTGTTATACACTTCAAATGTTCTAATTTTTTTCTTTCTCTTAAGCCCTTGAATGACCTTTTACTTTCAGCCCACAAGATAACTTCAGTGCTTCAGTACGAACATTGAGGTGATGGGATTTCCTTCATGTCCTTTTCTCAAAATATCACCCATTATCTCTTCATTCCCTCTTGTCTCCTAGGGAGTGATGTCCCTACCTTTTTCTAGGGCTAATACCTCTAATAGTGCTTTTTATTCCATCCACTTCTACCTCCTCCAAGACTATTCCAGGAATCACCCCCTCCCTTTTTGTATCGTAAGTCTCTTCCTTTCCATTATCCCCTTCTAAACTACCTATAAAGGTATTCATTATTTCCTCTAATCCTTATAAAGGCTATCTTTGAACCTTCTACCTGACTGTATTTACTGTACTGTCTTTCCCCTTCTCACTGGACCAAATTTCTTTTAAAAGTAGCATATGTGAAATTCTCTACTTCCTCATTCCACAATTTTTTCTCAACTCTTTGCAATGTGCTTTTCATCTCTGCCATATACTGAAAGCCCTCCCAAATACCTTTTCTTCATCTAATTAAATCTCAACTAACAAAATCTAATGTAAAAAACTTTGCAGCATTTTAGACTTCTCTACATTATTTGAAACTTTTGGCCCCCATCTATTTCTGAATACTCTCTCCTAGCTATACCAGCCTAAATGAAGTAGAAAAATATTACTCTGAGAAGGGGGCCTTAGGGTTCACCCAACCATCAAAGGTACCCATGACACAAAATAGGTTAAAACCACTGCTCTATTTCATGGTTAAGAGAATAAGAAGGACAAGAACATCTTGATGTTCTTATGGGCACTGTTGGAGGGACTCTCCATATACAAAAGATAATAAATTTGCTGAAATAAAACAGTATTCTACACAAGCAGATCAGGGGAACGCCAAAAACATGTTACAATCATATCTCAGTGAAGTATTTAAGTTTCAAATGATAGTGAAGGCATCTGGGCTTGATTATAGTATATTAACTGTATATTTAATGCTGACTGACAGACCAGAGTCAAAGTATGAAAATTTATATTTTTCTGTCAATCTGAGCAGAGGTATGAAGTGAGAAGCCATGGGGCTACATCTGTGTCCCTGTTCTGTTCTACATATTTATCCATGGCCTGGATGAAAACATAGGTACCATGGTCAGCTTATTAAATTTGCAGATGAAATGAAAGTGGAATGGATAACAAAACTGACATCCAAAGGAGATATTGGGGGAGGCAAATCTCATAGGAGCAAAACCACTGCCACCATCTTGGCCACTCTTTCTCTTCAGATCAGGGTGGAAATAGTTCAGGAGAGTCTAAGAGCCATGAGAATTGCAATGCCTCCTCCCCACCAACACTGCTACCAACATAACCCCTATAGACATCATCTTGGGGAGCAACATTTGTATTTTCAAGTGTCTAAAAATAAAACAAAAATAGATGTGTTTTTATCAAAATAAATGGCATTTCAAAGAATTTTCCTGCCACTATACCCTAAGAACCCCTGAGTCTTTCCATCTGACTTGCAGATGAAATCTCCTTTATGTGATACCTCCTTCAATTAGATTGAGAGTTCCTTGAAAACAAGAATTATCTCAATTCTCTATTTGTATCCTCAATGCTCAGCATATATAGTAAGTCCTTAATAAATTCATTTATCTATTTATGCTGAAATGCCACATTCTCCTTGTTCTTCCACATATTTAAGTATTCCTTCTGTGTCTCCACCCAGTCTTCACCTTCCTTAAGATAGACTCCTTAAGGTCACTGTTCCCTAACATTCTATTAAATTTCTCTTCTGTCTTTATGTTCTCTTCCTTAGACACTTCTCTCATTCTTATCATTTTCAATATAACGTCTTCACAGACCTGTGTCTTCATCAAATAGATATCTTTCAAATATTTTATTTATTTATTAACATTGATTTTTTTAAAAATCCAGTTCCAAATTCTTTCTCTCCCTTCCACCCCTCCTCCGACCAATTGAGAAGGCAAGCTATATGATATATTTCCATGCTATCCATGTCACAAAAAGGAAGAAAAATAAAGTAAAAAAAATTATGCTTCAATCTGTAGTCAGATTTCATCAATTCCTCCTCTGGGGGTGGATGGCATTTCTCATTGAAAGTCATTCTGAATTGTTTTGGATCATTGTGTTGATCAGAGTAGCTGAGTCTGTCACCCTTAATCATCATTACAATATTTCTTTTTCTGAGTATAATATCTGGCTTTATCCACTTTGCTTTGCAACAAAGTCTTCCCAGGTCTTTCTGAAAATGTCCTGCTCATCATTTCTTATAGCACAATAATACTCCATCACCATCCTATAACGCACCTTGTTCATTCGTTCTCCAGTTGATGGGCATCCCCTCAATTTCCAGTTATTTGCCACCACAAAAAAGCTGCTATAAATATTTTTGTACATATAGGTTCTTTTCCTTTTTCTTTAATCTTTTTGGGATGTAGACCTAGGAGTGATATTTCTGAGTCAAAGAGTATGCGCAGTTTTACAGCCTTTTGGGTATAGTTCCAAACTCTTCTCCAGAATAATTGGGCCAGTTCACAACTTCACCAATAAGGCATTAACATACCCATTTTTCCCACACCTCCTTCAACATTTGCCATTTTCATTTTCTGTCATGCTAGCCAATATGATAGGAGTAAGGTGTAAGGTGTAACTCTGTAACTCAGAGTTAATTTAATTTTCTTTTTTCTTTTTTAAAATTTTTATTTTTTAAAAAATATTTTTAGTTTTTAACATTGATTTCCACAAGATTTTGAGTTATAAATTTTCTCCCCATTTCTTCCCTCCCCTCACCCTAAGATGGCATAAATTCTCATTGTCTCTTTCCCCAGTCTGCCTTCCCTTCTATCACCCCACTTCTCCCCCCATCCCGTTTTCCCTTACTTTCTTGTAGGGCAAGATAGATTTTTATACCTCATTGCCTGTATATCTTATTTCCCAGTTACATGTAGGAACAACTTTTTTATTAAACATTTGCTTTAGAACTTTGAGCTTCAAATTCTCTCCTTTCTTCCCTCCCCACTCACCCTCTTTGACAAGGCAAGCAATTCAACATAGGCCACATATGTATCATTATGCAAATCACTTCCATAATGGTCATGTTGTGAAAGACTAACTATATTTCCCTCCATCCTATCCTGTCCCCCTTTATTCAATTTTCTCCTTTGACCCTGTCACTTTTTAAAAGTGTTTGCTTTTGACTACCTCCTCTCCCAATCTGTACTCCCTTCTATCATCACCACACTCTTACCCCCTTCATCCTACTTTCCTGTAGGGTAAGGTATCAATTGAGTGTGTATGTTTTTCCCTTCTTAAGTCAAGTCTGATGAGAACAAGATTCACTCATTCCCTTTCACCTGCCGCCTCTTCCCTTCCATTGTAATTGCTTTTTCTTGCCACTTTTATTTGAGATAATTTACCCTATTCTATCTCTCCCTTTCTCCCTCTCCCAATATATTCCTTTCTCACCCCTTAATTTTATTTTTTTAGATATAATCCCTTCATATTCAACTCACTCTGTGCCCTCTGTCTTCAACTACCCTAATAATGAGAAAGGTTTCATGAGTCACAAATATAATTTTTTCTATGTAGAAACATAAACAAAACAGTTCAACTTTAGTAAGTCCCTTATGATTTCACTTTCCTGTTTACCTTTTTGTGCTTCTCTTGATTCTTATATTTGAAAGTCAAATTTTCTATTCAGCTCTGAGAATGCTTGAAAATCCTCTACTTTATTGAAAATCCATATTTTGCCCTGGAGTGTTATACTTGGGTTTGCTGGGCAGGTGATTCTTGCTTTTAACCTTAGCTCCTCTGACCTCCAGAATATCATATTCTAAGCCCTTCGATCCCTTAATGTAGAAGCTGCTAGAACTTGTGTTATCCTGATTGTGTTTCCACAGTACTCAAATTGTTTCTTTCTGGCTGCTTGCAATATTTTCTCCTTGACCTGGGAACTCGGGAATTTGGCTACAATATTACTAGAAGTTTTCTTTTTGGGATCTTTTAAAAGAGATGATCTGTAGATTCTTTCAATTTCTGTTTTACCCTGTGGTTCTAGACTATCAGGGCAGTTTTCCTTGATAATTCCTTGAAAGGTAATGTCTAGGGTCTTTTTTGATCATGGCTTTCAGGTAGTCCAACAATTTTTAAATTATCTCTCCTGGATCTGTTCTTCAGGTCAGTGGTTTTTCCAATGGGATATTTCACATCATCTTCCATTTTTTCATTCTTTTGGTTCTGTTTTATAATTTCTCAATTTCTCATAAAGTCACTGGTTTCTACTTGCTCCAATCTAATTTTTAAGGCAATATTTTCTTCAGTGGTCTTTTGGGCCTCCTTTTCCATTTGACTAATTCAGCCTTTTAAGGCATTCTTCTCCTCAGTGACTTTGTGGAACTCCTTTGCCATTTGAGTTAGTTTATTTTTTAAGGTATTATTTTCTTCAGTATTTTTTGGGTTTCTTATTTTTTATGATTTTCTTGCATCACTCTCATTTCTCTTCCCGTTTTTTTCCTCTACTTCTCTTACTTGCTTTTCCAAATCCTTTTTGAGCCCTTCCATGGCCTAAGATTAATTCATATTTTCTTGGAAGCTTCTGATGTAGGATCTTTGACTTTGTTGACTTCTTCGGGTTTTATGTTTTGATCTTCTTTTTCATCAAAGAAAGATTCTATAGGCTGAGTCCTTTTACACTGCTTGCTCATTTCCCCACCCAATTACTTGACTTTTGAGCTTTTTATCAGGGTATGACTGCTTTCAGAGTGAAGACTGCTTTGTCTCAACCCTCAAGGATTTTTCGCTGCTGTTCTCAGAACTACTTCTATTCTGAGGTGTTATGATGTTCCTCTCTGGGCATGTGCTCTTGTCAGTTGTTTCCACAATCTGGCTAGCAGCTTCTGTGGGGGTGTAAGATCCACCTACAGCCAGCACCTGGAAAGCTGCCAACAGCACAGGTTCTTTTGATCTGCTTAAC
The DNA here is from genome assembly GCF_011100635.1 of Trichosurus vulpecula. NCBI lineage: Eukaryota > Metazoa > Chordata > Mammalia > Diprotodontia > Phalangeridae > Trichosurus > Trichosurus vulpecula. The sequence continues at coordinate 266,996,048 of NC_050573.1, read as the reverse complement.
TAAAGAAAGCAAGGTGAAGGGGTTGAGAAGTTTACTTTAGTCCAGCATACAGACAGCATTCACTTAGTTCAGGGGAAAAAGCCAGCACCCTGAACTTCAGAACAAATACAAACAAATTACAGACATCAACAGACAGACCAAATACAGATTCATAGTTACCAACATCTAGGTTCAGCTCAGAACAAGGGCTGGCCCAGAGTCTCACGCCACCACTGCTGTAGAGAGGAGCTCCAAAGAACAGACAGCCAGCCCCTGGTTTTTATATCTTTTTCAGTGTCAGGGGTGAGGCACACATGCGACTCACCCACGTGACCTAGAATCGTCACAAAGGTGGATTTAAACCCACGTGGTCTAAAAGCCTCTGCTCTCCCAGACATGTAAACTAGGCCCTCCCTGGAGTTAGTCCCACCTTGGGCCCCACCTTAGTTGCCAATCCACACCCACTAAGGTTTTACACCTAATAGGGGTTTGGGTCTGGGGCTTACCACCTAGTAAGGCTCAATGAATTACTCAAAGGGAACAAAAGCCAAACTATTCAAGAGCACTTTTGGAACTAAGTGCTAAGGAGCCCATTTTTTGGTTACCAACACATCAGTGAGTGCAGGCACTCTTTCCTGCTGTGTAACCACAAGGAGGACTCACTCTTCACAGCCACCACAAAGCTCTGCCACACCAGCAGTCCTCCTTCCCCAAGAATAGCCAACCAGGACTGTCACCCAGAACCAAGCAGGGCAAAGCAAGAGAACCTTTCCTCAGGACCAGCAAAGCAATCTCTGCACTCCCACTCTGATAAGCCATTTGATTCTTCCCACTGGGTGGGCCTGGGGCCAAAAGCAGCCCCATGCACTGCTGCTGTTCCTGCTGCTGCCACATGTGCTGCTGCTGCAGCCACCTCTGCCACCCTAGGGTTGAAGCTGGACAATGCACTTCCCTCAACCAGATCCAGCAGTTTTCCCGCTGACCTGCTCCATTGTCTTTGGCGTTTGTGGGTTAAGAAGTCTGGTAATTGCCACAGTTCATTGATTCATTGCCCTGAGGCCTGCTTTACCTGGTCTACTCCATACCTCCTCTGTCCTGGTGTGGCCCATATTATTCCTTGTTCTGCTCCCAGTGTGGTGTGATAGACTTTTCCTATCAACCCTCTAGGCTGTCTTGGGCTGGAGACTTATTTCTCTCTGTTATTTTGTGGGTTCTGTAGCTCTAGAATTTGTTTAGAGTCATTTTTACAGGTGTTTGGAGGGATTTGGGGGACAGCTTAAAGGAGTCCCTGTTTTCAAGCTGCCCTCTTGGCTCCACCCACTGCATTTTTCTTTCAATAATGATTTAGAGCATTTTTTCCATGTGACTATAGATAGCTTTGATTTTTTTTAAATTACCTGTTCATATCCTTTGATTACGTATCAATTGACAATGACTTATATTCTTATAAGTTTGACTCAGTTCCATATATATTTGAGAAATAAGGCCCTTATCAGAGAAATGTGCTATAAAACTTTTCCATGCACTCCTAATTTTCTATATGTCTAGTCTAGATCATGTACCCATTTTAACCTTACCTTGGTATATGATATGAGATGTTGGTCTATACCTACTTTCCGCCAAACTGCTCTGTAGTTTTACCAGCAATTTTGTTCAGAGAATATTAGATTACTATGGTCATTTGCTATTGTGTATCTAATCTATTCCACTGATCCACCAATCTATTTCTTAGCCAGGTGAAACTATTTTGATGATCAACATTTTGTAATATTGTTTGAAATCTAGAAAATGCTTAGGACTCTACCTGCCATGATAATTCTGAGAACTACGTGAAAGAGAGAGAGAAGGAGAGAGAGACAGAGACAGAAATAGAAATAGAGACACACTGAGAGGTTACAAATTTCATCCTATGCTTAAGGAAGATATTTCTCTGACTTGTGACTACAGTTGCTTTTTGCAGAGTTTGGCACAATTTGTTGTTCTTGCCTTTTTAATTTATGTTTGGGTCAAGTCCTTTGCTTTAAGGGCTCGTCCCACTATTTAAAGCAAAGTGCACATATCATTTAGAAGCCATAGTACTTACATAAGTCATCCCATTTTTGCAGTTCTGAAAACATGCCCTGAAATGACTTCGGTAAGTCCTTTGTCCTGTGAATTTGCTCCCCATTAATAATCACCAAAAATGAAATACTATAATGACTTGCCTGACACTTCAGCTCTCTAACCCTCACAATTGGACATACTTAACTTCCACCTATAGGACTGTCTCTTTCCCAAGCTCATGGATCAACTTGTCTCTAGGCAGAAGGAATATAAAGATCCCATAGCTCAATGGTTCAGCATTGAGCCATTAATACCACTGGCCTTGCAATGACCTTGGTATTTCTATTCCCAAGAAACTATTAATTGCCTTGTACCTCCATTCATGAGTGTCTGAGGTCCTGTCTTATTTCTTAGTCTTGCAGTGACTAAATTTATTGCTTCTCTACTCTGTTCTTAATACCTGCTGCTTGGTTCTCTGTCAGCTGCCTACGTTTAATTTGATAGACATTCTGCATCTAAAAGTTGGTTTGGTTCCTTTGTTGTCAGTACTTCTAGTCTGCCTTTCCTTTCCTCTTGTGACCAAATCTATTTTCATCTTCCCTTCAGACTCAATGTGAATCCCTTGACTGACCTCTGATTTTTCTCCCTTCTATAGAATCCAGACTTGACAAAGAACCTAGTGAATCTGCCTAGACTTTGGATCTCTGCCTTCCCTGGGCTGGCACATTTTATTCTACCTAAGCCCTTGTTCAGAAAAATATGATCCATTCAGTTAATTCCTCTTTCATTTCCCATATCATCCTACTCTGATGTCTTATCATGGCATGGAGCTGATTGTGACTTTTTGGAGGCTATGCCAGAAGTTTCTCTGGAAATTCTGGAGATTTTGCCAACTGGAGAGGTTTAGTATATAGCTTAGGACTAAACCACAGGTTTGGAGACCAGACAAGGTAGGTTTGGAGAGGCTCATCACCAAATTGCCCACAAGGTGATGAACTTTGTCATGACAGTAGTACTTGGAAACATTCAAAATTACAGAGAGGTAGAAATCTGCATCAGTGAAAGGAGAAATCACCCCCAAATATTATAGAATTTTGAAGCATTTGGATCTTCCATATGGCCATTCATTGTGTGAATTGTGCTGTTGATTCATTACTTTTTCCAAAGTACTCATTCTGAAAAAGTCACATAAAATTTAAGTATCTTGGAATAAATGCTAATATACTATCTCATTATGGAGTCATATATATTTAACCAGTCACTAATTTACTATTATTTTTTCCCATTAATTACAGTCAACTGTACTGATCTTTGGAACTAATAAGTAAGTTTACTCATTTCCCTCATAACTCATTTGAATCATTGAATGCCTACACATTTAAATTGGTTTGCCATTGATTGGGTACTCGATGCTGCTTTAAATTTTCATAAAGCAATTCTACAGTGTATACTAGACAATATATACTATATATATATGTATATATATACACACAATATATACTAGACTACTTGAATTATGAGCCACATTCATTTTAGAGAATGGAAATGACTAAAATCCATCTAATGCATGGCTCTTAAGAAGTTGATAGCTATTTTATTTGACCCAAATGTTGCAAAGGGTATTCAAGCTAGTAAATGAGATAATTAAAATGTTTTAAAATTAGATCATGGATATGGAAACAATTTTTCTATTTTTTCTGTGATGGTTTGGGTAAATTTTAATCAACACTTTATTTGTTGGTTTATACTTTAGAAACTAGGTGATACTGAAAATCTCAGTGACAGTTATCCTATAGATACACATACATCCCCTTAACAAAGCCATCTTGGGAGAAGAGGAAAATTGTTCATGTACCTAAAGAGAATGATTATATGTGACATATGTATTATGATCATGGCAAGTCAGATGGGGAATGGTACAATGGACCCAACTCAGTTTGTTGCTAATTAGCTTAATCTCACAGGAGTACTTAAACTGATGTTTCCACTTGTCTTAAAGTCCTAATATGTAAATGAGTTGCAGTAAGTCAGGAGGAACAAATTATATAACTTCAACCTGGTACAAAGATGGAAAATAAACATTGTCAAAGTGCTCCAGGAAGAACATGATATTTGGTGACTATATATGTTGCTTAAATTAATATTAAATTTCCAGAGTCCACTTAACTTAGTGTCATCTACTTCAATCCAGCATGCAAAAGCATTCAATCAATTAAGAAGCATATATTAAGTGCTTTTATTAATTGCTTATTTATTAAGCATTGGAGATATAAATAAAAAGCAAAAACAGTCCTTACCCTCAAGGAACTTAAATTCTAGTGGGGGAAACAACATGTAATTCAGAATATATAAGATAAATGCAGAGCAGAAGAATTAAAAACTTAAAGGGGATTGCACTAACAGATGATAGGAGAAAGAAAGGCCTCCTGGAGGGAGCAGTTATTGAGCTGGGTCTTAAAGAAATCCAGGAATTATCAAATTTTGAGATTTAGAGGTAGGGCGTTTCAATCATGGGGAACAGCCAGTGCAAGGCACAGAGGTAAGAGGCAGATTGCTGTGTGCAAGGAAGTTCTGTTAGGGTCGTATGGCTGGATTGCTAAGTGTATGGATGGGGAGTATAGCGCTCTCATCATCAACAATAATAGCTAACATTTATATAGTGTTAACTACATCAGGCATCATGCTATGTGCTTTACAAATATGATTTCATTTGATTCTCACAACAATCCTGGGAGATGGGTGCTATTATCCTCACTTTACAGTTGAGGAAACTGAGGCAAACAGCAGTTAAATGATTTGCTCAGGGTTACACAGATAGTGAGCCAGATTTGAATTCCTGACTCCAGTCCTATTGCTCTATCCACTGCACCATCTAGCTGCCCATCCAATCACAAGATATTTCCTATATTACACCATCTTTTTCATATAATGACTCAAAGTCCCCATCACTTTCTTGATTGATTAGGGATTTTTCAGATTTATTTTGTCATTCAATTCAGTCTGGATGTTGAGATCTTCTGCAATTATGTTGAAGTTGGGATAGACTCTCACCCTTACAGAAATCTGGCAGAAATAAGGTTTAAACCAACACTTCCTAACATACTACACTGAATTTTAACTGGATTCACATCCTAAATATTACAGGTTATATCATGAAAGAAGGAAGGAAAGAAAGAAGGAAAGAAAGGAGAAAGGAAGGGAGGAAGAAAAGAGCATTGGGAATTTCATGCCTAATTTCAATGCCTTGCTTTTTCTCTTCTATGCCATTTTTCCTCTTTACAACATTTTTTTTTGTCAAAATGTTCACAGGAAGTTTCTCAAATAAATTTTTGACAGCCAAGATATAGAAGGAAATGACACATATGCACATATGTTTATATACATGTATACATACACACAATCATTCTAGAGTAGACATGTAGTCAAAGAATATAAACAGGCAGTTCTCAGAGGCCTTGATAGTCATAGAAAAAAATGCCCCAATAATAATAGCTAGCATTCATATAAGGCTTTCAGATTTGCAAAACACTCTGCACGTATTAGTTAATTTGATCCTGATAACATCCCTATGAGGGAAACGCTATTTTTATCCCCATTTTTCAGTAAGTGAAACAGGCTAAGAGGCATTAATGACTTGCCTAGCATTATCCAACTGATAAGTGTCAGAGAACAAATTTGAATTCAGGTCTTATTGACTCTAAATCCAGCCACTCTACCCACTGTACCACCTGGCTACCTCTACCAATGGTTAGTGAAATACAAATTTAAGTGATTCAAAAATTCATCTTCATATCTGTAATATTGGATCTGTCTTAGTGCTCCTCCTTTCTGTCACTCTTTTTAGTCTCTTTGTTAGTGAGTCATCCACATCATGCCTCTAGTTGTGGGTATTTCCTAAAGTTTTGTCCTGGCTCTTTTTCTTCTTTCTTTCTCTTTAATAGAAAGCTTATTAGCTCACATTCATTTAATTGTCATCTCCATGAAGATAATGTGTATACTTGCATCTATCTATCTATCTATCTATCTATCTATCTATCTATCTATCTATCTATCTATCTAATCTATTTTGAGCCCAGTCTCTCCTGTAAGCATCAGTCCCATATCACCAGATGCTTATTGGACTTTTCAAACTGGATGCCCAGGAGACATATGAAAATCAACATATCAAAAAAAATGTCATTATCTTTGCCACCAACCTCTCACCTCTTCTAAAAAGGCTCCACCTTCCTGTAAGTATTCCTGATTCTTTACCTCAGTGTTACCCTGTATTAACCTTTCTCCTTTATCACACATATACAATCAGTTGCCAGTCTTGCCATTTCTACCTTTATAATATCTTTCACATCTGACCTTTTCTCTCTACTCACGCAACTACCCCTTTAATTCAGGTCCTCATTATCTCTTTTTTAAAGATTATACAAAGTTTATAAATGATCTTACAAATTATATAGAAAATAAACAAGTATTTGCAAAAGTTTAAACCACATTAGTACTAAAATCTTAATTTCTGTGCTTGGGTTGGTTTTAGCAAGAGGTGTGTGTGTGTGTGTGTGTGTGTGTGTGTGTGTTGATTTTGGTTTCTTAAGCCATCTTTCCTATTTCCAACATGTATACAGCAGATGTCCAAACAATCAGGTGGGAATTATTCATTTCAAAGTGCTGAAGGAAACTTATGACTGCTCTACTAATCAGATCAATGCCATTGCTTTGTCCTCATGCATAGAGAGGTGGCTCATAGTGGGGGCCAATTTGTAAACTAAGAGGTCTAGATTATTTCAACAGCCTCCAAATAGGACTTCCTGCCTCATCTCTTACAACTCTAGTCCATTCTACACACAGATGCCAAAATGATTTTCCTTAAGTTCATGTATGACCATGTGATTCCTTTCCTCAATCAACTTCCAGTGTTCTTTCATCTCTAGGGTAAAATATAAACCCCTTTATTTAGCTTTTTAAAAATATTTGTTTTATTTTTAATTAAAGAAATCAAACAAGCATTTCCATAATGTAGCATAATAAAAAAGATGAGTGTACATTAAACTGCAGATCTATTATGTACAACCTGCTATTCCTTTTAAATACATAATAATCATGTAATTTTTCCCTTTTTTCTTCCCCCATCCTAGAGATGCCTATCATTAGACACGAATGTGTGTGTGTGTGTATGTAAAATCATTCTAAAGCAATATTGCTGTTACTGTATAAAATGTTATCTTGGTTCTGCTCATTTCACCCTTCATTATTTTATGCATCTATCCACATTTTTCTAAGATCGCTGAGCTTATCATTTCTTATAGCATTTCTTATATTTCATCACAACCATACATCACAACTTGTTCAGCCATTCCCCGATTGATGGGCATCCCTGCAATTTCCAGTTCTTTGCACCACAAAGAGACCTTCTATGAATATTTTAGAACATATAGGTTCTTTTCCTTTTCTCCTAATCATCTTTGGATGTTTAGCTTTTAAAACCCTGTACAATCTGGTGCCACTCTATCTTTCTAGACTCAATGAACACCATTCCCCCTCTGCATGCTATAATCCAGCCAAACTGGCCATCTCTCTATTTCTCACATCAGACACTCTATCTCTTATCTCCATGTCTTTGCTCTGGCCAACCTCTATGCCCAAAATGTATTCTCTCCTTATCTCTACTTTATAGAGTTCCTTTCATCCTATAAGATGCATCTGAAGCACCACCCCTTTCATGAAGCCTTTCCTTATCCTCCCAACTATTAATGCCCTCTTTCCTATATTATTTTGAATTTAGTTACTTAGCCTATATTCATATTAAATTTACTTTATATTTATGCTATATATATATATATATATATTCTTATATGTATCTGTCTCCTTATTAGAATGTAAGATTCAAGTGAGTAGGGATTGTTTCTTTCTTCATACTTGTATCCTCAGCATCTGGTACATGATAGATTCTTAACTTGATTAGTTAACTTTGGAAAGCAGGCACACTAATGGACTGTTGCTGGAGCAATAAATAAGTCAAACCATTCTATCCAGTAATTTGGAAATGGACTCCTAAAGTCACTGAATGGTGAATACCTTTTGCCCCAGTGATACCATTACCAGGCCTATGTCCCTAACCCCTCCAAAAAATCAAAGGAATTAGAAAATTACTCATATGTACAAATATTTGTAATAGCATTTTTCAAATGTATCAAGGATTTAGAAATTAATGGTGTACATATGAGTGGAGGAATGGCCAAACAAATTATGATAGATGAATATAATGTCATATTATTGCACCACAGAAAATAATGGCACTTAGTAATTCTTTAACTACTGACTGAAAGAGAGAGATTCAGAAAAGCCTGGGAAGACTTGTATAAATTGATACAGAGTGGAGTGAACGGAACTAAGAATATGATTTATACAAGTATAACACTGTCAAAGAAAAAAAAAACAACTTTAACAGACTTAACTCTGATTAATGCAATGACCAACATTGTCTCCAACAGATCAATGATGAAGCAAATTATTTACTACTTGACAGAGAGGTGAGAAATTTGAAGGACATATTGAGATTTTAACATAGTAAATGTGTAGATTTGTTTTGCCTTACTACAAGGGATGTTTTTAAAATTTGGGGGAATTTAGGAAAGATGGGGAGTAATGATAGGGTATTCAGAAAAAAAAGATGAAAAAGAAAAGAGATCATTGTAACATTTGAAAAATGTATAGAAAAGAACAGAGGGAAGTTCAGAAGGAGATACATAAGTAGAGTAACTTTGAAACTAACACGGTGAATGTAAAAGATTTATATATATTTTTTAAAATGCAAGCTGTATCTAATAGAGATTCGTGGTTTGTGTACAGACTTCCTTTTTTATTCTTCTTTGTGTATGGAAGCACTTATTTTTCATGTCAAGTACAGAATAATCAGAAAATGCCTAGCTGTCTCTCTATTTTTGCACTAACATTCATTTATTTCAGACACATAGATGCTACAGATAGTTGAGTTGACTTTAGAACTGAATAATAGAATATAAAGCTCTATAATATTTAATAGTGATGATGATTACTACTATTTTTATAGTGCTTAAAGCTTTGCAAAGCACTGTATGTATATTGTCTAATTTGTTCCTCACAACAATCTCACACAGTAGGTGCTGGTACTATCCCAATTTGATAGATTAGGAACCAAAGGTGGAGGGAGATTAAATGATTTTCCCAGGATAATACAGATAGTAAATGTCTGAGGTGGGTTTTAAATTCAGATCTTTTTGACTCCAAAACCAGTACCATATCCTCTATGTCACATAGCCACAAATTGGGGATATTGCACAGCTATTTTAACTGCTTGTTGACATGGAAGCAAACACCATTAATACCACTATTCATTTCATTAAACCATGACTGTAAGTCATGGGATACTTCAATAGAAGCAAAATTACTAATTACTCCAATGGCAATAAGAATATAAATGATGAGTATAAGTAGGTTGCAACACAGTACCAAAGATCACCAGAGTATGAGATATAGCATAAATGGCAACATTATGATCATGTATGATTATTCCTTCATTCCACAAGCATTTATTCAGAGAAAAAGTGGTAGACTTGTCACCTAGCAATAATGAGAGGCAACAGATGTATAAGAATAATAGACAATGAGCCATCATGAAAGGGATGCAATCTGCACCCATAAAGAGCACCCATAGCATGAAATCATTGATCTATTGATCATACATATTGATTATACAGATGTTTAAGCTAAAATGTTAATTAACTGGATGCTTGTTATTTCAAGTGGTAGACTTGTCACCTAGCAATAATGAGAGGCAACAGATGTATAAGAATAATAGACAATGAGCCATCATGAAAGGGATGCAATCTGCACCCATAAAGAGCACACATAGCATGAAATCATTGATCTATTGATACATACATATTGATTATACAGATGTTTAAGCTAAAATGTTAATTAACTGGATGCTTGTTATTTCATAAGCAGAAACTTAAATGATCTATATGACAAGAAAATAGATAAGCAATTCCATTAATATCATCAAATGACAGGGAAATTCAGTGGAAAACATTAGCCATAGGAACCCTTTATCTTTGTGAAGAGCAAACAACTGGCTGGTCACTCCACTCTTCATCTAGGTGCTTTGACTGTGGTAGATAGGCAGGAAGAGCTAAAAGGTCACCTTTGACCATGTGGCCTTGCCCACGTTGCATTTCTTATTTCTCTCATTTTCTTTTTCCCCCTAAAGGTGACTATAAATGTGGTTCATGTCTATAAATTTAATTGGCATAATGAGCATTTTTGTGGATATAAGTACTTGGATAACTTGTCACTCATATCTAATACTTTTACTATGCTGTCTAGCAAAAAAATCCTAACAATCATGGCCAGGTTTCAGGCATCCTTTCCTCCAGTATACCCTGACTATTGCTGATGATAATGATAGCTGAAATGCATTTTGCACTTCAAGTTTAGTGAATTATCCTCCATTATCTCATTTAACTTTCAGAACAACCACAGGGCATAGGTACTCTTACTACCATTTTTAACATTAGAAAACTCAGCCTATCAACTGAGATTAACTAACTTGTTCATAGTCATATAGCTAGTAAAGCTGGTGGAGGGATTTGAACCCAACTCTTCTCAATTTGAGTCCTGAATTCTATTTGCTGTTACACTGCCTCTTAGCACCAGTTTAGACAACTGGTGATATTGTTCTGTTGTAGTCTTTGCAACAAATTTTTTTTTGTGTGTGATGTAGATAGAAGAGCAGACCAGCTTATAAATAAGATCAAAGATATTGAGTGAACTATGGTTGCTTTCTTCCCTCCCTCTCCTTTCCGTTGGGAATTTCTACAAAATATTTGCCTTTAGAGAAGAATCTCCTCCCCTAGTTCATTGCCCCTTAGCAACAGAAATAGCTTCATCCCTGCCTGGAGTACAGATAATTCTTAGATATAAGAGCAATTAAAAAATGCCAAGGGAATTTGACATTTAGAAACACTTCCAAGTAAATCATAAGACAAGTAAGGGGAAAAAGTAACTTAACCCTGTTTGCCTCAATTCCTCATCTGCAAAATGAACTGGAGAATGAAATGGCAAACCACTCCAGTATCTTTGCCAAGAAAATTCCAAAGGGAGTTTCACAAAGAGTTGGGCGTGGCTGAAATGACTGAACAATGACAACAACAGCGAAAAAATTCCTCTTAGACTACATCTACATAACACCAAAATGTAGAGATTAAAAGGAAGGGAAATCAGTCATCCAGATGTTTTAACTCTATGGTACCCAATACCAAAATATTCTGAAACACCTGGATGATTTTTGGCACATGTATGCGACATCTGGATATTTTGAGGCACATTAAAGTTTGGTTGTATAAGCCCAAGCACTTGAGTGATTGAACTGTTTGTTTTCTATCCAAATGTGTTGTGGTTTGGACACCCAATTTTGGAGTGTAAGTCCCCATACAAGGACTATGTTTCATATATAGTTGTACTTTGTGCAGTGCCTAGGACATTGTTATGAATCCTACCCTGCCCACATCCTTCTGATTACTCAGAATGGTTAGCCAGATTTAGTACACACTCCCTCTCCCTACATAACTATGCCATTTGTAAAGTCCAGAAGAATATGCTTCAAAGGGATAGTACCTGAAGCAGTAATGTATAAAAAGCATTGATTTATTCTATGTACTGTATGTAACAATAGGAATGCTTCCACTCCCTGACAGATTCTAAAATAATTATGATTATAAACATTTATAAAGTACTCTAAGGCTTGCACAGCATTTTCTTTGCAACAACCTTATGAGCCAGGCTAAATAATATTATCTCCATTTTACAGACAAGGAAGGAAAGACTAAGAGAAATTAAGTAACTTGATCATGGCGATTACACAAGAGATGTCATGGGGCTGCACTGCAAAATCCAGTCTTCTGTTTCCACATTCAATGCCTTTTTTTAACATTACCCTACCTCCTTTTTGTGAAGAGCATTAATTTATAAAGGAATTCTATGTTTAGGATACTTAAATCATGTTAGGGGAGAGCAATTTCCCTGGCAGATCAAGAAAGTTATTTCTGTAGGCTAAAATATTAATTCTGGAGTAATTCAAATATGCCTAATGTCCAACAAAAGGAATTTAAAATACTGTTTGAGCTAACTGATTTTACATAGCAATAGATATCTATAGATTATAATATAGATATATAGATGTTTAAATTTTTTTTCACAAAACCTGTGATTTTATGAGGATAGAGAATTCTTGGTAAGGAACTACCTCTGTGCATTCAGGTTAGTACCTTCTCTGCACCTTACAGTTTTAGAAAGTTGCCTAAGGCACTGAGAGATTAAGTGACTTCTTAAGGGTCACATAGAAAATTTATATCAGAGATGGGTCTTAGACTCAAGACTTCCTTAGAACAAGGCCAATTGTCTAGCGCAGCAGATAGAATGAGAGGTTTATGATCAAGAACATCTGAGTTTAAATGTGACCTCAGACATTTAGTAGCTGAGAGACTCTGGGCAAGTTACTTAACCTCTGTTTGCCCCAGTTTCTTCAACTGTAAAATGGGATAATAATAGCTCCTATCTTACAAGGTTGTTGTGATGACTAGATGAAGATCCAACATTTACTAGCTATGTGACTATGAACAAGTTAGTTAATCTCAGTCGATAGGCTGAGTTTTCTAATCCATCTGATTTTTTTGGTGAAATAGCATTTAGCACTGTGTCTGGAGCATTGTAAGTGCTATATAAATGTTTATTCTCTCTCTCTCTGCATATATATATATATACATATATGCTTATATTTATATTACATATACATATATACACGTGTGTATATCTATCTATGAAAAATTGGAACAGTGGTGGGATTCAGCTGGTTCACACCAATTTGGTAGAACAGGTACCTAATTTTAGGTTGAGTTCAGCACCCACCACATCAGCTGTTGGAGCAGCACCTCAGCTTGGTTCTGTGGAGAACTGGTTGCTAATTCATTTGAATCCCACCACTAGATTGGAGGAAGATTTTGATATATCTATATTAACATATGTACACATATGTATGTATGTACATATCAGGAGTACTCAGAATATTGGAGAGGGAAGGCCTGATGGTCCTTCCTGAGGCATGCTGCTGCCCAGGAAGCTCATCACTGGGAAAACCTTATCATCCTTCATGTTTGAATCAGCCCTAGTACTTACTCCTCCTCATCACCACTGATTGGAGGGCAGAGCCACAAACTCAAAACCTTCATTTAAGGAGAGTGCTCAGCACAGACATCTCATTTCCCACCTGTCTGCACTAGTTTGTATACTTGTGATTTTGAAACTTCTCTGACTTTCCACCATGCCCCTGCATTGGGTGCCTTCTTCCTCCCTCCCCTTTCCTCTGACTTTTCAGCATCCTTTTGTATTTTGTCTTAGATTATCAGATCCTTGAGGGCAGTGATTGTCTTTCTTTTTTTCATATTTATATCCTTAATTCTTAGCACAGTGTTTGGTACATAGTAGGTACTTAATGAATGTTTATTAATTGACTGATACAAAGACAGAAACATACATACATGTATGGATATATGTGAAAATTTCTATATATTCACATATAAATATAAATGGATATGTAGGGCAGCTAGGTCATGCACTGGATGGAGTGTAGGACCTAGAGTTGGGAAGACTCATCTTCCTTGAATTCAAATCTGGCCTCAGATACTAGCTATGTGACCCTGGTCAAGTCACTTAACCCTATTTGCTTCAGTTTCTTCATCTGTAAAATGAGATGGAGAAAGAAATAGAGAGTCACTCCACTATCTTTGCAAAGAAAACCCCAAATGGAGTCATGAAGAGTCAGACATGACTTAAATGACTGAACAAGAACGTATATGGATATACATGCACTGCACACATAATGTCAAGGAATATACATTGAGATGGGCCTGTGTTCTGTACTCTTCATAAAACAAATGTGTTATCCGTTAGTTTCTGCCTTGTCTTCATGTGTCTCCATGACTTGAGCCAGGAGGATTGGCCATCTCTGTAGAGGGCATAAGATCTATGGAAATGATCTTCCTTTTTCTCAGCAGACCATCATTCTTTTGAGATACATCCAAGCCAACTCTCTTGGTCTTCCAGCAAAGTAGGGATGGAGGGAAGATGATTCCTCTCTCTTCTCTACCTTCCTTCACCCCTAGAGGTCATTAAGGCTTACATTGGGCACATGACAATGTTAATCAATGTGTGCTTGTCTAGGCAAGCCTGAGACAGTACCTCAAGCCCTTGATCACCTCTTCTGCTGCATGTTTGTTCTCTTGAGTTCCAGACCCCAAACAGTGATCCTGAAATACCTCTAGCTTTAGCAACTACCTCATGAATATGAGATGTCCTCCATTCCAAAGTCAGGGCTAGTTGCCCAGTGGAAAGTGCCTCTTGAAACTACACTTTTTTTTCAGAGAAGATCACCACTGCTGAAAGGATTTAAAAACTCAAGTTGTGCCTGTTTGGACAGAAGATCAGGACTTCATGAGTTGCTTGTACAATGCAGTTCTGAGATAAATTTGAATATATATTCAGAACTCCCACAAGTCTCTTGGGAGTCCTTACCTCATAAAAGTATAATAGAGGTTACAGGGTTACTAAGTCTTTTGTATATATTAAGCCTTTTATTTTGGTCAAGGAAATAAATACCTGTCCTATATCTGGTATCTATTACAGTGCAGAATGAGTATTAACAAGGACCTTGTTAATAATTTTTGGGATAACCTTTGATATGAGCCATACCTTATTTTAGTTTAAGATATTTTCCTGGCAAATCTGAGATGGAGACAGAGACCATAAGCCAGGGAGATAAAGAACATATCTCCCTTCTTTTAGGGCTCAGGCTCCCACATGACATAACCCGGTCTGTGTGACTCCAGAGCCAAGATTCTTTCTGGGAAGAGTAATCCCTACTGAGCAATGGATAGGAGCTAAGTAAAATTTTGAGGAAATGTATAAAGGTTCAAACCATTTATACATGATCAAAAGGGTTTTAGAAAATGATAATGCACCATCACCTTTATTTTACATCCTAGAGAGAAGTACTTTAATCTCCAAATTATTGAGCTAGAAGCTATGTGCCTGTTTCTTCCATCAGCCTTCTGCCTCTGTCAGTAGCCTGTTTGGGATGATGGCATGCTGCAATCTTCCTTTGTTCCTTGCTTGATTTAGCACAAATCCTTGGAAATGTGGGAAAGAGGAAAAGGAAGAAGCAAGAGCTAATCTATTTGTGCTTAACGTTAACGGAACATTGCAATTTCTCTGTTATTAGAACATGTTCATTAGAGGAGATTGTTTTGAATCTTCTTACATTCAAGAGTTTCTCCATGTTTGAAACTGATGAGCAGCAGGCACAGCAATTTCCTCTTAATGATACCATTGCTAGAATATTTCAGCTGGTCTATTTGCAGGGTGTCTTTGCTGTTCCCAGAATTAAGTCCACTTTCATTTACCAGGAGCCCTTTATCATGAAGTTGACCTATTGTGAAAATAAATATATCTGAAGGAAAGTAGTGAAGACAGTTTGAGAATTTGGATTTAGTTGATCAAATGCCATGATTATTTATAAAATAAAAGTATTTTCTCTCTTTCTTTTTTATTGCATATGTTGTTATCAGAAAATTAATGAGCAAATTGTGAATGAATTATTTTGTATGTCCAGTGTGATTTATTATCTGCAATAAAACTGGCTCTTGGAAAGCTATACTGGAAAAGAGTTATAATAATAACCCATTTACTTGTCCTTTATGTCTGTGAAGGATTTATTTGTTATGTTTCTCATAGGCACAATATTTTTTATCATTTATATTTTACACATGGGAAATGGAAGCTCAAGGAGGTTCAATAACCACTCTACTCAATGCTAGTAAGTGAACGAGCTGGGATTAGAACCCAGGTTCACTGACTCCTTGCCTCCTATTCTTTCAATTAAGCCATGCTGGCTTCTCAAATGCTTGCTTTATGATTTTAATTACATAATCAATCTCAACCAGTCTGAAAATCCTTATCCTAATGAAAAAGATAGAAGCCAAAGAGGATTGGAGTTATTCTTTTCTCTCTCAGTAATTGGTGAATATTACATCATCTACCCCAAGTAGTAGACCCCATCATTTACTTATGTTTCCTGTGCTGGACATGATGGGAAAAGCCCCTTTCCTTACCCATAGATTTTGGGGTGGGTGGCAGTTTATTCTGGACTTAAGCATTTGAACACCAGACTTAGTAGTGTGTGTCACTTACTTTTTTGTATTCTTCTTTGGAATCCTTTCATCCTTTCTACATGCTTTTAAAATAAGTTCTATTGGAATATTTTCTAAAGAATCAATCTATGCCATCTCCTTTTCATTTCCATCAAATTCATTGATCATAGCTGACATTTACATAGTGCTTTAAGGTTTGCAAAGTACTTTATAAACCACTATCTCAGTTCATTCTTATAGCAACTGTTTGTGATAAGTATTATAATTATTATTTCCCCAATTTTAGGGAAGAGAAAACTAAGGCTGAAAGAGTTCAAGAGATTTATCTATGGTTGGATAGCTGCTAAGTATCAGAGGAAGGATTTGAACCCAGATCTCTCTTGACCCAAAGTCTAATGCTTTTCCTCACTATTCCACTTCAACTCTCTTTCACGATTACATCATAATTGTTTCAGTTAATAAGCATTTCTTAGGTGATTACTGGATGTTAGGCACTGTGCTAAGCACTGGGGATGCAAAGAAAGTCATTAACAGCTCTTGCCCTCAATGAGCTCACAGTCTAATCGAGGAGACAACATACAAACAATTGTGTTAGATACAGTGTGAGCAGGAGGTAATCTCAGAGGGAAAGCACTAACAATGGATAGTCTGGAAAAGGCTTCCTAGAGATGCTGTGTTTTGGGCTGAGTCTTGAGGGAAGCCTGTGAAGTCAGAAGGTAAAGGTAAGCAGAGAGAATATTCCAAGCATATGGGACAACCAGTAAAAAGAAAAGCACAGATTTGGGAGATGGAATATTTTGTTCAAGCAACAGAAGAAGGTTAATGTCCCCAGATTGCAGAGAACATGGAGTGGACAAAAGTGTAAAAAGATTGGGAAAGTTGGAAGGAACAAGGTTGTGAAGGATGAAGAGCTTTAAAAATCAAATATAGAATTTTATATTTTATCCTAGAGGTAGTAGAGAACCAATGGAGTTTATTGGGTGGTGGAGTGACACTATCAGAGCTGTACTTTGAAGATCACTTTGGCCACTAAGTGGAGGGTGGACTGGAAATGGGAGACACTGGAGGTAGGGAGATCACCCAGTAAACTATTGCAATAGTCCAGGTGTGAGGAGATAAAGGCTGGCAGTAGGATAGTAGCAAAATGTCTGTGAAGAGGGGCACCTAATCAAGAGATGTTGCATAGGCATAAATGACAAGACTTGGCAACATATGGGGTATGTAAGATAAGTGTGAGTGAAGAGTGGAGGATGACACTGAGGGGGTGAGCTGTGGTGACCAGGAGAATGGGAGTGATGTTGACAATAACTTTAAAAATAGAGAGGGTTTGGAGGGAAAGGTAATGAGTTCTATTTTGGATATGTTAACTTTCATTTTTGAGAGCAACCCAATTGTGATTTCTTTGAAACAACAATACCAAATATATCTTAGCATCATAAGTTAAGAATTGTAATATATTTGAGAGGCCACTTAGTCCAAACCATATTTAGAGATGGGGAAACTGAGGTTCAGAGTGGGAAAGGGACCCAAGATCACCCATGCAACAAGAAGCTGAGCTGCGATCAGAGCTATACCTAGTGCAATGCACACAAGGCTTTGTCCCAATGTACTAAAATTTAGGGAGTACACTTTAATGCACGCTCCCTTTCAGTAGTTTGGTAACATTTAGCTAAGAATAATTAGTTAAAATAAAGAAAGCTATCAGATTGAGAGTATTTGTAGTAAATTCCACCTGTGATCCACTAGATAATCAGTCCCTTCTCCCACTCCAATGTGGGATAGACATAGGGACTTGTTCTATGATTTAATTGGTCGAAGGAACTCCCAGGGAAGGAAACTTCTACTTCTTCTTTGAAATGTAGAGATTTTCAGAGTTGTCTAGAGCGCGGGAAAGTCTCAAAGCCGGTTTATGTTAGAGTGGGGACTTGAAGCCAGGCCTTCTTGATTTTGAGATTGGTCTTTATCTTTGATGCAACATTGCTTCTAATTTATCATATATATATATATACACACACACACACACACACACATATATATATATATATATATACACATATATATGTATTTATTTTTTAACTTTTTGGAGGCAATTAGGGTTAAGTAACTTGCTTAGGGCCACACAGCTTGTAAGTGTCTGAGGCTGGACTTGAACTCAGGTCCTCTTGATTCCAGGACCAGTGCTGTATTATCCATTACACCACCTGGCTGCCTCTTTATTTCTCTTAAATGTTTCTTATATTATATTCACATAATGACTTACAAAGCTGATCTGAAAGAATCCTTAATGGTACTAGGTCTGTGCACCAAAATTGCTAGTTATGCTGTGTCTGGGATTAGAACCCAGGTCACCTTAAAAATGAATTTTTAATACAATGTGTTCATAGTAGTTCATTAGTTACTTCCCACATATCTCCTTCTGTTTACTACTTGCTTATTCATCTTTGAATTTCTGAATATGTTTCTTTATGTCTCTCTCAATTATATATGTATAGATATATGAATAACTTATACACATATGTTTATAGTCAGCATGTATATATGTACATGTAGGTTGAATTCTTTTGATTGATTATATACTTCAGAGAAGAAGCTTTATAATGTTCTTGGACTTGATGCAATTATCATGATGTCATCTGTAAACAAAAAAAGTAGAGGACTTCCTCATCCATAGAGAATTCCTCTCATCCTTGCTCTCTACTATATATCTTTCATAACATGGTAAACAGCTTTGATGACCTTGCATCTGAGAGGGTCATTGCATAAAGATATCTTTTTTTAAATTCCATCTTTCGAGGTTTCTTATAGAACTTTAACATTCTCATAGAAGATATTTTGATACAGGAGAATATTTAGGGTTGTGTTTTGTTGTGCTAAATCAAATACTTTTTATATTAAGAAAAGAAAAATCATAGGGGAATCTTATATTTCTTGTACCATTTGAGCATTTGCATGACTGAAGACATCATTGACTGGAAAATATTGCTTGTGAAAGCATGCCAGTTCTTTTCCACAAGAATGTCCTCTATATGTATGTAGACTATTCATGCAAGGTATTCAGCCTAATTACCCATGCAGGAAAAAAAGTTAAGTGCATAATTTTATCCAAGTAATGATCAGCATTTGGATGGACAACCCATGGAATAGATCTACTATCTTAGACAGATACTGAAAATAGACAATCAATGATAAGGAAGGATCTGGAATGAAATATAAAGAGGAGAGTTGTATGTATTACCTTTGGAAAATTGCTCCGTTTTTTAAATGGCCCCAACCTTCTCCTTGAAAAAAAGACCCTTCTTTTATTCAAACTGACATTCAGGCAGTGCTAAGAGATCTAGAGGAGACTGTATGTTGAATAGACACCCTATGGAAGAAGACATGGAGGAGAGTTGCACAAAATAAGAAATTATGGGTGACTTGGAAAGAGTGCTAACTTGTGTTGTAGGATCTGGATTCAAATTCCACCTCAGATGCTTAATACTTTTGCAACATTGGGATAGTCACTTAACCTCTCTTCACCTAAGTTTTCTCATCTGTAAAATTTAGCAGGTTGCTCAGGATGGCCTCTGAGGACATCTCTAGCTCAAGCTCAGGATCTAAGCGATTATGATTTTCTTCAGGTCACCATCTGCACCATTGAAAGGAATGCCAGCATTGATGAAATCATAGATTAATTGAAGTGCAGAAGTTAGAGTGTCTATCACCCTTCTCATTCTATTTTCTTTCACAGTACTTCACAAGCCTTTCCTATTTTCTTTACATTTTTCATATTTATCATTTTAATGGAACTAAAATATATTATATAATTATATATGTAATATAGTTCATTCTACTATTTGCCAATCCCTGGCTATTCAGAATATCAAATAATGCTTCTTCATATGTTTTTCATAGTATTAATTTACAAGTGTAAGGCCTGCAGAGCTTCTGCTAGGTTGATGGGTCACATCATGTCTCATTGGGGATTGAGTATTGAAATGATTGAAGCCTTCATCAGCAGACATCTAAAGGATTTTCAAGAGCTAAAAACTTTTCTAGCATCCTGTGGTTGCTATAAAATTTCTGAAGTGTTGTATGATCGCTGCTAAGCTTTTCAATGAATTCACAAGGCAGGGTGGGATATGACTTTGAAGAACTGAAGGGATAAAGGCAGAAATCCAGTCTAAACCTTCTGACAGCATTTGGAGATTATTGGGACAGGAAACATAAACAAAGAGACTTAGTCAACAGCCTGATAAGGCACCAGTACTGGGTAATGTAGATCCAAGCAAGTGTCTTCAATTATTCATAGGTGCCTGCCTATGGTAGTGGAGAGCCACTTTATATCAAGAGAGTAATGGGCACAGCAAACCTAATGAATTTGATAGGACTTACTGACGGATACATTATTACAACTTGGAATTCTTGGCTTTGAAATGAATTGTCACCGAAAAATTTTGAGATTATGTGACTGAAACTCCATGTTAAGTGTAAACTGATAACAGTCTACTGACATGTTGTGACCAGTGCCAAGTTGAATGTTTCTTTTCAGTTATGGGTAGTGGGACTAGCCAACTATGATTTCACTGTTCACTACCAATCAGGGAAGATTAATGTGATCCAGCTGTCCTATTCCATTGGCAGTGTGGTTGAAGCAATGGTAATACCACTTATGGGTAAAGGTAATCCATGATCCAAATGGACCCAGGCCACTAAATGCAGCCAGATAGCAAACACGTCTGTTTTAGAATATGCATAGCATCAGTGGATGCAAATTTAATATTTTTGGAGCAATCCTCCTTACTTTCATTTTCTTTTTTCTACTAGTGGTATAAACTGCTTTATCATGAAAGACTATTCCAAAAATAAGAGTATAATCCTTAGAGACAGAGGGTGCCCTGATTTTGAGAGAATGGCTAAATGACCACAACTGACTCCATGCACTTCATCAGGAAACAACTGCTGCCACTATAGTCATCTTGCTTTATGGCTGTCAAAGTATTATGTAAATGACTGTGGACACAAGCCAGAGAGAAATTTAGAACTAGTATAAAATAGATTCTACTGGACCAAGATGCCAGCAAATTTTTTGTAGGAAATTTGAGACTTGTTCTTATTGTTCCAAGTAAATTATTTTCCTGAGTATAAAGAATTAGCAAGATTTTGGATCTCGTATGTATAGATTTTCATCTCTGGAAGGTGATAGGAATAATATGATGGGTGAGCATTGTGAACATTCACCTCATCTTGTCCAGACCTAGACCTTCCATGCCACTGCTTGTTCATATCCATGCTAAGTTACTTGTACTTCAACTCCCTATCTCTGTGACCCACAACTTGGACTCCCTTCTCTGGGACCCTGGGTTTCTAATTAGTGAGCATTCAACCTTAAGTCTCCCAAATCCAAAACCTTCATTACTTCCCAATCATCTCACTGATATGTTCATAAAAGAAAATATTTAACCTCTCTCTACTTTTTCTAACTAGCTTTGGGATCAATAATCAGATGAACATTAGTATTCCTGGGAAAGATAAGTCAATCAAATACCCTATTACTCTGATCACGATTCTCTCATACGTTCCTGACCAAATACTTCTCTCTGGCCACCACTTCTCTATATGGGACATGGTATTACCTGCCTTTTAGAAAATTTACATTAGCAGCCAAGTAGAAGATGGATTAGTATGGGGAAAAACTTGAGACAGGGAGCTAAGTGACCCAGTGATACTGGAGTTAGCTGTCAGAAACTTCAAAAAGGTAACAGAGTACTGCTAAGGAATTTTAGTGTCCAGGAAAAAGCATGAGATGATAGACTAGTGGAAAATCACCCGTGCCCAACAGTTTTGCAAACCGGTAGTCCCAAAACTTGGATGGAGCCTTGAAAAGACAATACATCACTACCACCTCTTTCTCTTTTGAGAACCAGTTGAACTTCTTTGCCATGTTCATTAGAATGAAGAGAGTAACAGAAAGTCAACTGAGTGGGTTCCAAGAAGGGCTCATCCACCAGTTGTGAATAGACAGATATAGACTGGATATGACCTTGACACCAGAAGCAGTATGGCACAGTGGCTGAAGAGCTGGCCTCAAGAAGACGTCATTTCAAGTCCCCACTTTGTTACAAATGGTCTGTTAGATTTTAGGTAAGTCACTAAACCTCTCAGTATTATAGGCAACTAACTATCTAAGACTATAAATTTCAGAGGTGCCAACCTGAATTTGTAGAAGGATTTTCCTTATGTGGGAGTTCCCTATATCAGTAAGACAGCCAATGTACATTTATTGAGTACCTACTGTGCCAGGCACTGTGATAAGCACCAAGGATACAAAGGAAGACAAAAACCAGCTCCTTCTCTCAAGGAACTCAATCTGATTAGAGTGACAACATACCAACAACCACATACAAGCAAGATATCTACAGGATAAAATGGAGATAATCAAGAGAGGGAGGGAAAGCACTAGAATTAATGGTGATCAGGAAAGGCTTCCTATAGAAAGTGGAATTTTAGCTGAGTCTTAAAGGGAGCCTGGGAAGCCAGGAGGCAGACATGAAGAGGGAAGGAATTCCAGGCCTGGGAAACAGTAAGCGAAAATGCCGAGAGTAACATATAGTGTCTTGTGAGAGGAACATCAAGGAAGCTAGTGTCCCTGGACTGCAGAGTATAGGTGCATGGGGATGAGGGTGCTATGTAAAGTGCAAGAAGATTGGAAAGTAGGAGGCAGGACAGGTCATGAAGGGTTTAGAATGCCAAAAAGAGGATCTGATATTTGATTCTGAAAGTGTTAGGGAGGGACTAGAGTTTACTGAATAGAGGGGTGATATGATTAGAACCATGCTTTAGGGAGATCACTTTGGAAGTGATCGGTGGTGGCAGTGTCAGAGGAGAGAACATGTCCAATGCCAATTCCTGCTTAATCTCTTTTGGGAGCTGTACATTGGTTTGGGGCTCATATGACTATGTTTTCTTTCTTTTTCAACTAAGCCTGTTTGTCTCATTGTTTGTGAGCTTGGAACTCCATTTGGATTGCCCTTTCATTAGCAAGGATCCACTGAAGATTGGATGCCTCATGGTACCTTTCACCTGGACTTCATAATTGTTCTTCAAGCATCAGACCTCTCTTCTTTCTAGTCCATCCTCCACACTGCTGCTGGTGATGTTCTTAAAATGTGAATTTCATGTTGTTACTCCATTGCTCAAGAGGCTTCCATTACTGTTACCTTTAGCATAAAACATGGACTCATCTGCTTGTCATGGAAAATACTTCAAATCTAACTGCCTTGTCAGGTGTATTAAATACTACTTCCTTTCAGGCATGCTGTATTATGGATAAGATAGACCACTTTAAGCTCTTCATAGAGGACAATCCATCTCTGTGCTTTTATATAGGTTATCCTCTGTGCTTCCCTCCATACTTCCTCCTCAATTCTTGGCTCTCTTGAAACCTCTGTTCTACCTAATTTCTTTCCTGATCTTTCCAGGCACTGTTGCCCTCTTCTAAAAAAAATCACTTTGTTTTTATTTTGCATGTGTTTTTCATTTACTTGTATGTGTACATGGTGTTTGCTTCCAGTAGAAAATGAGCCCCTCGATGGTCAGTAGGATTAATTTTTGTATCTATATCCCTAGTGCTTAACACAATGCCTAGCAAATAATAGGAATTTAATAAGTGCTTACCACTAAATGAATGTTATATTTCCCTCTGTTATTAAAAACTAATCTCATATTTTCTTTGTATCTTGATTTAATTACTTGTGGTTTTCTAAAAGTTATATTAATATAATTAAATTCATCTTCTTTATCTTAATAATTTATTTGGTTAAAACTTAAAACTTTAGTCCACAATTTTTTCTGACTTTTTATAGTTCATTCATTTTATATTTAATTCAATAATCCATCTGGAATTTATTATTGTATCTGGTGTGAGATGGGAATCTAAATTTAATTTTTTGACATATTGCTAGCCATTTTCCCCAGCAACACGTATTGAATAATGAACCCATTTCCAAATTTGTGTTGTGTACAGATTTATTAAACACTAATCTTTTTTATGTATTAGTTTCTATTTCTGGGTTTTATTCTATTCAATGGCATTTTTCCCTATATTTTCTTCAAGCACTAAGTTGTTTGAATGAGACCGTATTTTATAGTTTGGAGGAACAAGCCAACCTTCATCTGCCTTTTAATTCTTCAAATTAACCCTTGAAATTCTTGTCTATTTGTTTTAATTACATATCTAATTATGAATGTATGTATTTATGTAAATAAACCAATGGGCATTTTGTAAGTATCACATTAAATTTATAAATTCATCTAGGGAGTATTTTATGGTTTGCTTTTTTGAAGCAGTCCTTATATTAGAGTTACCTAGGTGGCCAAGTGAATAGAGACCTAGGCCTAGAGTCACAAAGACCTGAGTTCAAATCTGACTTCAGACTTTATTAGCTGTGTGACCCTGGCTTTGTCATTTAACCACAGTTTGCCTCTGTTTCCTTAACTGTAAAGTCCTCAGAGAGAGGAGGCACAAGGCTACAGTTATATCTCTCTGCTCCCTTATATATTACTAGTCTAAGGGATGTAATTTTAAGGTTTAAGATGAACTCTTGATCACCATTCCTTAATGGGAAAAGGAGGACTCCAAGTTCTTTATTAAAAAACTATAATGACAGCACCTACATCCCAAGGTTCTTGTGAGGATGGAAGAAGATGATATTAGACAACTGCTTAGAACAATGCCTGGCAGAAAGTAAATGCTTAATAAATGTTTGCTCTCTCTCTTTCTTCCTAAACATTTAATTTCCATCTAGTTATTTAAATATTCCCTCCTGGAGTTTTGCCTCCACTCTAGTCTCCTTCAGAAATCAGGTTCTGACCCCTCTGACACTTTCACTTTATCTATCCTGTAACCAGATCTAGCCTATAACCACTTCTTGGCCATCTCCATTCCCTGTCATTTGCACTCCAATTTTTCCACTTTTATATGATATTTAGACTCTGACTCCTTGGGACACTGGGCTTTGATTGCTTAGTTTTAGACTTATCTAGGCCATGCCCAACACAAGCATCCCCCACCATCTCTATGACATGCAGCATGGTGTACTCCTCTCTTCTCCCTTCCATTCTAATGCTAGCTCTGAGAATGGTAACCAAATGATCACTACCATTCTGACAATCTTCTTTTCCCCACTCTTCTATATGTGTTGCATTCTTCTATTAGAATAGAAACTTCTTGAGGGCAGGGATTATCTTGTTTGCTTGTCGCGTCCCTGGTCCTTACAGTGACTGGTACATAGTAAGTGCTTAATATATGGTTTTCCCCCCTTTTGCACATTCATTTCAATCAATGTGGTTTAAAGTTATATTTTTAGACTTCTTGTTCAGGTAAGTTAATTCCTCAATATTTAATGTTTTCTGCAGTTGTTATAAATGATGTTTCTTCTTACGTATAAAAATTACTTTGTTCAAAGTAAACCGTTAACATGTCTTTGTTAGTAGTATACTGCAGTGCAAATAATTTTGAGTGGTTTATCCTGTCTCCTTCAACTTTGCTGAATTTATTTGTTGTCCCATTTTTTTTCAGAGCGACATTTTCTAAGTGTTTGCAAATAATGTCATTTCTAATGTTAAACCTTATTTCTTATTGTAATTGCTAGTATTTATATTATTTTGTTTTATATTTTCTACCAATGAAAGTGCTTTTAATGTTTTTCCATTGCTTACGATGTTGACTGCTAGCATCAAGTAGATACTCTTTTCTGCAGTAAGGACAAACTCCTCCATTTATCTTTCTTTGAATATAAACTCTTTATGATCAAAGGCCTTTTCTGTGTCTTTGGGTATGAGCATATATTTCTTTTTAATAAACTTTTGCTCATTTATTTTTAAAAAGCATAAATCAATATTACCTTCTTTAGTAATTTGATCATTGGGTAATATGTTCTATTCATATTTTAAAAAGTCATTCTGAACTTAATAAGCACCTCAAAACTCTATATACAAAATAGACTAGAGAAAGAAAATTGCTCATGAAACCATGAAACTTTATGACATACAACTGTCTTTTCTTTTTATGTATTTGACAAATTTAATATCTAACTTTCAAAGCTGCCCTGCTTGTCTATGTTTCCTTCTAGCCTTCCTTCTTTCCGCTTCTGTGCAGGAAAAAACCAACAAAATTTCAGTGATTCTGTCTCATCTTGATATTTTTTATATTTCACTATTTTGTGTTCTTATATTTTTGTGAGCATTTATTATATTCCTAATATCTAACATATTTGCTTTCCTGCTATAAATTCTTTTTCATAGTGATGAGTGTTTTGATGAATTACCAAACTTTATTTGCTAATATAGTATTTTTTAATTTATATTAATTACTAAATTGAACTATATTTAGTGTCATCTTTGTCAAGTTTCAAAATCATATTTACCTCATAAAATAAAGTAGGCAGCATTTCACATTTCTCCATTAAAAATAATTTGTGAAGTATTGGAATTGCCATTTGTTCTTTGAAGTTTTGAAAAAATTAACCTATAAATCTGTCTTGGTCAGGTGATTTTTTTGTAGCGTAATTCATTGATGATATCCTAATTCTTTGTCTGAAATAATTATTTAAATTGTCTGTTTATTTTTGTTGTATAAATTTGGATGTTTTATATTTTTGCAATCAGCACAAGGCCATTCACAAACAGAATCATCTGGAGGACTTCATCAGTTGCAGCAGAGATTCTTAACCTTTATTGTTTCATGGACCTGTTCTGGCAATATGGTGAAGCCTGTGGACATCTTCTACACATGTTTTAAAATGCATATGATAAAAAACAAAGAATTACAAAAGCAACCAGTTATATTGAAATAAAGCTATAATTCATTTCCATCCAAACTATTGGACCTCTTGACATCTATCCACAGATCTCTTGAGAAATGTGGACTCCAGGTTAAGAATCCATGACCTATTACAAAATCCCTTTTCCTTTTGGAGTCTATATCTTTTATACTACACAGTACACTCTATGAAATGTAGCACTACTGAAAAGAACTTGATTCATATTCCACACAGGAAAAAACAAATGGATGAAGAATAGCTATTGTCTAACTCAATTCAACATTTATTAAGTATGTTCAGTGTGGAAAGGACTGTGATCCATTACAGGGATGCAAATATTTTTTCACGTCTCTGCTTTAAAAGAATTTATATTCTACTGAAATGGCTATGCAAATGGAAGTGTAACAAGTTTGTGCTGATTTGGCTTTCATGGAGGACAGATCAGATATAAATCTAGCCTTCCCTTCCTCTATCCACTCTTCTACAAGGGAGATTTGGAATCCTCCCAGGAAAGGAAGCAGGTGGTTGGGGCTGGAGGCTGATCTGCTCTCCTCAGAGAGAAGAGGTACAAGGCCAGAAATATATCTATCTGCTCCCTTATATATCAGTAGGCTAAGGGATGTAATTTTAAGGTTCAAGATGAACTCTTGATCACTGTTCCTCAATGGGGAAAGGAGGACCCCAAGTTCTATATTCAAAACTTGACTTCTTTCCTACCAAATACCAGTTACATAATGAATACATGACAGTCCCATAATTATCCAACTCAATAGCAAAAAAGAAACCAGAGAAAGCATACATATAAAATACATGTCAGAGAAGACAGATTGAAAAACTCTTCCATTATGAGCAAGGGAACTCAAAAGGGGAAATTTCCCCAAAGTCTCCAGTGTAGTAAGCTGGGGATAGATAGGGAAATGATGGAGACTGCCAGCAACTCTAGTGTTGACTTCTCAGAATTTTTTCCCTCTCTTCAGCAACCTAAAGTGAGATGGGCATTGTCAATCTTCTCTCTAGAAGCTGGAAGCCTGAAGAAGAACCTGAAGAGGCTTACAAGAACACTATCTTTCGTCCCTCTTCATCTCAATAACGTTACCCTTTATACAGGTGTACATTATCTCCACAAAAGGGGAGAGAATTCCACGACAATGGGCTTTGGATTACAGAAGGGTAGCCAGTAAGCTGGCCTGTTAGTATATAAATCTCCCACTGGATCAGTAGATTGACAATGCGCTGGGCCAGAAATATATAGAAATATATGTATAGAAAAATAACAAGTTTAGATTACATTTCAAAATTTTATAGCACTTTTAACAGCTTCAAATATTCCTTGTCATAAAGCCTCATATTTTTAATACCAGTATTCTCCCAGTCATGTTATATAGCTGGCATTTGTCTGTGATATAGTCTGACAATAATTATACTTCTATTTATTTTCTCTGACCTAAGTGATCACCCTTCTCTCACCCCTTAGGCTCACAGGTTGCCATGTAGAAATGTCTTATGTACAGCGCCACTCTAATACCCCATTTATATTACTCAATTCTCCTTTCTTTTAATGAGCCTTCGTATTTCTGTATTTCCAGTCAAAATCCCATTCTATAGATTCTTGGTGAAGGGTAGGTGATCATATCAATCTTCTTGTGTTTCTTGAAGTATTGATAAAAATTAAAATTTCAAGAGCTCTTTAATATTCACAGTGTGTGCACACTGGAATTTTGACACTCAAAGATATAAATATTATTCCTGACTCCCTTCCTAGTTATCCCTCTTCCTTTCCCACTGAAATTTAATTCTCTTAAAATAATACTTTATTGATCTTACAGGTTCTTCTCTTCAACCCCATCTATATGGACCACCTTTTACTCTCCATACCTTCCTTTTTCTACCAAAGTCCCAGCTTCCAATGGAAAGGAGGGGCTAAATTGTTTGAAGGTCTTAATTTTCTGGTTAGTTCTTTCCAATTGAATCTGGTTTACATGCATAGGGAGAACTTTAATATTTAAGCTCAACACAAGAAATACTGTATTGAGAGAGCCTCCTGTGGAGAAGTTAGAGCTCTATGGAAGCAACTGAACCCATAATTATTAGAATACATTCTTCTTTCTCCTCTTATCTCCCTAAAACCATTTATTATTCTGTTTTATTAGGAACTCAGGTTATTTATTCATGATTTCACACAAATTAGAGATGCTTCTCTTTCTCCTTCTTTGATTTGCTTTCAAAGACAAATGGGAGAACAGAATGTAACCTGTAGACTTTGTTGCTGCCTAAGAGTCAGGATTCACTTTCAAAGCCCTCTTTCCCTTTTGGTTTGCCCAAACCTATATTGACCTCTTCCTTTGATTTACCTTTTTTCATCCAGGTGGCCTGAGTTATGACAGAACAACCTTGACCTTGCAGAATGGTATGTGATCAATCTGGTTTCTTAAGATGCTTTTATTAAAGAGAGAAGCAAATAGGGCACTGGCTTCTTCTTTGGGATGTTTCTTCATTAACAATTTTTAAGTAAAAATAAACATATTCTACTAGCTGAAGTACCAGCTAAACAGTATTGAAGGATTTATTCAAGAGTTTTAACCAAAATAGTAGTGGATTTATCTATCTGTGTAGTATTGTTTCTTTGTACTTGTATCTATAGAGGGAGTAGGCCATGTATGTTTGTTAAAACTGATATTTACTTTGAGCATTTAATATGACTTTCTTCCTTTCTGTTAATAAAAAATTAAAATGTGCTCAGCTTGGTTTGCTAAGATCACTGACTTGGGTCTCAGCAGATAGAATGATGTACACCAGAAGACCTCGGTGTACATCCACCCTCTAATATTTCCTAGCTATGTGACCTTAGGCAAATCACTTAAACTCCTTCAGCCTCAATTTACTCATTTGTAAATGGTAATTAATAATGAATATTTAGCCCACATAAGCTCTGAGCATCCTTATTCCAACTCCAACTGCTACTATTGAGGTAGCCCCAGAGCCTGGCTAGCTACATCTCTCCTTCAGGGATCTAGAGTTACCTCTCAGGGGTCAGTGGCAACTCTATAATGTAATGTAAGCTCCAGCCTCCTTCAGTGTGTCCCCTCCTCATATTATTAGTTGAGAATCAATTTAGTCAACCAGCCTTAAATAGCATTTGGAAAAGGGCATTTATTGGGTTGTACAAAGAGAAGAGTTGGTACAAGCCAAACCCCTATGACACAATGTACCACAAGAACAGACAGGTTCCAAGAGAAAGTAGCATCAACTTGGAAACCACATCTGCCAACAGAATAATTCCTAACCCTTGGTTGCTGAAAACCCTCCTCTCCCATTTGTGGGGTTCTTAAATTCCCTTTGGATATAATTGTAATATAAATTAAGTTGGGACTTTTTTTTTACTGTTTTAGAATGACAAATTAATTAAGTGTCTTTGATTGAACCTTACTAGGTGCTAGTTTAGCTACTAGTGCTAAACCTATGTGGGCATGAAGCCCTCAGGGTCCTAAGGGGAGTTGCTAAGACCAGAGCCAATAGTAGGAGCCTGAGTTCTGGTCACTCAGATGACATCTGATGATGGCTAAAGACTGTATAAAAAGAGAGAACAGAGCTATTTGCCTGAGGCTCTTACTCCTGGAGACTCACGACTCTGGGTAGCCACTCTAAGAGCCTCCCGGCTCACCCACATGTTGATGGTTTCTTGGTAACTATGAATTGTATTTGGTCTGTTTATAATGTATGTTTGTAATTTGTTTGTATTTGCTCTGAAGTTCAGGGTGCTGGTTTTTTTCCCTGAGCTAAGTGAATGATATTTGTGTGTTGGATTGAAATAAGACTATTAACCCCTTAACGTTGCTTTCCTTAGTAAAGCAGATCAAAAGAACCTGTGCTGGCAACGTTCTTGTTGTTGGGCTTGTTTTGGTCTTTCACCCCACAGCAGCTGCTAGGTGAATTGTTGCTACAATGATGCAATTTCTTTGCAGGTCTCCTTGTTGTCCATAAGTCCAGGTTATCCTTGGCTCCCAATGCAGATACTGTTATTCCTTGACCCCAGGATGAATACAATTAAAAGGAAAGTCTTGCATCTTCCTGACCCTTTGAGTTTGGAAAATCTTCCTTTCATCAAAGGAGATAGGAATAAAGCCTGGCCAAGCCTGAAGAAATATGCTAGATCAGGGCTGTCCAACCTTGGGTTTTTATTGAAACAATAGACAATATATTTTGATTTGTCATTTTAGTGAGAGCTCTGTGGTAGCTCGGTAGCTTGGCTTTGTTTACTAAATCATTTATGTAAGCTCGGTAGCTTGGCTTTGTTTACTAAATCATTTATGTAAATTTCTATGCTTGTAGGTGGGCCACATAAATCACACTGCGGGCTGCATGCAGCCCGTAGTAGGTTGCATTTTAGACAGCCCTGTGCTAGATTCAGAAATTCAGAAATATGCTAGATATGCTAGAAAACCACATATTCCAATTTCTGGAATCCAATCCTTTCTCAACTCACCTGTGACGAAATTTTGTTAGCTTTTTGAAATCTTGTGCAAATATCTTTAGAGTTCCAGTTCAAAAGATTTTAGCACTTAGTCAAAGGCCTATGAGTGATTGATTGATTGAATGAGAGTTAGTTTTACCTAGTTAAGGTATCAAAGTGAAAATAGGCTGGGGTGATTTTGAGTTCTCAAGGAAGAACTACCTTACAGCTCAAAAGAGATAGCAAATATGAAACAAATAAAAAAAAAAGTCCCTTCCTCCATATGGTTTTATAGTTTTGGAGGGTGGAGAGAGAATGTTGGGGATGAATGAACGAAAAAGTATTTATTAAGCAGTTACTATATAGCAAAAACTGTGCTAAGAAAGGAGAATGCAAATACAAAAAGAGAGACAGTCCCTGTCTTCAAGGAACTGACATTCTAAATATTCAGTAAAACCAACAAAAGCATCAACCAAGACTAAAAATGTATGCAATATGTGGATTAATTTTGAAGCAAAATTATCCTAAGAAGAACAACTATTGATTTTTATAGAAGTTCCCATATTCTTGGAAAATGATTGTCCAAAATGGGATCTTTCTGGGTACTGGATAGCAGTTATTTCATCAGGTGTAGTCACTGGGAAATATTATAGGTTTGTTTTTAAATAATTATTCTTAAGCAAAAGCTAAAAAACAAATAAACAAACACCCTAACCCTGAAACCCAAAGTAGTCTTACATGTCACTTTCAAGAGCTACCCCCTTTTGTCATCATCCTTAGATTATCCTATTTTCTTATTTTCATGTTATATGTCCCACTTACAGTGAAGAGGTATATTGGTTTGAAAAAAGGTACAGGTGTAGAACTGGAAGGAAGCAGATTTACATATCCTTTCCAATAGCAATGGTACTGTTTTGGTTGTGATTCTAGAACTGGAAAGGAAGAAGAACACGAATTTGGGGCAATGTAGCTGTTATGATGATTGCAGGACGTAAAGTGTTGCCTGATTAAAACCATACTAGATTTATATGGCCACGTGGCCACTCATCAATATTGTCTACTGGGGGTAGAACAAAAAATGGGTTTTATATATATCCTATATAAAATAAAAGGAAGAAAATAAAAAATTTGTTTGGCGAAGTTTGGATTCAGTCAAAAGGCTGAACTTGAGGGCCAAGAGGGCTGCATGTGGCCTTGAGGCTTCAGGTTCTCCACTCCTGGTCACCATCCCACTAAAATGTGGTTCTAGACAAAATTTTTTTTCAAGA
The DNA here is from genome assembly GCF_011100635.1 of Trichosurus vulpecula. Lineage (NCBI taxonomy): Eukaryota > Metazoa > Chordata > Mammalia > Diprotodontia > Phalangeridae > Trichosurus > Trichosurus vulpecula. Next base: position 266,963,275 of record NC_050573.1, on the reverse strand, counting down.
AGTACATTGACAACCTGGAGCATCCAGAATTGGGCAACTAGGCTGGTAAAGAGACTAGAGGCTACTCTATGCAAGAATTATTTTCAGGAGCTAGGCATATGTAGAGAAAACAAGATTGTGGCAGAGAAGAAACAATTTCTGTTTCCAAATATTTGAGGAGAAGGAGGAGGAGCAGCAGCAGCAGCAGCAATAGTAGTCAGTAGCTAACATTCTGACTAAATTATAAGTATTCCAAAGGCAGAGACTGTTTTACTTTTTTCCCTTAAAATTCTAGCATAGTGCCTAGGTACTTAACATAGTAAGTACTTAAATGCATAAGTATGGATTGCTTGATGAAATGGATTTGGGCTCCAGTGTTTTTTTTAATTTTAGTAGGCTTTAGGAACCTGCCATCATCTTTGTTTAACATTTTCAGGCTCAATGCCAATTCTCTTCATAATTTAGAATAGAGAATCAAGAGCTACCTGCTTGAGAGTGTACTTTCAGCAAAACAAAACTGGGTCACATGAAACCAGAAGGACTGTGTTTTAGTTGAAAGGCCACGTGGTACCATGTGAAAGACAGTTCATGCTATAACCAGCAGCTCTAAGTTCCAGTCCCAGCCTGCCACTTACTAGCTATGGGATGAAGCACAAATCAGTTTACTTCTCTGGACCTTTCTTCCTTGACCTGTAAAATGCAATTGAACCAGATGAGGCCCCTTTTATTCTGAATATGCTACTAATCTAAGTATTGGGGAGAAGAAATAAAGACTGGGACATTAATAATATTTGTGAAGAAGTACTTAGCACATAGATTAAAAAGGAAATAACTTTGAGGTTTATAGGCACAAGAATATACATTTAAATGGAAATGTGGAAACCCTCAGAAGGATTCTGAATGCTACATGGTAGGCAGATACTAATAGATTTCTTATGGAAGGGTAGGGGTTGAATGAGTCAATCAATACCTCCCCATTCCACTTAAAATACATGACAAGATGCTCTTCCATGAAACTTGTCATTATTATTTGCTGCTCAATGGATCTGTGATTTCATTGCTATTGGTATCCTTCACTGGTGCTGATTGTCATCCTTCTTATTTTGTGTGATTCTTGTCCTCGTCTTTCTATAAATCATCCATAGAAGATCACCAAATATAATGAAGACTTCTGTCTGGTTCTTCAAATATTTTTGTGGCTACCACCATAGTATTCAGGCTCCTTATCTATTATCCCCCACTCTTTGCTAATCAGCCAACATAAATTGTGTCTCATCTTTGGAAAGACAGTAAATGACTTAATGGAGTTTTCCAGAATGTCTTTCTGAGAAAATGAATGGCATTAGTATCTTTTCTGTCACACTTCTGTTTTTACAAAGGCAAGAAAAATGAGGTGAATACAAATCATTTGATTTCCACATGGCTCTCTAACCAAAGTTCTTTCTCTGGTAAATGTCCCTGCTTTGTGCAATGCCAAAGACGATCTCTTGGCAGCTCTCCTTTATGGATATACTATTCTACATAGGGTGAGGGCAATGATTATAGAATCATAGGTCTAATGGGGATGGAAGAAACTCATAGTCCATTTAGCCCACCAATCCCTTTATTTTTACAGATGAAGAAACTGAGGCCCAGGAAGATTAATCAACTTTACCTGCCCAAGTTTTTTCTACACCAAGGTTATACAGGTAGTACCCATTAAAGGAAGGTTTCATTAGTTATGTGATGAGGGATCTGGACTGCACTCTGAACTAGAACACTTTACACTGTTTAAAAATATCCTGTAATCAATGAAAACCAAACTGAATGCAAATCAGTCACTTTCTTTTCTGAATAACCCAACCAAAGTATTAAAGGAAATGTAAAATAATTTGGTATGTTTGAACCTACATATTTTCTAAAATCATTTGATAAGAAAAACATAAAATATTCTCAAAATGAAAATTTAACCAACATTTCATTGAGCTTTGGTCTATAAAAGAGACCAAAGTCATCTGTTTTGGTATACTTCTCCCTCCATCTGTTTTCATTGTTGCGTTGCTGTCTACTGCTCTAGGGATTTTATGTCAAAGCATCTTATTTTAATAAAGATCCTTGATAACCGCTAATATAGTTTGCCTTCAAAAGTCAGTATGAGCTAAAAATATGTTAGTGTACATGCTACATATGTGCAAACTGTTAAACATCAGCTCCCATGTAAATGGTATCAGAGAATATTAATTAAACAGAGAGTGACCATGATGTGCCTGGTCAAGGTTAACTCCTTGTTAACTGGATCAACAAGTTTAAAGAATGATGGGCTACCAAAGATATCACTCTTTATAAATCTTAAACATCTCCATCGATAGCATGCATGAGATTTTGTTCTGGTACTGATGATGTCTCACAGATGTGATATGAACTCTTCTTGCCTTAGTTGTTAGTGGGCCATCGACAACACATAGATGATTTGTTCACTAATTTAAGGCCAAACTTCAGAGTATTTGACCTATACTAGTGGTTTAAATCTTTAAAAATGGGAGCTAATGAGATGGAATAAATATTGATGAAGATGCATATGGGAAAGGGCTACACAAACAGACCAAGACTCAGTTCCCAAGATGGGGGTCATATCAGGAAACCAAATAGCCCCAAGATAAGAGGAAGCACATGGCCTAAAAGATTGCAGTAGATAGAGACAACAACAGAGGGAGAAGGAGATCCTAGACCATGTGGAAGATCTCTGAGCTAACACAGGAGTACAACTGTGGACAAAGGACAGAGTTGTAATATCAAGGAACAAATCTGGACCTTGCCTTTCACCAGTACAAGGAGTTAAATGAGCTATATTTGGGGAAAGGGGGTAAATTCTTTAAAGTCCTCAAGTACTTTTTCCTTTGGGGTAGGGAGGCTCAACTCTGGGATAGCACTGTTAGGAGTAATGTTTAGGTCTTAGTTCTTGTTGTTTTTCAGTCATTTCGATGATGTCTGACTCTTCATGACCCCTATCTGGACTTTTCTTGGCAAAGATACTGGAGTGGTTTGCCATTTTCTTCTCCAGCATCTTGGGGAAAATTAAAGTCATGTTAGGGAGAGAGGTTGGTACTTTATCCTCAAGTGCTTTCATTTGTCAGGGAGGCTTCAAATTTCAAATAGTCCTAAGGAAAATGGAAAGAGAACTGCGTTGATTGTTCATGGTCTCTGGTGCAAGTCTTTACTGCTTTATCATTTGTGGGAGTAGGTTAAAAGAGTCAGACTCATAGTGATATTGTCAATGTGAGTGTCTACAAAGGAGCCTTCTATTATTTTTTGTAGACACTTGAACATAGGCCAACTTCCAATGTTGCCAGTGGAAACCATTATGAGGGCAAAATGAGCCAACTTGTGACGATCCCAGGGGAAACCTTGAGTGCAGGATGGAGGGTAATGTGTGAAATTAGCCAGCTTCTGGTGTTCACAGGGGAAACATTGGGCAGGAGCATCAGTCAAAGTGTAGGATTTGTGAAACACTCAAGATCAAACTTGGTCTGTACAAACCTACAGCTTTGGTTCTGGGCCATGAATTTATATAAGTAACAAAAATATCAGTGATTCAGAGTAGATTGCAATAAAATATATTTACTTCCCTGGAGTCATGCAAGGGAAGAATTGGAGAGAATGTCTTCACAATATCTCTATTCTGCTTGAACTACCCTTTCAGTGGGAACCTAAGAATTCACTAGTAGATACCCTCCTCAATAAGAAGAGGAGAGATTTCTGAAGGAAGGGATTGCCTCAAGGGTTTTACTTCACTCATGGTAATACTTCTCATATCATAGAAAAGCTTTTGAAGAGTTCTGAACAGTCAGACTCCTCTCTCATGAGGATAGGTTAAAACCATAGACATCTTTAATCTTTACCACTGTCACTGACAATTTTCACAAATAATACTGCATACTGTCTGCATGCAACAGTTTTCTCAAGATAGTGGAAAAAAGGATTTTTCCATATTCCAAGAATCTATTTAAAGAATCTATATACATTTTGGAACAAATTGATTTAAACTGTTTACAAATATAGTAATCAGACAGAAGTTTTTTTTAAATTATGTGCCTGACACAATTATAAAATAGGTTGAGTTGTGAATTGATCCAACCATTTTGGAAAGCAATTTGGAAGCACACTTAAAGAAAAAAAGAACTAAAATGTACATAATCTTTAATCCAATGATCCAATTGCTAGGAATATAAATACCCTAAGAAGGTCAAAGACAACAAAAGAGTCCCATGTATATCAATATATTTATAAAGGCACTTTTTTGTAGTTGCAAAGAACTAGAAACAAAGTAGATATCCACCATACAGAATGGCTAAATCTTTGTTTTTGTTCAATCATTTCAGTTTTGTCCAACTCTCTGTGACCCTATTTTGGGGTTTTCTTGGCAAAGGTACTATAATAGTTTGCCATTTCCTTCTCCAGCTCTCTTTACAGATGAAGAACTGAGGCAAATAGGATTAAATGACTACCCTAGGGTCACACAGCTAGTAAGTATCTGAGGGAAGATTTGAACTCATGAAAAAAGTCTTCCTGATTCCAAGCCCAGTGCTCTGCCTCCTATCTGTTGAATGACTAAATACGTTGTAGTAAATAAAAGTAGAATGCTACTATTTTCTAACAAATTATGAATATGATCATTATAGAGAATGTAGAAGTTTATACGAAATGATTCGAAGTAGAGCAAGCAGAACCAATAAAACTATCTACAGTGACAATAACAATGTAAAAAATAAGAAAAATAATAAGAAACATAAAATCAGAAATGAATGCTGGGAAATATTAATAAAAAAATTTGGCCCCAAACAAAAGATAGGCAAAGACACATTCCCCGCCCCCCCCTTTTTTTTTTTACAGGGGTAGAGGACTTTGAGGGCAGAACACTGCATGCAATACTATACTTGGTTGAAGTTGTGATGAACTGTGGTTTTTTTCCTTCTTTTTTCTTCTTTGTAATCAAGTATTGCTCTCTGTGTGAGGAAAGATATATTGGGAAATGAAGGTAGTATAAAAATAAGATATTGAGAAATTGGAGAAAGTAAGATATTGTGCCCAAGCATTGGAGAAAAGGAAAGAGCAAGCAAGAACAAGAGAATAAAGTAGGAGAACTGCACATACTGGATCTCAGGCTTGTCAAGATATTAGGAGACACCCTGTTTTCCAGAGCTAAGGCCCAGCAAGCAAAGTGTGTCCTGAGCTTAGCATAACAACAATCCTTTGCACTGACCCTCTGGCAGAATCACATAATTACTGTATTTCTTTTACCAGCACCAGCCGTTCTCTGAGCTCAGAGAAGCACTGGGCAAGTACCCATGTTCTGATCATGAAACTGCTATGAATCAAACTTGTCTCATTGTTGCTGTTACCCCTCATTGTAAAGGATGCAGCTCACTGTGTAGCCATTGGTATAAATACTGAGATCTCCCCACATTGCCTCGGGTTCCCACACTAGGGGTGGGGACCTGGTATACATGTCTTTACTTGCAAGCCTTTTCCCTCTACAGGGTGTTCCTAAAGTCTAGACGCAGAGGCAAAAATGCTTATTTTCAAGAAATGAAATGAATGAAAATTTCAACAACATTTTATTTAATTGGAATATTAACAGATGACATCTTAAATATGATTTTCATCATTTGTGATGCAAATGTTGATGCGCTTTGCAAGATTCAGGTGAACTCAATGCAATAACTCCATACTGCCATCAATTTTCCTATGTTTCCAGATTTTAGGGACAGCTGTACTTTGAAATTAGGCTTCTATTTGAATCCTGATTTTCCTGTCTCTAGCTTGCTCTGTTTAGCTCCAGCCACCCACAGGTTAGGTGCCAGTTTGGTCCAGTTGACAGTCTATATTAAAGATCAGCTGGCTCCATACAGGCAAAGTCCAATGAAACATTAAGGAAATTATGTAGATAAAATAAGTTGGGCCAAAAACAATGCCTGTATCTATAATCTCCAGATAATTGATAGCAAAATTATTCTTTTGCTTAAGCTATATCAGCAGTTGCTCCATCTTACTTTATTAAAGTAGACTTGAATTTCAGAGGAGCGAAGCCCCTATTGGCAAACAGCCAGAGGACATTTGCACACATGGCCTCACAATATCTCTGTGTTGGAAGGGACTTCAGAGACCACCTAGTCCAACAGGTCCCTGATAAGCACTTGTATAAATGTGAGGTGTTACAATTGCATGCCTCAGCTAAGCAACCCTAGGCTCCATAGCATTAACTTTGTTTTACTCAAGTGCTTGCTCGACAAGCTTGGAGGACTTCACTTAGTCTCTCAAGATTTTGTATTTAATCTGGCTTTAGGAGGAAACATTCCCCAAAGAGGCTGCCTGCACTCACTGCATATGTTAATTATAACTGATGAAAAAGCCAAACAGATATGGATTTGGAAGGTCTACTCTTCATTTCGTCTTAATTTGCTTTCGACATATAGTTTGGGATAGCCAAATAGTTTTAGACGACATTAGTATAAAACATTATAGTTCTCCAGATGCTTTCACATATGGTATCTTAGTTGAGCCTTACTAAAATTTGGGAACAAAGATCAGAACATGCATATTATTATCATCCCTCTTTTACAGATGAAGGTACTGAGGCCTAGGTAAGTTAAGTAACTTTGCCATGGTTACCCAGTAAGTGGTGAAACCAAAATTAAACTTGGAGTCTTCTGAGCCTAGAAGCCCCAGACTACTTGGATACTCTACTGTATCTGGATTGGTTGAAGAAGTTTTGGGAGATCATCTCAGGAATTAGAATACATGATTATAAAATATGAATCATGTGATACTGTTGACCACTTCCTCTTCCCAGATACTTTCTCCCTGTTTTTTTTTTTTGGTACGTGTGAATGAGTACGTGTGTGTTTGTGAAACTGTTCTTTTCTGATTCTCCTTGAATTTTTTTGGCTCTCTCTCTCTCTCTCTCTCTCTCTCTCTCTCTCTTTCTCTCTCTCTCTCTCTCTCCCCCTCTCTCTCTCTCTCCCTCTGTGTGTGTGTGTGTGTGTGTGTCTGTCTGTCTCTAGTATAGAGTTTTCATATGCTACCCTTTACTTGTGTAGGTATATTAGGGTTCTGTCCTGAATCCTCTTCTCTCTCTACATTCTTTCTCTTGGTGATCTCAAAAGCTCCTATGGGTTCAGCTGTTACCTCCATGTAAGATGATTCAAAATATATAAACCCAGCACTCATCTCTCCTCTGAGCTCCAGTCCCATATCAACAACTACCTATTGGCCTGTATGTTCTGTAAGTAATCTGAAACCCAACATGTCCAGAAAAGAATCATTTTTCCATAAACGCTCCATTCTCCCTAGTTCCCCATTTCTTTTGAGGTGTGCCCATCCCCTAAGTAAATCAAGTTTATAAATTCAGAGTCATACTTGATTCTTCCCTTTCCATAACTCCCCATGTCCAATAATTTGTCAGTGTTCTCCATTCTACCTTCTTGTCTCAAATCTGTCTCCTTCTAGCTACTGAAAGGACAGCCACCCTAGTTCAGGTCATATCACCTCTCACCTGGGAAATTACAAAAACCTCCTCTACCTAGTTACCAAACTGTCACTCCCTTATGCAAGTAGTTTCAAGGTCTTTCACCTCTAGGATGAAATGTAAATTGCTCTTCCATTTAAGGCCCTTCACAATCTCACTCCAGCCTACCTCCCTTTCTTTCCTTCATTCATGCTACATTTCAGCCAAACTAGTTCCATGCTATTCCCCATAGATGAAATATCATCTCTCACCTCTATTCTTTGGAGGACAGGCTGCCTCCCACGACTAGAATCTTTGACTCCCCTTCATTGAATCTTTATGTTATCAATGCTCAGTTGTATCCAACTCTTTATTATTCCATTAGGGGTTTCCTTGGCAAAGATACTGGAGTGGTTTGCAATTTTCTTCTCCTTTTACAGATGAGGAACCGAAGCAAACAGGGTTAAGTGACTAGCTTTCTTTAAAGCCCAAATCAAGTGCCATCTCCTACAAGAGGACTGTATTGATCCATTCATGTATAAGCTCTCTACAACAAAATGACTTTCTTTATACTTTGTGTATATTTTGCAATTACTTATTTTTGGAGGCAGGTAGGTGGCAGAGTGGATAGAATGATGGACCTGGAGTCAGGAAGACCCAAGTTCAAATCTACTTACTAGCTGTATGACCCTGGGCAAGTTACTTAAATTCAGTTTGCCTCAGTTTCCTCAACTGTAAACTTAAAATAATAACAGTACATACTTTTTAAGACTGTTGTGAGGATCAAATGAGATAATATTTATAAAGTGCTAACTAAAGTGCCTGGATATAGTAGGTACTTCCCCTTCTGGCTCTCCTTGGGTCCATGTTGTTTCTCTGTCAAACTGAAAGCTCTATGAGGACAGATATTGTTTTTCAAAAAATTTATTGAGCTTTGTCTTATATCCCCAGTATCTAGAACAGGTCTTGATATACAGTATGCTTGCTGAATGACTGAAGGTATACTTTAGGCAGGTTTGGAAATGGACCACTCCATTTTCTGATGATGTCATTTGGGTTAAGTCCCCCAGTTTTATTTACTTCAATCAATAGATGTTATAGTCACAAGTATGAAAGGCCTTCTTAAAAGAAAAATAATGGTGTCTAGACAGAAGCTTGTAAAGTTTATAACATTTTAAGAAGAATATAACTTATTTTTCTCAAAAGTAATGGTTCCTCCATATCTTTCTCAGTGTTTGGTGAAAGAGTTCATATTGTCAGATCCAATATTAACATTGCTTTGAAAAAGAATAAAATTGAAAACATATTGAAAACAATAAAAATCATTTTCAACGTGTTCTCCTATCTTAGTAGGAGAACATGTTGAAAACGATTTTTATTACAGTCAACCTTTAGGAAATGATGATTAAAAAAATAAAATGAACAAACAAAAAACCTTCTGGCAGTTCCTTTTCTATATGTATTCCAGGGAACTTGTTACTAGAAGCACTCATGCACATCAGTCTTTGTAAAATAACTCTTATACTATTCTTATCTAGTACAAAGTGAAAAGGGGAGTTAACTGTTATCTCTTCAATTAAATAAATTTGGTACTACCAAGAGGGATAATTTGTGGGCCAATTAAGGGATCAAATGTTAGGCTTTTAAGTAGAGGAGTTTTGTGTGGATAGAGGACCAGATGAAGAACATTCATGGCGCCATCATTGCTATAATGAGAAAAGGTATTTTTCATTCACTGGGGCATCTAAAGAATAGGGAGAGGAATTGCTGGTTGCTTGTGGGTGCAACTTTGATGCCCCTTAAGGAGTTTGATTATCACCAAGCAGGGCATCTAGAGTCAGATTCAAGTGTTCAGAAAATGAACCTCACAGCTGCTTTACCTTAAGGTGCTGAAAAGGATTCCCAATATAGGTATGTTGCTATTTCTCGTTCTCAGTACTCTAACTATTAGGGAGGCAAGAGGGGCAACATGTGTTTTGTCCACATGTTTTTCCCCAGGAGTCTTGTGACCCATGGCAGCAGTTGGTATCTCTCCTGGTAGTAAGGAGAGTTTTTAAATTGAGAGTTGAGTGTGATGAACCCATTCAGATTCAGCTCAGGCTACGTATCTGATATTCTCATTATTCAGAGACTCCAATTTATCACTGTAAATTTAGGCCGTGTTTAAGAACTCCAAGTGTAATAGTAAAATGGATTATAAGAATCCATTGGATTCTTATGATTACCAGAGAGAAATTCTTATGGTTTTTATTGAGACAAATTGGATGATTCAAGGCCCCAAAGACCACTTGAAGACTTAAATAACAAAAGAAGAAATAAATATTTACTTATCTTTATGATCTAGGCACCGTTTCTCTTAGCAAATCATTTGAATTCTACATACATGTATTAATTACCTACTATGTGTATGAGAGGCAATATGTTGGAAGGACAGAGATTTGGCCTTGAAATCAGGATGAAATTGGTTCCATCCTTGCTTCTGACAAATCAACTGACTGTGCAACTCTGGGAAAGTCACCCAACCTCTCAGAGCCCCCAGTAATCCTCTGAGACTAAGTTGTAGAGCCATTGTCCATTTGCATTAATAGAAAGAGTTTCCTTATACCAAAAAAATCACAAATCTTCTTTAAAAAAATCCAAAGAAAGAGCCCAGATAAATTTAAGACAATATGATTGTAATATTTTCCTCTGCAATTAGTGATGTTCTGTGAAGTGAATTTGCTGAAATCAAATCAACAAACTCATTCATCAGTCATTCTTTCATTCTACCTTGCAGACCTAGTTTCCAGTTATTAAAACAAATTGTAGTCCTATTCTTCATATCACATTATTATAATAATCAATTTCTACTGCTGATTCATTGCTGTCTATGTATCGTTCTAGCTAATTTTGGGGGGAAATAAATCTGGAGCTTCAAGAATCTTAAATCTACATCCACAAGGTAGGGAGAAGTATAGTCATCTTTTTATTTCTTATAAGATATTCTCACTGACCAGGAGAAATAAGAATGGGGGGATTTTTCAGGGTCAAGGAAATTTGTCCTCCGTTAAATCCTACTTCAATCCCTCACTCTGACATGGAGACAAATGAGGGATCCAAAAGACTTGGAAAGGAGTGCAAATGCTCTGGCAGGCTCTATCCAGCTAGAAAGTCTTTGAGAAAGGAAACAATGGTTATCTGTTGCCTGATATCTGAAAAGAAGCCTGACTGGAAAGGGCCATTATTAAAAGGTCATTTGATAAGCAATGATATTTTGGGGTCACAAAAATTCATAAAAAGGAGAATGAAAAAGGACTAATGATATCATGGATACTTAAAGTATTGAAGTAAATATTCAAGTGTTGCTTCCTATTTCAAGGCACACACACACACACACACACACACACACACACACACACACACACATTTATGGTCCTCTTTGTCCAGGAGCACCTAATTTCCCTAAATGACCTGATGAGATTACAAGGTATAGACTTTTGTCTGATAGGCATTGTGCATGGAGATGGCATGTTCAACTGTCAACTTCCTGAATGAACAGAGGGAAATCTCTAATTGATTCTCAGTGACTAGGGCTGCCTTCAAGAAGACTGTCAAGAGGAATGGACTCAATAGAAGAGTTACCCTTCTCAGGGCATAGTGAGCTGAAATACTACTTTGACTTTTTTCCCTTTGACTCTAGTACAGAATACAGTAGGAGGTGGGAGGGGAAGGGAGTTCTTCCTTTCCTTCCCACACCAGGATTAGTAATGGCTACTTGTGGAAGTAGATATCAAACTATATGTGCTTGTTCTGCTACCCTGAAGATCCTAGACCTCAGCTTCCAGCCACTTTGTTCCTTTGTTACCATTTTTGAGTACATAAGATACCAGAGTTTCTGCAAATAAGCTCCTATGTCTAAGATGCATCAGTACTTGAAGAATTAATGGCATTCCTGTAGAGTCATGTGATAGTCCTGAACATGTGCTTTTATGGGACCTAAAAGGAGACACTCTGAGAGTGCACTTTCCTAGCCTTGAAAATTACATTGTGGGTAATCTCATATTTGAAAGTTTCCAAATCCAAATGTTCCTGAGTTCAAGAGAGGAAGATTTCCTGATGCAGTATACTACTTGAAGAAATAAAGGGATGATACACATAGTTCCTAGGCAGTCATTACTTAAAATATAATGCTAGTGAATTGTTCAGATAATTTAGACTCAAAATAAAAGAGATGCTCATTTAAAGGTCCACAAAAAGCTTTACTTTGGAGCCAAATGAAGTCTTTGAGTTCTTTATATATCTATTTTTTCAGTATTTGTTCGAGTATTTTACATTATCTTTTTGGCTGAAATAGAGACTATCTCAAATCTTATATGATATTGCTTATTGAGCACCATTGTGGGAAGGGGAAATGCTATTATTACTCACATTTGGGGAAATCTCAGATTTATTTTGGAGACTTCAGATTGCAGGGAATCAAGAATGAATCAATAAAAAAGCAATTATTAATCACCTACTATGGGCCAGAGACTTTGATAGACCCTGAAAATCCAAATTAAAAAAAAACTATGACATTCCCTATTCTCAAAGAGCTTACATTCTTCTGGATGGAGGGGAGGGAGGAGAGACACACACTATATTTACAATCAACTAACTGTAAGCAACATACAGAACATTTATCCACACACACACACATATATACACACAATGATTTGGGGGATCATTAACAATTGTGAGAATTAGGACAGGCTTCTTGAAGGAGGTTGCCTTGGGATGTACCTGGAAAGGATGGAGAGGAGAATGGAGAATATTCCAGGAAGGAGGGACAGAGTGGGCAGAAGTATAGAGGCAGGAGAGATAGTATCATGTTTAGAGAAATCAAATAAATGTTTGACTTCAGTTTAGTATATGAAGGCGAAAAATACATAATCAAACCAAAAAGATAGATTCAAGTCCACTTGTTATGGTTAATGCCCCAAAGAGCAGTTTTTAAGGGAAATGGCGAACCAATGAAATTTCTTGAGAAAGGGAGTGATGTGGTCAGGCCTATGCTTTTGGCTTGGATAAGGAAAAGGGTAGATTCAGGAAGACCAATTAGGAGGCTGTTACCATAGTCCAGGGAAGAGATGATGAGGGCTGATCCAAGGTGATTATAGTATGAGTAGAATGAAGGGAATGGGTTTGAAAAATGTAGAGGAGGGGAAGCTAGGTGGTGCAGTGAGCAGATTACCAGCCCTGGAGTCAGGAGGACCTGAATTCAAATCTGGCCTCAGACATGTGACTCACTTACTAGCTGTGTGACTTTGGGAAAGTCACTTAGCCACAATTGCCCTGCCTTCCCCCCTCCAAAGAAATCAAAAAAAGAAAAATGTAGAGGAAGTGAAATTGACAAAGCTTGGAATTAGATATAGGAAATACAAAAGAAAGAGGAGTTGCGGATGACTCCTTGGTTGTGAACTAGGGTTATATAAAAATTGGTAGGGACCTAATCAGAAATGGAAAATCTAGGAGGAGAGTTAGGCTTAGGGGAAAAAGAAAGAGTTCTTCTCTTTTTTAGGTTTGTTTAATTTGAGATGCCTATAGGACAAGTAGAAATATCCAAATATCCAGTTGGAGATGAAAGAGTTTAGGAGAGAAATTAGGACTGGTTGCAGCGATCTGGAGGTCATCTGCAATGCTGTGATTGTTGAATCCATGGGAACTGATGTGATCATTAAAGAAGGTATAGAGTGAGAAGAAGACAAGGGCCTAGAATAGAGTCATAGGAAACTCATAGGAACCATTACGTGGATGATGATCTTGAAAAGGAGACAGAAGAGAATAGATTGAGGGGTAGGAGCATAATGATGACCTTGCAGTATCATGAAGTCTCAGGGAGGAGAGAATATCCAGAAGGAAGGAAGGATCGGCAATGTTAAGCGTTGAGAAAAGCCAAGAAAACGAGGGCTAAGAAAAGGCCAGTTAGTAATAAAGCGATTTTTTGATAGCCTTGGAAAAGCAGTTATGTGGTACATTGATGAGAAGCACCAAAACTAGATTGCAAATGGTTGTAGAGCAGGTGGGGTGTGGAAAAATGGAGACAAAGAGTGTAGATCTATTTTTCTACGAGTTTATCTGTGAAAAGAAAACAAGATACAAGATGACTGACATAGAAAAGGGTCAAGTAAAGAATTTTTTGAAGGATAGGGAAGATTTGGGCATGTTTATCAAAGCATGAAGGAATCAATAGCTAATGAGGAGTTTTAAATTAGAGAAAGAGGAGATGATACAAGCGCAACCCCCGGAGAGTTGGCACATAGAATTGAGGGCACAAGTAGAGGAACTGGTGTTGGCCAGAAGAGCTACCCACCTCATTCACTGACAGTGGAGAGAAAAGAATAGGAGTTGAGCTTGATGGCATTTAAATTGTGGAATTGTGTCTGAGAGATACTTCACCACAGATGGTTTCATTTTTTTTTCAGTGAAATATTAAACGAGATACTCTGTTGAAAGGGAGGGGAGAGGTAGTTTTGTTGGTTTCATAAGAAGAGAATGTTTAGAAGGTCAGTTTTGGGGAGGGCAGAAGAGTTAAAGTATTGGTGTACAGCCTTGATGTTCCACTTGAGATTGAATGTTACCAATGTGTAGTGCACCCAGTTGCCATGGTTGTGTGACTTCCTCCAGTTAAGTTCAGCAGTATGTCAACAGGAGTTCACAAAGGAGGTGGTAATAATTATCTGTCACCATATGCATTGGGATGAATAGTGATAAGACAAAGGGACAAGGATTTTAAGGATAAAGATAGTGTAAAATTGAGCTGATGACAAAAAAGTCAAAATTTTGAAAGAAAATGAGAGCTAGAAGGAAACTGACTCTCTTTAGGTAAAGTTCCTAGGATCTGACCTGGTCCATGTGAATCAAGATTTTGGGAGATCCTGGAACATGGAGGGGTATCTTCCAGTATGTTCTCAGTTAAGCCAAATATTGGACCCAAACAAATAATTTTTCACTTATTGATTGACCATGTGTATAGAATATGTATATATGTATAAACACGTACACATATATGTATATATAGGTAAAATTATTGTATTTTATGGGTAGGGCAAAAATGAGAAGGAAAATGAGTCACCGTATTTTCTTCCCTTTAGAGTATTTAATTTCAGGCTTGTCAATTTTTAAAAGATATTTTGATAACTATATTTTGATGTAATTGGTTTCTGCTATAATACTATGTATTTTATTTTATGCATTTAATGTACATATTCAGAGAAGGCATCAGCAGATTGCCAAAGAGGCCCACAACACACAAAAGTTAGCAGGGATAACTATTTTTCACCTTTCTTGGAATAATGATTAAGAGTTTATCAAACACATATGATGTTATGGGGATCCAAATACACAGAGTGAACTTTTTCAAGGAGCTCACACCAATAGGAAGAGAAAACACATCAAGAGAGATTAACCATATGATGGATGATAGCTTAAGAAGTTCTAAGGATGCTGCAGTGGAGAAAATGGCAAAGACTTCAGGTTCCTAGATACTGGCATCACAGATGACTTCCCCCACAATATTATATACCTATGACATCAGGGCAGAGAGAGGGATTGATTTTGGGCACTTATATTGGGAACTGATTATTTATGAATTCTCTTTCTGCTCTGGTCATGTTCTATATACACCAAGCAAATAGTTCCAGTCATTTAAACAGATTAGAAGTAGGAATGCAGTCAATACATCATGAACGTTGCATGTATTTAGGTTTAGTTATGGAGCCATTTCCATAATTGAATTGGTTCCAAGAGGACAAACGGACTATGGATATTTGTTCTTTGAGATAAGATAACCCACGAAAGATCTTATTTCTCTCTTACAAAATTCCTAATGGATTGGTGTCTGTCATAGTTGGGGACCTCAATTTTAGAAAATCTTTCTGGTCTTCATTATATTTAAATTCAGATAGTTTCAAGTTTAGCGAAATAGTCTTTCAAGGGCTAGAAGAGTAATTCGAAGGTATGTAAGTGCACTAGTTGAATAGGAGGGATATAAAATAGAAAAGTTGAACTCAGTACTGTACTGACACTCATACATACTTTGTTGTTGTTTATTTGTTTTAGTCATGTCTGATTCTTTGTGATTCAGTTTGGGGTTTTCTTGGCAAAACCACTGCAGTGGTTTGCCATTTCCTTCTCCAGCTCATTTTAGACATGAGGAAATTGAGGCAAATAGGATTAAGTGACTTGCTCAGGGTCATACAGCTAGTGTCTGAGGCCAGAATGAACTCAGGAAGATGAGTCTTTCTGACTGCAGGACCCAGGACTCTATCTACTGCACCATGTAGCATGCGTGCACACACACATATGTACACATGCACACAGAAACATGTAGGATGGAGGCATGAATACAACCATTATAAAATAATAAAGAGTTTCTCCTGGTTTTGTCACAGCTCTGTACTTTGTGGATGACACTCATTTTAAATAATCATTCTGCAATGGGAATACATCTTCTTAAAAGATTTTCTTCAAATTAAGCAAGTAGGAACCAATTAAAAATAGATTTAACTGTGCTAAAGTCAGCATACTAGAAATGAAAATAAAACCACCAGGAGGGGAAAAATTCAGTGTTCAAAGGTTTTGGAAAGCTATTTAAATTCAAGGATGAGAATAAGTCAAGAGCTCAAGATGTTTTAAGAAAAAAAAAAACAAAAAAAACACAGTGTGTGTGTGTGTGTGTGTGTGTGTGTGTGTGTGTGGTGGGGGAGGGGTCATGAAGGTCTGGGCAAACTTGTATTTCAGTCTTCAGCATAGTCTGTTGATTTTTCCACTTTGTTTTAATTTTAAATCTGTTTATGCTATTATCCTATATTTCATCTCAAAAGATGAAGACTTTTCCCTAGAGGGGTTATATGTAAAAAGGATTTTTTTTAATATTTGCAAGAGCATTCTACATGATTTAAAATTTATTTCAAATATACCCCTATTTCTAGGTAATTTATGGGAATTACAACTTCAGAAATCGCTGAACTATGAAAGATGCTACTCAACAATGAACATGATAGCAATTTAATTATTTTTAATTTCCTTTAATTACTGATGGAAGATGTATTTCTCATTTTCCTCTCAAGGAATATGCTGTAATTGCCAGTCATATTTTATCTTTGTGACTAAGGATTGTCAAGCTCTGAGAACATTTATTCTGTATTTTGTGTGTAGCATCATAAAATAGAATCATAGAACTGATAGGGACCTTTGGGAACATCTAGTCCAATCTCTTCCTTTTATAAATGTGAAAGTAGGCTAAGAAGGGTGATGTGCATTATCTAAGGTCACTTGGAGTTAGTGGTAGAGCTTAGGCAGCATGGAATAGTGGATCGGTCATTGAAAGTCAAATCAGGAAAGCCTGGGTTCAAGTCCTGCCTCAGATCCTTACTAGTTGTATGACTCTGCGCAAATCACTTAACCTCTCTAAGCCTCAGTTTCTTTATCTGTAATTGGACTTAATGGTCTATAAAGTTCTTTCCAACCCTAAAATCCATGATTCTCATTATATGTTTAGTGATATTTCCTTTATACCACACTTGGTGGCTTAACAGTGGGCCAAGCAACAAACTATCGTTCAGGAAGGGTTCCCTCTGCTCACCGTGTCTGAGGCTATCTCTATGGGTTCCATACACCACCTGGTGGGATGGCTTATTGTAAACTAAACTAAATGAAGCATAATGATATTTTACATGATGACATGGCTTTAACCTCATTTTCATTATTATCTGCTCCTACCAACCTCCAATTCCTCCAAGATTAGTATGGATAGTAATGTTACCTCCTGATAAAAGTCCAGGTATCTTGTATTTTCCTCAAAGCAAAAAAAAATTCTTACTGCCTGGAATCAAGAAAAGAGTAACAAAATAACCAGTCAATTATTCCTGGAACTATAGATACCTGTTGTCAAGAGAATTTTTTTTTAAGTTTTCCAGTAATTCTAACTGACTTGGGCAAAGCTTAATGGCAGCACTATTGGAGTAGGATTCAAGATACTTGATCTACTCCTGGCCCTGTCACTAATTAGATGAATGGTCTTGATCAAGTTTATTGCTTCTTGCTGAATTCATAGCTATGTTATGCAGTCCAAAGGAGAGGGCAATTCTGCTATACTCTTCCCTAAAGTATTATATACTGCTCTAGAAGAGTATGTTCAACTTCATATTTGGGAATAACATTGACCAATTGGAAGCATGCCCAGAAGAAAGCAATCAAGAAGGTGAGAACAAACAAAATTGGATGAAGGAAGTAGATATGCTAAGCTTAGGGAAGAATCAAAGATTCTGAGTTGGAGGTAATCTTGTCCAACCTATTCATAAGCAAGAATACCTTCTGTAACTCATCAGTCAAGGGGTCATCACCTTGGTTTGAAGAAGGATCTAGCAAGCATTACCAACTGTCTCCTAAGGCAGCCCATTCTACTTTAGGGAAGCTCTAACTATCAGAAAGTTTTCTTTCTCCCCTTCTATCAAGTCCAAATTTCCCTTTGTGCAGCTTCCCCCATTGTTCCTGATTTAGCCTTCTGGGATCAGTCACAACACATTTAATACAAGTTCTATGTGACAGCCTTTTAAGTGCCTGAAGAAAACCATAATATTCTATCAACCTTACCAAGCTCTTTCTTCTCCAGGATAAACGTATTCTCTTAACCTATCACAAGATGACATGACTTTAAGACTATTTACCATGTTGCTTGCCTTCTTGTGGATGATCCCCGGCTTATCAAAATCTTCTTAAAATTTTGTGTCCAGAAGTGAATACATTACTCAAGATCTGGTCTGATCACAGCAGATAACAAATAACAACAACAATGGGTAACATTTTAAAGTAATTTTTAGAGTATTTTGAAATATTTTAAAAAATATCATCTAATTTTATCTTCACAACAATCCTGGGAGATAGGTGTTATTATTATCCCCATTTTGCAGATGAGGAACAGCATAACTATTATCTACCTAGTCCTAGACTATGTTTCTTTTAGTATATCCTAAAATTACATTAACGTTTTGGTCAGCTGTATCACATAGTTGACTTGTAGTGAATTTGTAATTTACTAGGATCTCCAGCTATTTTTCAGATAGACTTGTGTATGCTTCATCCACCTTATACTTGTGAAATTGATGTTTTGAACCCATTTGTAAGAATTTACATTTATCCCTATTGCATTTCATCTTATTAGATTTGGCCCATTATGATAACCACTTGAGATATTCTTGGATTTTGATTCTGTCATTCAGTGTGTTGGCTATATTTTAGCTTTATGTTATCTCTTCTATTATAATGTAAACTTGTTGAGGGCAAAGACTGTTTTGCCTTTGAATTCACCTCTGGTAACACATTACCTGGCATGTATTAAGTCCTTAAGAAATGCATGTTCATTGATTGGTTTCTGAAACTTTCTGAAAACCTGAAACTTTGATAAGCATACTACCTATGCTTTTAGCCAAGTCAATTAAAATGTTAAATAGTATGGGACCAAACACAGGTGCCCTGGGATTTTCCACATGAAACCTTTTATCCAGGTTAACAACAACCCATTAAGAGAGATTCAAGGGGAGGGGATTAAAAATAATAAGTTTCTTCAAGAATTTGAAAGGCTGACTTATGGAAGAAGGATTAGACTTGCTTTTCTTGTCCCAGAAGTAGAAGTTACAGAGAGGTAGATTTCAGTTTAAGCTAAGGAAAATTCCTAACGATTAGAGACATTGCAAAAATCAGATGAGCCTCCTCTGGAGACTGTCTCCATAACTATAGTTCTTTAATTGGAGCTTTTGCAGCAACTTGGGATAGGTTTTGAGGATGATAACAACCATAATAATAACTAATAATAACCAGAATTTTCACAGAGTTTTAAGGTAAAATATTTTATGTATGTTATCTTATTTGATTCTTGAAACAACCTTGTGAGGTAGGTGCTCATTATCTCTAGTATAGATAGCAACTGTTTTCTGCTCTGGCCAGAAAGTCTAAATCTTGCCCTCCAAGGCTGATATCTTTGTGGTGATAAATGGAACCATCTTTTATCTCAACTTTTGCCCAGTCCTCAGTCATTGAATGGATGTGGTCTCAGACAAACCAAGACCTGGGAAAGACTTTAACTTAGAAAGGCCATGGTCACCCTCTGCATCCTGTACCATCACCAGTGTCTTAATTTTTGTCTTGCCGTATGTAAAACATTCAATGACTCTAGAGGAGAAAGTGAGGCTGATGGCTTTGCACAGCTCTGCTCCACTCATACCCAATTCACATGCAAGTTATGACACCACACACCTATTGTCATTGGTCCTCTTTGAGAAAGGACAAACAACAACAATTTTACAAATGAGGAAACTGAAGCTGAGAGATGTTAAGTGACTTGTTCAGGGTTACAGAACTAATGAGTATGTGAGGCAGAACTTGAACTCAGGACTTCGTGACTTAACATTCAGCATATACCAACTAGTTGCTGCCCAAGGAACAGGAAATAATAGGAGCCTCCAGATATACTGGTTGTACTAGATGACCTCCGAGGACACTTGCAAATCTGAAATTCTGTGTTTGCTCTATGATTTGAGGCCAAGTTTCCTTGCTTACAGAATCAGATTGGATGACCTCCACAACCTATATCAGATCTAAAATTCTTTAATTCTTTAATTAATATGACCTAGAAATAGTACATATATTAAAGGGAATTCTATATAAGGTGACGAAAACCTGGAGATTATGTTGGATAATATATATATGTAAACATATATCCACTAGAATATAAATAACATTTGAAATAGTATATAATTGTACATTGATCATCATTATGCAAATTATATGTCATTTCTCTATCAGCAACATCTTCTAAAAATATCTGTTTTTCCTGGGGTAGGCAATGTGTATGTGTATATATGCATATGTGTATGTGCATATATATGCATATATACACACACACACATATATATGTGTATACATAGATGTGTGTGCACACACACACACATATATACACACACATATGCAGAAAGAGAGAGAGAAAGAGAGAGAGAGAGAGAGAGAGAGAGAGAGAGAGAGAGAGAGAGAGAGAGAGAGAGTCATCTTCAGATCTGGCACTTACCACGGATACATCAAACAATGATCAGGCAGTGTTTTCTCTCTTATTTTGCTGACCACACAGAATACCAAGTTAAGAATAAAGGGAATGAACCCAATGAGGACAGCATATGTATAAATAATTATAGAGAAAGATAATTATGAAAAGATTTGTTAAGCACTAGCATTAATCTCTATTATCCTGATATCTTGAAAGAATCTGTAATTGAAGTGCTCACCTTGACACTGTTGCTAGAGCAAAAAACAACAACAAACAATCAATACAAGGATGGGATTTGTAGTCAACAACTTGCCATAGGTTTGTATTCCCCAAATGATCCTCAAGTGCTTTCTTTTCCTCCTCAGAAGCTGTCAGTCTTAGTTTGGTATACTTGTTTCCTCAGAATTCAGAAGAAGCCAAAAGTACTTTAAAAAACCAAACAAACTGCTACGGGGCAAAAGAATGAAGAGAAATCCAATAGATCAGAACATGCTGAAATAATTTGGCTATACAGCACCTTCAATTCAAGGTCTGTACAGCACCTTGGCAGACCTAGGGACCTTTTTTCTACAATATTTTAGGCTTTGGTGAAAGGCAGAAGTTCCTTTTATGAAGCTGTCAGTGGTAACTTAAAAGACACCATACTGTGATTATTTTTTTATTAGAATGCTATATTGGAAAAAGTCTTAAATCACATTTTAAATTACCTACAACTTATATTTGCAAGAACTTAGCAAGATCTAGGGAAGTATTGGGATGTTTACTCTTGTGTTTCTCTGGTATAGTAGATAAAGAAGTTTACTCATGTATTTGTATAGTATAGTGGATATGGAGCCAGCCTTGGAGACAGGAAGACAGGTTCAAGTCTTGCTTCTGATATGTATTGGCTTTGTAAACCTGGAAAATTCTCTAAACCTCTTAGTGGCCCCTCAACAGCTCTCTAAGGCTATAGATTGCAGAGCAGGTACTGAGCTGCACTGGTAGAGTTTCCTCAAAAGGCACATTCTATATCAATAAATCATTGGTCTGATCCAAAAAGACTCTTCAACTATATCTGAGCAAGTCATGTCATAGGGTAGGTGTCACCTGGATAAAGACACTTCTGGATGGGAAAGTAATTATGTGTGTATGTATTTTTTGAGAATTCAAGAAGAAAATGGAAAATGAGAGAGAGAAAAAAAATCTTAATATCATAGCTTAAGAGTTGGAGGAGATTGCAAAAGTTTGTCTTTATTTTATAGACGAGGAAATTGAAATTAACACAATTGAAGTGATTTGCAAAAAGGAGTAAGTGATAGAACTGGGATTTAAACCCAGTTTATCTGATTTCAAAAGAGATTGCAAAAGTACCAGTTTATGAGTACTAATTAACTATAAGTAATGAATAACTCCTAAAGCTAATGCCTTACAATATCTCATATACTAGAATAACATATTCCTTAAAAAAAAATTTCACCACTTACATACATACTTCTGTGTGAGGGTGTGTTGGCCTTTAAGTCACCTGGAGGCTTTGGGGCTAGCTGTATTTGCATATGAAGGGTCAGTGAAAGGGGCTAAGCAGGTAGAGGGACAAGGAGTTCTCCCCCACCTTCCCAGTCAGTGAGTCAGTAAGTCAACAAGCATCTATTAAGCATTTAATGTATGCCAGACACTGCGCTATGCATCGGGGACATAAGAAAAGGTAAAACTGAGGTAAAACCGAGGTCTCTTCCCTCAAAGGGTTTTCATTCTAATGGGAAAGAAAACAAGAAAAAAATTAAATATATGCTTGCAAGTGTAAATGGAAGGAAATCTCAGAAATTTGAAAAGGTAGAATTAGATTAGGTTGTGAAGTGTTTTAGATGCTTAAAAAAGCTTTATATTTGATTTGGGAGGGAGAATTTATTGACTGAAGGAGTGACTTGGTCAGATCTGTGCTTTGGGGAAATCCCTTTGGTAGATGAGTGGAGAATGGCTTGGAATGGGGTGAAATTTAGGGTAGGGAGATCAATCAGGAAGCACTAGTCTAAGCATGAGGTAATGAAGACCTGAATAAGGGCAGTTACCATATGAGTGAATAGAATAGGTTATAGAGAAGATATGTGAAACTAGAAACAACATTTGACAACAGATTGTATATATAGGGTGAATACAAGTAAAGAATTGAGGTTACGAGCTTCTGTGACTGGGATGGTGGTGGTGCTGTTTATAATGACAGGCAAGTTTGAAAGAAGGATGGATTTGGGGAAACTATAAAGACTTCTGTTTGGGGCATGTTGAATTTGAGCTATCTACTGAATATCTTGTTAGAAATGTCTGAAAAAGCAGTTGGTGATGTGACATTGAAGGATTGGTTATATAGATCTAAGAATCATATCTACCTAGATAATAATTGAACCTACTGGAGCTGATGGGACCACCAAGGGAAATAGTAAAGAAGGAGATGAGAAGAGGGCCTAGCACCAAGCCTTAGGGGAGAGGAAGTTCAGATAAAGGTGACTGCAAAGGAACAGTAAGAAAGGTAGGATGAGAATAAACAGAGTAATGTCACAAAAACCTAGAGAGGAGGGTATATCTCCTTTGGCATTTTTTAATGCATTTTCCTTATCTTTTGAGAGTTAAAATTCAAAAATTTGGAGAATTGTTAATTGGCTTAAAGTCTAGCACACGGAGATCAAAACTGGCATGTATATGAAGTGTTGACTTTAAACTAGGGTGAGGTCTCTGATAGAGGGACCCAAGCCATTGGACCAGGAAGGCAGACCAAATACTAACTTGAAGGCCTGAATAGGTGGGAGCAACTTCTCTTTCAATCTAATGAGTTTGATACCTGGGACTAAGAATCTTCCCCTGAGGAAATGATGGGCCTCACAATTTGAGATTGATGGAACATCATGAAAGGCTTTTTTTTTTGCTGTTTCCTGAGCATAGATTTCTGCCTTTTATAGAAGAGGTGAAAAAATCTTATAGGAGATAAGTAAAGTGGGAAAAAAGCATGCTGGTACCTGTTCATTCCTGTGGAAGACATAGTGAATGATTTCTGCTGAGCCAGAAGCTAAAAACAGTGCAGACTATAGATTACCAACACTGGAAAAGACTTCAGGGCAGCAGTGATTTACTGGGCAGCCTTTGGAGGAGGGTCTGGAGGGGATTACAGTGAGCAGTGCCCAGGACAGCCTACACATTCAGCTGAGCAGTTTTAAGTAGACAGTACAAGACTGGTCCAGCAGACTTTGAAACTGCTATGGATTGGGCCCAGCTGGAGCAGTAGAATCACTGCAAGACATTAGAAGTCATACTGCATCATAGGAATAAATTGTTCCTCTATGCATTTTGCCATGGCCACACACACTCCTTACATGTGTACCCCTCTGTGTGTCTTGTACTGTTTTTCCTTATGTGTGAACCCATTTGTGAGTGCATCTCACACATAACCAGTTTTCTCATTAAGATTATGCATATCTGGGGCACTATGCTGTCAGAGTTAGGAGGGAGATATTTTGTTGCTGTTTTTCTTAATTATGCCATTTAATTAAGTGTGTATGCTTTGAAATTATGTCCTCTGGCTGATCATTAAAGGTAGACACATGGGTGGGTGCTCATGAGCTATGGGTTTTCAGGGATGTGGCTCTATCTTGAACTTGAGATAGTCCTTCCCTGAAGGACCTGGCCTCTGAGTTGGGGAGGTGTCCTCGGGGGCTACCTCTGGCTTACAAGTAATTTTATTTGACCATTACTCTGGCTCCTTGATCTTTTAGCATCCTGCCATGCCCTCCCACACTCAGAGGAAGGGCATGGCAGGGTGCTCTCAAATATCTACCAGCAGAAACAATAGTACACATGTGTAAAAAAAGACCAGGGGCTATGGTAAGGGCTTCAAAGACTCCCCAGAAATGAGCTACTGCAGCTAGTCTTTGGCAAGACTAGTGAGAATGCTTCCTTTTGTTTGCATTGGACAGGGAGCAAATGTTGAGTGCCTGCTATGTACAAAGTACTATATTAAGGGTTTTTACAAATACAAAGAAGCATGAGAACTCCTTGTCCTCCAGTAGTATTGAATAAGTTAAACATATGGTGGTAGGGCGGCCTGTAATAGATACTCATACAAGACTGAGAGCTAGGCTTGTTTAATGGAGGCAGTACGGTAATAAAGGGAAGTCCATTGGACTTGGAGTCAGAAGGTTTGGGTTTAATCTTTGATCTGCCACTTTCTAGCTCTATGAATTTGGGAACCATTGGGGCTTCAGTTCTCTCACCTATTAAATGAGGAAATTGGGTAAGAAAATATTTATGATTCCCCTTATGGACATTGAAACAAAAACTCATTTTATTCAATACTTTATTATACTATTCCTTTTGATTCACATAATGACAACATAAATCAGTGTTTCTTAATTTGGGATCTATAGACCCCTTGAATTAAAAGGTACTATGAAGTTGGATGGGAAAAATACATTTCAATTTTCTCAAACTGAAATTTAGCATTTTCTTCAACTATGAACATTAATAACAAGCCACTGTAGCTTCAGCAGCCTACCAAAGGAGTCCATGACACAGAAAAGGTTGAGAATCACTACTTAAGGTAATGCATGAAATTTTATCCTCATTTTGTATATTAGAAAACCTTGTCTCTGAACTTAAGTGACGACTAAGGTTAGTCAGTGATGGGACCAGAATTCAAACCCAAATCTTCTTATTCTAAGTAAATGTTACATTATGTTACATTAGGTGACCATTACATTAGCTGACCTTTCCAAAGTGCTTCATTTTTACCTTTTATTTATTTATCTCTCAATTATCCAGGCTCAGTGAGGGGAAACAAATATATCCATCTAGCTTGCTAACATCTAGCTATCATTTTAGTGGACCTTCAGAAGTCATTTACATCTGGTTTGGTAATGCAGAAATGGTCAATCAGGAAGACTGGCCAAAAAAAAAAAACCAACCAAATGCTTATACACTTATTTCTTTCCATGCCTAACTTCTAGACTTTCACATTTCTCCTCTATTAATAGTGAATTTAGGACTTATTTGATTGATGCATGGAAAGGAGGATTTGGGTTTTAATCCATTGAGCAAATCCTACTTTAATCTGGTAACTAGACTGTGTGCTGCATGAAGTTATAGACTGTGTGCTATTTAATTTTATATATCTCTCAGGAACCTAGCTGAGGACCCTGTACATACTAGATACTTAAATATTATCATCTCATAGATAATTGAAAATTAGTAGTAAATGTGGTTTCATCAGCTGTGAATGACTTATTCTCAGCAATACAATGATCCAAGAAAATCCTAAGGGACTTATGCTGAAAAATGCTATTGGCCTCCAGAGAAAGAACTAATGGCATTTGAATATGGATCTAACTGTTCCTTTTTTCCTTCCTTCCTTCCTTCCTTCCTTCCTTCCTTCCTTCCTTCCTTCCTTCCTTCCTTCCTTCCTTCCTTCCTTTCTTCCTTTTCTTTCTTTCTTTCCACAAAATGACTGATATGGAAATGTTTTACATGATTGCATTTGTATAACCTATGTCAGATTGCTTACCATCTCAGGGAGGAGGAGGGGAGAGAGGGAAGGATACAGTTTGGAACTCAAAACTGAAAAAACACAAGAACAAATGTTAAAAATTGTTTTTACATGTAATTGGGGAAAAATAAGATATTATTTAAAAAAATAAATGTGGTTTCTTCTACTTGGCAATGATGATATCTTTTCTAGTTTTATATTCTGCTTGCATCTGCTTATGTTCTGGCCTGGTACTTATTTATAATATGCTTATTGACTCTGGGAAGCTATTACATTCCTTCCAGATTAATATTTTTCTCATTAATTGTTCACTGGTGTTTAATTGATTGGAAATGATTTTATCACATAAATAATAATTTGGAAATTTTGAAAATTATGGAACTGTCTTCATTTTCTCTGACTTGTAACTTTTATCTATTCATTAGTGATTAGGTCTATTCTCACAAAATGAAGTGGACAATTGAGACAATTGAACAGGTAAATGAATTGGGAAGCCCTATACATCATGGCCTCAGTTATCTGCAGAAATTCTTTGTTTCAATTTTCTTGTCTGTAAAACAAAAACAAATGATGCCCATCCTGCCTACCTTGCAGGATTGTTGTAAAGATCAAATGAAAAAGTATAGGTGAAAGTGTTTAAATATTTTTTAAAAAATCATACAAATATGCCTATGATATGTATAATATATAGATGATAACTGTGCCTATGATAATACATTATGAAATACATCACTTGTGAAAGCCTATTTTTGTGTTGAATTCTTTGACCAGTTGCTTCAGTGCTGAAGTTCATGTTAGTAGTATAAAACTGGCTCAGAAAAGCCCATGGAATGGGTGTTTTTGCCTTTATCCTTTTTTATTCCAAAAGTAGCTAAATATTTGATAGCTTGCAACATTTTAATTTTATGGGAACATAATAAAATTTTATGTCTTTCTCATTGAAGTTTATGGGCAGTATATAAGTAATTCTCTCCATTTAAGTTGGTATTTTATATTTGACAGCTTAAGAAAACATGAGAGGCAACATGGTATGCCAAATGGAAAGAAGGCAGCTTTGGTAGAGTCAGGAAAACTTCAGCAGCTTGGTGGCACAGTGGATAGAGCACCGCACAGACAGAGAGACCTGGGTTCAAATTTGACCTTAGATACTTACTAGCTATATCATACTGGGCAAATCTCTTAATCGCCATTCGCCTCAGTTTCTTCAACTGTAAAAAGCGGACAGTAATAATATCTACCTCCCAGGGATGTGAAGATCGAATGAGATATTTGTAAGTAACTGCAGTACCTGATACATAGAAGTCACTGAATAAATGCGTGTTTCTCTCCTAAGTATTCTTACACATAAAATTTTGATATCTATTTTGGATCTTGCCTTTATCTCTCCAATGTACATTAGTAGATAACACCAACTAAAGAAGGCAAATAAAATTATTGTTAATTAATTACTTACTTAATGTTTATCATAGCTAACACAGTAATCTTGAATAGATCAAATGTATGTCACAGGGCTTCATTCTTTTCTATTCTGAATAATACATTTGGGTCATTTGCATTATTTTTTTCTTTAAATTTATTTATTTGACATATTTAGTTTTCAGCATTGATTTTCACAATAGTTTGAATTACAAATTTTCTCCCCATTTCTACCCTCCCCCCCACTCCAAGATGGCGTATATTCTGGTTGCCCTGTTCTCCAGTCAGCCCTCCCCTCTATCACCCCCCTCCCCTCTCATCCCCTTTTCCCTTCCTTTCTTGTAGGGCAAGATAAATTTCTACGCCCCATTGCCTGTGTATCTTATTTTTTAATTGCATGTAAAAGCGTATTTTTTGTTGTTTTTGAACATCTGTTTTTAAAACTTTGAGTTGCAAATTCTCTTCCCTCTTCCCTTCTCACCCACCCTCCCTAAGAAGTCAAGCAATTCAACATAGGCCACATGTGTAATATTATGTATAACCCTTCCACAATACTCATGATGTGAAAGACTAACTATATTTTGCTCCTTTCCAACCCATCCCGCTTTATTGAATTTTCTCCCTTGACTCTGTCCCCTTTCAAAAGTGTTTGTTTTGGATTACCTCCCCCCCCATCAGCCCTCCCCTCCATCCTCCCCCCCCCCCTTTTTCTTATCTTCCTCCCTCTTCTTTCCTGTGGGGTAAGATACCCAACTGAGTATGTATGGTATTCCCCCTCAGGCCAAATCTGATGAGAGCAAGGTTCACTCATTCCCCCCTCACCTGCCCTCTCCCCTCCTCCCACAGAACTGCTTCCTCTTGCCACCTTTATGCGAGATAATCCACCCCATTCTATCTCTCCCTATCTCCCTCTCTCAGTATGTTGCTCTCTCATCCCTTAATTTCATTTTATTTCTTTTAGATATCTTCCCTTCATCTTCAACTCACCCTGTGTCACACATATATATACACATAGATACATACATACATACACATTCACATACATATATACATAAACATATATATGCATATTCCCTTCATCTACCCTAATACTGAGGTCTCATGAATCGTACACATCATCTTTCCATGTAGGAATGTAAACAAAACAGTTCAACCTTAGTAAGTCCCTTGCAATTTCTGTTTCTTAATTACCTTTTCATGCTTCTCTTGATTCTTATGTTTGAAAGTCAAATTTTCTATTCAGTTCTGGTCTTTTCACTGAGAAAGCTTAAAAGTCCTCTATTTTATTGAAAATCCATATTTTGCCTTGGAACATGATACTCAGTTTTGCTGGGTAGGTGATTCTAGGTTTTAATCCTAGCTCCATTGACCTCCGGAATATCGCATTCCAAGCCCTTCGATCTCTTAATGTAGAAGCTGCCAGATGCTGGGTTATTCTGATTGGGTTTCCACAATACTCCAATTGTTTCTTTCTGGCTGCTTGCAGTATTTTCTCCTTGATCTGGGAGCTCTGGAATTTGGCGACAATATTCCTAGGAGATTTCTTTTTGGGATCTATTTGAGGAGGCGATCGATGGATTCTTTCAATTTCTATTTTGCCCCGTGGCTCTAGAATATCAGGGCAGTTCTCCTTGGTAATTTCTTGCAAGATGATATCTAGGCTCTTTTTTTGATCATGGCTTTCAGGTAGTCCAATTATTTTTAAATTATCTCTCCTGGATCTATTTTCCAGGTCAGTGGTTTTTCCAAGGAGATATTTCACATTGGCTTCCATTTTTTCATTCCTTTGGTTCTGTTTTATAATATCCTGATTTCTCATCAAGTCACTAGCTTCCACTTGCTCCAATCTAATTTTTAAAGTAGTATTTTCTTCAGTGGTCTTTTGGACCTCCTTTTCCATTTGGCTAATTCTGCCTTTCAAGGCATTCTTCTCCTCATTGGCTTTTTGGAGCTCTTTTGCCATTTGAGTTAATCTATTTTTTAAGGTGTTGTTTTCTTCAGTGTATTTTTCAGTATTTTTTTGGGTCTCCTTTAGAAAGTCATTGACTTGTTTTTCATGGTTTTCTCGCATCCTTCTCATTTCTCTTCCCAATTTTTCCTCTACTACTCTAACTTGCTTTTCCAAATTCTTTTTGAGCTCTTCCATGGCCTGGGACCAGTTCATGTTTTTCTTGGAGGTTTCTGTTGTAGGCTCTTTGACTTTATTAATTTCTTCTGTCTGTATGTTTTGGTCTTCTTTG
Source organism: Trichosurus vulpecula (assembly GCF_011100635.1). Taxonomy (NCBI): domain Eukaryota; kingdom Metazoa; phylum Chordata; class Mammalia; order Diprotodontia; family Phalangeridae; genus Trichosurus; species Trichosurus vulpecula. The sequence continues at coordinate 266,933,597 of NC_050573.1, read as the reverse complement.
TCAGCAAAGAAAGAATGCAAAGTCTGAGACTGAATCTCGGTGCGTTTTCGCTGCCTGGCCATATTCCCAGCCAACTAACTTGACCTTTGAGTTTTTCAGTGGGGTAAGACTGCTTGTAGACTACAGAGTTCTATGTTCCACGTTTGGGGGGGAGGTGCCAGCTCTGTCAGACCCGCACTGCTCCTTCCCCAACCCCCAACCCGAACTGGGCTTAGATCTTTGGCAGGCTGTGCACCCCTGCTCTGATCCGCCACTTAATTCCTCCCACCAGGTGGGCCTGGAGCCGGAAGCAGCAGCAGCCATAGCTGCCCCACCTCCGCTGCCCCCGGGGCTGGAAGCTGAACTGCGAACTCCTTCCGCTCCTGCAGCTTTTCCCACTAACCTTCTCAGGGCGCTAGGGCATGCTCTGCCCGGTTGCTGGTCTTGTTGGTTCACTCCACTCAGGCTGGGCTCTGCTCCACTCTGTTCCCAGCTCCTGGCTCTGTGCGGGATAGACCTCACCCAGAGACTATCCAGGCTGTCCTGGGCTGGAGCCCTGCTTCCCTCTGCTGTTCTGTGGGTTCTGCCATTCTAGAATTGGTTCAGAGCCATTTTTTATAGGTTTTTGGAGGGGCTCGGCAGGGAGCTCAGGCTGGTCCCTGCTTTCCAGCCGCCATCTTGGCTCCGCCCCCCTCTTTCGGGTCATTTGCATTATTAACATGCATGGTACATTTAGGTCTATGTAGGATATGTCAACATTAACTTCTTATCTAAATTATTACAGAGGTTTGTAATAGTATTTTTGCTTCTGTAATGTTCATTGTAGCAGTCTTCCATCAGGCATGTATCTCTAAATAAGATACTGTTCCTATGAAAAAGTAGGAGTCACATTTTGGCATCATTTCCAGGAGCATTATAGCCCAAGTCAAGGCGTGCTTCTATTGTCAGTTCTCATTTTCATAATACTCATAGAAGAGTATTAGTGGTTTTCAGAGGAATTAAGTGATTCTATACTCTCTAGCCTCCAGGTAGGACACATGAAGTTCATTGGAAGTCCATAGTCCTGGCTCTATTCACTTGGGAAATGTAAAAATATCAGCTGCCCTAACCAGGGCACAGTATTACATTTTAGAGAGTGTAACAAGAACAGAGAAAATGGTTGAGGAAATTTGTTGCTATAGAATTCTAAATGACCCAGTTACTGGCTCCCTTCAGTGTTTGGGGATTGTTTGAATATTGACACACAGAGCTGTACAATAAGCTCATGACCTATTTACATGGTGATTGACATTTTTTTGTTCATAAGTGTAGATATCATTTTATAGATTTCTTTTAGTCTCTTCTTTAAGTCAGCCTGCATTCCTGTGTATTAATATATAAATCAAACAAAAAGAGTCCTCTAATCTCATCATGTAGCTAACTATTGTGCTTCTTAATAACTGATACATCATATGTTTAAAAAGGTTCTATGTGCATTATATATAAATATATCTAAATATATTTCCTTCCCTATATTTCTCTAATTTTAGAAAATCTAAGAAAAACAAAAGTATTCAAAAATATTTTAATATACTTACATGTAAGTGGAAATATGCAGCTAAGCCAAAATTTTATTTGCAAGTAAACTTATGTAGCTGTATTCTCTTGCTTATAATCCTTCAAATTCAAATCTTTTGATCAAAAAATCAGAGATTAGGTGGTTTTCCCCTAAATATTCAATGAACCTAAAAGAAGGAATAATAGAGGTACCTTAAGGACAACATCTAATGACATTACTATGTTTATCCTGTATTTGTTCAGGAAAGGGTTCCATATTCAGTACTAACATTATCACTTCTTGCTCAGTAGGAATCTATCAAGGCCTTCTTTGGTCTTGCTTCTCCTCTCAAGCCTCTCATAAGGAATAGTTTTATTTGGAAGTACATTAGGTTTTTCTCCGTATATCCTTAACAAAGAATAAGACCAACTATAAAGATGATATTAATAAGTGACTACTACATTCCAGGCATCTGTGTGGTAACAAACATGAGTCCATCTGTCCTCAAGAAGCTCATCTTCTATTCTAAGGTGTGGAAAGGCTCTCTACTGATACAGGTACCTCTATATCTTCTCTCTTTGTGAGTCACCTAGCACTTAGAGGTTAAATTCCTTGTTCATGGTCACAAAGCAAGTATGTGTCAGGGGAGACATTTAAACCCAGCTCTTCCTTGCTTTGAGCCGAGCTCTTTATCCATTGCATCAAGGCTGCCTTTGCAATTAAATACAAATAAAGTCAAAGACAAAATAAATATGAAGTAATTACAGCATGGTAGGAGGGAGCAGAACACTAAGAACTAAGGGAATCAGGAAAAGCTTATTGTAGGAGGTGGATTTTGAGCTACGTTTTGAAGGGGGCAACACAATTTCCAAGAGATTGAAGAAAGAGAACCTTCCAGACATGAAGGATGGCCTAAAGGTACTAAGATGGGAGGAGGATGATCATGATGAGGAAATAAAGTAGACTAATTTGGTGTGGTAGATATGTGTGTGTGTGTGTGTGTGTGTGTGTGTGTGTGTGTAAGTAATGTGTAATCGGCATACAAAGATACGTTAAAGTCAGACTTCGAAGGATTAAAATTGCAAGACAGAGTCATTAAAATGTCTTGATGGAGGAAATGCCTTGGTCACACTTCTGATTTAAGAATACCAGCTTGACACTATATAGGAGGTTACTGCAATAGTTCAGGTGAGAGGTGATGAGACTTTGAATTAGAGTGATTGTCATGTGAGCAGAAAGAAAGGGAGGATAGAACAGATTTTAAGGAAGTAGACAGGGCAATTGATATGATATGTAGGATGAGTGAGAATGGAAAGCTGCAGATGGCTTTTTAGGTAGTAAACCTGGGTGTCTGAATGAATGACAGTGGCCTTGGTAGCAATAAAGAAGTTAGTAGGAGTGGTGAGTTTAGGCAGAATAACTCATGTGCACAACCCTAATATCACAAGGGAAATGGGAAGACTAGGAGGAAGAAAGGAAAGAAATTAAAAGAAAATCTGTAGCCATTTCCTAGAGGGAGTAGTAAAGCAGCAGAAGTGGAAGGATTAGAAGACAGCAACCCAAGGAAGGGGAAGTAATGAGAGGAAAAGAGAAAAGGGCAATGGTGGATTCAATAGCTACTTATGCTGGCTTTATATTTTGTCAAGTGAGTTCACCCACTCTAAAAAACTGGCAAGTCACAAATAGTTAAATAGTGAACCATTAGTCAATTATTTTTAAGTAAACCTCTTGAAATTATTTAATTCAATAAAAACTTTAATAAAATGGTGACCTTTTTAGTTGCTTATCTTTCATGATTTTACAAAAGTAAAAAAGCCACAAGAGTAAATATATGCTTAGGTTGAGAAAAAATATAGTATGTTTTAGCTAGAAGGGTCTTAGAAATCATCTATTTGAACAAAATCATTTAGAGATGGAGAAACTGAGGCTCAAGATGTTTATCAAGATCACCTAGCTTGATACTGGCCAAACTTTTAAAAAATGTGAGTCATAATTCCATTCTAAAGCCTTTCTTTGAATTAGCTTTTCCTTTATGTCTTTTGTTCTACAGATTTTTTTTCTGACAAATGGAGAACCACCAAAGTTAATAGAGTGGGAAATGTTTGTATTTAAGACACCAGATGGTTTTAAGACCTGACAAAAGGATTAAGGGCAAGTAGGAAGTATTCAGATGAAGTTTGAATAATTTATATATATGGTCAAAGCTGAAACTGGGATAATTTACATAAAACCCAGTTTAATGAATTACTGTACTGGTGGGCTTGCATTTACATACACATCGGTTATTTAAATATATATATATATGTGTATATATATATATATACATATATATATACACACACATACATATATATGTATATACACGGGTGTAGGTTGTGTTCAGGGAAGACTAGTACCTCTGGTGTGAAGGTTGCTGAGCCCTTTTCAGGGCTGCTTTCCGCCTTTGATTTCCACCTGATCCACCTAACTCTCACCTGTGGCTCCAAGAAACTGTAGCATGCACAGTGGCCACACCCTAAAGTGTTTCAGCAGATGGGCTAAACCAGGCTAAGGGTAACTGAGGAATCTGTCTACCACAAGCACGTGAAGAGTTCCCCTGGAGGAATGGGCAGATGAAAACAATTTGTTCCAAAGGCCATGAAGACAGCTGAAGCATACGCTGTGGAGTGCTTAGAGCTTGTTTAGACATCAAAGACACCAAGGTCATCCACTGCGTCTTGAGCCATCATCAGTCTTCTTGACCCTATCTGGACCCTGGGCAGTGACAACTTTGGAAGAGAGAGTGAAGCCGAAGACTTCGTGCAACTCTACCTCACTTAAATGCAATTTATGCATGAATCAAAAGACATCACCCATATCACTTGGCCATTTTTACCTATTCTGAAGTCCTATGGTGACAGGTAAGTGATGAAGCAGCAGGTGTATATACACTGGGATCTGTAGTCATGTCTCTGCACACAGGCAGCCCAGGCCATAGGGTCGTCTTCTCACCAGAAGTAGCAGTGGGATTTTGCCACCCCCTGAGTATCTAAGCAACCTTTTAAGGGTCATGCTGCCTACCCCCTGGTATGAGGAAGGGGCTAGAAAAGGTGCCCTAAAATTGTCTTCTTGCCCAACCCTGGCCTGTTTATCATGGTAGGTGTGAACCCCACCCTGCAGTCAAAACACAAAAAATGTACAAAAACTTCTGCAAAGATGATTCCACTTATCGTTGGTACATGGAATGTACACATATTTATAGACACTACAAAATCCAGTAGACCTGAAAGACTCTCTTGTTGCAAGAGAACTCAACAAGTATAGCATCCAAATAATAGCCCTGAGAGAAACAAAGTTGGCAAATGAAGGCCAGCTTCCCAAAGTTGAAGAAGTGATTGCACAAAATGGCAGACACTGGCACAGGACTGCCCAGCATGGCATGCCCTCATCAAAGAAGGTGCCCTGCTGTATGGGCAAAGCAAAATTGAAGTGACTCAAAAGAAACATGAGATGTACAAACTTAGAGAATCCACCCCAAATGTTCACATGGACTACTTGTGCCTAACCTGTAGTAGAGCATCCCAAGCTCATATGGACTTGATAGCCACAGTCGGACACCATGTAACTTGACTCTAACATAGTGATGTCATTTTGGTCCTCTTTGACAATGAAGGACAACAATCAACCAACCCTGTATATACATGTGTATATATATACATACACATATATATGTATGTATATGCATATCTATTGCATCAGGGGTTGGGGTAATGAAGTGTTACAAAAGGAAGATTTTTCCTTACAAATTGCTTGGGTCATCCTTTTTCAGGACCATGGAGGTCTATTATACACCCAGGGAAGGCCCAAAGAACATGAGCAGAGTACTGAAAAAATCTCCTCTGAGGTCCCTGAATGTTCCTACATTAGTCACATTTCAGGGTTCAAACATTAAAAGCTTATTTCAATAGCAATGTTGCTTTGAAAAATAACTGATTAAGCTATTATTTCTCATTAACAGCTTATTGTAAAGGAGATGATCAAATTATATAAATTGTAACTTAATAAAACCTAAAAACTTGATTTTGGTACTTTTCCAATACCCTTTCCTCTAATTTCTCATGACACTACTCTATCCTTTCTTTGTCTTCTTTGCTGTATCTTCATCTGGGTCACACCTGATAACCTTACGTATCCCATAAGTCTGTCGTGCATCTTCAACTGCCTACTAGACATCTCATATTAGAAATCTTGTGCATTGTCTCTTTCTCCTCTTCTGAACTTCCTTATTACTGTGAAAGTTACCACTACTTTCCCAGGCAATTTACATTTTATCTTTGACTCTTCAATCTCTCTCGACCCCCTTACCCCTTATCCAATCTGTTACTAAGGCCTGTCAATCTTATCTTTGTAATTTTTCTCTCATAAGTCCCCTTCTCTTTTCTGATACTGCCACCCTGGTACAGGCTCAGTACCTAACAAGATATGCTTTTATACTATTGCAACAACCATTTAGTTCATCTCTCTGACACAAATCTCTCTCTACAAATCTCTCTATCTTCTATTCAGCTATCAAAGAGATCCTCCTAAAGCTCAGGACTGACCATTTCACTTCCCTCCTCTTCCCCCTGACCTCTTGATTAGTCAACTCCAGTGGCTTCCTATCATGTCCAGGATCAAATATAAAGTCCTTTTTGAAGTTCAAAGCCCTACGTAATGTACTCACCTACCATTCCGGTCATCTTTGACCTTACACTACCTCCCCCATAAATCTGTGATTCTTGCTCTTTTTGCTCTACCTCACTGACTCTCCCCCATACTTTGCATGCTCTCTCTCCTCATCTATGCCTCCTGGCTTTCTTCAAGTGCTAGCTAAAGTCTCACCTTCTACAGGAAACCTTTCCTAATCTCCCTTAACTAGTGCTTCCCTTTGATTTTCATCTCCAGATTATTCTGCATGCAATGTTTTTTGCATAGTTATTTGCATATCGTCTTTCCCATTAGACTGTGAGCTCTTTGAGAGTAAGGTCTATTTTTCCTTTCTTTCTACCCCCAGCTCTTAGCACAGTGCTTGACACATAGTAGGTGATTAATAATTGCTTATTGACTGGATGATTTCCTATTTTGCCTTCATCTTTCTTGCCAGGTACCTACCCTAGAGTCATTACCATAGGATTTCTCCTATGTGGAAAATATCTCCAAAACTAATCCTTGCTAAGGTGTTAGCCAGTAATGATTTAAAGAATTATTAGTCCTATAGGTATCTGCTAGTCAATAAGGGACCAAGGAGAATTAACCAAACAAAATCCAAATCTAACTCAAAGGAATGTTACCTTAATGATACTATTCTCATCGCCATGTTCATCCAGTGAAGGAGGGCAGCCAGACCTTTCTGGTATCCTTCAAATCACTCCCCTGAGGCCTGCTTGCTTTCTCTACTCTTAAGATTATTTATGCTTGAGAGAAAGATCAAAGAACAGGTAATTTCTGAGGAGCAGAGAAAGAGAAAAAGAGGCCCAAGGAGGGTGTTACTCTGGTATCTTTGGGCTAGAATAGAATAGACATTCATTAGCAGTTTCAGTCATCAAACTTAGCTACTATATTTGAAAACCATTCATCCTATTCCTTTAAATATGTCAAATATACTTCACATGAAATATGAAAATTCCACAGAAATAGCATAGATATTGTCATGAGTCATATTATATGGTACTGTCCATACCTTTGTACATAAAGTGAAATGGAAGGTGATGGGAGCAACATGATTATTTGAGATATCTCCAGTTGAAGAAAAAAAATGTGTTTTGTTGGTTGTCCACGCTGGCCAAAATTCTGTTTAGTTCATGTTTAGTGTTCTACTGCATCTTTGTGAGGTAGTGAACTTACCATTTCCTTTAGGATTATTATCATGGAATTCATCTTCTCATTAAAAAAGGAATTTATAGTCAATAATATGAAAGCATTTAATTCCTTACATAGGCAATTGATGGTAGATTTCCCAAATGAAAGAACACTTCAGGGGTCAGCATTAACACTGGTTTTATGAACATATCTTTCAATCATTAGTAATCTTGAAGGAGTAGTATGAGGCCTACTAATTGCATCCTCAAATGATACCAAATTGGCAAATGGAATAATAGTAATGAGAATAGATCCAAGAGATAGTAGGAATATAGAGAAGGAATAAACACAATTCAGCTGAGACAAATGCAAGCTAATAAATCTAGCAAGCAAATTGGGAATAATACTTATGTTTTTAAGTTGACAGACCTGTCAAATAATAAGCAGTAAATTTGACACTGGAGTTTGGAATATGAAAGCATATCATCAGGCATAAATTCTGCAAAATGGAAAATCAGAACTTTGTCATGCCAAAAATGAAATACTTCAATGGCTCAGTGATCTCTTTAGTGTGGATACTCTCCATTATAGACCACAATTCTTCTTCATATTTCCATCCTTTCTGATTCTCATCCACGACTACGGTAAAGCCTCAGTAGAAACTCCACTCAACACACTGAGGGTCTTCATTTGGCTCAACTCAAGCAACATTTATGAAGTGCCTACCCTTTGTACGGTACTATTCAGAGATTGGTTTAGGATATTTGGAAATCAGATGTTAAACTGTCAATAATCCTGTAAAAAAATGAAGAGATGAGGAGAATATCATGATCATTCCTCATGCTGGCTATATCCTCTTTGTTATTAAATTGCATTCTAGTAATCATTTGCATGTTTATTTTTTGAGAATTTTTGTATGGAACTGATTCTATTCAGGGGAAACTATTTTCTAATGAGATGAATAAAAAAATCTCAATTGCTGAGAAACAGTGAAATTACTTAAATGTCAGTGATTGTGGCCCATGGATTTCAAGTGAAAGCCAGTATTGTTAGGACAGTGTCAATAACATTGACCCACAGAAATTAAAGCTCATTTTTAGAAGACTGTGGAAGGAAAGTGACTTTCTTAAGGTCAAACAACTAGTAAATGAGAGAGACTGGACTAGAACTCAGGTCTTCTGACTCCCAGAGTATTGTTCTTCCCATTGTGTTAGCTATTATGCTGTCAAAGCACACAGAGGGACTCTGGGGCCTATGGCCTTCAGGTAACATCACTTCTCAGAGAAAGTTTGCAATTATACAACAATGGACTCATCAGAGACTTAATTCAGTGGAAAGCTCCCAAGGTAATAATTAGAGGGAAAATATAACTTTAAACATAATGTAATTTCTGAAGTTGAACACTGGTGTGAGTAATCAAATCTTAGACTTCTCTTGGAGAAAGAACTGCACTTATAAGCCAAATCAAAGTCCTGCATAAAACAGGTTGTCATTATTATAGAAATGAAAAATGAATAGTGGCTGACCTGGTTTCCATCATGGCATTTTTGCAACTCATCTTTCTGAGTAAAAATCCCTATGAGAAAGTACTTCAAATTTTATGAGGTAGGCAGTTTAGCAAATATCACCTATCCTATAGCCTGAACACAGCTTGAAATGTGGTACAATGGCAACGTAATTAGATTCAGAGCTAGAGGATTTGGATTCAAGTCTCGACCTGGTTACTTATTACCTGAGTGTCCTCAGATAACTCACTTAAGCTCTTGGGGCTCCTGTTTCTTTATTTGTAAAATGCGGGAGGTTGTTTCTAGCAAAGAGGTAGAAGACCACTTGTTTGACATTGTAAATGGTTTCTGAATATTTTTGCTTAATTGTTTTTCTATGTTATAGGGGAAGGTTCAGACTGGAGGTGGGTGGGAAATGACTGTGATGTAAAAACAGAAAGCATTAATAAAAGCTACAAGACTAAAAATTTTAAAACAATAAAAAGGGAGGGTTCGTTGTAACCAGTCATTGAGAAGTAATGGCAATATTTTTAAATCAACAAAATATTTAATTTTTAAAATAAAAATGAAAATTGATGTTACTTTTGGCCCTAACCCAGTGACATTCTAAAATATGATCTTCCAATATTAGAGTTAAAATATATGAAAAAGAATATGAGTAGAATATTTTATGGAAACATCCATGATCAGAAACTTGTTTCCCTAAAGAACTCTGTAAAAGAAAACTGTCAATTTAGTTTTGCTTTCTTTGTGATGATGCACCTATATTATATGTGCTGATAATTCATATATGTAAGAGTGATCTTTCCAGATAGGTGGTGCAATGGATAGAGTACTGAATCTGGGGTCAGGAAAACCTGAGTTTAAATCCAGCTTCAAATCCTTAGTTGTTCTGTGCCCCTTGTAAGTCAGTTGACCTCTCTCTGCCTTAGTTTCCTCATCTGTAAAATGAAAATAAAAATAACACCTCCCTCCCAGGGCTGTTGTAGAGATAAAGGGAAATAATATTTGTAAAGTACGTTGCAAAATTCAAAGCGCTATATAGATACTACTTGTTATTTTTATAATTATGGTTATTATCCTAACTAGTTTAAAGATTACGTTCCTGCTGCTTCCTGGACTGGAATTCTGGCCATGAGTAGGATGCTGCGGCAGGAATGACCAGACAATTAACACAAAGTGAAATCTTATTCTGAAGCCTCATCTTGGAAGAGAAGAGACTCTGGGTTACCAAAGACTTCATCAATTGAGCACACGCTTATCTGGAAGGTCCTATCAAGTGGGAATGACTTGAAATATAGATCAGATGAATGACTGCTCTGTGGATCTGAGTGACTATCTGAGGAGCAATCTAACTAAGTTCAAAGAGGCTCATCACCAGAGTTGGAAAAGCACAGAATTTGAGAATTGGAAAACACCTTAGTCTAAGCCATGCCTTAGATCAGGGGTTCATAACCTTTTCGTGTATATTAAGTGATGCTTTTGAAAGTCTGGTGAAGCTTAGGAACCTTTCCTTAGAATAATTTTTTAAATGAAGAAAATAAAATGACCAAGATTACAAAGGAAAATAATTATATCGAATTATAGTTATCAAAAAGAAAAACAAACAAAAAATGGTTCACAGTCCTGAGGTTAAAACTCCTACCTTGAGAAATTCTGACTATCATGTACATATTAAATAACCAGGGAGTGATGACAATATATTTTTAGGGGGAGGTGCCACAGAAACTTCATAGGATCATAGCTAATAGGAACATTTCTCTAAAGCTGGAAATAATCTTACATGTCACTTACCTTACCTCCCTGTTGTGGGATATGAATCTGTGAATCAGATAGAGTTAAATTCCACCCCTTCCCCTGGTGGATTGGCCTGAAACCCAGGTGTAGCCCCTTTGGGATAAGGACTACATAAGTTATCACCCTCTTAATTGGCTCTGGACAGCCTCAGATTATATAGAACTTTCATATGGGCTGCTTTTTACTTAGGGTCTGTCAAGCATTCCTTGATAGAAGAAGGTAGAGGTGAGGGATACTCACTTGTAGTTCTGTTCAGTAAAACATATTGTTTGCCTGAACATTTGATCTTTGAGTTATTTGTTGTGCCAGAGGAAGCAACAGTCTTCCAAAGACATGGTTGTTCCAGATGAGGAAAGTAAGTCCTAGAGAGACTGACCTGCCTAAGGTCACAAACGTAGTAAGTAATGGATTCAGGATTTGAACTCAGGTCATGGAAATCAAGTTTAGCTCTCCTTCCGTCCACGTATGAACAGATGATGATCTGTGTCAGGAAAGGATGTAGTCATTTGGACAAAATTATGGATCTCTAAAGAACTGTGATAGCACATTGAAATAACTTATTTTTAGGAAATAATTGCTTAAGATGAAAACAATCCATTTCTGGATCTAATGCCATAGCATTCTCTGGTCACATTTCCATTATGGTAGTCATCTAGTAAGACAGCATTCTGGGCTTTAATGTCTTTTATTGGGGCTCTATTACTTAGCTCAGTGCTATTTTCTAATTTATTCACTGCCTCTTGGCTTTTATAAGCACTATATTACTTAAACAGGTGAAAGATTTCTCATATTATGCTCTCTTGAGAGATGGGATTATCACATAATATTGCTTCTTTTCAACAACTTACTCGAGCTATAACTGTGAACATATCAAATTAAATTCAGGTAATAGTATTTTGGCTCCCAGTCATATCTTCCCCTCCCCTCCCTCCTTTTTATTCTATTTCCTTTTCCCCCTGGAAATACACATGGATGTTTCTGGTTTTTTTTAAAGTTGGTTCTGATCCATTAGCTTGTTTTTGGAAGCCCAAAACCATATGTCTTGATCATTGCACCACTCTCAGTGCCTAGCACTTTGCTTTGCTTATAGTTGGTACTTCATGTTTCTTTAAGGAATTGTTTCATTTTTAAAAGATGGCTGTTGGATTTATATCTAGCTCGCATATTTGAACAAAAATCTATTCATATCTGTGTTTCTCCAGAATTATGTAAAAATGAGCAACATCTGTGCCCTAAGGACCCACATGTAGAAGCATCTGCTGAAGCTAAGACTTTGCAAAGATTCCTCATTTATTCAATGTCTTCAGAATTTAGATTATAGGATAAAAGATCTAGAGCTATAAGAGGCCTTATAGGTTATTTGGTCCAGTCCCCTCAAAATACAAAAGTTAAGCCCAGAAGTGTGACTTGCTCAAAGTGACAAGACATTACGTTGCATGGGTAGGATTTGAACACAGATCCCATAATTCAATTAGGCTCTCCAAATTCTAAACTCTTAGTATTGCATTGCCCTGCCTCCCAATAGTGTGCCACCATTAATGAATTTTCCAGATAACTGAAAATTAATTTATTCTTTGTTTACTTAGAACTTTTTTTAAGGAGCCAACTTTTTTTTTTGTAATTTTAAACATTTTTATTTAAACCAATTCCATCCCTCCCTCTCTTCCTCCCCTCCCCCTCTTCCCTGTACTTAGAACTTTTGATACAAATCTTGGAATGAATTGTACACATGACTGCCTTCTGAAACATGGGATCTAGAATAGGGAATATCACTTTTTTATGCAATAACTTAATGAATGTTCATTGATGATGATGATGATGATGATGATGATGATGATAGGTGATCTAGGACCAGACTGATTAGAAGCATTCAGACTTACTTGTATAGGCCTGCAGTTAAATCTTGAGCTGGTGGATGCCTCACTTAGACCACCAGCATCCTCTGACCTCTTAGTTTCAGTACAGTTGATAGAGGGCCTTGGTGAACCATCAGTTCCCATTCTTGAAGGATGGCCTTCATTCCCACTGGAATGATGATGGTCATTTTCATGACTACCCATTCTTTTTTTTTAATTTATTTTTTATTTTTAGTTTACAACACTCAGTTCCACAAGTTTTTGAGTTCCAAATTTTCTCCTCCTCCCTCTCCTTCCCCTTCCCTCCCCCCCCCAAGATGGCACAGAATCCGATATAGGTTCTACATATACCTTCACATTAAACTTATTTTCACAATAATCAAGTTATAAAGAAGAATTATAACCAATGTAATGAACCATGGGAAAGAAGAAACAAAACCAAAAACAAGAAGAGAGAGAGAGTAAATAGTCTGCTTCAATCTACATTCAGATCCATAATTCTTTCTCTGGATATGGACAACCTTTTCCATCATGAGTCTCTTGGAGCTCTCTTAGAACCTTGCATTGCTAAGAGCCAAGTCTATCAAAGTTAGTCATCACAGATACCGTGTGTCTGTAATGGTGTATAATGTTCTTCTGGTTCTGCTCCCCTCAGTCAGCATCAGATCATATGGCTTTCTAGGTCATTATGAAGTCTGTCTGTACCTCATTTCTTATAGCACAATAGCATTCCATTACATTCATATACCACAAGTTGTTTAGCCATTCCCCAATTGATGGGCATCCACTTGATTTCCAATTTTTTGCCACCACAAAACGAGCTGCTTTAAATATTTTTGTACATATGGATCCTTTTCCCACTAGTATGATCTCTTTGGGATACAATCCTAGAAGTGGTATTGCTGGGTCAAAAGGAATGCACATTTTTATAGCCCTTTGGGTGTAGCTCTGGGAACGACGGAATCTAGCCAGTAAACTCTAAGTTAAGTGAGCAGCTTCTGGCCATCAAAACTTACCTTCTTGGAGAGGAGAAGGAGAGGGAGAGGACTAGCTGAGTTGCCCAACGAGCTGCATCCGCATTTGGGCAGCTCAGTCTACTCACAGGTTGTGTCTGTCCTTCATTTTCGAAGAGGACCATGGCATCAGGGAAATGACAACTTGACTTGCAGTTAACTTTGATTTGAGTGAGGGAGGGTGTGCAAGGTCACCAGCCTCAGATCACAGTAGGTCCCTGCCCAAGCTCCACTTAATGGCTATATTTTGGGCCCTCCAGGCTTAGAGTGAATGTCTATGGTAATTGTTTCTCTTTGGAATAGCAACCCTGAGAGTCTTCCCCTCCCAGCTTGATTTTTTTTCTAATTACTTCACTCTAAGTGAGTACATAGAAAGGCCTGATCCTAAAAGGGCCAGGTTCTCTCATTGCATTCTGGGTCATCTCCAATCATCCTGATGAATATCTGGTCACTAGATCCAGATGGCTCTGGAGGAGAAAGTGAGGCTGGTGACTTTGCACAGCCCTCCCTCACTCAAAGTCAACTGCAAGTTATGTCATCATTTCCCTGATGCCATGGTCCTCTTGGAAAACGAAGGACAAACACAACAACAACCTTGAGCTATCTCTGTTTTGTTCAGCTAGGTTGTACAATGGCTAACATGTTATACCTAGGATCAGGAAGTTCTGTTTTCAAATGCTGCCTAAAATGCTTTTATCTGTTTAACCTGGGTTGGGGTGAATCACTTCACTTTTGTCAGTTTCAATTCCCTCATCTGTAAAATGGGGATGATAATAGCACCTACCTCACAGAATTGTTGTGAGCAGCAAATGAGATAATGAATATAAAACACCTTGTAAACCTTAAAACAATCTATAAATTCTAGCTATTATTATCCTCTAGCATTTTACATAAGACTGAGCTTCACTAAGAGGTTTCAGAAACATTTGTTCACTCAACTGCAAACAAACTGTGTGAATCAAATATTTAATTCCCATCCAATTTGTCTGGGATCTTATAAAGCTTGACTAAGAAGGGCAACAGCGCACAAAGGAATAGGTAATAGGAGATTTTGTGTCCAGGGAAAGAAAATTGAGGAGGCTTATAGCATAAGAGAAGAGAAGTGGGTATTGAATGAATAAAATTTCATTAAAGTGTAGGATCCGGGACTGGAAGACACCTCTGAGATACTTCTATTCTGTTCATTTTTTTAATGACAAGGAGAAAACTGAAATCCTGAAAGGTACCATGAGGCAAAGACTACATGTTAGGGTGGAAAGCTCATTGGCTCTCAAGGAAGAGGACCTGGATTCAGACCTCAGCTCTGATACACCAACGTGACCATAGGTAAGTTACTTACTCCCTCTGGACCTCAGTTTCCTTCTCTGAGGAAGTGTCACGAGATGACATCTAATGATCTTTGCATTTTTCACTCTATGATCTTATAATCTACGATTTGTCCAGGGCCTCATGAGCAACAGACCAGCAATTGTAATTTAGGATTTTTAGCTCCAGAATCATTGTTTTGTCTATCACTCCATATTGCCTCTGGACAGTTTCTTAGTGCCTGCTTCAAATCATTGCCTCAATTATTTCCAGTTGTACTTGGGTAGCTGACATTATAATTATACTTTATCAATTATCTTAACAACCTTAATGCTCATGTAGCTTGTTAGGTAGGAAGTATGACCATTCAAAAATTATATCCTTGTTTTTCCTGAAAACTGCTGATTAAGCATTCAGACACATCACATGACCACTAAATTGACCATTTTAGCCATTTTGACCAAATCACCACTCATTTTAGTCAAATGACTCAATTGATTTTTTAAAAAACTGAATTGCCTCATTGTTTGACAAACACTTAGCAGATGAAGGAACATGATTGTTGTCTTTAAGTATTTGAAGGACTATAACTACCAAGACAAAGGATTTGACATGCTCTATTTGGTACTAGAAGGCAAAACTAGTAGCAACAGGTGGAAGTTGAAAAAAGACAAATTTAGGCTTGATGTCTGGAGAAACTACTTATCAGCAATAACCAAAAGTGAAATGGGCACCTTCAAGGAGCAATGGGTTCCTTCTCACTGGAGGCCTTCAAGTAAAGGTTGAATGACCATTTGTTGTATACGTTGTAGAGGAAATTCTTTGTTTATAACTCGAACTAGTTAGTTGGTCACTGAGGTCCCTTTGAACTTTTGACATTTTGGGATTCTAATTTTGTAAAATGCCTCATTTTAGTGTTGGGTAGACATAGCTTCAGAACTTAATCATTGTCATGTAACTTTTGATTATCTAGCAACAAGGAATAGCTTGAATTACAGTTAATTAACATTCAGTATAGTTCCCAATACAGTGCAGTGACAAATGACATGGTGTCATTAAGTCTCAACACTAAATGAATAATGAATGCCTCACTGCTTTCCAGTTGGCTCTCTCTATTCCCAATTTATTTTGTTTCCTTATTTGGTTATTAATCCTAATGGCATAGAGTTTATAGTCTTATTTTATTTCCATATCCATTAACACTGGAGTCAATAGCTTTGTGTTTACTATTTCTTTTTCTTCATATTTATAGACCAGAACTGGCATTGAGACCAAAGTGATGGTGAAGGATCCTAGGACAAGTCTCCTTTTAGGATGTATTATTAGCACCTGTGATTTGTATGCTATTGTTGAATGCTATAGTTTGACCAAGTAAGTTAGTCTGCCTCTATCCCTATAAATACTAGATTAGACTATTGTAAGTATGTGTGTGTATATATATATATATATGTATATGTATAATACATATGTATGTATAAACACACATACATGGTATGTATGTATGTATGTACACCCCCACACACATACTCTCTATATATGCGAATATCTCTTTCTCTATGTAAATATATATATATATATATATATATACACATACACACATATACATATATAGAGAGTATGTATGTGTGTGTACATATGCATATATATTTTTCTCCTGCATTTTATGAAGCAAATTATGACTTCCCATCTACAACCTATTTTTCAGGAAAGAGAATTCTGATAGTGAGGCAGCCTTGGGATTTCTACAGTTGTAATACACAACACTTATTGCCCTGACCCATTACTCAAGTGTTTTCTGCTATTCTACTTACATAGCTAATTTCTGCTTAATATGCACAATAAGGCAGCATTCAGAAATTCAATATACAATCTTCTTTGAAGTGTTTTGGAAAATTGATTGCCTTCTTATTTTCTTCTCACTTTATTGATCTAGTTAAATGTCTGTCACAGGTCAAATTTACATTTGTGCAAAATATTCCTGTAGCTTTTCATAATCATCTCCATAAATTAATCTCAATATCAAGCAATATATTAACTAGTTCTTATATAGCAAGATGGTGCCAGTGCCTGTTTAATAAGATCAAAGATTTATAATTTTACATTTTACAGATATTTACAGAATTTATCATTTTACAGATAGAAAAACTGAAATCTAGAATTTTAAGAAACTAGTCCAAAGTAAAACAGGGAGTGATAGAACTTGTATTTTACCCTGGTCCTCTGATGATAAATGCTTTTCTCTTCCTACTGTTGTTTACTTCCTATTTATTTATGCAGTTGACTTGCTATTTTTTTGTTTGTCTCATGACTCACATTTGCCTTACTTCTCTGTAATATGGCTATACAATGTGGTGGAATAAAAGGAACATTGAACTGGGAATCAAATGACTTGGGTTCTAGTCTTAGCTGAGCCACTTAGCAGATTTTCGTTCCTGAGTAAGTTATTCTGAGCCTCAGTTTACTGATTTGTAAAATGGGGATAACACTGTCTAGTGTCTATCTCAAAGAGTAGTGAGGGTCTAGTAAAATAAAACAATACAGAAAGTACTTACATAAGCCTTAAAGCTTCATTTAAATGCTGGCTAATGTTAACTTTTCTGAATCCCATGTTTTTCTTCAGTAAAAATGGAGGTTATTATACATGTTGCATCTATCTCGTAGGACTGTTATGAAGTTCAAATAAAATACTACTTCATGTGAAAGCATCTTTATAATTAAAAATTTAATGCCCTGTAAATGTAAGGTGTTGCCATTATCTCCAAAACGTTGTTTATAGAGTACAGAACAGATTTTGAGTTTACCAAAACATGCCAAATTCAAAATTATCTACACCATTATATAACATGCATGTGCCAATCCTGTCCTTGTTTATTTTTTATCATCTCCCCAAAAGCAATATTTTATCACACTTACTCCCTCTGCTGTTCATATCCCCTGATTCTTATATTTTATTGAATTTGTGAACATAAAAAAAAAAGGAAAAGCAAAATCCATCTCCGTAGCACTCAATCTTCAAATATGCTTGCAGTTGTCTCAATTCAGTTTAATATCTATTTCTTGAGGGCCTACTATGTGGATGGTACCCTGACAGTTGCAAAATGTTCTTATTGGTCCAGTTCCTCTTAAGGTAGATCATTTCAATGTTTTTTCCTCTTTTCTGTATTTTCCAGAAGCAAATTTTAATCCTGTTCTAAGACCACCAGAGTCAGGCCGCAGTTTCTGGCTTTCTATTTAAATAACAAGCTAAGTGTAGCTGGAGTTTGAAGCAGATCATTGTCATAAGAAAGAGGAATCAGGCAGAGCTTATATGATTATCTGCTCTCAGCTATTGTGGTTACCATGCTTTGGGAGGAACCTGGTTTTTAGATTCTGAGAGCTATCTAAATAGCTGTTTGCTTTCTAGCACCAGGAGCATGTTCAACAAACAATGTCATCAGGGGAAGGCTTGCAATGAGCTTTAAACTGTTTACTGTCATTTTTACAGTTTTATGTCACCTTCTGTTTGCCTCCTTTTCTCTGATGCATAGAATGCTATTAGCATACTGTTATGCCAAAACAAGTCTCTCAACTCTTAGATTTTGTTTGTGTTTTTAGCTTACCCCAAGGGTATTCTTTGATCCTCTTTTTTTCAAGCCTCTTCAACAAATATACCTATACACAAATGAATGGAAAGGTAGTACAGTTAGTTAGTAAATTGACTTGTTATTAACTGACCCAAATTATCATAATGTGCAAAACATTCCATCAATTTTCCCTTCCATGCCCCCATCCTGGTCCTTGAGGGGTATCAGAAAAGCAAAACAAAACAATAAAACCAGAAAATAGATACTGTTCTTTACTCCTTGCAGATCCATGAAAGGCAGTATAGTGCAGTCGATAAAGAGCCAGCCTTGAAGCCAGAAGGGCTACCTCTGAAAAATACTTACTATAACTCTGGGCTGTTACTTAACCCCTCAGCACTCTTAACAACTAAGTGTTTTAGAAAAAGTGCTAACCATCGTGGGTCGGGGAGGTTATAAAATTAAGAATGTCCCTACACCAGTGAAATAACAGTTACAGTCTTTATCCTTACCACTCTGTCTACCTAGAGTGAGTGGACCGATAAACAGATTTTTTAGAATATACCCTACATTTCTTTACCCTGTTTGTGTGACATAGGTGAGGGCAAAGGTAGATAAGTATTCTACCTAGCACCTAGCTGCTAGGTTATTGCTAGTAAATGGAGCCACTTCTATGATAATAACAAATTAGATATGAAGCCTTCATCTACCCCAAGACTACCAAATTGACTATTCTAGTCATTTTGAGCAAATTACCACTTATTTTAGTCAAATAACTGGTTTGACTGATTTCTTTCCCCCTTCATTGATATGTCTACTTCTTTGGTAGGCACTTGGGGTGGGGAAGGACATGATGGCTCTCTTCAACTATGTAAAGAGCTGTTATAAGAAATAGGGACCAATATAGGAAGGAATTTCTTCCTAATCAGTGAAGTAATGGAGCAGTCCCATGCAAAGCTGTTTCATGGAATCTGGCTGTGTGGGGAAGGGGTTGGGCTGGTACTGTTTCCATCTGGCTTTTTTTCTGGGCACATTGAACTGTTACTCCATTCCCAATGATGGTGCCACTTTTCAAGTGAAGTTGGAAAATGCTATCTGGGTGGCCTGAGAAGTTCACCAGTCACAGAGGGGCACTTTGTAAGCACATATTCTCATTTTACTTTGATTTTGTAGACATGACCTAAAAGTCCTGGTTTATGGCACTGTATCCTCAGGGATTATAGTTATTCATAAAACAAAAAGCATTCAGATGCTGACTTTCTTCCTTAAAACTAATAGCTACCACAAAACAAAATGGAAAATTAGAAAACTGTAATACAGTGACCTAAGTGGTCTGGTGGTTTGAGATGGCTTTTCAAAACGCTTTTAAAATTTCAGTCTTGATGAAGTCTGAATTAGATTGCCTATATCTGGGACACTTTCCCACTTGTGACCCTTTCCAGTTAAATTTCACATTTCCCCCTTCATGCCCTTGATATTTCCAGTCAGAATGAATTACTAGTTGTTTCACAAAGTTGGTGTAACATTTCCAGCCTCTAAACATTTGTATACAGTTTCCCTCATGCCTAGACCATTTCTTCCTTTCTGAATTTTCCTTTTCCTTTAACTTTCTTCTAAGGTACAATCTTCTCCATGAAACCTGAGGACCACAGCTGAAAGGATTCTATTCCTCCTCAAATTTTTAGCACCTTACTTGGGTCCCTTCTTTGCATCCATTATATTCTTCTTTATATGATGTATGTCTGTGTTCAGGTGATAAACCCCCAGTAGAATCTTTGCTGCTTAGGGAAATGGATTATGTCATTGTTTTTACCTTTGTTTTCTCTGTGCCTAACACAGTGCTTTGTATGTCATCTGAACTTAATGTTTGCTACATTTAATTTCACCTCAAGGAATTTTATTTGTACGGCTGATGAATATTCATAGAAAGAGATCTCAACTTTGTACACCAGTGAAGTATAATCATATGAAGCTACTTCTTGTCCTACCAGGGTTTTGCATCCACCATCTCATGACAGCCATGGAAGAAACAGATGCTGTGTTGGCTTGTGATTTTTGACTGCTAAGAGTCACAGCAGCATGAACTCCTTATTATCAGTGAATGCATTCAGTGGTAAAAGAAACATATTAATACTGTTGCAGGGAAAATTAGTTCTAGTCAATTCTGAACAACCAAATGCATGAGACATGGATCCCAGCAACTCTTTAGGGGAGCAGGAGCTATGACAGGGAAAGATTATACTGATTGGGGCAATTACTGGATCAGGAAAATGATCTCACCTGTCAACATTTGTCCTCCCTCCCCTCAACGAAACATGGGCCAATCTGGTGGCAAAGAGAATCATAGGGTTTAGAGCTACAAGGGACCTTAGATATCGAGTGTCATTGCATCATTTCATAGGTCTGAGTTGGAGGAGCATGAATGGCCAAGCATTTTGGAGATGACAATGAGCATTAATTTGGTGTTTTGATTAGGAAACCAAGATTAAGTTATCGAGCGCACAAAATAGAATGTCAGTTGCTAAAGGGTTTTCAGAAAGCATTTACTTCTGAAACATGTATCATAGCCAGAAGGGGACACATTTGCTCGAACACAACGTGTCTGGGCAAAAGACAAGCTTGGTCCATGGGCTTTTCAAGGAGATTGGAAGAGGAACAATGAGAGACAAGAATATAAGAACTCAGCTCCCTCCTCCCCCGTGCTATTTGGCTTTGAAGGGACCCGGAAAGCAAGAAACAGCTAACTCCCTGGAGAACAACCTAATAGACTTTGTTCCAGCACTAAAGAAACAAAAGTAAAGGGAAACCAATATAAAAAGAGGGAATTGGGACCTGAAATAACCTCTGTCCTGCTTGCTTAGTAGTTGTAGACAGGTGAAGCACTTCAGATTTCCTTCAGAGCACTAAGGCAAGTGAGTTCAACACGTGCATCCAGCTTCAATTCTGTTAGTAGCCAGCGTGATTATTCATAGTCTCTATTTTATTAGAACCCAAGGGCTTGGCCCAGGGACTAGCACAGCTGGTACTGGGGAATTATTAAATCATAGATATAGATCCAGAAGAGACTTTAAGGCCATGGAGTCCAGCTCCTTCATTTTATGAGTAAGGAAACTGAGGCACATAGATGTTAAGGTAGCTAGGTGGTGAAGTAGCTAGAGTACTAGACCGGGAACCAGAACCAAATTTAAATCCAGCCTCAGACACATAATTAGCTGTTTGACCCCAGGCAAGTTATTTAACCTCTGCATACCTCAGTTTCCTCAAATGTAAAATGAAGATAAAATCACCTACCTTCTGAGGTTATTGTGAGGATAAAATTTGTGAGAGAGTATTTGTAAACTACTTTGTAAATGTTAAATTCTATATAAATTCTAGCTATTATTATTATTATTGATTATGAGACTTACTCGAGGTCACACAGATAATGTCTGATGTGGAATTTGAACTGAGTTCTTCCCTCTCTCATCACAATGCCCGTCAGCATGACATGGACTTCAACTTGCCTTTGAAAGGGTTGGATCCAGACACCAATTGGAATTTCGAATCCATGTCTATGTTACATGTGAACAATGCTTCTGCTTTTATTACATTTTCTCTACTCTTAGTAAATGCATAAAAAGTAATTACCTAAAAAGGACTAAATAAATGAGAAACACAGCCAGGGACATAATAATGGGAGTTGCTAAGTAGGTGGAAAGAGAGGCAATAAACTGAATAAAATGATTAGAAGGAAATAGATGCTCTCTAGACTGATGGAAGATGACAGACACCTGGGAACTACCCATGCAGGGGCACAGCAAAGACTGATTAGCAGGTTCTTCCCTGAGATCCTGAGGGGAGGTACAGTCAGGTTGTCTGATACTGGTTGCCTGGTATTGAGGGGGCCACATTATTCTTTAAAGTTATGTTATTTTCAGAAGTTATATATAATATTCTGTTTCTTTAATTTTTTAAAATTCCACATACTGTAGGCATAGCCCATCTATTATAATACATTCAGTTGTGATTTCGTTTTTTTTCCTCAATGGAAAAAAATTCTTAAGAATCAGAATAGAGTTTGAGCTAGTGTTCTTCATTGCTATGAAATAACCATGTTAATTTGCACTAACGGCTTGTTTCTAAAAGGCAACTGAAATTTATTAATTTCTAAGACCCTGTGAAGGAGAGCCCTACTACTTTAGATAAAGACAATGCACTGAAACACATTTAATAAAAATCAAGTCAGCATAAATGTTCAGAGGAAGATAGCAGGTTAAATCCAGTCTCAGTGTTGGAGATGAGTTTTATGATCACATGCAAATAACTTCCTATTATCCATAAATGGACTATATGAGCCTTTCTTTGTCAACAGAACCCCCAATTGGGGTCATGAAGAGTCAGACAAGACTGAAATGACTGAACAACAACAACAAAAAGGGAGTTACTTCCACTCTAGCATTGCTTAGAGGCTCACTCATTGAAGCAAGGAAAACTTGTTAGGAGGCAGGGATAGTGTTACCAAACACATAGTAGGCTAACGAAATAGTACTGGAGATGTTGCTAATTCCTTGGGAAAGATGTGTTTTAGCCTAGATGTCATAGTTTTCAGGGAATGAAACTGTGGCCTTGACATAGGGCAATAAAGCCTACCCTAGAGTATGCAGTTCTCTTTTGGTAAGGTTCTTTTCTATCCAAATCAGATGGGTATTTTACACTTCCTTCTTTCACATATTTGTGGCACACGATGAGGAAATGACTGTATCCAAGCTAGGTAATGAAAATATCTTGTTCCAGCCTCCATAATTCCAACTTAGCCCGTTCCCCACAATTTTTGTTTAGTCATTTGAGTCATGTTTGACTCTTTGTGGTCCCATTTGGGGTTTTCTTAGCAGAGATACTGAAGTGGTTTTGCCATTTCCTTCTCTAGCTCATTTTACAGATGAGGAAATGAAGCCAACAGGGTTAAGTGACTTGCCCAGGGTCACACAGCTAGTAAGTGTCTATGGCCAGGTTTGAACTTGTCTTCCTGACTCCAGGCCTCTTGCTCTATCCACTTCAACACCTTCCTGTCCTTCCTGTCCCTTAGCATAATACATAGCCATGTCCAAAGTTCTGTGGCAAGTTTACTTTCATGTGGCTGAGGTCAGTGACCTAAGACCAACTTTGTGAACTGGACATAAATTGTAATTATCTCTTCCAATTGTATTAATTTATAAAATTAAAGTGATAGTAGTTGACTGCAAGTATCCTGAGGACATAGAATGTGACGTATATCTGTATATTTCTCCCAATGATGGATGCTTAATAAATCTTTCTTAAATAATTGAGTGAAGGCTATCTTATATTTGCATCGTGCTTTTGGCTTTTTCAAAGCCCTTTTTCATTGGCTTAGAGCTGGAAGGAACCGTAAACACCATCTAGTACAATTCCTTCAATTTAAAAACAAAGAATGTGAGGAACCAAAGGGCAAAATTACTTACCGAAGATCAGACTGTAGTAGCAGAATCAGTATTTTAACTCAGCCGTTTTTCTCACCTAGTCTTCTTTCCTCTACTACACCAATTAATGAAGACAGTCTCGAATTTGCTTTATGTTAGCATGCCACCCAGGGTGAAAAATATATATATAGCATACATATATACAGGCATGTAGTTGTGTGAGTGCATATAGGTGTGTGTGAATATAACTGTGTATGTATTTGTATATACATACATGTACACACATGTGTGTATACATGTGTATATGCATGGTCTAAATCCCTATGCTGTACATAATGTTTTAAAAGGTTTCTTGCCTTTATAAGCTTTATCCAATCCTATGATTAAATCTTATATGCTTGAGAGCCAGACTCTACAGAAGCGTCTGGTCTGAGTGTGTACAGAGAGACACTCTAGTTTCCCTTAGCAACAAGATCCACCTGAAGGCTTTTTAAATGCTCCCCCCATTTAAGGTTTCATTTTATTCTAATTACTAATTTGGCAAAGAGTGTAGACAGACAGATAGATAAAGGTTTGTATATTTTATGTATACATTCATATGTATATATATGCATGTGCATATTTGTATGTGTATATGCATATGTATGTATGTGCATATAGGCATATATATTTATATATGATGTCCCAAAATTCTTCATGCACTTTGAGATACCCTATATTTTTCTCTTTCCATAAATTAATACTCATCAGCAATATATAGATGTAAAGACATTCTATATATGTGTATATGTATATATGTGTGTGTATATGTAACTAAAGCAAACAGTTTATCTTCACTATTATTTATACATCTACAAGACTGAGTCAAGTGTCACAATACTAGTGATGGAGAGGGTGAATGTATGTGCAGTGAGCAAAGCTATTGTTGCAGTCAGGATGACTGAATGAAAAGGAATTGAATAAACAAAAGTATTTTATTTAAGTCTTAAATCAGATTTTGTGATCTGTTCTCATTATAACAATCTTTTTCACCCAATCCTTCCTCAGCTTACCTTAGGAAGAGGTAAACTAGCTCTAACTTTTCTTCTGACCCAAAGAAATTATTTCCTACAAGTTGTCCCTACAAATACAAGATTACAAATTTAGAATCTGAAAGATTGTTCAGTTCCACATCTCCATTTCACAGATGAACAGAAGGAGACTTAGACAGGTTAGGTGCCTTGTGCAGTGTCACTAGGTAGAAAGCTAGAATTTGAACCCAGAGCCTCTCAGTGGCTCTTTCTTTATGCAGTTAAAGATATGCCATGCACAGTATCTTCCAACATTTTTTTCCTCAGTAGCAACCTCCTTACTTGTATAAATACTGAAAGAATCTCATATCTACTAGTCATTTCCAAATTAAGGGAAACAGACACAGCAATCCCCAGATTCTGGGTTATGAGAACAAAACAGGAAAGCCATGTTGAAGCACATTCACCTTTCAAAGAAGTGAGTACTTTGGGGGTGATTTTTATGAATTTAAGGGGGCATGCCTAGATTGGGCCATTAAGGTCAGTGTTTTGCAGGCAGAGAACACTGAATGTTGCTGTATCAACATCCTCAGCAGGGACTCTAACTAGCTTTGTCTTGAAGACTTGGCGATGGGGACAGGAAGTTTGCCAAGTGTGTAAAAATATGTACGGTTTGCAGCAGGGTCACCCTTTCTCCCTTGTCTACCTTGCTTTTCCGTGTCTCTCTGCCTTGGAGTTGAGTTAGAAGTCATGTGAGCCTGACAGCCTGCGAGCTGCAGCGGAGACGGAGCTAAACGAGAGTGTGTGCCCATTAGTCCAGAGCGCTGTTGGCTGGAGAGGCTGGCAGAGAGCTGGCGGCGTTAGCAGGAGTCGGAGCCAAGAGAACTACAGGGGGGAAAAGGAGAGTCGGCAGCGGTTGCTGCAGCTGTAGCTGCAGCCGCTAACTCACAACAATAACAGAACCCCATTTCTTTGCTACACTCGCGGTTCACCTCGTGGCGCAGATGGGCCAGCATAAGCAGCGCTAAGACTGTCAGTCCAGCGAGTACCTGGGGGACGCAAAGGAGCTCGCCTGGACTTTGAAGAGGCACTGTACAGGGGCTATCCTGCGAGGCGACAAAGGTAAGCTTCGTGGGGCTACGGGGGTGTTTTTACACTTCGTTGTCCTTGGGGATGCTGAGTCCATCCTTCCTCGGCCCTCTTCCACGATTACACCGGCGTGGGAAGAATTCAGGGTCAGGGAGCGCTTGAAACATAACACGGGAGGAAGGGTCCACTCCCCTATAGCTTAACAGCACAGCACCCAATTCACCCACAGTCTGCCAAGTGTGTGTGTGTGTGTGTGCGTGTGCGTGTGTGTGTGTGTGTGTGTGTATTTGCAAAGATTTGGGTACTAGATCTGTACTCTTACCCTTCTCATTTGGATCCCAAAGCTCTGTCTAGACACTTTCGGGGGGTGGGGGTGGCGAGCTGATGTTTCACCCTGGGGGTGGGGTGGAGCGTGCGGACCTGGATCAGTGTAAAAAGACTCTCTCCTATAAGGTAGCCCTGTGGTGCGTATAAGAGAGTTGTGGATTTGGAGTGAGAGTTTTCATCCTGGCACTGCGACTTAAAACACTTGGGTGCCCTTGAGCAATCATTTGCCTTCTCCAGGCTTCAATTGACTCGTCTGTGCATCTGAGAAAGAAAGGGCTTGGACTAGCTCTCTAAGGTCTTTTCCAGCTCCAAATCTATGGTACTATGTTCCTTTATGCTTCATGAAACTTGAGATTTGCGCAAGGAAAAAGTTTGCCTCGCGTTTTCGCCAGCACCCATAAACACTCTTTCTCTTCTCCCTCCCTCAGGCTTCGTAGCTTCTCCTGGCTTCCGGCCTCCTTGTCCCCTTCATTCTGCTCCCGTCTGCCTCTCATGAGATGGAGTCCCCCGTGCAGATCTTCCGCGGGGATCTGGGCCCGACCTGCCCTCCAGGTTCCTGCCTGCTGCCCAACAGCAGCAACTGGTTTCCAGGATGGGCCGACCAGGATAGCAACGAGAGTGACAACTATGAGGACCAGCAGTTGAACCATACGCGCATCTCCCCTGCCATCCCCATCATCATCACAGCGGTCTACTCCGTGGTGTTTGTGGTGGGCTTGGTGGGCAACTCATTGGTCATGTTTGTGATCATCAGGTAAGAAGAATGAGAGAAGACAGGTGCGAAGGAAGGGAAATGGATGCCCTGTCTACTTTTTAGGGAAACCAGAAAACCGGGAAGGGATGGTTGGGCCACTCAGACTAGGCGATCTGGAGCGCCCCCCGGAGACATAAAACTCTTAACGTGGTCAGAGAAACAACAGTACAAGATTCTGCCTCTTGGGCGGGGGAAGTCAGTCCCCTTTAGGTAGATGCTGCACATGTGGGGCTTTTTTTTTCCCTTTTGGAAAGGTTTCAGGGAAATAAATTTTCAAAATCCCTCTGACAAACACGCACATACAATTCAAGGTTTTCTATGAGTCCTCAAATTAGTGATGTCCATTGTGGAGTTAAAATGCAATATTCTATTAAAGTCTTACGATATCCACATAAGCCTTCCTAATAACTTAAATTCCACTCTGTAAATTACGGGGGTGGGGGTGGGGGTGGGGGGAGAGAACAAGATTGTTCTGTTGCAATATTAATAGGTTCAGTTAGTAAGCGATTTAACTTAATTATGTATTTTGAGGGAGGGAATTATGGATTTGTGAGATTTTACAATATCGCTTTGATGTTTTCAACCATAAAAAATGAAGATCACCATTCTTTTGTTGTACTTTGATGAGAATCATTCTAGGTTTAGAAATGCCCCTGGGTGACATATGAGTATGCTGGCATTCTGACTGCTGAGATCATTTAGCAAAGCTTTGCCCACATTCAAAAAAGCTTCCCTTGTGTCCTGATATGGAATCTTTATAAGTTAGACATACATTTCTGAGACCAAATGGCAAATAATATGGCAAAAAAATGATAAAGATGTGGCTTATCCAATTTAAGGAAGAAGAGGAAATGGCAATACACTGGTTTCTCTTTTAGTCACTAATTGGATTTAAACACAGGGTATTTATTTATCCTGTTCCTTAAGAAGAACAGAAATCACAGTAAGAAAGTTACTTGATCAGTGAATTGTATTTCTGCTTCCAGGTGTTAGGTTGTATTTTTGCAAATATACATATATATGATCAAGTTTTTAAAAAACACAGTCTGTCAGTTAATCTTCCAAAGGCATCTTTTAAAACTTACTTCACTCACAACTGGGATTTGTTAAATGACCTCAGTATGCATGTTTCTTGTAGTTTATTTCATGTTGCAGGAGTTCAATTAGTGTGATGGAAAGGGTTAAAAAACAGAGAACCTACTATAAGAACAAAATCTATCTCAGTCTTTTTAAAATTTTACTGTTAGTCTCCATGAAAAAGATTATGTGACAGAAGGGAGAATGAAATTTGTGATTTT
Source organism: Trichosurus vulpecula (assembly GCF_011100635.1). Classification (NCBI taxonomy): domain Eukaryota; kingdom Metazoa; phylum Chordata; class Mammalia; order Diprotodontia; family Phalangeridae; genus Trichosurus; species Trichosurus vulpecula. The sequence goes on along the minus strand of NC_050573.1, from coordinate 266,905,333 downwards.
AAATGAAATTACTTATATAATTTTGGTATGGGATGTTTTAAAAATTTGAAAATGCACACAAGTTAAAGTTATTAATAGTAAATCAACATGTATTTCTACTTCATAAAATATGAATGTTTATTGAGAAATAGACAACATTATTATAGTTTTACTAAGTGATTTGTTGAAATCTTTAGTTTCCCTATCCTTTGTGTAGAGTGGTTCTAGGGCGAATGCCTTCTTCAATCTTGGCTGAAAGGTATGAAAGAATCCTAGGAGATATTAAAAAATACCCTTAGTGGTGGTATTCCAAGATGCCTGTCACTTGAGAATTCTAAATGTCAGAAGCAAGCAAAAAATACTATGCAAAAATTGTTCATGAGTCACTTAAAGATTGAATGGTAAATATGCATATAAAATCCAAGGCAATAAAAAATAAAATATACTAGTTACAGATAGGTTTAACCTCAAATCAAGATTAACTAAGTGAGATTCTCGGCAAAAGAAAAATTTTTCTTAAGATCCTTGGGGATTAAATATAATAATAAATAGAGAGTTTGTTCTTTGAAAATATTCTTGAAATGGTGGTAAAGCCTGAGCCTTATAGTTTAAGAGTATGTGGAAATGCTAAAAATGGATCTGAGTGACAGACAATCAAGGAGTTAGAAAGTATAACCTTTGTGCAAAGGTTAAAAACTAGGAATATTTAGATTAAAAAAATACACTAAAGAATGAAAGGAAGCTAAAATAATAGATGTTATAAGGTCAGTTATTTTCCATCTTCTTGGATGAAAGAATTAGAGTACTCTCTATTATATTTGTACATACATGTATATATCACATATATGTGCATCATTTCATGTTTGTGTATATGTATATATAAACATACATATGCACTCACAGATATATATATATGTATATATATATTGTTGCTGTATGTATGTATGCATGTGTGTGAATTTCTATCTATATGCAGCAACAGTGATTGAGTTTGATATATAGGAGTAGTGACATTGAATCTGGTAAATAATGGAATGTTTTTCTAGAGAAAAGTAATCTCTGTGAAGGGTTCAAATTCTCCCCAACCCCACAAAAAAGCCCCAAAACAACCAACCAAACAAAAAAAACCCCAAACCTAAAACTAAAAATTCCATGGAAACTTGACTATCTAAAATGTCTCACTTCAGTCTAGTAAATAATAGGTTATCCCAAATATGAAAGGCCATGTGGCATAATTGCTGGCAACCTGGCTTGAGAGTAAGGAAAATCTGGGTTCAAATCCTGCTTCTGACACATATTGATTATATGACCCTCCGTAAATCATTTAACTTCTCAGTGCCCCAGGGAATTCTCTAAGACTATTACCTGCCAATCTTTTCTTTACAAGGAGTTTCCTACCTCAATGAAATCATACTCCTGGATATGTGTGTGTGTGTGTGTGTGTGTGTGTGTGTGTGTGTGCGTGCGCATGCACGCACATGTAAACACATAAAAGCTTATATTACTTAGGTATTTATGTATGTTTATGTAAGTATTTATAGAAAGGTGTGTATATGTATATATGGGCAGCTAAGTGGCACAGTGGATAGAGTGCTAGCCCTGAAGTTGGAAAGTCCTGAGTTTAAATCCAGCCTCAGATACTTGCTAGCTGTGTGACTCTAGGCAAGTCATCAACCCCTATTTGCCTCAGTTTCCTCATCTGTAAAATGAACTGGAGAAGGAAATGGCAAACTGCTTCAATATCTTTGTCCAGAAAACCCTGAATAGGGTCATAAAAAGTTGGACATGACTGAAACAACTAAACAACTGTGTGTATAAATATGTATCAATCACATTTTTAAGTGCCTACTATGTGTCAGGCACTGTGCTAAATCCTGGAGCTACATATGATATATAAATAATATATACCAATATGTATCATATATCTGTGTTTATCTCTATGTGTGTATATATACATATACTATATATATGTATATATGTACACATGCAAATATCTCCCCAAACTACATATGTATACACACATGTCTAATGCACACATATATTTGTGTCTATATACATATAGTCATCAAATTTCTCCCACCTTGCATATCTACATATATTTATATGAGTTGCACAATTACTTTGCCTGCAGTCCAGCTGATAAATTATAAAATATAAGAGACAAAGGCAGGTCAGGGCCTTCATAGAAGACTTAATTTTTGGATTGTCTAAGACTGCACCATGTTCATTTTGCTGAGACTCTTTAGTGCAAGGCACTAGGGAAACACAATGGAAAAAGACAGTGTTTGAACATCCCCAAGTTACTATTAAGTCTATCTAGAATTTGAACTATGTACAAATGTACCCAAAGCAATCAAGTTCATTTGCTAGGGAAAGCAAATGTTTATCTAGAGGTAGAGTTTAGTGTGGAGTGAGGAGGATTTAATCAAGAGATTCCTTATCAATGGACTTCCCCAATGAGACCAGTTGATGAAATTACAGAATCTAAGATAGATAACAAAATCAAGGTGTTAAGATCTTAAATGAAGTTCCAAAAGTGTTTACAACGTACTACTTTCTTATAAGTTATGATGTTCTTTAGGCAAGATGGCTGAAATGAGAAAGTGCCAACTATTACTTCTTTACAAGACATGAAAAAGTTCATCATTCAAGCTTAATGGAATTAAGAAAGAAATAAGGCATTAATTGGCCAAATGATCAGTTGCCCCTCTGCTGGCCCTTTAAAAAGCCAGGAACACTTTGAAAATGTAGGTTGCAGCAGGACTCAGAGGAATGAGGGCTCTGTGCACCAGCCAACCTTGGCTTTTGGGAGCTGAACTGTGAGGGGAATGGGCCCAAAGGATCCAGTTCATTTCTTCTTAGAAGAGATAATGCACACAAGAGGAACAGCATGAAGATACTACAAGGAGGGAGACACTGGCAGTGTGTTACCGAGGTTTTGTTTGTTCTTTGTATGTGTACCTCTCCACTATTGTATTCTTCGTGGATGCCCACTCTTCCCACTTAGTTGTGGTGCCAGTATAAGCCAAGTTTATGAGACCAGTGTTCTACTACTTTTGTGCTCATAGGTACCTCTTTGCATCAATCTAATTGTGCCTATTAGCTTACTACTATAGGTGAACATAGCAGTGGGACTTGATAGGAATCTTGAAGGAAATAAGAGACTCCCTGAGGTGGAGGTGACAAGGGACAGTATCCAAGACTTGGGGGATGGCTGGTACAAAGTTGTAAAGATGGAAGGTGAAGAAGCATGTGTACAGAATAACAAGTAGACCAGTGTGGTGGGACCATAGAAAGTATAGAAAAGGGTAACATAATTAGACTAGAAAGATAGAAATTAACTTGATGAATAAAGATTATAAATATATGCTTTCATGCCTCAATCACTCAGATCAACCACTTTTGATCTTTTTTTGTAACCTCAAAGCTTTTTTAAACAATTGATTGGCTAGGCTATCTTTTTTCCTTCTCTTAGGTACTTTTTTTCTGAAATTACAGTATATTGTCACTAGAGGATAGTGATACCTTGGTCATGGGTTCTTGGATTGACTCAAGGGTTATCATATAAGATGATAGCTTTAAAGGTGTAAAAGGACCTCGTAAACTATCTAATCCAATCTCATCATTTTGTAGGTGAGAAACCCGAGACCTAGAGATGGTAAGTGACTTTCCCAGGATCACACAGGTTGCTGCAGAGTCAAATTAAACCCAAGGTCCTGATCCCAAATCTGTTTTCTATTTTTTTGGGGCTCCATTGCATCATGCTGCTCTCAGCTATGCAGCTAAACTTAATGTTATGAGGTAGATTTAGTATATTTAGAGTAAGCTTTAATGAAAATAATTCAAAGGATAATCTAGTACCTTTCTCATTAATCATTGTTCTCCTTTAGTGGCTCATCTATCACATCCCTCTATGTCTTACCCAAAGTTCTTTCAAGGGCCCACTTCTCTTCCCATTCTATATACTCTCTCTTGATGACTTCATCATCTTCCATGGGTTTAATTATCATCCCTAGTCAGATAATTCCGAGATTTATATAGCCAGCCCCATTTTACCTCCTGAGTTTCAGTCCCGTCACCAATTGCCTATTGGATATTTCAAACTGTGTAACCTAGAGACATCTTAAACTCAACATGTCTAAAATGGAATTCATTTTTTCCCCTAAACTCTTCTTTTCCCTTCCATACTTCTTTATTTCTGTTGAAATAAATTCTGCTCATCATCCCAGAACCCCTAGTTCATAATCTCAGCATCATCCTGCACCCCTTACCCTACCTCACTCCACATATCCAATCAGTTGTATAATCTTGCTATTTCTATCTTATAATCTCTTGTATCCAACCCTTTTCTCCACCCAAGTCACCTTAATCAAGACCCTCATTACTTTTTGCCTAGATCGATTCAATAGCCTCATAATTTGTCTCTTCAATACTCCTGTCCACCCTACATACTGTTGCCAAAGTAATTTTCCTTAAGAGTAACTCTGACTATATGGCTCTTCTCCTCAACCAACTCCGGTGGCTTTCTATTGTCTTTGGTATAAAAGATAATCTCCTATATTGCTTTTATAACCCTATACAACTTGGCCTTTCTAGTATGCACAGATGTTATTCTTTCTCTCAAACTCTGTGATCCAGCCAAACTTACTTTCTTTCTGTTCATCATACACAACACGTATTTTCTCTCTCCATGAGATTGGTGGCACAGTGGATAGCTGGACTTAGACCCAGGAAGACCTGAGTTCAAATATGACCTCACACTTCCTGTCTGTGTGACCCTAGACAAGTCACTTAACCTTTGGTTGCCTCAGTTTCTTCAACTCTAAAACGAGAATAATAACAAGCTCCTATTTCCCAAGGTTATTGTGAGGATTAAATGTGATAATATTTGTATGAGTGATTACTTGACATTACTTGATACATACTAGGCATTATATAAATACTTATTCTTTCCCACCATCACTTTCCCCTTTCCATGCCTTTCCATTGGCTATTCACCCCCCACCCCCCACCCCCCCCGCCCAAGTCTGGAATGCACTCACTCTTTACTTCTACTCTTAAAGAAGCCTTTCTTGATCTCTCCAATAGTTAGTGGCCACTCTCCCAAATTACCTTATATTATTTAACCATTATTATTTAAATGTAAATATATAATACATATAGCATAAATATGTTTATATTTATGCTACATATATTATATGTTTTCATTTTTTCTCATTAGACTCTAAGCTCATTATAAGTTTCTTATAGAACAGTAATATTCCATCACTTTCATGTATTGAAATTTGTTTATCCATTTCCCAAATTGATGGATATCTACTTTATTTCCAATACTTTGCTATCAGAAAAATGTTGTTACAAATGTTTTGGTGTATGTAGAAGCTTTCTTCACATCTATGAGCTCTCTGGGGTATAAGTAGTGTAATCTCTGGTCAAAGGGTATGGATATTTCAGTCATTTAATTTCACTAATGCCAAATTGTTTTCCGAAACATTTGTTATAATTACCAGATGTGCCAACAGTACACTGGTGAGCCTATCTTTCCACAACCTCCCCAACATTGTCTTCTGTGCCAAATTGCAGAATGTGAAGTGAAACCTAAGGGCTATTTTAATATGTATTTTTCTAATTATTAGTGATTTTGAGCCTTCTTTAACATAATAAATTGTTTGAAATTCTCTTGAGAACTGTTTGTTTACATCCTTCCACACCTTATGTATTGGGGAATGGCTTTTGGTCTTTATATCTATATCCATGTGTCTAGAGATACAGATACATATCTAAATGCAAATAGATGGAGATATGGATAGATATCTGTTAGTTGTTTATCTAACTTGAATACAAAAATCTTATCTGAGAAAATTGTTTCATTTTTTTTGTCCTTCCCATAGTGCCTGACACTATGGTAAGAGTTTATTGGTTAATTGATTGACTCATCCTTCACTCTTGTCATTTTCCATAGTGTTTTTAAAGTAATTCTTCCAAACCTCTCATGAGTCTTATCTTATAAGAAAACAGTAAAGTCTTTCCTTAGCTTTGGCAGATACATTATCAGGTTTAAATCAGGCTGTCTCATTTCCTTCTATTCCCCTACTGAAGAAGTTGTGTTCCAAAAGGGCCATTTTATCTTCCTTAAGAGTGTTTTAAGAGAGCATTTAAAAACAAACAAAAGCCAACTACAAAGTTTGTGAATGGAGGCTTGGTGTCATTGCAGCTGTCTATATTGATTAGTTAATCAGTTTAATATACTTCCCTTTAAAATACATAATCACATCTGAAGTTGCAAAAGTTTGATTTAGCAAACTGATGAACCAGTAGTTCAGTGGTTGTCAAGCTGGAGTTTTAAAATCAAGTCATGAATTCTACTTCAAAAATACCTTGGGGAGCATGCCAACATTTAATTTTTCCCATGGTTCAGGATTGGTTTTCCATAGGAATTTATTTCCAACTGAGAATAGTGTCCCTCCAATCAATCATTCTCTTGCTTTCTTGAGCAATAGCAGACTAGAGCATACTCTGTGGCTGTCATTTCCTACATTACTGATTTGATTTTTGGGTGCATTTAGTATCTTGCCTCAGGAGTTTACCTCCTTGACTACAATTTCTATCATGCTGTTCCAGTTTCTTCTGTGATCTAGCTTGTGAGCCAAATCGGTGGTACAAATAATTTTACAGACTTGAATATATCATCACCAAAAGTTGGCTTCACAGTGATAGAGACTTATTCCTCAAGGGGATATCAGTTTTTGGTTGGAGGTGGTAGTGGTTGTTTAATGTGTTTGATGAGTAAAGAATCAGATGAATTATAAGGAATCGTTTTGATATAACAGATATTTATATACAATAGAAGTAATAATAAAAATAGCTTAATTATTATGGAAATCCAGGAGTCTGAATGATGTTTTAAAATTTGATTGACCCCCAAAAGAAACTCACACCTGGGTCAGATTTAGAATAATAAAGTATTAGGTTTAGAAGAGACCTTCATAATCATCTAATCTAGGGTAACCTCGCACTCAATTTAGGATTCTTACTGGGGACAAACTACGAAGAAAGAAGTAGGTTGCCTGAATGTAAGGATATACTCGAATGGTGTTTGCATAAGTGTGATTGTATCATAACATGCTACTATCTCTATGAAACCTGAAGAATTTCATAAAACATATATGCACATTCAAAACAATCCAGATGTTCAACGTTTTGTAGACGAAAAGAATCAAGTTGTTTGCAACTTCCAGTTTTCAACTGGATCTTGGGTATTACAAAAACAAATAGTAGACATAGTAGAACCATGGATTGCAATGTAGTTGAGCAGAAGACAGATTCGTGAATAATAATTCTCTCTCTCTCTCTCTCTCTCTCTCTCTTCTTTTCTCTCTTTCCTCTGTCTCTGTCTCTCTTTCTCTGTCTCTGTCCCTCCTCTATCTCTCAGTCTCTGTCTCCCTCCTCTCTGTCTCTCTCCTCTCCGTCTGTCTGTCTCTCTGTATGTCTCTGTCTCTCTCATTTGGGATTGTATAGGCACAGGTGTAGCTACACTCTTACTGGTCAACAAACATATTAAAACTCTAATTTTGGCAACTGTGGCAACAGCAACATCTGTCTGCTATAATATTCAGGATAAATGTTCCACCACCTTCCTGATTGCAGCCTGGCCCCCTTTATCTTTTATTTTGCACACATGGAGTTAATAAAGGCAAGAGAGAAAAGATTTGGAGGGTATGTGAATCTGGCTGTTTTGTAATAAATGAGCAATAAAAGTAAGGTAATTGGAAATAATTGGACATAATTTATGCAGCTTGACTAAGTTAGTTGCATATGAAGTTACTACTTTTGCAGATAGGCATTATCAATTTTCATTTACTGAATTTCATCGAAGTGAAATCAAGATGTTTTTAAATGTCATATTACTTTCCCTTAATAAAGAAACAAATTGCAGCGACAAAGCATTTAAATGGACATTTAGCAAATTTCACTGAGATTCTTTGAAGGTGTTTGAAGAATTTAGAGAATTGGATTCTGATTACGTTTTCAAATTAGTTACTTTGGCAACTCAGATGTAGCATCCATTAATGCTGATTATTTTAGATATTTTTGAGCATAAAACCATGGATACTACATAGTCGAAAGACAGGGCTAAGGGAAAGGAGTAATTATGTGTGCTGATAAATCAGTGCTCCCAATTTTGCCTAACTTGGTATGTCTATTCCATTTCTGAAAAATACAGGGTTACATTCTCCCTAATGGTTGCCATTCTTTTGAAATAATTAGGTACTTAGATAATTATACTAACCTTTCAAATCCCAGGATACTACTTAGTGGTTTATTGATTGATTAGTGCTACCTTGCAGTATGACAATGTCTTCTGGCATAAGAAACTGTGCCTAAAATCAGTTGGGCCCTTTAGGGGCCTGTAAAGAAAAAGTATTATTTTTTGGCCTTTTTTTCACCCCAGAGATATCTTTCTATAAGCCCCCAAGGATAGGTAGAAACATGGTAAAATGAAAAAGAAAAGAAAGAAAAGCTTTAGACTTGGTATCAGAGGACCTGAATTTGAATCCTGACCCTGCCACCTCTTTGATCTTGGCCAAGTGTCTTAAGCTCTCTGGGCCTCAGTTGCCTCGTCTCTAAAATGAGGGATTTGTACTAGGTGACTTATAAGTCAAAGATTCCTTCTGGCTCTAAATTCATGACACATTATACCAAGGTAGTCCTTTTGAGCATATTCCTTCTTAGACTCTCCCCAGCACTATTTGGTCTTTATATTAATAGTTTCAGTTTCATGTCCAAAGTCATCATACTTTGTATATACACCTATCCACAGAGGGTTGGTCTTCTGAGCCTCATCTGTCTCTGTTTGGGCCCTCACTGCCTTCCACTCCCACCCTCATCATACAGGAATTCTGTTGTCATATAGAGTAGGAAGAACAGTATTGAAGGAGGTTGTACAACTCCTATTAATTATGCCAGTTCCTTGTCCCAACATTCTTAAGGGTCCCCATTGCCTGAACTTTTACTTGGTCCTTAAGTCATAGTCTATACATCTAGCCATGTCAAGTGGCTCGCTGATAAAAAGAAAAAAATGTAACCATGACACACTTTTAAGTTTAATCTGCATTATCAGCACATTCTCTGTCACTTTCTTAATTAAAAAAAGCCCAAGACCGAAATTGTAATATTTGCTGCTTCAGAGGTGAAAACGCTCACATTGAAAATGTAACAGTTGGTTCTCTCCAGCCAGTATGAACTGTCTCCAACATATCCCTGTTTACCTTCTACTATTTCACTTCACAATTCCCATGTTCCATGATTTCCCGCTAGCCCTAAGATCATTGGTAACTTTAAGTCTCCTTTTGTGTGACTCTGGCTACCTGGACTTCCAATTTTTCTTACTCCTTCATTCCTTCAAGATCCAGTGGAAAACTTACCTCCTCCACTTGACCTTCTGCAAACAAGATGGCATTAATGAAATGATTATACTTAGGGAAATAGGGTTGTTTGGTAAAAACAAATCACAGTCTTGGAGTAAGGAGAGACTTCAGAGCAAGAGTTCCATTTACATCTTTAGTGTGGAGAAACTCATTTTCTCTCATAGAAACTCATTCCACTGTTCACAGGATTATAGATCAAGAAGTAAAAGGGCACTTAAAGGTCATCAATTTCAAACCCTTTTTACAGATGAAGAAACTGAGACCTATAGAGGTGGAATGACTTGACTAAGGTAACATATGGAGTAAATGGCATAGCTTTGATTTGAATTGAGATTCTGTAACTCCAAGTTAATGCTTCTTTCATTGTTCCATGCTGCTTTTGAGCTCTAGATATTTTATTCCTTAAATTGAGCTAAAATTCACCTGTCTGTGACTTCTACCAACTACTACTAAGTCAGGCTCTATTAGCCAAGCAAAGCAAATACAATTCCTTTTGCTTGTGAAAACCCTTCAAACTTGAACACAATTATCTTGTTTTCCCTAAGTCTTCTTTTCTGTCATCTAAACACCCCTAGTTTCTTTAATTGATCCTCAAAGGTGCTCAAAGCTGTTCATTTCATGATGGGTCAGTCGATCAGGGTTCAAGTCTTGGTTCTTTCACAAGCTCCATATGTACCTTGGGTAGGTCGCTTCATCTCTCCCCAATCCCTTTTTTATTTTTTTAAGAAAAATTTGAGATGTTTATGTGATACTTATAGTATGAAGTCAAGGTGCATAAGGTTATGTATAACCATTGTTGTGATGTGGTCTTTAAAATAGTTCCTGAATAAGGAGATATGACTTGTATTTAGAGGCAATTAGGCAACGGTCCCCTGAATGTTAGGGTCAGCCCTAGTGCTCACCTGCTGCCCAACACTCAGCAGGAACACTAGACAGAGAAGGAAATAGCTGGGAGAACAGGCCACTCATTTTAAGGACAGCCCCTGCTTTCTGGCCTTGCCCGACCCTATGCCTGTTTTTCAACTGGAGAGGGCTGTGTTTTCACCAAAACTCTGTTTGAGGACCTTGATTCTTGGCGTCTCCATGAATAATTTAGCTCCCTTTCTGATTTGCATAAAGCAATACAGCTGTCTTCTTAGAGATGCCAACTCGTTAATTTTATCTGCAAAGAACTATCTACTTTTGTTTTTAGGTTGCTATATGTTTGAATGGCCTTTAGCCAAACGCCATGGGAAATAATTTCCTATTCTCTGGGTCAAAGAAAGCAGGGGATAAATGCTCTCTACTGCTTGAATCAGAGCTCAGGTGTAAAAAACAATGGCTGTCCTGCTGTTAATCGAAATCCAGAAGTGGAATGGCTGATGTCCCCTTTCTGTTTTAATGCTTCTCAGCTTCCTTCCCTAGCATTCCCACATGGCACATCCTATGGCAATTCCATAGCTTTTGACATTGTCAAGTGTAACAGAGGGCTTAGGTCACAGATTGCATTTTTTAGGGCCATATGTTACTGTGGTGTGTGCAATGAGCAAATAAAGCAACTTGCTATTGATCCACCTCCAGGCTTTCTACATGAGCCAAACATTTTCTCTGGGATGCCCACCAGTTTACTTGAAACAAAAATAGACCTACAAAAAAAGCCCCATCTATGGAATAAAAAGCATGTTTGGTTTGAATAACATGGAGAAGGGCAACCAGGGTGAATAAACTACTTACAGATTTTCCCCAGAAAAACAGCACTGTACAGCCCTGTCACATAAAGATCTAGTAAATCAGAGAGATATTTGCTAGGCAAGTGTTCCCTGGGTGCTCAACTACGTTCTAACCTCCTCAAAGGCATGGTCTCTTGTATTTCTTGGCATCTCCCATAGCAGTTGACACTGGGTCTAGTGCTGTCATAGAACATTTTCATTTTATGGTTTTTGAGTTACCACAGATCCTTGTTTTTCCTCATATAGCCTCCTCCAGTATATAGAGTATGTACTTAAAAGAATAGCAGGTGACACTAACACAGTGCCTTACATATACTCATTGGCATATGCCCATTTATATTTGTTTGCATACTCATTTAAATATAACACATTATAGATGTGCATACATACATATAGGTGAATATGCATATAGACGCACAAACACACATACACATACACATGCATATGCATACACATATACATACACATATACATATACACCTACATGTATACCTACATCTACTACACTTTGACCATCATCCCAACTTCCTTCCTAGTGGAAAATTGTACTCCGATTCTGAAATGCCTTGGGCTCTGACAGGTGAGCTTTTGATTTAAATTGTACCAACCTAGGTTTCACCTTGCTTCCTGGCTGTTGGCTCCAAAGCAGGCTGCACCACAGAGTGTGGTACCAGCTTGCTCTCTGTCCCCTCCACTCCCAACTGCCAAAGTACCATTTCTGGGTTTTCTTTACCCATTAGAATTTAAGCTCCTTGAGGCCAGGAATTGTTTCTCTTGCTTATTTTGTATCCCCGATGCTTAGCATAGTGCCTGACTGAGAGCAACTGCTTAGTAAATGCTTTATCTATCTGTATGGGCACTACTAGTATTATTTTCATTTTTACAGATTATAAAACTAAGGCTCCAAAATGTTAAATGATTTTTCCAGGGTCCTGGAGCTAATGAGTGTTGGAGGCAGGATTCGAATCTACACTGACTTCAGATTCAGTGTTTCTCTGCTATACCCTCCTGTCTTTCTATCACTGACCTTATGGCAGCCTGTCCCTTTGCCATCTTTGAATATATGGAGTTAGCACTCCTTATACGGTATTAATACCACCTTTTTCCTATAAAAAGTGGGGGTCAGGGAAAGGAGTGATTATGGAGGGTAAACACAATTTTCCTGAAAGGGAAAAGACAAGGAAAAATAAGATCAATTGTAGGCCCTATTCAGCTTTTATATGATACAAATTTATAGATAAAAGTATTATTTATTCTCAAACTCAGTATTTTCTCAATTCTCCTCTTCTAGATTTGTAAATATGTAGTAATAGAAAGAGGAAGGGAGAATCATATTCTTCCATGTGCCTCTGAGATTCTGAGGTGGCTGGATTTGGAGTTGAATGACTATCAAATTAACATGGAAAAATTACCATGATGCCACCTCCACAAGAGACTCCAAAGTCTCATCTTGTTGTAGAGGTACCTTTGGTTCTTGAAAGTTATGTGGGTGGAAGGTGAAGTTTAGGAGGGTCTATCTAGCAGGAAAGTCTTTATATAGAGGTCAAGAAATTTATATCAGACCATATGTCTGAGAATCTGCTTAGTTAAGCAAGGAGAGGCTCATTGCCAGAAGGTTGACTATCAGAGGATGTTTTTTTTTGATGGGAGAAAGTATCAAAGTGAGCCTGGAAATGAAATTAATCTCGTGAAATGAATGAGAAGAAAATGAGACTGAAGAAAGTTTAACAAACCAGCTAAGGCATATTGCTGACACTAAAAATAGTGCAGATAGCAAACACATATATGTGAAATGGAATACACCTTTCAACTTTTTGAAGGAATTTATTTTTATCATTGATGTAGTAGAACTCTCACATCTGGACTATGCCACCTCCATATATGATGTACTAGGCAAAGAAGTACCCAATGGCACTTGAGAAAATGAAGGCAAGAGAAGGGCTAAGTGTCACTTAATACATACACAAGAAGTCTTTAAGCTTTTCAGGTACTATGCAACAGATCCTTAAGTTATCTCAAAGAAGGGAAGATTTGAAATAATAGCTAGCATTTATATAGCACTTTAAGGTTTCCAAAGTTCTTTTCAAGTATTTTCTCATTTGATCTTCACGACAACCCTGGGAGGTAAGTGCTGTTATAATCCCCATTTTACAGATGTAAAGAATCTGAAGTAGATACAGGTTAAGTGACTTGCTTAGGGTCACATATCTGGTTAAGGAGCTGAGGCCAGATTAGAACTCAGGGTCTTCCTGAGGCCAGATCCAAAACTCTATCTACTATTTACCTAGCTGCCTATAATAGAAGAGATCACAGATGGTGCTTTTAACCAAGAAAAGATGACCAGGATGATTAGCAGCAATTACTTACCTATATGCCGATTTTCTTATTTCTATAAAATCTTCATGGTCATCTTTGGTCTATGTAGGCACTGAGGGTATCCTTGTTGAAACCATGAAAGCAGGCATTCTCTCCATGGGAAATATCTTGTGCAGAGTACAAAGGAAGAATTCCCTACTGATGGTAAAGTTTTCCAAATATGCTGAACAGTAAGCAACTGAATCTCATAATTTGTTGTTGTTCAGTTGTCTCAGTCATGCCTGACTCGTCATGGCCCCATTTGGGATTTTCTGGGCAAAGATACTGGAGTGGTTTGTCATTTCCTTCTCTAGCTCATTTTGCAGATGAGGAAACTGAGGCAAAGAGGGTTAAGTGATTTGCCCAGGGTCACACAGCTAGTGTCTGAGGCCAGATTTGAACTCAGGAACATGAATCTTCCTGACTCTAGGCCTGGCAGTCTACCCACTGTGCCACCTAGCTGTCCTGAATCCTATAGTACTTTGCTTCGAATCTCATAATACTAAACAGCTTCCTTATTGAAATATATAGCAATGGATCAGGCATCAATCTAATTATCTTTATTGGAGAAATTATCCTTTATTGGGAAAAAACCAAAAAGTGGATGAAAAACAAATAGTGCTCAGACTATATAATACAGCTAAATGGGTGGCCAATCACATTTAGGTTTAACAGGTGTCTTTTTTCCACACTAGAGGAGAGGTTCAGCTTACCCCACAGGTGATTGTAAATGCCTTTTTGTCCCCTGGGGTTATAATAGCAGACCTAGCGAAAGTAGTTCTTATCAGCCCTTAGGGAGCTTTTGACACTCTTAGAATTAAGTTTTTTTGTGTATGTGTGTGTGTGTGTGTGTGTGTGTGTGTGTGTGTGTGTGGTATAATTGAATTTAATTGGTGCACAAAAATGTCAGCCTTTGTAATTCAAGTTTATGAAATTTATTAGCATTGTAGATATTCTCCTCATATTCCATCCAATAGTGTGTCTTGTTCTGATGGCTGATCACTGATATAAAGAACTACAGAAGGATTTTGGTCTTTTTTTTTTTACCATACCTATGATTTCATTAGCATAGGGAGCTTCCAGTGAAGAAACTCTACAAACACATTTTGTTCTTGTTTAGTCTTCTTCAGTCATGTCTTACTCTTTGAGACCAAATTTGGAGTTTTCTTGGCAAAGATGCTGGAGTGGTTTGCCATTTCCTTCTCTACCTCATCTTACAGGTGAGGAAACTGAGTCAAACAGGGTTGCCCAGGCACACACAGCTAGTGTTTGAGGCTATAATTGAACTTGGGTCTTTCTGATTCCAGGCCCAGAGCTCTATCCACTATGCTACCTAGCCATCCAAAGCATATTGCCGTAGGACCTGATCAGAAACTTATAGTCTTAAAGTTGGTTGGGGGGTCCTGAGAGGTTAAGTTATTTACCCTGGGTGACACCATCAGCACATGTCAGAAGCGAGATTAGAATTCAGATCTTCCTGATTACCATGCCACCTCACCATCCACTATCCCAAGCAGCCTGTCAGTCTTTTATGCAGTTTCATAAGTCTTTACTCTTCTCTATCAAGTTAAGTATGTAGCACTTCATTCACAGCTATTCTTCTTAGATAAAGGAATAATCTCTTTTAGATGGCATAAAACAGGATCGTTATTCTTCTAGTTTTTATTGTTTAATTCTAAAGTTTTTAACCTCTATCTTTAGTGTGATGTGTATTCAAGTACTGTAAGAGCAATGGAAAAAAAATTCCACTTTATGTCCTGTGGTATCCACTGATATTTATGTTTAAAGAGACAAATGAATGGATCCATTTTTTTCACCTGTGTTACGTATTTTACTGTTTTAATCTCATTAATCTTATTTCCTTGTATTTCCCATATGCCACACTCATATTTCTTGTGTTTTTAGCTTTTTTTTAATTACATGAATCCTATTTCTTGCTCTATGCCGCATCCGTGACCAAGATGTTATTTATTTTTAAAGGAATATTAATAATGCATACCTAACCCTGTAGTGGGTAGAATACTGGACTTGGAGTTAAGACCTGGCATCAAATTCCAGCTGTTAGTTACCAGCTGTGTGACCTTGGGCAAGTCTCTCAACTTCTCTGAGCCCCTGTCTCCTTGTCCATAAGGGGGGTGCTGTTGTATTAGATGATGTCTAAGGTCCCTTCTAGCTCTAAGGCAGTAATCCCAGTTCAACTGAAATGAATAACTAGAGACGATACTGACCATTTTCTTCTTCGAACTTTGCCGGTAATTTGTGCTTTTGTTCACTGCCTATATTTGCTCTGCTTACTTTTATGCATGTCCATTTTCATCTTGTAGGCCCTTTTGGAGTAGGTATTACAACTCATTTATCTCTATATCTCCCTCAATACCTTTCAGAGGCCTTTGCAGATAGTAATGATGCTCAGCTAGCAATTGTCATTGTGGAAGGCATTTTGGATGAGGAGGAATGGGTGGGTTTCACTCTCTCTAAGTATGCCCGTGTGACTTGTAAAAATTTTGAGAGACATAGTTTCTGGATAATTAATCATTTTGTTAATCATGCTAGCATATAATTAATAAAAAGGTCCGTGGCACTCCCAAATGCCAAAGATCCCTAATGGAACCCACTCAACGTTTATATGCCCTTGGAAGAGTGGATGCTTCTGAGGGTGGCATTCAACTCTGATTGGTTAACAAGTAATGAGAGAATGAATATTATAATGCCAGATGGGCTTATTCTAATGAGGGTCTGGGGGACTCTAGTCCAATCACTCAGTCTTGGTCAAAGAGAGTTACCTATAGCCATATCGCCCTACCTGTGGTAATCTAGACAAAAGGGATAATCCACTTTTCCCCAGGCCTGTCTGTGTAAAATGCAGTGCCCCAGCATCCATCAATTTACCTAAACTAAAATGTATTTACCTTTTGAACAGATCTTAGTTTTCCCTCTCATTATCAGCTCTGTACTTCAAAGGCTGCCTGAATAACCTACAGGGGCTGATTTCTGAATGAGGAAATAGAAATGGGGAAAATCCTTGGTCCTAATTCAATAATTGGCTATTAATATAAGAGAAAAATAATAATTTCTTTCACCTGGCTCCAATATGTAAGCTGACTTCTCCAGAGTTCTCAGCATAGTTACTCATTCTCCAACCTCTCTCTTGCCACTAGTGAGGAGGAGAAAACCCAAAGGCCCCTAGGGCTGAGTGATGGGCCTACTTAGAGGTGAAATGGGAGGCCTTGGTTTCATGTGGCTTCTTTTCTTTGACAATAGAGATATCTTAAATGCACAGATAATAAATAAAATTCATACATACTCTGAATACCTTGGAAATCTGTTGATTGACAAGCTATGTTGGTGGTCTCCTAGACAGATGACTTTAGTAAAATCAATTATTTGCAAGTCCTCCCTTCCCCTTCCACATCTCTTTGTCACACTATAGTAAAAATATCAACTCAGAAGGTAAATAAAATTCTTTATTTAGAAAACCATTTAAAATTCAAAAGACCATTAAGCACAATTTGAAATAACATACATATACTTAATAATGTATCTTGCCACTCATTGCTTGTGGCAATAAAACTGAAGGGAGACACAGAGAATAAAGTAATTTTGCCATTGTTTCAGTGGTTTCTCTGAAGTGGCATAATTCAGTCACTCTCTGCTGGATACTGTTAATAAGCGTAGTGTTGATCCAGGGGAAGGAAAAGGCTCCAGCTGCTTAGAGTGAGTCTCCTGGAAAACATATTCTTTCTGCTGTTACTTTTATAGCTCTTGCTGCTGTTCACTGTCTACATTCCTCTACAGAGAAATTTCAAAGCTGCCACTGTAGTAGAAAATTCTGCTTTTCAGTCTTTATCTTGCCTTCTCTAGCTTCTTTTCATCCCAGGTTGGGAAGAAATACAGGTTGTCCCCAAAATCTTAGTGCAGTCTTAAGCTTAAGCTTCAGCTCGACTTTTGAGACACCTTGTGCAATACTTTAGCTAGTTAGGTGCCTTTTATAAGGCAGCCAGGCCAAGTCTTGATAGGATGATTATTTACAGTAGTTATTTATTAAATGTTCTCATATATTGAATTGGAGAGAGAGAACAACAAAGTAGATTGAGGGACTGGGGAAATAGAAGATGGAGAGGTTGAATATACTGACCATTCATTTTATGTAGACATATATGCATAAATACAAAGACAGAGAGACATAGACATTGAGATAGAGAGACACAGAGAGACAGAGACAGAAAGAGACAGAGATGGAGATAGAGAGTGAGACAGGGATGGAGAGAGACAGAGAGACAGGGAGAGAGATGGAGACAGAAAAAGACACAGAGACAAAGATGCACACAGAGAAAAGAGAGTGAGAGAGAGGGGAGAGACAGAGAGAAAGAGATAGACAGAGACAGAGAGACAAAAAGACACAGAGGGACAGAGATACACAGAGAGACAGACAGGCACACACACAGAAGCAGAGATGGAGAGACAGAGAGAAGCAATAAGGAGAGATATGCCTTCATCCTATAGGATCCTAATAGTATTCAGAAATATTGCTTTATATTTCCCTCTGCTCCTCTTTAGTACCTTAGATCTACCATCAGAAAGAAGATCAGAGGCCATCTAGCTTAACTGCCTCATTTTACAGATGAGGAAATAGAAGCCCAAGAGAGGTTAAGCGACTTGCCCCAAACCACACAGTGGGATGTAAACCCGGGTCCTTTGACTCCAGGGCTCTTTCTCCTGTTCCACGCTGCCTCCTTTTGTTCTCTGTGTGCTACATTTTATCCTTCTCAAAAGGATCGCTGAGGTTTCATTCTACTCTTATGAAATGGATTTATTAGAAGTTTTAAAGGAGGTTTTTTTTAACCTTCACCAGGAATCTCCTACCTCTTACATCCCTCTATTTATGTGACCAGTTATATTTTAATAAAATTATCTTAATTAAACAAGTATATTACCAATATGTCATGTCGTTCCCATATCACCGTTGCTTCATAGGATAAAAACCAAAGGCTTAATGATGTAATAATAGTGATAATAACAAATAGCATTTATATAACACTTTAAGATTCGCAAAGCACTTTACAAATATTTCATTTCATCCTCACAATAATCTGGGGGGATGGGTGCTAGTCTTATCCACATTTCACAGATAAGGAAACTAAGGCAGGTAGTGGTTAAGTGACTTACCCAGGACCACATTTTGGTGTCTGAGTTAGGATTTGAACTCAGAGTTTACTGACTCCAAGTCTAGCACTTTATCTACTGCTGACCAGGGAATCGAGAAATCTGGAATCCAGTTCTGCCTCTATCCCTAGCTAGCATGGTAGGGACTCATTATTGACTCATGACAAGTCATTTAAGCTCACTTTTCTTAGCTATAAAATGAAGTAATTGAATTAGATAGTCTCTTAGGTTCTTTTCAACTTCTATAATATTTCCTCCATCTCTCATGAACAGTTTGCCCAGCTTTATGTAAGGGATGTGCCAATTTGCTGTTACTTCCTATATTATAATTTGCTTTTGACTCATGTTCTAAGACTTAAGAGCCCCTAAAACTATTAGTCATAGTAAACTAGTTTTATCATTAAATGATAATCTTTGGTTGATTGAGGCTTTGGTAGCTTCCCTTTGGAAGAAGGAATTTATGAAATAGTCAAAAAAGATATGTTACTTTTTTTTGTAAAATATGCAACCTCAGGGCAGCTAGGTGGCACAGTCAGTAGAGCACTGGCCCTGCAGTCAGGAGAACCTGAGTTCAAATCCGGCCTCAGACACTTGACACGTGTACTAGCTGTGTGACCTTGGGCAAATCACTTAACACCAATTGCCCTGCCAAAAAGCAAAAAAAAATGCAGCCTAAAAATTTATTTATTGGAAGAACACTTGGAATACACATATACATATGAATATGTGTGGGTATATATTTATATAGTTATCTTCATGTTAATGACTCAGGACTAGCTCAACTTCAGAATAAAGTACTATGTTAAATCTGTCCCAGAATTTTTAGCTTCCACAGCTCTAAGGAGTTAGTCTTTCTGGTTCCTTCTAGCTCTAAAATTCTATTGTTCTATGATTTAATACATAAATCTGACATATACACTGAAAAATTGAATTTTCTTTTGTATTGCAGGTATACAAAGATGAAGACAGCAACCAACATCTATATATTTAACTTGGCTATGGCAGATGCTTTGGTTACTACCACTATACCTTTCCAAAGCACTGAATATCTGATGAATTCTTGGCCCTTTGGAGATATGCTGTGTAAAATTGTGATTTCTATTGACTACTACAATATGTTTACCAGCATATTCACATTGACCATGATGAGTGTTGACCGTTACATTGCAGTGTGTCACCCTGTCAAGGCTTTGGACTTCCGTACTCCCTTGAAGGCAAAGATTATCAACATATGTATCTGGTTATTATCTTCCTCTGTTGGTATATCTGCTATAGTCCTAGGGGGCACCAAGGTCAGAGAAGGTAAGTGTGTTCAGTGTTTAACTCTTTCAGTCTTACCGAAGCTTCCCTTCCTCCTCCTCCATCAACAGAAAATTCTGGTACAGATTACAATCAGACATAATTGACTGAGGGAACAAACTTGAATTCATGGGAATCAGGAAAAAGGTTCTTGTAGAAGGTAGAATTTTAGCTGGGATTTGAAGGAAACCAAGAGATAGGGATATGGAGGGAGACAGTTCCAGACATGGGAGATAGTGACTTTCTTTTATTTCAGTATTCAGCATAACCTGTAGTAAGGGGTACCACTGACTAGTTGGGACAGCAAGGTGTTGTATTAGATAGAGAGCTGCATTTGTAAGTCAGGAAGACCTGAATTCGAAACCTGCTTAGCTATGTGACCCTCGGCAAGTCATTTAATCTCTTTCATACTCAGTTTCCTTATATGTAAAATGGGGATGTAAAGTACTTTGCAAACCTTGGAGTGCTATTTAAATCTATATCTGCTACTTATTGTCATTAAACAAAAAATATTTAAGTTTAAGCTATTTCATTATTTCAAAACATCCATGATTCCTCAGTGTGGACACTCCTACAGTTCTTCAACTGGTTGCTGTCATGAATTGCTCTAATAAAAAAACCCAAACAATGACAATAACAAAACATTATCCAGCAGCCATACTTTTGTTGCCAAGTCCTTTTGAATTTATCTAGATGTGTCCTCTGATGCTAAATATCCGTTCTGTTACCAGCTTGATTTAGACTCAAAACCTCTTCTGCTTGGTAGGATCTGATAGACCTTATACTCCTCTGATATAACCCTTGAAAATCTAGGGTCAACTCCACTATGATTATTGCCAATTTATCCTGTATATAGATTGTTTGTACATGGCTGTTTGCAAGTTTTCTCTACCATTAGACTGTAAAGTTCTTGGGAACAGAGGCTGTCTTTTGCCTTTCTTTGTGTTCCCAGCACTCAGCACAGTCTGGCAGGCACATAGAATACTTTTAATGAATGTTAATTGACTGAATGAATAAGACATCAGAATAAGACTTAAGTGCAGGTAGACATGAAGTATGCTTTAGAAAAAGTAACTGAAATTTATCTATAGCAATTTAAGGTTTCAGTTTACTTATATTATCTATCACAGCCCTGGGAAGTAGGTGTTGCAGATATTATCCTATTTTATAGATGAGAAAAATAAGCCTCAGAGAGGTTTTGTTTACCCATTGTCACAGAATGGAGATGGACTTTGAATCCAGAGAAATCCTTTTTCTGAATCCAGCATTCTTCTTACTATAATATACTGCCTTAATAGAGGAGATAAAATATAGGATAGCATGCCATTGGCTGGAATAAAGGGTATTTGAAATGATATTTGTTTACATGCTTTATTTTAACTTTGTACAATAGATTTGATCTGAAAATATAATTTATAATTTATTCAAATTTTATATAAATTTATTATATAAAATTATATATTTATTATTAAATTATATATATTTATATATAATTTATTTATACTTTATAAATAATGTATAAATCAAATATAATATAAAATGAGTAAAGTAATAATAAAAATAGCATTTAGATAACACTTGTAGGCTTGCAAAACACTTTACAAATATTATTATATTTTATCCTCACAGCAACCCTGAGAAGTAGGTGCTATTATTATCACTATTTTTACAGATGAAGAAACTGGGTCAGTTAGAGGTCATACACCTAGTATCTAAGGCAAATACATTTAGATACTGCATATGTGGAGATATTGATGGAAAAGACTCTTAAGACACAAAATAAGTTTTAATCAATCATGATCACTTTAGATTTTTTTTTTAAGAACAAGTAATTCGGACAAGCGGCTTGCACTAAACTAATTCATGACTAGTCATTATTCTATTCAGTTTACATGAAAATTCAGTTTATATTAAACCATTTGATTACTAGAAGAGAACAAGAGGAAAGTGAATCCTTAGAATGATATTTTGTTGAGTACCAAATAGATACAATAAGAAAAAAAAAACCAGTAACAACAGAAGATAGGAAGAAAAATAGCACCTAAATAGGTAAAGATAAGAAATCCTTTTTATCCCCCCCAGGAGTGAGAAGGATCATTCTTACACACACTGATTTTCTGCTCTACACATAAAAGACAAAAGGAAATGGATTTGACAAACACAACATAATTACTTGGAGTGCTTACCCAAAGGCCATGCTGAATGTTTGGTGCCCCACAGAACAAGTCCAAATGCTAAACCCCTCATAAGATAGACTGGGGCTTTCCCCTTCCCTCCTCAGTAACAAGTCCGCACCTCTTCAGCAGCACCATTTATTTAGTTTCCTGCATGTAAAGGTCCAGTCCACTCATAATCACAGTAATAGAATTCGTGAAGTGAGAGATAGACAAACTGTTCAGGTTTAGGTCATTAGCTCATATCCCTAGCCAAACTGGATCATTATTCTTTTCACTCTATTTCTAGGTTTTTGCATCTCTAGGGTAAAAGGTACAGTTATGAAAAGAACTCTGCTCTTAATAGAATTTCATTTTTGCTGGCAGAACAATCACTTTGAAAATTATAGATGATGTTTCTCTCCCCAGCAATTGTGTAAGTGATATAGTTCATGAATACCTGTGGGCACAGATAATTGACTACATATGGCTGTAAAATACTTCCAAGGTCATGGCTCCGGTACATGTCCTGAAATAATAACATATCTAATATAGTAAAAGTAATTTAATAAAGCACATGATGTTTTTCTCTTATAAAACCGTGAACTGAATTTCCAACATAGTCGCAGAAGTTATAATTGATAGCTATTTCAAGATATCCAAATAATCTCAATCTCTCTCTCTCTCTCCTTATTTCCTATCTCCTATCTCTCCTCTTTCTTTCTACCTATGCCAGTTTGCCCCTCCTTAGAAAACTTGCTGGTCCCCTGCTCCTTGGAGGTTATCATATTAATGCTGGACATTAGTGTGGGTACCTGATAGACTCAACCCACTGAAGCTCAGATGGAAATCTCAAGCTTAAGAGGTCCACCAGCTTTAGCCACTCCATTAGCAGGCATTACAGATGTGCACAACCACATCTAGTCCTAACTCTTTCTTAAAAAGAAGACATATTATAGGCTCAAACATATTTGACATTTGTTTCTTATGTCCTCAGAGAAACAAACTCGTTAAGAGTCTATTTTAAATCTTAGATCTTTGTGTATAATTAGAAGTCAGAGTCAAGGTAAGGAATTACAGATAGAAATTTCCTATAGTGTGTGAAGAAATGGGCTAAGTGATAGGAGAAGAATATACTTTTACTGGACACCAAATCAGCACAGAAAAAAAATATTGCTTTTGTAGGGCAGTCCATAAGAAATTTTCCTTTATAAAAATTTTCTAAGAAAAGAGTTTTTATACATTGCATTGAATATTAAGCCTGTTAGAAAGTTTTGGAAATTGACAACAAGATGTGGTAGAAAAAGTCCTGGAAAAATAGTCAGAAGACCTGGGTTTGAATCCTGGCTCTCATACTTACTATCTGTGTAAATCAAGGCAATTCATCAAACTAAGATTGGTAATGAACACTCAGATTGCATTTAGAGGTACAGTATCTAGGGGCAGGGAGTTAATAATTTCACTATCTTGATTCTCCCATGGTCAGATTACAACTAGAGGTTTGTATTAAGTTCTTGACAACATGTTTTGGGAATGTTAGGGATATGCTGGTGAGCACCCACAATGATGAACGCACTCTAATTAATGCTAAATGAGGATGGATTAAGAAATGGTGGGTGTTTAGCTTGGAAAATAAATTACTTGAGATTTCATAGGCATCTTTCAGGTGCCTGAAGGACTGTCATATGTGAGCAGGATTATACTGCTTGGTCTAAGAGCAACTAGTGGATATTTCTGAGACAGATTAAGACCTGGTAGGAGGAAAAAAAATCTTCCAAACAGTGAGAGTTTTACAAAAGTGGTACAACCTGTTTTGGGTGGTAGAAGCTTCTTTCTCCCTAGAGGTTTTAAAATTAAGGCCAGATGACCACTTGGGTGAAAGGTTGTATAGAGATAGTGCTTGCTTAGATGCAGGGTAGACTCAGTGGCTTCAAAAATCATACGGCGTTATAACAAGTTATTATGATATATTAAAATTATGTATTTCCACAACTCATAGGCTTTCCCCTACTAAACTCTTTAAAGTACCCTTTATTACTATGATTGGCAGCTAGGTGGTACAGGAGATAGGGCACTGGAACTGGAGTCAGGAAGACCTATATTTAAATCTGACCTCAGACATTTACTAACTGGATGACCCTGGGCAAGTCACTTAACCCTATTTGTCTCAGGTCTTCATCTGTAAAATAAGCTGGAGAAGGAAATGACAAACCACTCTAGTATCTTTGCCAAGAAAACTCCAAATGGGGTCACAAAGAGTCAGATACTGAACAAAAATAATAATTACTACAAAGATTAGTGTACTTGCACTGGAATCTTACAACTATGACTCATCATGGCATGGATAGGATTGTACCAAAAGTTATGACAGCAGGTCTTGAACTCAGGTTAACTACTCAGTTGGAATGTTTTCAGGTGTGGGCTTTGTGATGAACTTGTGTGTCTGCTGTCTGAGTATTGAACTAGACAGGTTTGGAAGAGATCGTTAATAAAGAGTCGACAAAGGTCATTGACTTTCTTGGTTTCAGAAACTTGTGAAAATAATCTCCTGGGGCATGGGAATGCTTTAGCCATTTAAAAATCATTTATTACCTGGCTAGTAGGTTAGAGGCAACTTGGTGTAGTGGGTAGAGAGCCAGCCTAGGGACCAGAAAGTCCTAGGTTCAAGTAATATTTCTGACACTTATTGATTGAGTCACCCTGGGTAAATCACTTAAACTCTTGGTGCTCTAGGCAACTTTGTTCTAAAGTTGCCGAGAAGGTAGCAGTCTTCACTGGCAGAGGGAGTTTCCTAAATCAATGAAATCATAGGTTCAGTCCCTTTCCCAAATACCTGTAGGCATGAGATATAGAAATACAAAAGTATTCCCTCAAGGGGCTGCAGTAGGATAAAAAAAGTTTACAGATAAGTAAATACAGGAGATATTCAAAACAGATAGAAAATGATTTCAGGGAGAGCACCAGCAACTGGGGGTTTCGGGAAGAATCTCTTCAAAGAGGGGACATTTGAGCTGAACTTTAGGGGTTCCAAGGGGTTGAGGTAAAGAGGAAAAGTATTTCAAGTATGAGAGATAGCCTGTTGTCTCTAGAAAGGTAGGCTGGAGCCAATTCTGAAGGGCTTTAAATGCCAAATAGAGGACTTATATTTATCCAAGACCAGGAGTTCTTAACCTGGTGTTTGTGAACCTAAGTAAAAAATTTAACTGTGCTTAATCATAGTTAGTTTCCTTTGTGATCCTATGTATTTATTCATTTTAAAATATTTTGAGGTGTCCCTAAATATTATCAATCATATTTTCGAAGAGCTTCATGACACAAAACAATTTATGAACCTGTCCTGGAAATAAGGGAGCTCCTTTAAATAGGGAGTGACACAGTTAGACTCATGCTTTAGGAATTCCACTTTGGCTGCTGTGTCCAGGCAAGGGACAAGTAGGTGGCGC
Organism: Trichosurus vulpecula; assembly: GCF_011100635.1. Lineage (NCBI taxonomy): Eukaryota > Metazoa > Chordata > Mammalia > Diprotodontia > Phalangeridae > Trichosurus > Trichosurus vulpecula. The sequence continues at coordinate 266,879,804 of NC_050573.1, read as the reverse complement.
AGTGGATAGGGCAACTGGCTCTGGAGTTAGGGGGATCAGAATTCAAATCTGGCCTCAGACGCTTATTAGATGTGTGACCCTGGACAAGTCACTTATCCCCATTTGACAAGAAAGAAAGAAAAAAAAGAAAGAGAGAGAAAGAAAGAAAGGAAGGAAGGAAGGAAGGAAGGAAGGAAGGAAGGAAGAAAGAAAGAAAGAAAGAAAGAAAGAAAGAAAGAAAGAAAGAAAGAAAGAAAGAAAGAAAGAAAGAAAGAAAGAAAGAAAGAAAGAAAGAAAGAAAAAGAAAGAAGGGAGGAAGAGGACAAGGTAATCTATTGATTATTGAAGAAAATTGGTGGAGGGAGTGCCACCAATGATGAACCTCAGAAGGGCCTTTATAGAACTGACATATTATTTGTGTAGTAACAAAGAAATGACATATTATATGTGTAGTAACAAAGAACAGAGGCAGTTTAGTGTAATGAGTAGACGACCAGCCTTGGAGACAAGAAGACTTAGTTTAATGAGTGAATCTAGATGAGTTTTTTAACCTCTCAACATTCAAGGCAATTTTTAGGAGTTTTCACACAATGTATTCCTTACATAGATGGAATTATGTTAAAACAAAAATCCGAGAATAGACTAAAAGGTTAAATTTGACAATTAAGAAAAAACCTTTAGACATGAGGTTTAAAATTACAAGACAAGACAACAGATTATGAAGGAAGGCTTTGAAGCTCCTTCTGGAGATTAAGAAAAATGTAGACAATCTAAACTAGAATGTAGACAAATATCTGGCTAAAATATTTATGCCTAAAATGTTCAGACAAATGAATGCATGTTTTAGCTTTAATTTTCATAGTAATTGCCTTAGTTTTCTCTTCCTGTTAAAATTATTTGATATATGATTCATGATTTAATGTGACACTTCAATACAACTAATTAAACTCTTTTAAATACTATTTATGCCTAAAAAGATGAATTTTAATATATGAAATATAACTTTTCAGTCACTTCACCTAAGTCTCCCAAAAGGATCATTTTTGTATTCATTTTATTTACTTTTCCTATTATATGATTATAATTAAATGTGTATGTTTGTTCTAGTTTGACCTTTTCCCCCTTGCATTATTTAATAAAATTATTTCCATATTTCTTCATTTTCCTTATACTTGACTATATTAGTTGGATTATAGTTTTATATAATATTAGTGCACTAAAATTTTATTTAATCATCTTCTATTGTTAGAAATTTAGGTTGTTACCAGTTCTTTTTTAAAATTATTATTATTCTAAATGCAACTAATAGCACTATGAAAATCTTTGAGCAATCAGCTATTTTTTGTCATTGTTTTTGATAACACTTTCAGTATATATTTCAAGTAGGAGAATTATTGAGTCAAAAGTATGTTGATTTTTTTTTAACTTTCACTATGTACTACAAGGTTTTTCCTACAAAGTGTCCATGCTTGAAATCCTACCAGCAGCCAATGAGTCTGCCTGTCTCTCTACACCCCTACATACATTGAGGTTTTTTTGTTTATATACTTATTTGTACCTCTGCAATTAATAGGGAGATTAATATATTTTTAGTGATTATGAAGAATTCAGCTTCCTCCTTTTGAAAAAAATATCTATTCATTTCCTTTGACCATTTATACATTATGGACTGAGAGTTGCCCTTGTAAATTTTAATGGTTTTATGGATATTTGCCACTTTTTTCATTTAATTATATTAACTTCATTCATATATTTCAGAAATTATTTTTATAAAGTGAGGCAAATCTATCTTGTCTATGATAATTGCTTCTATTTAAGAGGGGGGGAAAAAGCAATTTCCTTTCACAATCAGATGAGATTATTCCATTTAGTGTTTATAAGTTTTAATGTTAAAGTATATTTGTTGTTATTCAGTTGTATCTGACTCTTTGTGACCCCATTTTGAGGTTTTCTTGGCAAAGATATTGGAGGAGTTTGCCATTTTCTTCCTCAGCTCATTTTTAGCTGAGGCAAGGCAATCAGAGTTAAGTGAGTTAGCTGACTTTGGTCACCCAATTAGTTAGTGTCTGAGGCTGGATTTGAACTCAAGAAGATGAGTCTTCCATACTCCAGTCCTGGTACTCTATTCACTGTGCCAACTCTCTTTAGAGGCCAAAAATTACAATTTACTCTATTGGCTTTTCATCTACTACTCTTTGACTTGTTTCTGAGTCAGCAAAAGGGATTGCCTCCAAAATATTTATCCTTATTAGTATTCACAATAATACCATGCTTTGTAATTTATGGGATGACTAATAGCATGCTGAACATAGCATGCTTTACTTTCTTGTGAGTTATTTGTTGTAGAAAGTATTTTGATATTTTTAAGAAACTTTTTAAGGAATAAAATTTTCTTATGTCAGAAAAGATAAAAAAATCATTCCATGACATTATTGTTAACAATTCCTTTGTTCATTAGTAAGATTTTGTTTTGAAAATGTAAAGAAAAGAGTCCCTCTCTGTACTATCTCAACTGTTTTCTCATATACCAAAGGAAAAGGATTAGCAGATAGGGCTGAGAAAGAAGGGAGCTGGGCAAACACCCTCTAAATATAACCTTATTAAGGATAGGACTAGGTTTCTGCTTCTTCCAATATTGAACCAAATCTATTTAACCAAAATGAAACAGGGAAATAGAAGTAATTTTCTATGTTAAAAGAAGAAAATTCACCATAGCCTTCTTGTCACATACTGTAGTAAAAAAGTAAAAAAAAAATTGCCACCATTATTCAGATAATTTCCTAAATTTTTAGTTAAGCCCAAATTATTTTGTTTGCATTTTAGGCAACAACCCAAATATATCATATGGGATCCTAGTTGCTGAAAATTATTTTTATAAAAAAATGTAAGTCATAGCTTAAAAGCTAGCTTCTTTTTGGAGTCTTTTTTCCCCTTCAGGGGCCTCTCCCTGGAGAGAAGCTGGAATTGAGTGTCTTCTCTTTCAAATCTGGAAGCCTGGAAGCCAGAAAACCAGGATCTTTCTTCTCCTTCAAGCTCTCATTTTCTTCTTTCCTCATTCAGTTGAAGAACATTGATTTTCACCAATAAGGAGAGTCCCATATAAGTGGACTTTGAGCCATAGATTACATTTATATTTGATTCATTACCAGATGTCTTGTAACCTAGTCGAGTTTCTTTCACATTTGTAAGTCTTTGCAAAGTTGCATGGCAGGGTTCAAAGTTCTATTACTTAACACAAGTGGATATTATCTCATACTGTCTGTGGTTTAAAAATTGGAAAAAAATACCTTAAAAGAACTTTATAAAGGCAGCTTTCCATTAGAAAAATATCACTTCAGTTCCATATGAAAATTAGTAAAGAAAAATCCATTTTTGTAATTAAAAGCTTTATATATTCTGAGGAAATTAACAAGGCTTATTAATCTTATATATTGACTTACACTGTAACTAAAGTACATTATGTGACCTGTGTATAATTGGCTATTTGGTACTCTTGGTCTCTACTGAAAGATAATTGCCACCATAGGGTATCGCTTTTATTTGTACTTTGCTGGCTTACTTTGTGTGATAATATTTTAGCATAATTCGTTTATGTAAATAGAGAGGCTACTGGGCACATTTTAAATAATCACAGCCATGTATCTAAAATAATTTATGGGATGTTCTAACCTTCTCTTCATTATTTTTTTCTGTTATTTCTTTCAGATATAGATGCCATCGAGTGCTCTTTGCAATTCCCAGATGTTGATTATTCCTGGTGGGATCTCTTCATGAAAATCTGTGTCTTTGTTTTTGCATTTGTGATCCCAGTTCTCATCATCATCGTTTGCTACACTTTGATGATCTTACGCTTAAAGAGTGTGAGGCTACTTTCGGGCTCTCGAGAGAAAGATCGCAACCTCCGCCGAATCACCAGGCTTGTTCTGGTAGTGGTGGCAGTATTTATCATCTGTTGGACCCCCATCCACATATTTGTACTGGTTGAGGCCCTGGGGAGCACCTCCCATAGCACAGCAGTCCTTTCTAGCTATTATTTCTGCATTGCTTTAGGGTACACCAATAGTAGCTTAAACCCCATTCTTTATGCTTTCTTGGATGAAAACTTCAAAAGGTGTTTTAGGGACTTTTGTTTCCCATTTAAGGCCAGGATGGAGCGACAGAGCACTACTAGAGTCCAAAACACAGTTCAGGACACTCCCTACATGAGAGATGTTGATGGGATAAATAAACCTGTATGACTAGTCGTGGAAATGTCGTCCTATAGTTCTCCAGGAAGAGAGGAGTTCAATGATCTAGGATTAACTCAGATTACCACAGCAGTCTGAGCCTGGAAACATAGAATTTTATTTTTGGAAAGACTTTTAGAAGTTCTAATGTTGTGGAGTTATGGCAAGGGCAAGCTGCTATGGCAGGCAAGCTCAGTTCTCACCAAAGTTTAAGACAGGGTTTGAGGACAAAAAAAAATCTAAGTAGGAAGGTACCTTCTTTAAACCTAGGAGGTCAGACTATCTGACTGTGTTGCTAGGGAAAAGAAAGTCAGATTTCGATCTTCTGAGGCTTAGACTATGCTTCCCAACATTTGCTATGGCCTTATATGGAGAGATATTGTTCCTATAGTTGTGTTTTTTAAAAAAGAAAAAGCATTTGCTTCAGAATGAAAGTGAATATTGTAAATCCAGATTCTTGCACAGTGGTAGCTTGAAAAATGATGGCCACTGTAAAGTTTCTCACCCTATTTCCCTTTACTCTTCATGAATAATAAGCATTTCCTTTGGTTGTGTGGCAAAAATTTCAGCTTAAGCATGGCCTGAATTTACACCTAAAGTGTGCATTGTTTCTGTGTATTGTGAAAGTCTTTTAATATTTTAAAAATAAAAATAAATTCTTAGGATGCCAGGAATATAGTTTCTAATATATTTTAGTGTATTTGGCACCTACAGATGATGCTTACTGCTTTTAGCTATGATTCTCTGGTATTTAAGCTGACAAATGATTAGATGTTAAGTCATGCCTTGGAAAATATGTTAGGAAAATCTTCCCTTGATCATTTGTGTACAACAAGAGAACTGGAGTCAGAAAGCCTTTCGTTGATTAAAATATACCAGATCTTCATCTTGAAATATTTTGTATATGTAGATAAAGAATGGGCTGCCCTATCACTAGCTCTTCTTGACATGTGTGCCTAATTTGAAAATAAGTCAACCAGCTAATTCATTCACTTGGAGTGATGACATTGCTGGCAATCATTATAGTAGTTGAAACATTTCTCTAGTCATTAAGGTATTTCCTGGGAATTAATCATAGGACTTTTGGAAGCACAAGTATACCTGCTTACTCCCAAAGAGTCAATTTTTAAAGCTTCCTGAAAAGCTTAACTCACCCTTGGGATTCAGCCCTATAAAGTACCTGGATTGATCCCATCATCAGTATACTCCAGCAATTATCTACATGTAGAGCCCAGCTTCACTCTTCTTGTGGTGGGACAGACAGTCAATGAAATTTCATCCCCAGGCAGAGAATGGAAATGATATCGTTTTGTTTTATTATGCCTTAGCTTGGATCAGACACCACTTAAAGGAGTAGTTGAGGTAGAGCCTTAGCATTCCATGCATTATGATCTTGCCATTTGGACTCAAGGCTCTAAAGTGAGGAAAATTTCAAAATAGTATAGGTGTAATGGGAGTTGTACCTCATTTGTTCATTCTCTCATCTCCAAAAGCTATGGTACTTTCCTCTCCCTTGTTCATTGTTTTGACATATGCATTGGGCCAAGGGGTAAATTTGGGACTAAGGCTTTTTTTTCCAGGTAGGTACCAGATGAGACCCATCTAGGGTTTACAGAGACATGGACATATACACATCTCTGAAACTCTAAGGTATTTTAATTCTTATGGGGATATTCTCTTTCTCCTATCATCTTCTGTCTGTGCTTTGTTGAAACTAAAACTTGGCACTTAAGGAGTTAAACAAATATTTTCAAGGTTTACCTCAAATATATTAGCTTGTCTGTATCTTAGATCTGCACAGTACCTAACATAGTGTTCCTAAATTCTTTGGACTCTGTGACTGGATATATTTCTAACTGAAAATTAAGAAATTTTTATATCATATTTCAAGGAAATATTTAAGCGCATTTGTGCTTTTATAGACATATATACATAGGCAGTTTTAATATTTATTGACCATAGTGTGATATACTCCAATACCTCAGCTGCAGAACTAGATGGATATGTGTATGCACACACATATATATACACATATACATATATGTATGTACACAGTGGCTTGAGGAACTAACACTAAGGAAGTGGTAAAGTGGTATGTTCCTTTCTTAAGCATATTATACATAATATTTATAAATATCCAAGTAATCTCTTATTTCCTGGAGCACTAAACTCCCCTGTTCATATTCCAGGCTCCCCATTGCTGTTTTTACCCTTGGGAGCAAATGCAAACTTGAACAACAAACATGGGATGAGATTCTATGAAGTGCACATGAAGCATTCTCACGCTAATGCTTTCATCGGCACTAGGGTTATCTGAGCCTTGTGTGTGAATGTAGGACATCTGCCCTTCTCTTGTGTCAGGGATGCTCAGAGAATTCTTATGGCACTCATTAGGGCTATGGATGTTCCCTTGCTAGTGCTGACAATATTTCCCCCCAAAACTTCTAGGGGATTTCTGCAATAAGAATAACAGTAGGAAGAAACAAAGTATGTAGAAAGATGTGAAGCTTAGGGATATAATAATAAAAGAAGGGTATGATGCATAAAAACCTCTTTGTCAAAAACATAGCCTGGATTTTTATGCTTCTCTCCCAGAAATATTTTTTGATGTGTGGCAGAAGAAATAATAATTGTGCTAAGTACATACTGTCAGATAATGGCATTACCAAGGGTCTTCTTCTATTAATCCGCTTCATGTAATATTTTGATGCTCCACCCCTCTAATCTCAACAAGAAAGCATAGCAAAATACATGAGTGTCTCTCTTAGGTCAGAACTAGACTGTCCAACCTTAGGGACTGCGACCCCAGTTTTTTTTCAGTTTCAATTCCTCCTAGTTTTCCCAGTGATCTTTTCTGTCACATGGGTTTGTTACAGAGGATTAAGGATTTGGAGAGAGGTATAGTGAGATAAATCAGTCAGGATAGATAGAGGATAGATAGAAAAATGAACAGAAGTCTTCTTGAGTGTCCAAAATCATTATTGTGACCCTGTCTAGAATAGCCCTTCATAAATAGTGTTTTTAAAAAATTACAATTATTGAAACTGAGAGGCAGCCATGGTGTAATGGATTACTAGAAAATCTAGTTTAAAGGCCTCCTTTTGACGCATCCTATCCATGTGACTGAGCAAATAACAACTTCTCAGTGCTCTAGACAACTCTTATACATTACAGACAAGGTGCCATCCTAAATTGTCAAAGGGAATTTCTTCACCTGGGGATATCCTATCCTAATGAAATCATAGGTATAATCTCTAGCCCTCTAGTCTATTGATTTATAGTAGTAACTAAAAAGCAATGTCGGAAAATTTCAAAGGACAGTCGCTTAATTCTGAAGAATCAAGTGCTATCTAGGACTGTATCTCTGAGCAAAACTTGGCCTTCATCTCTTATAGTGACACTCATCCCCTCTATAGTTGTTTATTATGTATAGTGTAGCATGATAGGATATATAATTGCAGTAAAGGGAATACATGTGGCTGGATTTCTACTAGCACTTTCTCAAGGAGAGAATTGTGACTGGGCTGTGTAGTCTTTTCATGAGAATTATTTGATTTAGCAGAAACTTGAAAACAATGTCTAAAAAAAGAAGCTTGTTTGGCCCTAATGAATTCTTCTAGTCTTCAAAACAAAAGTATTTTCTTGTTTCTTTTCCAAGCTCTGATAGAAATATATACATATATCATGTACATACTTATATTCTAAAATGGTGATAAATTATGCATTGTGTATATGGTTGTGCCTTGTGATAAAAAATTGTACTGAAAAAAGAAACAAAATCTCTCAACATTCATTTGTTATGTCGATTCATTTATTCTACTACATTCTCTCTAGATTTATATTAATAAAAATAAGGTATAGTGACTTCATGATATTGTAGAGATGATTGGCAACTATTCCATTCCCATGAAGAGGATATAGAAACATTGAGGGATAAATAGAATCAAATAGAATATTGGAATCTAGTTACTTCAGAAATTGCCAGAATCCTATTTTTCCCCCAAAGAGCACTGGATAGGAAGTAAGGAGAAAACTTGGATTCAAATTCTAGTTCTACTTCTTGCTTGTGTGACCCTGGACATATCTTTTCTCTTCTAATAGTGTCAATTCTGCACTTATAAAATGAAAGTGTTGGTAGATGATTGATATGGTGATCTTCACCTCTAACTATTATGGTTCATTTAAATTTAATTTTAAAAGTACTCAAGTGCCTACTATGTGCAAAGCGGTGTGATAGGCCCTGGGCGTAAAAAGACAAAAAAAACACCCTAAAACTAAATGGCCCTTGTGTTTAAGGAGCAAGGATCCTAAAATCATAGCTCTAAAATTTAGGAAAAACAACAACAAAAAAGTTGATTTAGAACGAATTGGTAGTCCTCTTTGTTAAAGAGCTTAGTCATGGAGGGGTTCCATATTATTGGAGGAAGACTTTTATTTAAAAGGACACATGGATGATTAAGACTCTATTCCAATTATCTTAGTGTAAGACAGAAATATTCCATATGTTATCTAGGGATAGTGGCTGAGCCAGATTGTCCCCAGAAGGCCACTATTAAATTTGTTTTACTCAAAGGTTAGGTAGGGCATAGACAGAGTCCACATATCAAGTTGATGTATTTCTGTCCCTATATCTTGTGATGAGAAGATAAAGTGGTATCTCCATTTCCTTGCTACTGATCTTCCCTTTGGGGTTTCTCAGCATTTCAGTTGGATAGACCAGACTGAACCTACTCATGTTTGGTTCTTTGGGGTTTTACAACACCTAGATCTTGTAGGGCTTCTCATCTCATACACATATATAACTTTATATAGCAAAGGTAACTCAAAGTCTTCTTGCTTTTGGAACAGAATTTAAGCAAGGAGGGGATTACAATATAGTTTATGACTAATTCTTTAGGTCTCCTATATAGCAGCATACTCATGAAGTTACAGTCATCATATCAAAATTCAAGGTTAGTCTAACTGTTGTTTAACTGGGCTTTAATTTGCCCTCCCAACATAACCAGAGAGGGCAGATTCATTTGAAGTAGGTTTCCATAAGTCAAGTTAGCAAAGAATGAAGGCACGGTGGTGGAGTATGCATTGTGCCAAAGTGAAGCTCCTTTAAAGCTCCCTCAAATCTGAAACTGCAAAAATGGCAAAACAAGCAAAAAAAATTGCTTCTTTTTATCCTTCATTCTTCCACTGCAAAGGATCTGTCCTAGAAGAGATGACTTCACTTCTCGACAAGTGGAGGAAAGACTTAAGCAAATGATACTGCTCTGCCAACAAGGCCCTAGTCACCATTGCCACACATTTGGAACTGATGTTCTCTGAAAAGGTCCTAAAGTTCTCAAAGGGTACATCTCTTATAGTGACTACACAAAGTATTTTAATGGCTTCACAATCATAGCGTCTTCAAGCACAATTTAGTTCAATTCAATTTCAAGTTTCTTCAACTACCTACTGTGTACAGAAATACTAGAGAGCTTAAAATGAAAGGAACTTGCATACATCAGAGATCTTGATTCTTAGGAAACCAGAGGCAGGAGAAGGTATAAACCTGGCAAAATTCATCAGAGATACACCAAGTGGAGGTAACATTTGTGCTAAACCCTGAAGGATGAATAGTTTTTTTTTAAAGGAAGAAATAGGGAAAAGAATTTTTAACATAAAGTCAGTCAATAAAAATTTATTTTTATAAGCCCCCCCAAAAGTCCCTATTCTCAAGGAGCTCACAGTCTAGTGTGCAAGACAATATGCAGGCAACTGTGTTCAAACAGGACCAGCTAGGTAGCACAATAGATAAAGTCCCAGGTCTGGAGTCAGAAAGGCCTGAGTTCAAATTTGGCCTTAGACACTCCCTAACTGGGCAAATCACTTACTCTGGGCAAGTCACTTAACCCTGTTTGCTTCACTTCTCTCTTCTGTAAAATGAGCTGGAGAAGGAAATGGCAAGCTACTCCAATGAACCCCAAATAAAGTCATAAAGAATTGGATATGACTGAAACAATTGAAAGAATGTTCAAATAAGATTGAGGATCATGATGATGATAAGTAGGTAGTATTTATATAACACATACTATATACCAGATATAAGCCTTAGAAATTTACAGATAAACAAGATAAATATAGAAAATAAAATTATATCTAGAATATAAAGCACAGGTTATAATTTGGGCTTTAGGAAGATCTTTTACAACTGAGTAGAGAATATATTAGATGCAGAGAGAAGATGCAGGGAAATCAACCAGTAGGCCATTGCAAAAGTCTAAATGTGAGGTGATAAGGGCTCACATCATGGTAGTAGCAGTGTCAGAGGATAGCAGAGGAAATATACAAAGACATGATGGGGATAAAATCAATAGGACTTGGCAACAGATTGGAGATGAGGTGAGAAAGAAAGTGATTAGTCAAGGTTCACACTTAGGTTGCAAGCCTGGGTATCTAAGAAGAGGCTGGTACCTTTGACAGTAATGGAGAAGTTAGAGAAAGAGGAAAGGTTGCTGGGAAAGATCAGTTTGGGATATGTTGAGTTTAAGATGTCTGTAGGACACCCAGTTCAGGATGTCCAATAGGCTGTTGGAGATAATGCTAGAAGTTAGTAGAAAAGTTAGCACTGAATAAATAAATTTGAGAATAATCGGCATACAGATTCTAACTGAATACATGTGAGCTGGTGAGATCACCAAGTGAAACAATCTAAAGGTAGAAGAAAAGAGGGCTCAGGAAAGAGCTCTTTAGGACAGCAGGAAAGCAATGGGAGGAATTCATTGTAGATTGCCTTCTTAAGGAGTTTAGCTTCAAAAGAGAGGAGAAATATAGGATAATAGCTAGTGAAGATGGGTGGATCAAGTGAGAGGTTTTTTTTGAGGATGAGGGAGACATGGGTATGTGTGTAGGTAGTAAGGAAGTAGTTAGGAGAGAGAGAAAAAGAGAGGGAGAGACAGACAGACAGAGAGACAGAAAGAGACAGAGAGACACAGAGAGGCAGAAAGACAGAGACAGAAAGAGACAGACAAATAGACAGACAGACCGACAGAGAGATATTGGAGATAGGCGAGAGAGCAGGGAAGGTTGAGAGGATAATTTTCTGGCGAGGTAGAATGAAATGTGGTTATGTGCATATAAAGGAGTTTGCTTTTTTTAACAAGGAAAAGGGCCACCTCTTTATGTAAGATAGAGGTGAAGGCATAAATAGTGGCAGAAGGCATTTGAGTGATGTGAGATGAGCAGAAGAAGAAGGAGTTCTCAGAGAACAGCTTCATTTTTTCCCCCAGGTAAATATGACACTTCTCAACTGAGTGAGGAAAAGGGAAGTTGTGGGAGGCCTAAGAAGGGATAAAAAGGCTTGGAAAAGCCTTTGCAGTGAGTGGGATAGTGAGTTGATGAGATTGTAAAAAGATTGCCTTGATATAGTGAGGGCCCAGTTCAGATTGTGTTACATAAATTTGCAATCGATCTACTCAGCATGGTTTTGTTGCACCTTTATTTAGCATCACATGAGTTGGAGTGGTGGGAGTAATCCAGGTCTAATGCTTGTCAGGGAAAGACCTTGAATGGGATTAGGGAATGAGGAATTTAAGAGAGGAGAATAGTATAGAGTTGAACTGGTTTTCATGGGGAAGGGAAAAAAGTACAGTCAATGCAGCGGTGATGGCCAGGGAAAGAACTAAGGTATTAAGGAACTGGAAATCATGGTGAAGATGAGGAACAGGATTTGGAGTTGTGAGGCAGAGAGAGAAGTGGGTTGACAGGAGATTGTGATCAAGGAAGGGAATTTAAGAGTGAATGGAGTTAAGACAGCAAAGTGAGAAGTAGCATTTTTGCCTTAACTCTTCTACAATCTCCTTCACAACAACCTATAAAGTACACTAGACCAAGTTTTAATGGGGAAAACCAAGGAAAATTCACAATGAATGATTTTTTTTTCTGGCACAGGGCAGGTTAGAAAGATAGAGAGGTCTATGGACACTGGGGTAGGGGACCTGACCAGGAGCACATCATAGCAGCAATGTGAGTCTTAGCAGGATAGCTGCAGCAACTGCAATGGCAGGAAGCATCGTAGTGCCCAGGGAAAGTAAGGGGACTGAACACCAGGGCAGGAAACACTTGGACAGAAAGAGATCCCAGGGTACCCAGGTATAACCACAGGGAGGAGGAATGAATACCAGCTGGCAACTCCATCACCCAGTCCCAGGTCACAGTGAGCAAGGACTATCCAGTGATATGATTTCCATAACCGATTACATAAAACATCCTACACTGCTCTTGGCTGTAAACAGGGGCCTCAGAATTGAACAGCAAAAGCTTGCATTTATATTGCTGGTGACCAATAATAGTCTTCATAATTTGTGCCTTCTGATGTGTTCTTCATTCTGGGAACCACAGAACAAATAGCAAAATATTTAATTAAGACATAATAAAGTACCTTGGTAAAATGAAGAAGATAATTATATCTACTCTACCATTACACAAACAATGATTTGTAATCAGTAACAACTTGGGGAAATTAACTGGTGATGAGGATATGAAAACTCCTTCTCTTATGTATGTCTGGCTATTGTAAAGGCAAGAATCAATGTTCCTCCATCTTCTCCCTTGTCTCAGCCAGCATTGCATTAAAGTTCTCCATTATTTTCATCCTGACATGTTCCTGCTACTCCAGGACAGCAACATAAATACCTTACTTTGTAATTGTGTTTGGCTCTGTGGCCTGAACTAGATTTATGGCAATCATTAACATATGGAAAAGAAAGGTAGGTATGAAAATTTAGCATAAGTTGGAAGCTACTCAACAAGAAAAAGGGTTTGCCACATTAAGCTTTGTTATTCGGTGTTTTGCCGGTGCTTTGCACAATGCCTGGCATATCCTAGGTATTTAAACATATGATAAATTTTTATTGTAAGTTCTCTAATTGGTTTTGTGAAGAATGTGACACAGGTCATGTCCTTTCAGAACTAGGCTTGAATTGAAGAAAAAGAATAGACACGTTTTGCCAAAGACAAGAAAGAATCAAGAGCTTAGCCCAATACAATGAAATATTTCACCTCAAATAATTCCAGTTATAATTTTCCATTTTGCATAGAGCTTGATAATTGCAAGGGATGTTTATAGCTTCTACTTATTTTATTCCTGCAGTAGACCTATGTAAGCTGTCAACCAGATCAAACTGGCTGCTAACCTATGGATGGCTGGAGTTAAACAGAGCTGGCTAGAGACAGGAGAGTCAGGAATCAAACCAAAGTTTAGTTTCAAAGTAAAGGAAATGGCTTGAAAGCAATGACACGTGTGCCTTGGCCCTGCTCTGCCCCCCTAGTGGGGGGACCCGAGGCAGCGTGGGGAGATCTCAATACTTATACCTATGGCTACACAGTGGGCTGTAGCCCTGGCAATGAGGGGTAATGGCAACAACAAGACAAGTTTGATTAATAGCAGGGCTCCATGACCAGAACATGGGTACTTGTCCAGTGGTTATCAGAGCTCAGATAAGACCTGGTGCTAGTCAAAGTAATACAATAATTATGTGATTTTTCTAGAGGGTGAGTGCAAAGGATTGTTGTTATGTCAAGCTTAGGGCACAGTTTGCTTGCTGGGTCTTAGCTCTGGAAAACAGGGTGTCTCCTAATATTTTGACAAAGCCTATATTGAAAGTAAAAAGAAGATTTCACAAATTGTAACAGAGTAGTAAGGCTAGAGTCAGAGGATGTGGGTTCAAATCCTGGCCCTGGTATTCACTATTAATATGAATTTAGATTTATCACTAACTCTCTGTGCCTCAGTTTCTTCATGTGGACCATGAGGGCATTTGACTAGCTAGAGTTTTATAGAATTGATTATTTTCCCCGTTTGATTAATAAGGAAACTGAGACTTAGCTAGTTGAAGTGACTTCCCCTAGGGTTAAATCACTAGTGAGTGGCAAAGCCTAAAGTCAAAATCAGGTTTCCTGGTTCTAAGTCCATGGTGCCTGACATTCACCTGTGATGATTTATATATAATCCTAAGCCTCAGTGTTTAAAGATAAATACTATTATCTAGACAAGCCTTTGAAATACAATTTGGTAAAATAGAATTGATTAATAGCAAGTGTTCATGGAATTGTTGTAACGGGTAGGTCTGGGACAAGGGTAGAAGAAAATATTTTCTCACGTTTCCTAATTCCAAATCATAGTCTTTTGTAGACTGTATGGCAAAGTACTCTAAAATGATGGTTATGATTGGCGTTCAAGTTATGGTTCCCAAGATAAAAACAAATAAAAGCTGTTGTTAAGGAGACAAAAAGCACTTCACAAGGAGGTCATCTGGGTTCTCAGGAGCTCCTCATCAAGGTTCTAAGAATTACTTTTATATTCTTCTTGCCCAGAGGGCCCTCAACTGAGTCTCTGATCTATTTGGGAACAAAGTTAACTCAAAGAGCCCTTGGTCTGTTCCACAACTTCTTTGTTTAAAATAGTCTCAGCTGCTTCTGTGGTATTGTGGTAGGGTTACCTGATGCCTCTTTAATTCTTACCACAACAGATGGGTAGGATCCAGGAGGCTATAAGAAGGTAAGTTGGCCTCCACTTCCTCATTTGTATTACTGCCTACTTTCAGCAACGGCAACAGTCCAAAAATGATAGAATTCCTCTATTGTAAGGAACCTGGATTAAGTTTCCTTGTGACATCCTCAGATTGAGCCCTGACAGCCATAATAATAAAAATGGAATCTCTCTTAGTATCCCATAATTCTCCTGCATTGAGAACACAAGGATTGCGAACCATCATACTAATGATATAAGGGGTGGGGAACCTGTGGCCTAAGGCCACATGTGACCCCCTAAGTCCTCAAGTGCAGCCCTTTGATTGAATGCAAACTTCACAGAACAAATTCCCTTAATAAAAGGATTTGTTCTGTAAAACTTGGACTCAGTCAAAAGTCCATACCCAAGGACCTATAAAGCCATATGTAGCCTTGAGGCTGCAGGTTCCCCACCCCTGTACGATACCATAAAGGTCTATCTTATTTGGGTCCATTATTCCCATGCATGTAGAGCTGGATTGATGTCAGTGGACATCAGTGGATTGATGTCAATTTTTTTTTTTGTTGAAGGGAGAAGGCAGGGCAATTGGGGTTAAGTGACTTGCCCAAGGTCTCACAGCTAGTAAGTGTGTCAAGTGTCTGAGGTCAGATTGGAACTCAGGTCCTCCTGACTCCAGGGCCAGTACTCTACTTACTGTGCCACGTAGCTGCCTACTATGTCAGAATTTTTAAGGCAAAACATTGACTTTGAGTATGCTGTCTCATGACTGGAATATATCCTGTCTTCCCTTCCAGCCTGGGAAATCCCTAGTTTATTTCAAAGCTCAATCTAAATATTTCCTTCTAAGAATATAGAATCATATAGCTATATAGCTGGAAGGGACCTCTAAAGCCACAGAGTTCAAATCCATTATTTTAAAGATAAGGCAACTGAGGCAAGGTGACCTTTGCCATGGGCAACCCAGCTAGTAAGTGTCTGAAGCAGGATTAAAATTTGGGTTTTCATGATACACTATTCACTATATCAACTAACTGTACATGAAACTTTTCCTAATTACCCTCACTACTAGTACACACAAATTACCTTGGATTTGTTTCAAATTTACTTTTATTTACCCATGCTGCCTTCTGTTATGGAATTTAAGCTCCTTGGCCTGTCTCATTTTTCTTTTTGTATGCCTAGTAACTAATATAGTACCTTGTTCATAACAAGAGGTTAATAAGTGCTTATTCAATTCAACAAGCATTTATTAAGTACCTACTCGGTACACAGAATTGTGTTGGTTAATTGGGGTTAGGGATAAGGATGAAAGAGTCCCTGCTCTTGAGGAACTTACATTTTTGGGAGGGAATGCAACATGGGCCTGAGATAAATGAAAAGTCTAAGAGGCAGAGTTTCTGAGTAATTTATGATCAATTCACTACTTAGGCTAGCAAATAATCAAAAGAATTGATGGTCAGTTGTTTCTCTGGTAACCAAAGATGAACCATAGGAATCATCAAATGCTTAAATACCTTTGGAAAAGTAGGTGGTTCTGACAGGTGGAGATAAACTCTGATTGGTGAACAATCAATGAGGGGATAGACTTATTAATGAGGAGGTGGGCCAAAAGTCTTCAGCTCCTTAGGCTGAAAACTTGATTTGATCATGAGGCTCAGATACCTCCAGTTATCTGGACCATAGAATCCATCTCTACGCAGACTACTTAAATTGAACAATGGGTGAGCCTAATGCTTTTTAGGGCCTGATTCACCTAGATTATATTCTCTTTACACTTTAATCAGAAATAAGTTCTCCCAGTTGGGATAGAAGAAAATGTTCCCAGGGTTAGGCCAATCTCAACTTTATTGTCAGCCCTGTCTTCAGAGACTGCCTTGACCTACAGGGCCTGAGCTTTAAATGATGAAGCAAAAAGAAAAAACAACTCTGGATCAAAATGTCAATAATTTGTTATTAATAATAATTTATTTCAGACATATATACAAGACAATTTGAAGAGAGAAGGAGCAATCAAACAAGCATTTATTTAAGCATTTACCGTATCCCAGGCATTGCATTAAGTACAGGAGATACAAAGAAGGCAAAATAATCATTGCCTTTAAGTAGTTTACATATTACTGGGAGAGACAATTAAGAAGATACATAAAAGATTCATATGAAGGAGAAAAAGGTAACCTTAGAAGAGAAAGCTCAAGTGTCTGAGGGTGGAGGATCTGAAAAGAAATCAGAGATATTAAGATACTCTCAACCTAGAGGAAAACCAAGTATAAAGCATGGAGTCAGAAAATGTGTAAAGAACAGTAAATAGGTTAGTGTCACTGGACCATACAGTATGTGAAGGGAAATAAAGTGTAAGAAGATTGCAAAGGTAGGAAGGAGACAGTTTGCGAAAAGCCTTGAATGCCAAATAGAAGACTTTATATTTGATCCTGTTGGCGACAGGGAGCCACTGGAGCTTCCTGAACAAAGGCAAGATATGGCCATACCTACACTTTAAGACAAATCACCTAGGCAGCTGTGTGGAAAATTGGTTAGAAAAGGAGAGACTTGAATAAGGAAGGCCAATTAAAAAGCTACTGCTGTGTTCTAGGTAAGAGGTGATGAGACCTTGAGGGTATCTGTGAAAGGAGAGAAGAGAATGTAGAAGATATATTGTGAAAGTAGAAAATATTTGACAATTGATGGGATACATATTTTGAGAATGAAGAGTGAGGGAGAATACAAAAATTGAGAACCTAGGAGACCAGGTTGATGGTAGAGGCTTCAATAGTAATAAGGCAGTTGGGAAGAGAGAGCTTTTTTTCAGTGTGTGGAGATGACTATGGGGCATCCAGTTCTAAACATCCAACGGACACTTGGAAATGTGGGATTGGAGCTCAGAAGAAAGATTAGAGGTGGGTATATGATTCTGGGAATCATCTGCATAGAAATAGTCTTTGGTAATATGAGAGCTAATGAGAGCACCAAGGGAGAGCATAGAAGGAGAAAAGAGAAGATAGTACAGTACAGAGTTGTAGGGACCACCTACAGAGTAAGTGACAAGCAGATAAAGGCAAGGAACCTAAGAAGTAGCAGTAAGACAGGTAGGACAAGAACCTAGAGATATTATTGTCATGAAAATCTAGAGAGGGACTGGGTTTGAGAAAAGGCCATTAATTTTGATCATCGCTAACTTTGGACAGAGTATTTTCAGTCGAATGATGCGGTTGGAACAAAAAATTCATAGGTTTTGGAAAAGTGAGAGGAAATAAAGGTTCTGAGTAAAACAGGCTTTTTTTTTCAAGGAATTTAGTGGCAAAGCAGAGGAGAGATATAGTACAATAGCCAGTGGCCATGGTAGGAGCAAGTGAAGGTTTTTTCCCAAGGCTGGTGGAAATAGATTTGTTTATAGGCAGCAAGGGAGAAGTTAATAGAAGATAAGGGAGATAGTGAAGACATTTGTTGGGGAAATCTTGCAGAAAAGGCAGGAAATGTGTGGCAAAGAATATGTTTAGGGGGTTGGTTTGTGCAAGGAGAAGAGACACCTACTCATCAAAGACAGAAAAGAAGTATATAGAGCTGCCAGAGAGATTCAAGATGAGGAAAAAGGAGATGTGCTGTAAGGAGTGTGAAGAGATTTGGAATGTACATTGTGGTCATTATGACAGAGAAACAATTAATGAAGAGAAGAATAATTGTTTTGCTTCCATAAAGGTACAACTGAGATCATATAACATAAATTTGCATTTTTATAAACTTCTCTAAGATCCATTCATCAACATATCAGTAGGAGCAAAAGGGGAAGATTATGAGAGTAACTCAGTGTTGGGGTTTGGCAAAGAGTACATGGAAACAGAATAAAAAGGAAAAAAAGAGTAGATCATATAATACGGAGTTGAACTGGTTCACCAAGAAGTTGATAGTGAGAAGGGAGGTGATTCTATCCAGTTAATGACTGATGACCTGGAAAAATACTATGGAGTGGAGGGATTAGAAAGATGGATGGATAACAAAGTTAGGGATTGTAAAGCAAGAAAAAAAGATGGAATGATAAAATATTGGTCAGCTAAGGGCATTTTAGAGTTTATGAATACAGATGTGGAATGCTTTTAGGTGATGGCAGGGTGTGACCATCTTTGTATGTAACTGAGGTAGTGTGGAGGTATAGATAATTGGAATTGAGTATATTGTGGAATTGAGAAGTTAGAATATTTGAAGAATTATCATCCCATATGTTGAGACACCTAGTTTGTGAAGTATGGATTAGGAAGACAGTGTGCCAGACACTGAATTCATTGAGGAAACAAAATGAAAAAATGACTTGAAGATTTGTTTTGGGTAATAAATTTGGATAGTGTGAACCATAAAGTAAAGAGAGGTTGTTTAGCAGTGGTGGTAGGAAAGTCTAGAATTAGAAACGGTGACAAAGAGTATTCAGATTCCCCTATCATGCTGAATGAATTGGGGGTATTGGAGAAACTATAGTCACTTCTCAAAAGGATGACTAAGAAAGCGGTGTAATCAAGAGGGAATCAGGTTTCAGTGAATTATAGATGGAAAGTAAGAATGGAAAAGGTTAAAGTTTAAAGGAAGTTTGTTAATCATGGAGCAGTCATTCCAGAAGGTATAATATCAGGCAAATCTAGAGTGGGTCACTGGAAAATAGGGTTGAGATAGATAGGAATGATGGAATGAAGAGTTGGATTGGGGAAAGAAATAAGTTCTTCAGCAGCTGGGAGTTCAAAATGACTGGGCTAGAAAAAGTAAAATGGTAGGGTGGGAGTATGTTTTATGTAATTGGGGAAAAATAAAATATTATTTAAATACAACAATTAAAATGAGATCAGATAGAGTATTAATAGATGAGGAAAAGTCTATTGAGGATGACAGATAATTAGATGGTCCAAGGTTGTTCCTTGTGGAATGAACTCATGGGGACTATGACATGTAACAAGTGAGGAAGAGCAATACTAGGGAGAGTCTGAGAGGTCAGTCAGGAGGCCAGAGATTGTACCATGAGTCAGAATTGATGCTGGAGATAGAGTTGTGCTAGGAGTTCTGCTCAAATATGGCAGCCAATAGACAGCATAGCACACTGGAAAGAGTATTGGTTTTTGAATCAGAGGATCTGGGTTCAAATCTTGCTTCTAATGCTTACTGTCTATGTGACCTTAGGCAAATCCTTTAACCTTCCTCAGATTCATTTTCCTAATGTGTAAAATGGGAAAGCTGGACTGGATAGTCTCTGAGATTCTTTTTTAGCTGTAGAAATCTTCCCACAGGACACAGCACCTTAGCAGTATAGATTGTAATCCATCCATTCTCTTCCACCCTATGTAGTTACTGGTAACACTATCTTTAAATCCTCCATATGTTCAAATTAATAGCAGAATTTATTAGAGTTGGAAGGGCCTCAAGGTTCAACATTTCACACAGGGTATAAATTTTATTTCCTGCATCCTTCATTAATTACATCGAATGCCAAGGAGTTCACTAGCTCTTAGGATAACACCAATCCCTTGTTAGACATCTCTGACAATGAGGAAATTATTTCTTAGATTGAATTGAAAAGTGACTCTTTGTGAGCTCCATCCATAGGTTCTAGTTTTGTCTTCTGCAACCATACAGAACAAGTCTGGTCTCTTTTTCATTACAGGCTTTCAAATGTTTGAAGGAAGCCACCGCTTCCAATCTAAATAACCAAAACTTTTCTTCCTTGTATGCACTAAGTGATCATGGGAAAATTGTGGTATAATGTAGAATATTTCTCTTTATGGACATCTATGGATTTGGATTGTCATTTTATATTTTAAATATTGGCTTTGTACAGTTGGGAAAATGTACTTATTTGTGCCATAAATCACCCACGTACTAATGTTTCAGTCTCTCTACAGACTAGTAGACAGGAATTCCTGTATTGTCAGGTTTCTTTACTCAGTATTCAAATACTTACACAATCTCATATCATCCTATCTCTTATCAACCTTATTTCATACTACTTGTCTCTACTTACTCTATGCTCCAGTCAAACTGGATTACTATTCATCCCCTGAACACAGCTTGAACTTTCCCACACTGTTCTCCATGATACTCACTTTCTCTCTCTTTCCCTCTCCCTCCCTGTCTCTCTTTCCCTTTCCTATTTTTTTTTTCATTTCCTTGTCAAATTCTTTTTTCATGGTTAATATTAATTCTAATATGGTCTTATATTGAATACTATAACAGACACATAATCAATGAATGAGGAGGATAACAGAAAACATTGTTAAGCCAGTACCTCCATTAATCTGGGAGTAATATGTAGGAAGAAACTGCTAAGAGTAAAAAACAAAACCAACAAAAGACTTTAGGCAGACATCACAATGCCTCACATACCTTTAATTTGAAATATCGTTTGACATATATAGTCAGTAGCATTGCATATTATACCTTAAACCTCAAAAGCTGCTACTTTTCTATACCCACTGACAAGACTATTCTTTGTGTAATGTTCTAAAATAAAGACATTTCAGGTTATATAAATTGCCTACAGATTTTCACCACTTGTGGGGAAAATTAAAGTATGTGTAATTTATTCTCCCTGTCAAATTCTTACCATACATTAAAGCCCAACTCAAATGCACTCAACACCATAGGCCTTCCTGGATGTCCCCAGGTTAATAATGACTTTCTTTATTGGATCTCACATAGCTCTTTATTTTATGCTTTTATAAAGACATATAATATTCTACACTATAATTATTCATCTCTGATTCCATTTTTCTCTTTTACTCTGAGCTCCATAAGGACAGGGACTGTGTCTGACATAATTTTTGTGTCTTCTCCAGTACCAGGTATAGCCTAAAGTCATGGAAGAGACCTTAGGCCTCATCTAGTCTAATCCCCTTCTCTTATGGACAAAGAAATTTAAGGTCATAAAGGTGAAATTACTTGTAGGATTCAGTGGAATTTGTTGAAAGGGGTAAAAGTGACAAGGAAAGAAGGCTCAGGTATGGCAGACTTGGAAATGTTAAAGAGTGGAACAGGTGGAGGTGGTAGGTGGGGTGAATGGGAAGCCAGAACAGTAGGACTGTCAGCATAGACTGTCATAGAACTTGGGAAATGTGATGGCCTTCTTCACTTCCATAGTCCTTCTGCTCATGGATTTGGTTCCAGGTTTTACTACAATTTCAAAAAATCTGGAATTCATATATGCAACTTTCTGAATATTAATGCTGAGGAACCACTAAAAAACATCATGATTACAACTTTTCAACAACAGATAGAACATATAAAAATATAAAAAAGTGTAATTTAGTACACCAGACAAGAGAGATTAGTAATATTTTTAAAGATTTTTCTGACACTGGCAATATTTTATAAATAGTACCAAGTGACATCTGTGTTCAGAGAAAAAAAAAGAGAGTCTACATTTGCTAGGTCTTCAGACACTAAAAAAGGCATAGCTAGTACCAAAACACAATGCACAAAACCTGCTTGCCACTGGATGACTAAAATAATTGTTTTCTTATATATGAAATGAAGATAATGACATCTTGAACACATGGGGCTCCATCATGTAGTTGCTATTTGTGAATAAAGTACTTCTAAGGAAACTCAGATTGTAAATTCATTTAGATTTCTATCTTTCTCAGGCCCAGGATTTTGTGGGGGTGGAAATTTGGGAGGAAAACATTAAAGGGTAGGAGTGGTACAGGAAACTGGCCAAAAAATCCTTGCATTGAATGTTAGCATGAAGCGATGCTGGACATAACACTTGTTTGACATTAAAATCACTTAAAATCCAGGGGAATAATTAAATTAGATAATGGATATAAAGCACTTTCTTCTTCAACTATGAACCATTCTTCTACCCCTAACAATATACATAAGTACATATATACATATGTATATATATGCATACTCATATATGTGTGATATATACACATATATCTTTTTCATACTTTTTGGTCAATTCTGATCACATAAAATTTAAAAGATTTTGCACAAACAAATACAATATCATAAAAATTAGAAGGGAACTAGGTGATGGGAAAAATTTTTGCAATAAATTCTCAAAGTCTCATATCCAAGACATATAAGGAACTTATTGAAACTTATAAGTCTAAGAGCTATTCTCCAATATATAAGTGTTCAAAGGATATGAAAAGACAGTTTTAAAAGTAAGAAATCCAAGATATCAATTATCATATAAAAATACTCTAAATCAAGTATTGGTAAACTATGTCCAGAGGACCAAGACTGGCCAACTGACTGTGTTTGTATGAGAGAGCTGACAAATGATTTTTACATTTTAAAAATATAGTAACACTTTAAAATTATAAAAACCATTCATAGCCCATGAGGACAAAAAACAAGCTAAGGTCCAGACACCTGCTCTGAATCATTAATAATTAGAGAAACTTTGTTATTAATTAAATTATTAAATATTAAATGATTAATTAATTGTTTATTAATTAACATAACTTTGAAGTCCCACTTCATATTCATCACAATGGCAAAGCTGGGAAAAGAGAAAATGACAAATATTGGAGGGGTTGTGTTAAGAACAAGTACATAGTTGGTGGAACTATGAATTGGACTAACTATTCTGGAAAGGAATTTGGAACTATGTCCAAAAAGTTACCAAATTGTGCATATACTTTGACCCACCTATACTGCTATTGAGCATAGACATCAAAGAAATCAAAGAAAAAGGAAAGGCATGTATGTATGTTTGTATGTATGTATTTACAAAAAAATATTTTTTTAGCAGCTCTTTTTAAGGTGACCAAAATTGGAATTTACGGGGGCTGTCTTCTTACTGAGGAATCACCAAATAAACTGTGGTATATGAATGCCATGGAATATTATTGTGTCATAAGAAATACTGAAAATTTTCAGAGAAAACTGGAAAGCAATTTATGAACTGATGCAAAGAGATATAAGCGGAACTAGGAGAATAATTTATACAATGATATGATTATAGTGAAAAATAATTTCAGGACTTTACAATTCCCAAAAAGTCAATGATAAACTATGAGACCAATACTGAATGAAAAAAGAATATAGCTTTCACCTCCTTGTAAAGAGGGGGTAAATTTAAAATTCAGAATGAATCATACATTTCTGGACATGGTTAATGTGGGAAATTATTTTTCTGGATCATGTATATATTGAAGGATTTTTTGGTTTGGTTTTGTTTGTTGATTTTTAGAATTTGCTCAATGATGTTTTAGTAGAAAGGACAAATTGAGAAACACACTTGCTAATTAATATAAATACTTAATAATGAAAATAATATTCTATTATAATGTTTGCCATGACCAGGCACAGTCAAATATGTGAAACTAGTTTCCCTTTCTTTGCTCTCCATCCTATCTTTCCCTGAATCTAATGGTGATTTATTGTCTATATTTATAGTTTTATTGTATTATTTCCTAATGTGTGGTATCAAAACTTTTTTTTAATTTTGTCATACTTTTCTGGGAGACCAATGATCCCTAGACTATCTATGCATATTTCACCTTCAAGGTCAGTTGTTTTTACTTGTATGGAATTGGTACTTTTTTGTTAATCAGCAGATATTTTATTAAGTGAACCTGTCACTTTTCTAAGTGGTGAGGATGTAAAGAAAAGAAAAAGAGAAAGTCCTTGCCCTTGAGAAGCATACATTCTAATGAGGAGTAATATGAATTACTAGTGTATATAAAATAAATAGAGTGTAATTAGTGGGGTCAAACCTATGTTTCAGAGAAATTGCTTTGGGAGCAGATTGGAAAGTGAATTAGAGAGGGGAAGTATGGGTTTGATGGTTTGAAGACTATTTTAGTAGCCTAGGCAAAAGGTGTTAAAGGCGTATCCAAATGTTTGGGTTGTATGATTGGAGAGGAGAGGTTTTTCAAGAGATGTTGTGAATGTAGAAATGGTAAGGTTAGGCAACAGATTGTATATGTTGGGTAAGTATGAGTGGAAAGTCAAGTATGACACCTAAGTTGTGAACCGGGGTGTGTGTTCTTTTAGTGTGTTTCTTATCTGACAAATTTTTTTCCACTTCCCTGTTTTTTGAGTTTTAAATCTGTCATTTTCTTTTTCAGCAATTCTAATACTTTAAAGATAATGTCCTTCATGTCTCCTAAATTCTGCACTCTATTATTTGTATGTTTGAATTCTTCCATTGTGAGTTCCATTGATTCAATTCCATGAGAAAGACTAATGAATTCTCGAGACAGTTGTACTTCTGTATTTCTCTTTTAAACCCTTCTGGAGTCCCTTGCTGTTGTTGCTTTATGATCTTTGTGTTATCTGTAGAATGTAGTCTTCTATTGGAGAATTTTGATTCATTTTTCTTCAGATTATAAAACTTATTGATTGTATAATGTCATTAATTTTTAATACAACATGCTTAGATTATGAAAAACATAAAAACAACAAAAGAAACACTGTGTTTCCCACTAAGAAAAGTTATTTATTTTTAAAATCTAAAGTGAACCCATGTGAGATTATTAGAGTAAATGAAATCATCAGAGCTTAAATATAGGAATTTATTTAGGGTTTATGGCACTGCTAAATTTCAAGGTCAAAAAATGCATGTCTTACAAGCTGTGGTGGTGATTTATAGAGGTACGATCATTTAAATTAAGTAAGAGATGTTGTATATGTAGAGGTGGTAATTAAACTCCATAGCTCTATAAAAAAGTGTGTTACCTAGAATTCTTCCACCAAGGAAATTTCAACTAATCAAGCTGCTTTTAAATGTTGGGCAATTCACAACCTGAGTCTCACTTCCTCCATATGCAATTTGAGGGTATCTAGATATAACTTCTAATGTATCTCTTCAGCTCTATCTATAAGAGCGTAGGCCACTTTGCTATCTTTGTTTCAAATGTTTACATCTTAGTGCCAAAAAGGCTTATGTGCAACAGTAGTAGAAAAACTAATTGATAATCCTTGTCTACTTGGCTCAGGAAGATAGATTTCTGAGTTTATTTTAGCTTTAAAGAAAGAGCTTACTTAATCAGTTAGCTTTGAGCTATCTTTCAAAGAAGATCAAAAACAGTTTCTAAGCTTCATTTAAAAAGTTGGATTGATAGGCACATGCTGGCTGGTGTAAAGAGTTTATTGATTCTGTCACTGCCATTTGGCAGGCAGCTCTGACCATATTAATACCTCCATCTGGAAGTGAACTCACTCTCCCCTGAATTCCTTTAGTATTCTTTGTCTGCCATTTACATGGCAATTTCATCATATAAACAAGTAGTGTAAATTTTTTTCTGTAATGGCTAGCCTCTAGCTAAATTGTCGTGACTAAATTGCCAGCTTCTTGATGGCAGAGACCCTATGTTATACATTATATGAGCCCCACAGAATAAAGCACAGTGACTTATACATGGTAGGACAAATCAATTAATCAACTTTTATTAAGCACTGGGGATACAAAAAGAGGCAAAAAATGGTCCCTCTCCTCCAGGAGCTCACAATCTAATGGGGAAGACAACATGCAAACAAATATATATGAATAATCTGCATAGAGGGAAAATAGAGAATAACTAACAGAAGAAAGGTATGAGAACTAAGAGGAGTTGGGAAAAGCTTCCTTTGAAAGATGGGATTTGTGTTGACTTTTAAAGTCAGAGAAGTCAGAAGTGGAGTTGAAGAGAGAAAGTGTTTCAGGCATGGGGGACAGGCAGAAAATTCCTAGGCATTTGCTTAAAGCTAAGAGATGAAGTATCTTGTTCATGGAACAGTTTGGAGGCTAGTGTCACAGGATCAAAGAATACATATTGAGATATAAGGTGTAAGAGGACTTGGAAGGTGAGAGGGGGCTAGATGACAAAGGGCTTTGGATGCCAAACAGGATTTTTAATTTGATCCCGGAGGAAATAAGAAGCTTCTGGAGTTTACTGAATGGGGGAATGGAAGCGTCATGGTCACATCTGTGCTTTAGAAAAATCACTTTGGTGGCTGACTGGAGGATGGACTGGAGTGGGAAGAGATTTGAGGCAGGCAGATCCACCAGCAGGCTTTCATAGTATTCCAGGCATGAGGTGATTAAGGCCTGCGCCAGAGTGGTGGCACATTTGAGACATGTTGCAGAGGTGAAATTGACAGGCCTTAGCAACAGATGATGTAAGGGGACTAAGAGATAATGAGGAATTGAAGATGACACCTTGGTTGCAAGCCTAGTGAATGGTGTTACCTTCTACAGTAATAGGGAAAGTGTAGTGTTGGGGTTAGGAAGCAGAGTTTGGAGAAAACATGAGTTCTGTTTTGGCCCTGTTGAGTTTAAGATGCCTACCAGGTATCCAGTTTGAGATGTCTGAAAGCCAATTGGAGATGAGTATAGAAGTCAACAGAGAGGTAGGGGCAGGATAGGTAGACTTGTGAATCATAAGCAGAGAGGTGGTAATTAACTACCATCAATAAATCATCAATAAAATATTTGGTGAGTAAATAAATGGCTGAATTATGCTAATTTAGAGGCAGTGGCTAGAGAACTGACCTTGAAGTCAGGAAGCCCTGTGTTCAAGTCCCATTTCTTACACATACTATCTGTCTGATGCACTGATAGTCATTTAAGTTCAGAGTGCCCTAGGAGAATCTCCAAAATTTCAAGTTTCAGAACAGTATCTGAATTCCTATTGACAGAGGGAGTTTTATCACCAGGAATATTTTCACCAACAGAATAACAAGTGAGCACATTCTCCCTAACAAAATAATCCCTTTAAATAGGGAATTAAAATCTATAAGAACAAGAACCAGACTCCAATAGATGTGTTCAAATGATATGAATAGTTTTAAATAGAAGAAATGGAATATTGCAATGATCATTAAAAAAATTCCGAACCACCAATAATAAGATAAATACAGGTTAAAACTACCATAAAACTATCAAATTGGCAACAATGATAAAAGATGGAAAGAGTCCATTTTGGAGGTGTTGTGGGAGGGTAGTAACATTTATATGCCTTAGGTGGAGCTATGAAAGCAGCTTGGAATTTAGAAGAAAAGGCACTACTTTAACTCAGCAATCCCACTATAGGCACATATTCCCAAAAGGACAAGAATAGAAAGAAAGATCCTACACACCCAAATATTTGTAGGAGTATATTTTGGTGGTGGTATAACTGGAAACACAGTGAATACCTATCAATTGAGCTATGGCTGGACAGATTGTGGCATGTGGATATTATTGTTCCCTAAGAAATGGCAAAAGTGAGAAATTTGTAAAAAAAATGGGAAAATTTTTTTAACTAATGCAGTAGGGAAAAAGCAAAATCCAGAGAAAAATGTACACAATGATTTTGTTGTTATTGTTGTTCAGTCATTTCTTTCATGTCCAACTCTTTAGGGCCCCTTTTGGGGTTTGCTTGGCATAGACACTGGAGGGGTTTGCCATTCCTTCTTCAGCTCATTTTATAGATTAGGAAACTGAAGCAAACAGGGTTAACTGACTTACCCAGGATCACACAGCTTGTAAGTGTTTGAGGCCAGATTTGAATGCGGAAAATGAGTCTTCCTGACTCCAGTCCCAGCACTCTATACACTATGCAACCTAGCTGCCCACACAATGATTGTAAATGCAACAATACAACAAGACAACTGAACTCAGATTAAAGTCGATGAGTAATATTGGGCCCGGAGGACAGATGCTTCCCTCATCTCAGTAGAGATACAGGGGACTCGAAATGTAGATCAGTGTATATATATATATATATATATATATATATATATATATATATATATATATATATATATATATATATATATATATATATATATAAACATATATTGTCATATCCTTCAGCTTTGATTGTTTTTCTTTGCAACAAGGCTGAGTTTTATTTGGGGGAGATACAGACATACGTACATATATATATATCCATACATGCACACATGCATACACATATAAACATATGTATATATGCATCTATCTATCTATCCATCTACATACCTAAATAAGAATCTCTCAAACGTATGCAATAAGATGATCATCCAATCATCACTTGGTGACATTTAACGTAAGGGAATCCATAATCTCATAAGGCAGTCAATTCTAATTTTGGAATACTCTAATGAAAGAAGTTTTGGGGGCAGCTAGGTAGTGCAATGGATAGAGTGCTGGGCCTGGAATCAGAAAGACTCATCTTCCTGACTTCAAATTTGGCCTCTTACTACAGACACTAGCTGTGTGACTCTGGACAAGTCACTTAACCCTATTAGCCTCAGTTTCCTCATATGTAAAATGAGTTGGAGAAGGAAATGACAAACCACTCCAGTAACTTTGCCAAGAAAACTCCAAATGGGGTCACAAACAGTTGGACATGACTGAAATTATGGAACAACAAAAAAATTTTTCCCTCCCTAGAGCCTATACCTTTTCTTCTATAGCTTCTATCATCACCCTAATTCTTTACCTTATGCATCTCAAAATAGCTTAATATTGTATTTGTTTCTTTGGTTGTCATATCGTACTCCAGGCTCATATGTAGCTTACTAATAAAACATGAATATTTTTAAAAGAAAATAATTATTAGTCTATCCATTTCTCCTTTATCATGTACTTACAGAAAAGATCCTTTGGGACCAAATAAAGTTCCTTGTATTTGTCCCTACTAAATATTATCTCATTAGATTTGATCTATTGTCCAAGCTTGTCTAGGATCTTTTGATATCTGAGTGTCATAAAATACATTAGCTATCCTGTAATATTTTCACATCAGCCGTGAATTTGTTAATGATGCTGAAGTCACAGATAAAAACCTTGATCTAAGACACTGATAAAATATAAAACAACAGAGTGCCAAGACAAGTCTCCTTGGGTAGTCCAGTTGAACTTCCATCCAAATTAACAATAATTCATTAATGAATACACTTTTAGTCTGATCATTTAACCTATTTCATAGTCTACCTCAGAGTACTGTCATCTGAACCCACCATCTCAATTTTGTCCAAAAGGGTAACATGATAGTTTATCAAATGTCTTGCTGCTAATCACTTCTTTCCTTTCTAAACACTCATAATTCATCCATTTACAATTGTGCTCTAGAATTTTATTGGAAGTAGAAAGCAAGCCCTGTGGTTTTCAGACTAATTCCTTTTATTATTTTTGAATCCAGACATTTGTTCTTTTCCTATGCTGTAGAACCATTAAAATAAATAGAGTAGTCCTATTTTATTTCCACTGTCTGCCATACTATTATGTACTGTTTGCCCTTAGTATCAATTTTATTGCTTCTTTCATCTCCCCCTTTTAAACAACATAGATTTTTCAAAAATCCTTTTTTATTGCTTTTTCTTTACCAAACATCTGGGTCATCTAGAGTGCTAACATTCTTGCCACTCTTCTTATAGGAACCAAGGTTTTGTTGTTGTTGTTGTTGTTTTCATCTTCCATTTCATTTTTTTTGCTTCCATCATCTACACATTTTACAAAATCTAGTTTATTTGAT
The DNA here is from genome assembly GCF_011100635.1 of Trichosurus vulpecula. Classification (NCBI taxonomy): domain Eukaryota; kingdom Metazoa; phylum Chordata; class Mammalia; order Diprotodontia; family Phalangeridae; genus Trichosurus; species Trichosurus vulpecula. The sequence goes on along the minus strand of NC_050573.1, from coordinate 266,849,688 downwards.
GAGTTCCTGTAGCTAGGAGGCACAGTGGGTAGAGTTCTGGGACTGGAGCCAGGAAAACTTGAGTTTAAATCTGATCTCAAACCTTTATTACCTGTGTGGTCCTGGGCAAATCACTTAATCTTTGTTGACCTCAGTTTCCCTCAACTGTGAAATGTGTGGATAACAATGACACCTACCTGACAGTGTTGTTTGGTTCAAATGAAATAACATTTGTAAAGTGCTTAATACAGTGTCTGGTACATACTAGCTGTTTAAGGAATGTTTTTCTTCCCTTCCTTCCTTTCTTTCTCTGAGCAATTACATCAATTATTTTAAACAGTTTTAAACTGTTTTCTTCTTCACTGGAGTCATTTGTATTTGTGTCCGCATTTTCCTTGAGAACTTCCTAGAGCTTCCTTAAGAAATCTGGGACTCATTTCTACTGTATATTTTTGGGCCCTGTGATCCTACCTATGCTTTTTCTAAACTCTTTAGTCTAAAGTAGCTGGTCCCCTCTAGCCAGATTCTGTTAAGGTTTGTCCAAAAAGGAAGAACTTGAACTATCCATGCTGGATAATGAAATATTCAATACATAAAACAGTCAAATGATGCGAAGGAGAAGCCATATTAATTCTGCAGTCTCCCTGTGTCCCATCTTCTTAGTTTTAGAATCTGGGAGACATGGTAGTCTTGAGTCAACTAGAATAGGTCTGTACCTCTCAAATCTGTTGTCAAAACTGAGTAATCTGACCAGATTTAAATGACTCAAAATTTTATATATCAGAGACAGGATCATGAAATAAGAGGTAATAATTTGTTATGTTACAGGGTGTTCCTAAAGTCTGGACACAAAGGCAATTGACGGCAATGTGGAGTTATTGCATCGAGTTCACATGAATCTTGCAAAGTGCATCAACCTTTGCATCACAAATGATGGAAATCATATTGAAGATGTTATTTGTTAATATTCCAACTAAATAAAATGTTGTTGAAAATTTCATTCATTTCATTTCTTGAAAATATGCATTTTTGCCTATGTACCCAGACTTTAGAAACACACTGTAGAACAATGGATAAACAAGGTCACCACATCCAATGTCAACTACAGATCTGCTCAGGCAACACTTGACCACATCTATCCCTCCCTCATTTCCTAGGAAGTGCCCTGGTGCTGCTAGGCCTGTGATGGTAAAGCATGTGGTATAAACTGTGTGACCAATTATGTGACTTCTTGGAGTCCCTGAGGACTCCGGTGGTATCAAACTTAAATAGAAATAGATCTCTGTTTACCACATATTGACTTAGAAAATGACAAACAATATCTATATTGAATTATATTTTTAAGGTTTTTACAATTATATTTTAATCTTGTTGGGCCCCATTTGGGAGTGCTGCTAGCCTCTTGTGGCCGGTGAGTCACAAGTTTGACACATTTAAAATACCCAGTCCATCACAATCTCAGTTACTAGGATGAAATGAACATTTCATCCCAAGATGACTGCTTTGAGGACAAGTGCTGGATGGAAGTTTGCAGGACCTAGAAACTTTGGTTTTATAGGCCTTTTGATGGATGCAATTTTAGGAGTATTTATCTATGTGTCTGTTATTTCTATCTTTACTAAAGAAATCATTGTTATGGCCTTTATCATCCAATTTACAACTTGGTTTGCAATTATAAGCCCTTTAATATTTAAAGACCCTGGGGGCGGAGCCAAGATGGCGGCTGGTAAGCACGGACTAGAGTGAGCTCCGTACCCGAGTCCCTCCAAAAACCTATAAAAATGGCTCTGAACCAATTCTAGAACGGCAGAACCCACAGAACAGCAGAGGGAAGCAGGGCTCCAGCCCAGGACAGCCCGGATGGTCTCTGGGTGAGCTCTAATCCACACGGAGCTGGGAGCTGGGAGCTGGGAACGGAGTGGAGCAGAGCCCAGCCTGAGCGGCGTGGACGATCCGGACCGGAAGCCGGGCGGAGGGGGCCCTAGCGCCCTGAATACGTGAGCAGTTACCAGACCCCTCGACCCACAAACACCAAAGACTGCGGAGAAGGTTAGTGGGAAAAGCTGCGGGAGTGGAAGGAGTTCGTGGTTCGGCTTCCAGCCCCGGGGGCAGCGGAGGTGGGGCAGCTACAGCTGTTGATACTTCCGGCTCCAGGCCCACCTGGTGGGGGGAATTAAGGGGCGGATCACAGCAGGGGTGCACAGCCTGCCGAAGATCTGAGCCCAGTCTGGACTGGGGGTCCTTGGGGAAGGAGGAGTGCGGCTCTGACAGAGCTGGCACCTCCCCCCCAAACGTAGAACATAGAACTCTGTAATCTACAAGCAGTCATACCCCACTGAAAAGCTCAAGGGTCAAGTTAGTTGGTTGGGAATATGGCCAGGACGCGAAAACGCGCCCAGATTCAGTCTCAGACTTTGGATTCTTTCTTTGGTGACAAAGAAGACCAAAACATACAGCCTAAAGAAGACAGCAAAGTCATAGAGCCTACAACAAAAGCCTCCAAGAAAAACATGAACTGGCCCCAGGCCATAGAAGAACTCAAAAAGGATTTGGAAAAGCAAGTTAGAGAAGTAGAGGAAAAATTGGGAAGAGAAATAAGAAGGATGCGAGAAAGCCATGAAAAACAAGTCAATGACTTGCTAAAGGAGACCCAAAAAAATACTGAAAAATACACTGAAGAAAACAACACCTTAAAAAACAGACTAACTCAAATGGCAAAAGAGCTCCAGAAAGCCAATGAGGAGAAGAATGCCTTGAAAGGCAGAATTAGCCAAATGGAAAAGGAGGTCCAAAAGACCACTGAAGAAAATACTACTTTAAAAATTAGATTGGAGCAAGTGGAAGCTAGTGACTTTATGAGAAATCAGGATATTATAAAACAGAACCAGAGGAATGAAAAAATGGAAGACAATGTGAAATATCTCCTTGGAAAAACCACTGACCTGGAAAATAGATCCAGGAGAGAGAATTTAAAAATTATTGGACTACCTGAAAGCCATGATCAAAAAAAGAGCCTAGATACCATCTTTCAGGAAATTATCAAGGAGAACTGCCCTGATATTCTAGAGCCACAGGGCAAAATAGAAATTGAAAGAATCCATCGATCGCCTCCGCAAATAGATCCCAAAAAGAAATCTCCTAGGAATATTGTTGCCAAATTCCAGAGCTCCCAGATCAAGGAGAAAATACTGCAAGCAGCCAGAAAGAAACAATTTGAATATTGTGGAAACCCAATCAGAATAACCCAAGACCTGGCAGCTTCTACATTAAGAGATCGAAGGGCTTGGAATGCGATATTCCGGAGGTCAATGGAGCTAGGATTAAAACCTAGAATCACCTACCCAGCAAAACTGAGTATCATGTTCCAAGGCAAAATATTGACTTTCAATAAAATGGAGGACTTTCAAGCTTTCTCAGTGAAAAGACCAGAACTGAATAGAAAATTTGACTTTCAAACACAAGAATCAAGAGAAGCATGAAAAGGTAATCAAGAAACGGAAATTGCAAGGGACTTACTAAAGTTGAACTGTTTTGTTTACATTCCTACATGGAAAGATGATGAGTATGATTCATGAGACCTCAGTATTAGGGTAGTTGAAGGGAATATGCATATATATATGCATATATATATGTTTATGTATATATATAAGTGAATGTGTATGTATGCATGTATCTATGTGTATATGTATGTATGTGTATGTATGTGTATATATATATATATATATATGTAAAAGAAAGAGAGCAGACACAGGGTGAGTTGAGGATGAAGGGAAGATAGCTAAAAGAAATAAAATGAAATTAAGGGATGAGAGAGTAACTTACTGAGAGAGGGAGATAGGGAGAGATAGAATGGGGTGGATTATCTCCCATAAAGGTGGCAAGAGGAAGCAGTTCTAGGAGAGGAGGGGAGTGGGCAGGTGAGGGGGGAATGAGTGAACCTTGCTCTCATCAGATTTGGCCTGAGGGGGAATACCATACATACTCAGTTGGGTATCTTACCCCACAGGAAAGAAGAGGGAGGAAGATAAAAAAAAAAAATAAAAGTCCGGGGGATGATGGAGTGGAGGGCAGATGGGGGTGGAGGTAATCAAAACAAACACTTTGGAAAGGGGACAGGGTCAAGGAAGAAAATTCAATAAAGGGGGATGGATTGGGAAGGAGCAAAATGTAGTTAGCCTTTCACAACATGAATAGTGTGGAAGGGTTATACATAATAATACATGTGTGGCCTAGGTTGAATTGCTCAACTTCTTAGGGAGGGTGGGTGGGAAGGGAAGAGGGAAGGGAATTTGGAACTCAAAGTTTTAAAATCAGATGTTCAAAAACAACAAAAAATACGTTTTTACATGCAATTAAAAAATAAGATACACAGGCAATGGGGCGTAGAAATTTATCTTGCCCTACAAGAAAGGAAGGGAAAAGGGGATGAGAGGGGAGGGGGGTGATAGAGGGGAGGGCTGACTGGGGAACAGGGCAACCAGAATATACGCCATCTTGGAGTGGGGGGGGAGGGCAGAAATGGGGAGAAAATTTGTAATTCAAACTGTTGTGAAAATCAATGCTGAAAACCAAATATGTTAAATAACTAAATTGCATTAAAAAAAAATAAAATAAAAAAAAAAAAAAGAAAAAAAAAAACAAAACAAAACAAAAAAAAAAAACAAAAAAAAAATAATGAATGAGAAAGGGACCTGTATGTACAAAAATATTTATAGCAGCTCTTTTAGTGGTAGCAAAGAATTGGAAATCAAGGGGATGCCCATCAGTTGGGGAATAGCTGAACAAGTTGTGGTATATGAAAGTAATGGAATACTATTGTGCTATAAGAAATGGTGAAGATATGGACTTCATAATAACCTACAAAGACCTACATGATATGATGCTGAGTGCAAGGAGCAGAACCAGGAGAACATCGTACACAACCACAGACATACTGATTCTGTGATGACTAACTCTGATAGACTTGGCTCTTCTCAGCAATACAAGGCTCAAAGACAGCCCCACAGGACTCATGATGGAAAAAGTGAGCTACATCCAGAGAAAGAACTGTGGAGTCTGAATGAAGATTGAGGCAAGCTATCTGCTCTTTTTTTTCTTCTTTTTTGGTTTTGTTTCTTCTCTCTCATGATTCATTCCATTGGTCATAATTCTTCTTTACCACTTGACTATTGTGTAAATAAGTTTAATGCAAAGATATATAAAATCTATATCAGACTACATGCCGTCTTGGGGAGGAGGGGGGAAAGGAGGGAAGGGAAGAAAATTTGAAACTCAAGAACATGTAGAACTGAGTGTTGTAAACTAAAAATAAAAAATCTAATTTAAAAAAGATTAAAAAAAAACAATGAATGAGGCATAAAAGGGGGCGAGGGATGCTGGCCAAAGGTGTTGGCTACTCTTAGATGACGTCCTTTACTAGGCCTAAATGTAAGAATAATTCCCTACAGATGAAAAAGTCCTCCAGATGTTGCTGTTTGAAAAGGATATTGTGCTGATTGCATTAATATTTATGGCTTATATCTGTAAAATTCTTTAGGATTTGCAAAATTTTCTGCATCCGTTATCTCATTGAGCCTCACAATAACCCCATATAGTTGCAATCCAGGCATTATTTTCTGTGTTTTACAGATGAACAAATGAAATCTCAGACAAGTTAAATGATTTGCTTAGGGTCACACAACTAGTAATTGTCAGTAGCAAGATTCACACACATGGCTAGCCTGACTCTTGAGTGTATTCTGCTTTCCGCTAAACCACAAGGCCTTTCAATCAAGCCCCAGAACATTGCAAAGCCTCCTTAATGTTATTTATTATTTCTCAAAAGAGATCAATTTAATAATCTACAAAAATAAAAATAATTGCCTAAAAAAAATATTTAAAGACCCTTACCTCCATTTTTATTCCATCTATTGGGTAATATTGTCCTGCTACTAACTAGTCATATGAGTAGACCAAGCTTCCTTTCCCTCTCCTTCTCCTTCTACTCTCCAAAGGAAGGTAAATTTTGATGGCCAGAAGCTGCCCACTTAAGCTGCCCACTTAACTTGGGGTTTACTGGCTAGATTTCATTCTTTTTCCTTCCTTCCTCAAAACCAAGTTCACTCTGAAGTTCATAGATTGGACCACACTAGGTCCCTGCCCAACTTTACCCTCCTGGTAAAGTGAATGTTGATGGTAACCATGAGGGTCTTCCCCTCCCACCTTGATTTTTTTTTCTTCTAATTAAAGGGGCCATCCCTCGACTCACTTCTTTTTTTTTAATTTTTTTTGTTTTTTTTTTGGCAGGGCAATTGAGGTTAAGTGACTTGCCTAAGATAACACAGCTAGTACATGTGTCAAGTGTCTGAGGCCGGATTTGAACTCAGGTCCTCCTGACTCCAGGGCCAGTGCTCTACTCACCGTGCCACCTAGCTGCCCCACCCTGACTCACTGGGCTTTACCTCAGTCTAAGTGAGTACATGAAAAGGCCTGAGCCTAAAAGGGCCAGTGTCTCCCATTGTATCCTGGGTCATCTCCAGTCATCCTGATGAATATCAGGTCACTGGATCCAGATGGCTCTGGAGGAGAAAGTGAGGCTGGTGACCTTGCACAGCCCTCCCTCACTCAGATCAAAGTCAATTGCAAATCATGTCATCATTTCCCTGACGTCATGGTTCTCTTCGAAAACAAAGGACAAACATACAACCTGACACAACCTGACCTTCAGTAAATGGCCCAGCCTCTCTTGATCTGTTTTCACATCTTTGGGCATAAAAGAACTCAGACTACTCATGATTGACAATGACATATCTAACATATAAAAAAACTAAAAGCACAAAAAAGAAAAGAAGCTACATCAGTTCTCTTACATCCCAGGTTTCTACCTGCGAAATCTTGTTGTCTAGACACATAGTGAGGACTAGATGACATCAAAGACATCTCAGGTTCCTTCCAGTTCTAAAATTCTATGCATATATATAATTTCCTTCTCTTCTCTCAGGAAAATGAAATCAGCCCTTCAAAGTCTTAAAAATTACAGGTTGGAGAAAGGAGTAGCTATTTCTATTCTTTCACTCTGATCAAACAGTGGGGAAATTCCATTTAAGGGAAAATTATATTTTCTAGACTTGGTACCCACCGTGGCTGCCAGTAGCATAAGTTTCTTTGGTCAATCAGAATGTTTTGTTGAAAACTTGCATGCAGAGAGGAGAGCTATACAGTTGGCTACTCTGGCTAAAAGAATAAAAAACTGTATTGCCCTGCTGTGGATATGCCATCAACAACATTTATCACCTCATACCTTGCAAATATTAAAGATTTTTATAGGTCAGAGCTGAAGCTAAGTGCTTTGCAATCATTTTATAATTTCCCTTCATAACTATTCTGAAGAAAAGGTAGAAGTTTATTATTCCAATTTAACAAATACGAACCAGGAAAAAGCATTCATGCTGAGGACAGAAGCAATAGATACATTTACGGGGTCCACTGGGTGGACTGCACTAGTGGTGCTGAAATTACAATTCGAAAGATAGAGTCTCCACCCTATTATTAATCCCTAGTCAAGCCATTTTGTCTCTTGGGTTGTGACCAATGCCTGAAATTAGTTATAGACATAGAATTGCCATTGTTTTCTTCAAAATAGTTTGACAACAGGATGCGTATAATATCTTGTTCTCCTCCACCGAATTGTTTACAATATTAACAGGAGTTTTGCTTCTAATCCTCCTTTTGGCATTTTTCTATGTATAGCTTGTAGTTTCTGCAAGTGAATCAGCCCAAAGGTTAGAAGCAACTCCAAAAACCTATTTTATATAAAAATTGCATAAACAACTTCACAAAAAGGATGACTAACTTTCCTTCTAGGAACTTAAAATGCTTTGTAAAACCAGAGATCAAAGGCAGAAGTAAACAGTCTGAAAAGAGCTAAGGCAATTATGCAAAAAAAAAAATCAAAGTAACATTTAGAATGTACTTTTTTTCCTCTCCTGTGAAATAGGGGTTGAGCCAAGGTATTGTCCTTTAGGAGCCCTTACCATATGAGTTAACCTGCTCTCCACTCCCCTCTTCATAGAATGACAGCTTGACTCTAGCATTAGCTCTTTCCTGACAATCTGTTGCTAGTAAATTGGGTCTGGGCTTCTAGCTACAGGGCAAGAGGTGTTCTGCCTACATTGTCAGCTGATGAAAGAAAAAACATTTTCTTGCAACTGATAAGAAATGTAAAAAAAATCCTTTCCCTGTGGTTGTCAATCAGAAAGTCCTAGAATCTGCTTATACTGTGGAAGGCATATGGTTATTTAACAAAGAATTAATTACCTTACACCAGCAGTTTCTCGGCAATGCTCTTAAACCAACTGAATGAAATTGCTCTCTGGTAGCCTTCAATTTTTTGCTTATAATCAACATTTAGAAATGTAAATTAGACTCTCCAACTCGCTGTTTTCCCAAACTGAGTCTACTTACTATCTTTTCCCCAAAACTGGTTCTTCCTTACGACTTCACTTTTTCTGTCAGTGGCACCCCCATGTACTCTGCCTTCTGAATTCAAAACCTATGGTTGTCTTTGAATCTTCTCTTTTCCTTTTCTATCATATCTATTCAATTACGAAGTCCTAGTGATTTTAGTTCCACAACAAAGCTTGGAGGTAGGTGCTATTATTATCCCTATTTTATAGTTGAGAAAACTGAGACAGAGGTTAAGCGACTTGCCCAGGGACACTCAGGTAGTAAACATCTGAAATCTGATTTGAATTCAGGTCTTTTTGACTCCAGGCCCAGTGTTCTATAGTCCGTGCCATCCAGCCCCCTGGTACCTAACCGGTGGATAACCTTTACTCTCTCCCTATTCCAATCTATCCTTCAAGCTACTGACAGACTAAATTAAGTCTGATTAGCCTTCGTTTTTTATTTGGACTTAGAATAAGCATTCAGAACACAATTATGTTCATTTTAACTTATTGAGATGCATCCAAGGCTAGAGAAATTGAAGATACAAGAGACAAAATTTAATCCAATAAGCAGGTGAAGTTGGGGACAGTGAGGCTGTCTCAAACCTTGATAATAGCAATTTCCCCCCCTCCACCCTCCAGAAGTGCATTTCTCACTAGATCAGAAGAATGGAAGAATCCTCCTTGGGACTGTTTTTTTCCTTCAAAAGTTAAATGTTGCATCAGTTTTGGGGTTGCTCGGGGCTGCATATCTCATCCCTCCTCTATTTGCAACTAGTTTTTTTTCATCCACCCCACCCAACTAATATCATCTTTAAACTTGTTTTCTACTCCTAGGATGCCTCTCTAGTGGTAATGAATAATTTTACTAAGTGTGGCTAACAATGCAATTCAAGCATGCCATCTTTGAGGACAATGAAATTCCAGGTCCACACTGTACAATACTATTATCCTACTTAATAATAATGCTGTTAATACATTATAACCGAATACAACTTAATGCTGCAGTATATCTCTGTCTTTTAGCTGATTGGCCATGCATTGCATTTGTAACTTTCTCTTTATGTAACTAGGTGCCATTTATGTTGTCTTACAACACTCTGTGACATATTTCCTGCTGATTTGATTTCAAAGGATTAGTAACTAATATTGGAAAATTACTTAAAGAAAATTGGACTTGAGTAAAAAAAATTGTGTAGGATTCATTGCTGCCCAACTCCTGAGTTTATATGACCCTGAATGAATAACTTAACCTCTTGAACCTCAAGCTGCCTCCTCTTTAAAGCTATTAGACTAGATGATCTTTGAGATCCCTTTTCACCCTAAAAATCAATCTATCTACTTTAATTTCCTGCCTTTTTATGTGAGGACAACATTCTTAGCATTTCCTTATCTCTAGTTGATTATTTAAATGAATCAAGATCATAGAATTTAGATGTGGAAGGAGCCTTAGAGATCATGGAGATCAATTCTCTTATTTTGTAGATAGGGAAACTGAGGTCCAGAGAGGGTGAGTGACTTTTCAAGGTCATAGAAAGAGTAGGAAAGAAGGATATAAACATTTATTAAGCACCTCTATGTTCCAGATACTGCGCTAAGTGCTTGACAAATGTTACCTCATTTAATAATCAGAATAAGCCTGGGAGGTACATGATCTTATCTCCTTTTTTTTTTTTTTTTTACAGTTGAGGAAACTGAACCAGTGAATTGTTAATGTATTTTTGCTTAATTTAAAGATGTTCCCATGCATTAATAGGCCCATGTGACCTGTCTGAGTCACATGGAAGCCTAAGTTACATAAAGCCTGTGGTGGGAGGAGCTTGCTGAATGGGTGGAACAGGAAGGGTGGAGCAGAATGGAGGAAGTTGGTCAGAGCAGTTAGAGTGGAGGGAGAGAGAGGAAGCAGGCAAATAGGCAGCTACCTGTGAGTGTTTGTTTGTTTGAGCTGGGGGAGGGCCTTGGGAATGACGGTGCCCCCTGCGTTATTATTGTGTATGGATTTCTTTGTTGCTGTGATGGATTTGGTTTTGTGGTGTTGGGATGTGGCTTTTTGGTGTTTGAATAAATGTTTTGGTTCTGTCTTCTGTTCAGAGAGTCTGTTACATTTTGTGATTCAGAACTAGGCTAGCATATCCATAGTCACTGTCGGCACTGTGAATATCACTTTGACAATGCGGGCAGGCAGAGAGTAAGTGGCTAGCCCAGGGTCACACAGCTAGTAAATGTCTAAGGCCAGATTTGAAAACAAGTCTTCTGGATTCTAAGCTTAGCGCCGATATGGGAACCCAATGCAATGCTATTTTGACCATACTACACTTCCTGCTAATGGCAATGACAGAGTCAAAGCCAACGCAGGGGCAAGATATAGTGAAATGAAAGCTGCTTATAATACCAACCAAACAACCTGCTACAAAGTGTTATGCAAGCTGAGTTTGTCATATCAATAATGACAACTCATATTTCTCTATTCCTTAAGATTTATGAAGCATTTGTGCTAAAACCACTAATTTGGGGGTAGGTGGAACAAATATTTCTCTCTTCATTTTGTAAGTAAGGATGCTGAAGCTCAGAGAGCTTTTGACTTTCCCAAGGTCACACATCTAAGACAGTGACTGAGCTGAGTCCAGAACCCTCCTCTTCCAACTCTTTCCAGAGCTCTTTCTTTGTCTTGAGCTGTTGCCCTTAAGCACAAGAATGCAAATTGTACTAATAGCAGCTGAGTCAATGAGGGCTAAGAGAGAAAATATTGCAGATGTACCCAGATCTACAGCCTCTTTCTTCAAGGAGTCATCACAGTTCAAATGTGAAGTAAGCTATGCCTTGGCTCTGATGTGTTCCTCTCAGATAAAGATATAAAATATGGCCTACTCAGGATAAAATGCTGATTTTCAAGTTAAGTTTACAGTAACCTGGGGCTGTTTCCTATTGTGGCAGATATTTGGGGAAGCAAGAGATTTAACTGCTAGTTATAAACCGAGAATCTTAGTTAAGCAATCAAAGCTATTTAAAAACACAGTTTGTAACAAACTACCTCTGGAAGTCAAGGACTGCCTACTTTGATCTTTATAGTCCCCACTCCTAACATAATAAATTGCACAAAATCAGTTCTGATGAAATGTTTTTGTTTGTTTATTATGGTGAGCAGCCATTTTTCACTCATCTTTGACTCTTCATGAGATATATAGTAAATGGCTTCAGCATTGATTGATGATGGTCTGTTGAGAACCCTATAGAAGTACAGTCCATTTCACCAGGATCATATCTTTATCACTAATCAATGTAGATCCATGAGCACTGAGTAGTTGAGATGCACCATATGTTTTTGGCCCAAAAATAGCTTTCAAGGTTTCAGAAAAATGCTTTGTATTGTTACTGTCAGCATAAAACTGAATTTCATCTGTCTTTCTAAGCCAAGAATCCTGTATTTGTGTTTTTGTTTGCATTTTACTTTTGATGGAGTTTAATGCTGCCTCCTTAGAGATAGAAGAACTATTCTGCTGGTAAACCTGTGGAGTTCTCATTTTTCATTTAGCACCTTCTGAGTTCCTCATCATTCCTTGCCAGTCTTGATGTTTGTGAGTGTTCTGACCTGGATGAGAAAATGCAGTGCTATATACTAAATCTCTGAAAGCTGCCCACTCCTTTTCTGCCCCACTGTTGCCAACTTTAGGTTGGCTCAGCTTTCCCTCCAAGTTAGAAACAAATTCTTCATGCTCAGAGAAGCACTTTAATCTGTTGACATTGTCTTCTGGTAGTCATCTTACATTGGGGCCACTGTTTAGCCAATGTTTAGCTTGGAGAGGATGTCTATGATCATTCCAGCACTCTGTACCACACATATCTTCATCACTCTCACATCCTATCTCTTTTCTTTACAATGACATGGTCTATTACATGACAATGTTTGTTATGATAGTGCAACTGTGAAGTCTTATTGGAAGACAGTGTTGGTGATAAGAAGGTCATGAGACACACAAGTCTTTAGTAGTGGCTGTTTTCGATTCCATTCCTCCCAAGGTCTCTCTGCCGTAGCTGATAGTCTGTGCCTACTCTGGCTTTAGAGTCACCCAAAATTATAAGTTTGTTCTTTTTGGCACATTTTTCATGGTGGTCTCTAAGTCTTCATGATATTTTTATTTGACCTCATCAAGATTGGTCATGGTGGGAGCTAGACTTTGATGATGGTGGCATGGCACTTTCCTGTAAGTGGTAATCACATTGTTATGATCCTGTCATTCACTCCCTTTGGTAGGCATGCAAGCTTGCTGATTAGATTAGTTTGGATTACAAAACCTACACTAGCTTCATGATGTTCCCTATCATTGGGGCCACTCCAGAAATACTGTTTTGGCTGTGGTAAGCTGGCCTTCATTTGCCAGCCTTGTTCCAGTCAGGGCTGTGATTTGGATGTGATACCTGCTGAGTTCTCTCACAATAAGAGCTGTTTATCTTTCAAATCTCCTGGATTTCTGTTGTCCACAAGTATGTGCAAATTCCATGTGCTGATGATAAGTAGAATCATCTTTGCAAAAGTGTACATTTGTGTGTGTGTGTGTGTGTGTGTGTGTGTGTGTGTGTGTGTTTTGACTGTAAGGTAGGACCCCTATCTCCTGTGGCAAGCAGGCCAAGGTTAAATGAAGCAGACAATTTTTGAGGCACCCCTTCTAGCCCCTTCCTCATGCCAGGAGATGAACAGTGTGGTCCTTAAGAAATGAAGAGAAGGGGGCAGCTAGGTGGCACAGTGAGTAGAGCACCAGCCCCAAAGTCAGGAGGACCTGAGCTCAAATTCTGCCTTGGACATTTGACACACTTGCTAGCTGTGTGACCTTGAGCAAGTCACTTAACCCCAATTGCCCTGCCTTCCCCCCTCAAAAAAATTAAAAAAGAAATGAAGAACAGGATGATTTCAGAAAAACCTGGAAAGACTTACATGAACTGAGGCAAAGTGAAATAAACAAAACCAGGAGAATATTATACACATTAACAGCAGTATTGTTCAATGAAGAATTGTGAATGACTTAGCTATTCTCAGCAATACAATAATCTAAAACAATTCCAAAGGACTAATGATGAAACATACTATCCAACTCCAGAGAAAGACCTGATATTATTTGAATACAGACTGAAGCATGATACTAATTACTTTCTTTCTTTCATTCTTTTTCTTTTATTCAAGTCTTATTGTATGAAATGACTGATATGGAAATGTTTTCCATGGTTGCTTATTGTCTCAGGGAGGAGAGAGGAAAAGAAGGGAGGAAAGGAGAGAGAATTTGGAACTTAAAACTTAAAAAAAACCTGAATGTTAAAAAATTGTTTTTTAACATAATTGGAGGAAAATCAAGCGCGTACACACACACACACACACACACACACGTATTTGAAATAAATAAATACATAAATAAAGGTTTCCTAGACACTCCAGGGACTGTCAAATTCCACTGCTGCTTCAGTCCATTGAGAAGATGATCCTGGGTTGCCTCTGTGGAGGGTTCTGACTATAGCTCCCACTATCTGCACCTGCTGCTTTATCACTTGCCTCTTGCCACAGGACTCTGAAGTGGGTAAAAATGGTAAAATGGTGTGGGTGATGTCTTTTGACTCATGCATAAAGCAGATTTAAGTGAGGCAGAGTTGCCAAATCAGTGATCTCACTCTCTCTTCCAGAGTCATTGAAGTTCAGTGGCAAGACAAATGTGAAGATGACTGGTGATGGCTCAATATGCAGTGGATGACCTTGATGTCTTTGATGTTGAACCAAGCTCTAAATATTCCACAGCACACACTTTGGCCACCTTCATGGCCATTGGAACAAATTGTTTTCATCTGCCCATTCCACTGGGGGAAGTCTTCATGTGCTTGGGGTAGATACCCCCTAACTCGCTGATGAGTTTGAGACCCCCTCAGTTACTCTCAACCTGGTCTAGCCCATCTGTGAAAATAGTTTGCCAGGGTGTGGCCACTATGCATGGCACAGTTTCTTAGAGCCACAGGAGAGAGTTGGGTGATTCAGGTAGACACAAAAGGTGGAAATCTACCCTTAAAGGGGCTCAGGAGCCCTCACACCAGAAGTTCTAGTTTTCCCTGAACACCCCACACCCTGGGGATAAAATAACACCTACCTCAAAGAATTGTTATGAGGATAAAATGATATTACATACACAGACATATACATATGATGCTTTGCAAATCTTGTAACCATTCCCCTTATTTTGAAATTTCCAATGAAGAACTCAAAACAATTTGTAGTCATATGAAAAAAATGTTCTAAATCATTGCTGATTAGAGAAATGAAAATTAAATCAACCTTGAGATATCATTCTACACCTACCAGATTAGCTGAAAGGATTGAAGGAGAAAGCAACAAATGTTGGAGGGGATGTGGAAAAATTGGGATGCTAACTCATTATTGGTGGAATTGTGAACTGATTCAACCATTTTGTAGAGCAGTTTGGAATTATGCCCAAAGAGGTACTAAACTTCCTGTAATCTTTGACCCAGAATACCACTACTAGGTTTGTTTACAAAGATGATTAGGGGCTTTAAAGAACGTATATGTTCCCAAATGTTTATAGCAGCTTTCTTTGTGGTGGCAAAGAACTGGAAATTGCAGGGATGCCCATCAATTGGGAATGGCTTAACAAGTTGTGGTATGTGATTGTGATGGAGTACAACTATGCTATAAGAAATGATGAGTTCAATGATCTTAGAAGAACATGGAAAGACTTGCACAAAATAATGAAGAGTAAAATGAACAGAACCAAGAGAACGTTGAATACAGTAACAGCAATATTGTTTTAAGAAGGACTTTGAATGAGTATTATAAATATCCAAATTAACTATAAAAGACATATGAAGAAAGATGCTATCTCATCCAGAGAAAGAGTTGATAAAAAGATGCACACACACACACACACACACACACACACACACACACACACACCCCTATTTGTGTCTAATAGTGGCCATCTCTAGGGAGGAGGGATGCAGAGAAGAAAAAAAGAAATTTACATGATAACTTTGTTGTATATTTAAAAGGAATAGCAAGTTATATATAGTAGATTTGAAAATTCATATGTAAGCATCTTTTTTATTACACTATGCTATGGGACTGCTTATTTTATTCCATAAATTAAAAATATTATAAATTAAAATAAAGAAATTAGGAGGTTAACCTAGACAACTTTGAAGGTCTTCTACTTCTAAATGTCTGATTCTATGATCTCTAAGTTCTTCTCTTCTCAATCCTACTGCAGGTATACATTTACTTCCATTTCTTCCCCAACCCTCACAGCCAAGCCTTTGCTATCCTTCTAGTTGTACATTGGGGGGCAGTTAGGTGGTACAGTGAGTAGAGCACCAGCCCTGGAGTCAGGAGGACGTGAGTTCAAATCCAGCCTCAGACACTTGACACACTTACTAGCTGTGTGACCTTGGGCAAGTCACTTAACCCCAATTGCCCTGCCCTCCCCCCTCAAAAAAACCCAATAAATGTACATTGGGCATATAATTTTACTTTCCTATTAAGTGAAGTGCTAAAGCAAAACAAACAGGAAAACAAATGGAATCTGAATTTCTTTCCAAAGTGGGAAGTACAATGCATGTGTCTGTATTCGATTCTGCTTTTCTAAGCTTAACTAATACTGCTGTGCATCTCATACTCTCTAAATAAAAGATTGGCAGCTTCTGTAATTTCCTAAGTTAACTCAAACTTGCATGGCATCTGGTAATTAGAAAGCCTTATGGTGAACACAAGTTCCAGAAACATCATGGTAACAGATCTCTTAATTTATCTGATGAGGAAGAAAAGATATCTTCCTTCCTCCATCTGCCTGTGGGATGGTCAAGACTAATATTTTAGGTAATAACTTTTTCCTGGGGGAGAAAATAAACACAACCTGTTCCTGGGAACAGCATTCCAAGGCCTATTCTGACTTCTGTACAAAATTAAGTTCATTGAATTTATTCTCCACACTTTTGCAAGGGTTCAATGGTATAATCTGTGGAACATCTCAGAAAATAATTGATGGAAACACCACCAGCCTACATCAAAATATGGCTCAGCCAGGTCTGATGACTTAAAAGCCTGTCTGCTATAGTCAATGGTATGCTGAAAAAATGTTTAACAACTGTCTCTCCAAAAAAATGTATTCATGACACACTTGTAAGTTTAGTCTGCACTATTATCATTTTGTCTATCACTTAAATTTAAATAATCAAAAACCAATGAATCAAGTCCTGATTTGTGGCATTTGTTGATTTCTGAAGCATAAATACTCATTTTGAAAATTTAACATGAGCTGGCTCCAGCACATCCATAGATATGACCCTATTTGCCAGTGGAAGAAGCATGGTGTTCCCTTATTGTATTCAACCCCAGACTTTTCACTACTTCCTGAGAAAGGTTTTTATGAACCTCTTTCTTCAATAGTCAATAATCAATAAACTTTTATTAAGCACCTAATATATGCCAGCGACTGTACTAAGCACTGAAAAGACGATTAAGAAAAAGAAAGATAGTCCCTGCCCTCAAGGAGCTTACAATTTATTGGGGGGAAGACAAAACACAAAAGGAAGCTGAAAGAGGGGGCACCATAGGGTACCCAGGGGACAGGGGTATGCAAGATATTCCTAGAGTCAAAACTGAGCAGAGGAACTGATGGAAAATTTAAATTTTCCGATGAGGAAACTGAGGCTGAGAGAGATTACATCATTTGCCTACTCTTAGTAAGTGAGAACCTGAACAGACCTTAGCCTGAAAGGGCCAGGGTCTTCCAAAGCAAGCTGGGCCATCTCTAGTCATCTTGGTGAATTATCAGGCCACTGGATCCAGATGGCTCTGGAGGAGAAAGTGAGGCTGATGACCTTGCACAGCCCTCCCTCACTCACATCAAAGTCAACTGCAAGTCATGTCATCATTTCCCTGAAGTCATGTTCCTCTTGGAAAACGAAGGACAAACACAACCTGCCAAAGCTAAGCATTGAATCCAGATTTTCTGATGATTTTCTCAGGGCTTCTTTTCCTACACCACTCATTTTATCAGTGGGAAACAGAGACCTTCGTGGAAGAGCTAATAGCTGATCTGGACCTTGAAGGAAGAAAAGTATTTCAACAAGCTGAGAAACACACAGATAATATAGAAATGTGTGATGACCGCAGATATGAGATAGTGCAGTGAAAGCCTGGGAAGCTGCAACTGTCCAATTTTATTGGAATATGAGTGACAGATAATAGTGAGAAGTAAACCAAAACAAAATATTAGAGCCAAATTTCCAAAGCCCGTAATAAGGCAAAGTTGCATTTTATTCTGTGAGTGAAAGGATAATGCTTCTAGATGAGAAAGGGATTGAAGAGGCCATGAATTATGACCTTCTTTTTTTTAGATAAGAAAATTGAGGTAAAGAAATTAAATACTGTGCCAAAGGTCACACAACAATGTCTGAAGAGGGATTTGAACTTAAGGTCTTCCTTATTCCAAATCTAGGGCCCTAGCCACTATTACATGATACCCTTCATTTCTAGGACATATTCTATTTGATCTTCTTGGACTACCAAGGTACTCAGGCACTGTTAAGGTCCTTTGACTAGGAATTCTCTTGAAAGCTGAGTCACTGCTTCTGCACAACATCACTTGCCCTGAGCATCAGATAGACATATTTCTCCCTATTCTTTGTTTTCCTCTGCAAAGGAAAACTTCTTAGTTTGCCTTTAAAGTATGAAGATTTTCCTTTGAATAATGGTCTATTTATTAGGGGCCAGCAATATCCTGTAAAGTAGCTTCAGTGCAGATTTCACTGTCATGAGCACAATATATATATTAATACATTCAAGAAAAGACAGCAGCAACTCATGGTGAACAAATAAGATTTTAAAAAATCTTTTACTCAATGTAATTATCTTTTAAGCAGTAGGTGAAGCATATGTTTGATGAGGGTGTGGATAGATGGTAGGTGTTCGAATTGATGGATGGATGCATAAATAAATGAGTGAATACAGACGACCAGTTTTACATGTGTTAATCAAGTTTATATTTCAGAAAGAAGAAAATCAATGACCTGTTGAAACATCATGCAAAGAAAGATGGATGCGTCATTGTACTACCATCTTAACAGAGATAACAGAGAGGTTAATAATAACATTGCTTAATATTTATATAATGTTCACTACGTGCCAGGCACCATGCTAAGCATTTTACAATGATCTCATTTGATTCTTAGCACAACCCTGGGAGGCAGGTGCTATCATTACCCCCATTCTATAGTTGAGGAAACTGAAGCCATCAGAGGTTAAGTGTCCAGGGGTCACACTGCTAGTAGGTGTCTCAGATCAGATCTGAACTCGAATCTTCCTAACTCCAAGTATGGTGCTCTATCCACCATGCTACCTAGCTGCCTCAAAGGTTTAAAAACTTGAGATAATTTACAGATTCATCAGAATTGCTTCAATTCCAGGAAAGGCTTATAGTTGGGGCTGTCCCTGTGAAAAGTGGTGAAGTTAAGTTATGTAGGAGTACAATGCCTCCTCCATATGATTTTTCCACTATTTTATTCCCCAGTCCTTAGGCTGTCATATCCTGCTGTTTTTTGGCTAGTCAGAACACTACCCATCTCCTGAGTGGCAGCCCCCCTCCAGGCAGTGTCCCATATTTTCCTGCTGCTCTCTACATAAATTAAAACTTACCTCTTTTGTTCCATTGACAGATTTAGAGTTAGAGGACCATTAAAAATAATTTAATTTAGCCTTTTCAATTTATAGATGTGGAAATGAGGCCCAGAGAGGCTATGTAGTATGCCCATCATTACAAAGGCAGCATATTTCAATTCAAGTCCTTCCTTTGCCTTTTGTTTAGTATTTTGTTTTTCTCTTATTGCATGTAAAAACAATTTTTGATATTTGTTTTTTTAAAACTTTGAGTTCCAAATTCTCTCCCTTCCAACCTCCCCTCATCAAGAAGGCAAATAATTGAATCTAATTTATACATGTGCTTTCATGCAAAACGTATTTCCATATTAGTCATGTTGTGAAAGAAATCATAGGAAAAAACCTCAAGAAAAATAAAGTAAAAAAGTATGCTTTAATCTGTATTTAGACAACATCAGTTCTTTCTCTGGGGATGGATAGCATTTCTCATCATAAGTCCTTCAGAACTGTCCTAGGTCATTGTATTGCTGAGAACAATTAAATCATTCACAGCTGATCACCTTACAATATTGCTGTTACTTTGTACACGGTACATACCACATTGTATCAGTTCATGCAAGTCTTTCCAGGTTTTTCTGAGAGCATCCTGCTTATCATTTCTTATAGCACAATAGTGTTTCATCACAATCACATGCCACAATTTGTTCAGCCATTCCGCAATTGATGGGCACCCCTTCAATTTCCAATTCTTTGCCAGAAAAAAACCACTATAAATACTTTTGTACATATAGATCCTTTTCTTTTTTGTTTTTTTAGTCTCTTTTTAAAAATATAGACATAGTATTGATATTGCTATGTGAAAGAGCATGCATGGTTTTATAGCCCTTTGAGCATAGTTTCAACTTGCTCTACAGAATGATTGAATCAGGTCACAACTCCACAAACAGTGAGTTAATGTCTCATTTTCCCCATATTCTATCCAACATTTGTCATTTTCCTTTTCTGTCCTATTAGTCAATCAAATAGGTGTGAGGTAGTACCTCAGAATTGTTTTTAACAATAGTGGTTTAGAGTGAATAAATAGTGATTTAGAGAATTTTTATATGGCCACAGATAGCTCTGATTACTTCATATGAAAACTGTTTATACCTTTTGGTCATTTATCAATTGAGTAATGGCTCTTATTTTTATAAATTTGATTCAGTTCTTTATATGTTGGAGAAATTAGGCCTTTATCAGAGAAACTTGCTTCAAACTTTTTTCATAGTTACTATTGCTAACTGAATGTCACTTCGTCCTGTTTCCCCCACCATTTATTCTATTCTCTCTCTCCTTTCACCCTGTCCCTTCTCAATGACCACCTTCCTCTGCTTCTGACCACCTCCTCCCTCAATCTGCCCTGCCTTCTATCAGTCCAATCCTTCTCTTATCCCCTCCCCTTCTGCTTTCCTGTAAGATAAAATAAGTTTATACCCATCTAAGTGTGTATGTTATTCCTCCTTGAGCAAATCTAATGAGAGGAAGGTTCACTCACTCACTCTCACCTCCCTTATCTTCTTCCCCACACTGCAAAAGCTTATTCTTGCCTCTTTTATGTGAGATAATTTGCCCCATTCTACCTTTCCTTTTCCCTTTATCCCAATGCGTTCCTCTCTTAGCTCTAAATTTTATTTTTTTAGATATACCTTCATATTCAACTCACATTTGTGCCCTCTGTCTCTCTGCCTCTGAGTCTGTCTGTCTGTCTATCTGTTTCTCCCTCTCTGTCTGTCTGTCTGTCTCTCTCTCTCTCTCTCTCTCTCTCTCTCTCTCCATATATATATATACACATATATATACATATATACATATATATACTATATATAATATATATGTATATATGTATAATTTATCTGTATATACTCTTTCTAACTGTCCTAATACTGAGAAAGTTCTTATGAGTTAGAAGTGTTATTTTCCCATGTAAAAATGTAAACAGTTTAACCTTATTAAGGCCCTTATAATTTCTTTTTCCTATTTATCTTTTTTATGCTTCTCTTTGGTCTTGTATTTGAAAGTCAAATTTTCTATTCAGCTCTCATCTTTTCATCAAGAATGTTTGAAAGTCCTTTATTTCACTGAATATCCATTTACACCCTGAAGGATTATACTTAGTTTTGCTGGGTAGGTAATTCTTGGTTGTAATCTTAGCTCCTTTATACTCCAGAATATTGTATTCCAAGTTTTCTGATCCTTTAATGTAGAAGCTGCTAGTGTTATCCTGACTGTGACTCCATAATACTTGAATTGTTTCTTTCTGGCTGCTTGAAATATTTTCTCCTTAACCTGGGAGCTCTGGAAGTTGGCTATAATATTCCCAGAAGTTTTCATTTTGGTATCTCTTTCAGGAGAGGATCAGTGGATTCTTTCAATTTCTATTTAACCCTCTGGTTCTAGAATATGAGGGCAGTTTTCCTTGATAACATCTTGAAAGATGATGTCTGGGCTCTCTCTTTGATCATGGCTTTCAGGTAGTCTGCTATTTTAAAATTATCTCTTCTGGATCTATTTTCCAGGTCAGTTGTTTTTTTCCAATGTGATATTTCACAATATCTTCTACTTTTTCAATCTTTTGGCTTTGTTTTATTGCTTCTTGATTTTTCTTGATGTCATTACCTCTCATTTGCTCCACTGTTATTTTTAAGGGATTATTTTCTTCAGTGAGCTTTTGTGTCCCCTTTTCCATTGTCCAGTTCTACTTTTTGAGGATTTTTTTTTTCCTTCAGTGAATTTTTATGCCTCTTTTTCCATTTGGCTTAATCTGTTTTTTTAAGGTGTTATTTTCTTCAGTTATTTTTTTTTTTGGATCTTCTTTGAGAAGCTGTTGGCTTTTTTTGTGATTTTCTTGCATCACTCTCATTTCTCTTCCCAATTTTTCCTCTACCTCTCTACTTCATTTTTGTTATCATTTTTGCAGCCTTCCATGGTTTGAGACCAATTCATATTTTTCCTGGAGGCTTTGGATGTAGGAATTTTGACTTTGCTGTCTTTTTCATAGTGTGTGCTTTGATCCTCCTCATCATCATAGCACCTTTCTATGGTCATATATTTTTCTGGTTTTTTTTTGCTCATTTTCCAGTTTACTTCTTGACTCAACTCTTTGTTAAAGTAGGGTGCTGCTTCCAGGGCAGAGAGTGCACTGTTTCAAGCTTCAGGATTTTTGTTCTGCTGTTTTCAGAGATACTTCTAAGGACCTGCAAGTTTTCAGTTCTTCCAACGTGGTTGTATGGTTGTGGTTGTGTTGTGGTTTGTCCTTTATTCTCAAAGAGAACTATGACATCAGGGAGATGATGACATGATTTCAAATTAACTTTGATTTGAGTGAGGGAGGACTGTGCAAAGTCAACAGCCTCATTTATTCCTCCAGAGTCATATGGGTCCAATGGCCAGATATCCATCAGGATGACTGGAGATGGCCCAGGATGCAATGGAAAACCTTAGCACTTTGAAACTAAGGTCTTTCCATGTTCTCACTTTGAGTGAAGCAATGCCAATTCACTGAATAGGCCTCTTTAAGAAGTGAGTCAAGAGATGGCCCCTCTAATGAGAAGTGTTTTCTATTCGCCTGGTCTGCGCTTTTGTCTGTGAGTAAACACAAGTGTTCTTTTCTGTCCTGGAACTGTGATGAGGGTCTTTGCTCTACTGTGTCCCACACCGTGTGTGTTAGTGCTCCTCCTTGCCCTGGGACTGCCACCCAAGACTGCAACCCAGATCTGAGCATGGGCAAAGGAACAGAGTCCTGCCTCCAGTGTAGAGACCTGTGTAATCTCTTTCTCATCTTTTAACCCCTTACTGTTTGTGGGCTGAGAGCTCCAGAAGCATCTGGTGCCACTCCATATTCAATGGCTCCCAAGGCCTGCTCTTGGTTTGCTGGGGCTGGGTCTGTGATGGCATTGCACTATGCTAAACTCTCACTGTGATGGGACAGACCTTTTCTGCTGACATTCTAAGTTCTCTTTGGCTGTAAAATTATTTGACCCCATCCTTTCATGGGTTCTGCCACGCCAGGAACTGTTTTAAGTCATTATTTAAAGGGGTTTGGAGGGGTTTTGACAAGAGCTCCTGTTTGTCCCTGTCTTTTCTCTGCCATCTTAGCTCCCTTCCTTTGCCTTTCAGTCCAGGGTTCTTTCCATTGCATCTTGCTGTAACTGTTCCTTTGTAATTTTGCTAGGTAATTAGCTAGCTAATTGGATAACTAATTAAAACCAATGTGTTAAGGACTGATAATGATTTACTTTTCTCAGATAATATTTTCATTAAACCAGAAGTCTTTATTGCTTTGGCACAAAGCATTTAGCACATTACATAATGTAGGATTTTAAAGTTATCTTTTGTGAGGTCTCCTTAAAACACATCAGGCATATTGCTGCTCACTCAGTCTGCTTGGAAGATCAAATCTGTTTATAGCAATGTGAATCTTATTCTGTTTTTAATCAATTAACAAATATTTATTAAGAAATAACTATCTTCCAGGGACTTCGGAAAGATTTAGGGAGATACTAAGACAAAAGCAAAACAATTCTTGCCCTGAAGCAGCTTGTATCCTAGCTTAGGATACAATATAGGGTCATAGATTTAGGACCTTAGAAGTGATTAAGTACATTCACTGTCACTTTTCAAGAGAAGAAATTGAGATCCAGAGAGGGAAGATAGCTTGTTCAAGGTCCACATCTGGTGTCTGAAGGGATATTCAGGCTGAGGTCTTCTTTATTCCAATTCTAGAGTTCTGTTCCCTATACTGTGCTATCTCTCCCAGAATAAACCCATGTTCTGAATAGATGCAAGGTAACTGTTGAGGGGAAAAGAGGCCTAGTATCCAATGGGACTAGTGTAATGCTGAGCAGGGTGGGACTATTTTTTTACTGTTTACTCTTTTGGAGCACTTAGGTAATCAAGTGCCTTTAATGAGTCTGGCCTTTGTTTCTTTGATTAAATTGGAAGTCTTTGATAATCTGCTTATATCAAGGGAAAGCCTAGTTCACATAGGTTTGAGTCACATGGCTGTGGTGCATGAATAAGTGTCACATGGTTTTGAGTTACATGGTTGTGATGTCCTTAGATCCTGAACAGGGTATATAAATTCAGAGGTTAGCATTTTTCGTGGGGCTCACACTCACTGGAAGAGTGTTGGTGTGGAGACTCTGGGTAGCCATTGTTAAGAGCCCCCCAGCTTTGAAGAAAACCCAGATATTGGTGCTTCTCTTTTTGGTAACTATGTATGTGATATCTTGATCAGACAAAGCCTGTCTGTTGAATTGTGTTATTTGCTCTGTTTATATCGTCTCTGTTTGTGATTTCTGTTTGCATTTGCTCTGAAGTTCAGGGTGCTGGCTTTTCTCCCTGAACTAAGTGAATGATATATGTATGTTTGATTAAAGTGAGATTGTTAACCCCTTAAAGTTGTTTTCCTTAGAAAAGCAGATCAAAGAACCTGTGCTGGCAGTTCTTATTGCTATTCTTGTTGGGTCTCACACCCCTACAGCAGCTTCTAGCCACAAATGTTCCTATAACTAGGAAAAGCCTCCTACAAAAGGCATCATCTGAAGCAAGTATCAAAGTAAACCAGAGATTTCAACAAGGAGAAAAGAGGAGAGAATGCATCCCATTCTTGGGAGACAGTGACTGTAAAGGCATGGAAGTAGAAGATGGAGTATTGTGAATGAGGTACATCAAGAAAGTCAATTTGGATGGACTAGAGAGTGTGTGAAGAGGAGTAATACAACAGGAAAAGTAGGATGTTGCCAGGTTGTGAAGAACGTAAAATGACAGTTTATATTTCCTCCTTGAACTGATAGTAAATTAATAGTAAGAGTTTATTGAGGAGAGTGACATGGTTTTGTTGTTGTTGAGCTGTTTCAGTTATATATGACTCTTTGTTACCCCATTCTGGGGTTTTCTTGGCAAAAGTACTGGAATGGTTTCTCATTTCCTTGTCCAGCTCATTTTACAGGTGAGGAATTGAGGGTTAAGTGACTTGCCCAGGATCACAGAGATAGCAAGTGTCTGAGACTGCATTTAAACTCATGAAGAGGACTCTTCCTGATTCCAAGCCCAGTACTCTACTGGCCTAACTTCCCAGTGACACGGTCAGTCCTATGCCTTAGGAAAATTACTATTGTAGTTGGGCAGGGGATGATTTAGACTAAGAAGAAAGTTGAGCCAAGCAAATTAATTACTAAGCTATTGATATAACCCAGGCCAGAAGTGACAAGGGCTCAAATTGGGATTGTGTCTGTGTGAGTAGATCACAGATTTAGAGCTGAAAGGCCATCAGAAGCCATCTAGTTGAGCCCATTCATTTTTCAGATGAGAAAACTAAACTAAAGCTCAGAGAAAAACTAACTGAAGGTAGCAGGTATTAGAGGATTTGAACCCAAGTTCTCAGTCTCCAGAGTCCATGTTCTTCCACTATACCAGGTTTACAGAAGAAAACATGTGCAAGAGTTATATTGGAGGTAAAAGTAGAAGATTTTTCAATTGATTGGGTATGTATGGTGCTCTAGAGAAAAGAAACTAAACTGAATGATACCTAAGCCAATCAGTCAGGCAATGACAGGCACCATACCAAACAATGAGGATACAAAGAAAGGTGAAACACAGTTCTTGCTTTCTAGGAACTTTAAAATCTAATGGGAAGACAACATGCAAAGAACTGTATACAAAAATATGTATTTTATGCTGGAGGCAATTAGGAGACAATGGAGTTGATTGAATGGTTAGCCTTGAGT
The DNA here is from genome assembly GCF_011100635.1 of Trichosurus vulpecula. Lineage (NCBI taxonomy): Eukaryota > Metazoa > Chordata > Mammalia > Diprotodontia > Phalangeridae > Trichosurus > Trichosurus vulpecula. The sequence continues at coordinate 266,823,874 of NC_050573.1, read as the reverse complement.
TTTGTGAAGATCAATTTGATACTTGAGTGGAGTGAGGGGAGACTTGAAGCAGGGATACCAATCAACAAGCTGTTACAATAATCCCAGTGTGAGATGATGAGGGTCTGTACTAGGGTGGTGCCAGTGATGTTATGATGATAGGAATGACAGGACTTGGCAACTGATTGATAAGGAAGGGGTGAGATGGAGTGAGGTGTTGAGGATAAAATCTTGATTTTGAATCTTGGGTGACAGGGATTATATTTATACCCATGATAGTAATAGGAAAGTTAGGAAGAGAGGAGGGTTTGGGGGTGAAGCTGTGAGTTCTGTTTTAGACATATTGAGTTTAAAGATGTTAAATGGAATATCCAGTTTGGGATGACCAACAGGCAATTGGAGATGTGAGACTGAAGGTCAGTAGCAAAGATTAAAATAGATTTATGAGTATTCAGCTTTTAGATGGTAATTCAATCCATAGGAACTGATGAAATCCTCCAAGTGAAATAGCAGAAAGGGAGAAGACAAAAGAGTTCAGGACAGAGTCCAGTGGGGTAATAAGATGGAGTAAATGAAACTGAGAAGATGTGGTCAGACAGGAGAGAGCAGTGTCATAAAAACCTAGAGAGAATAGAGTATCAGGGAGAAGAGGGTATCATGGAGATGACAGTGTTAATGTCTATGGACAGGTCAAGAAGGATGAAGATTGTAAAAAGGCCATTAGATTTGGCAATTAAGTAACTTCATGATCCTATGCAAATTATGCCCTTGTCGTATTATGACCTTATTTAAGTTGCACTGATAGTCTTCATGAAGAGGTGGATAAGGTTTTTTGTTTTTGTTTTGGTGTTTTGTTTTTAGGAGACTGAATGATTTTTATATTCTTAGGTGAGGGCAGCTAGGTGACGCAGTGGATAGAGCACCAGGCTTGGGATCAAGAATACTTGGCTTCCTGAATTCAAATCTGGCCTCAGACACTTACCAGCTATATGAAGCTGGGCAAGTCACTTACCTCTATTTGTCTCAGTTCCCTCATCTGTAAAATGAGCTGGAGAAGGAAATGGCAAACTACTCCAATATCTTTGCCAAGAAAACCTTGAATGGGGTCACAAAGAGTCACATGTGACTGAAATAACTGATCAACATAGGTCAGGAAGACTTCTGCCCCTTCTTCATGGTTTTTTCCTACTTTTTCTGGTATAATTTGATAACTTATATTGACTAAATTTGGACAGAACAATCTAGTATTTCTGCGACCAGAAAATTCAACTACCCTTAAGCCCCCAGTGCTTCAAATGAAGGGAGCACTCTTGAGAACCTTCAGTGTGCACAGCACAGCTGTGTTCACCAGTAGAGGATTAGAACAGACTCAGTGATGCAGATACATCCTGTCAGGAACATGAGAGTCTCCAAGCAAGCCCCTTACAACCTTTCCCAAATACAAAATCAAGGCAGATACTGATGTTTCCTGGTGACTAAGAGGCCTGGGGCATTTTGAAGGCCAGATGCTGTTTTCCAGGAGATTGTTCTCCAACTAACTCCGTACCTCCTAAGGGGAGAAAGCTGTTTTATAAACACTCATCTCAGAATATTGAGTTGTCAGGCAATAGCTTACTGGTAGGTATGTCAGATACATTTCCCAAATGTTAAATCAAAATCTCAACCTATTTCCAAGGCTAGAACAGTGGGTTCTTGTTTGTCAATTCGAAGGCTTTCATTCTTTAAAACAAAATAGGCTTTTAATAATGTCCTTGCTCATGAAAACAACAACAACAATCTTTTCTTTCTGAGAAAGATCTCATTATGACATTATAAGCACACTTATGCTTCTAAGGACAGACCCCCAACCAGGAAAATAATCAGTACAACTGTGCTACAAAAGATTTGCCTAAACAAAGGTATATGTATATACATACACACACACATATATACACATATACATGAAATATATATGTGTGTGTATGTGTGTGTATACACACATTTGTATATATCTATATGTATACATATACATATGTATATATATATGTATATGTGGATAGATAGATAGTATCAGAGACTCCCTTTTAGGGAGCTTAGCTATGCCAAGAGTGATGTTAAACACAGAATACATAGAACTGTGATTTATACATTGCCAGTCGAATGACAGTTCTTGGCTGTTCTATGTCATCCACATTTTATTCTGTCTGTGTTCACTTGAAATTGGAAACTAGAGGTTCCTTCGAATATAACAATTATTGCTGGGCACTGAGAAGCAACTGCTATTAGGAACTTGAACATATTTAATGTTTAACAAAGTGTGAGATTGAAAATTATATTAAGAAGGGAAAACAGGTATTTTAGAATCATTCTAGAGGAAATCTTGGGTTAGTCAAATGTGACTAAGAAAAATGTTACTTGACTGAGGCATTTGGCTTAATATTTCAACAATGTACTGTAAAATATCTAAGTGACTTCAACTGGTTTTAGTTAACTTCTTTTTTTTTTTTTGCTTTTTGGCAGGGCAATTGGGTTTAAGTGACTTGCCCAAGGTCACGCAGCTAGTACGTGTGTCAAGTGTCTGAGGCCAGATTTGAACTCAGGTCCTCCTGACTCCAGGGCCAGTACTCTACTCACTGTGCCACCTAGCTGCCCCTAGTTAACTTCTTAAAAAGGGAATTTCAGATCACTAATTCCCCAAAAGATTAAATTTACTGATTCCAACTTATTTCCATTACATTTCAGGTTTAAATTTTGAGTATTACCCAATGCTATATAACTATGACTGAGTTGCAAACTTTTCTCAATGCTCAGCTGCCCCTTCACACATTGACAACTTAACCCCTTGATTCTGGCTTCCACTTCACCATTCTCTTGCATGTATCTATGGTAACTAATTACCAAAATATGGACTTGCAGAGCTAAAAGAGGCCTTAAGACATTTAGTTGCCAAATCTCAGAGCAAGAAGCAACCTTAGAGATCACCTAATATAACCCAAACTTGAATAAGAATTGAGTTTTCTACATTTGTGACTAGCGTTGACATACGTTCTGCTTGTAGTTCTTCACCTATAGGAAGTCTCCTACCTTATTGGAGAGATCATTCTGTTTTTGGAAAGTTCTGATTGTTATGGGCATCTAGGTGGTGCAGCAGAAAAGAGCGCTGGGCTTAGAGTGAGGAAAACTCATTTTCCTGAGTTCAAATCTAGCCTCAGATATGTACTAGGTGTGTGACCTTGGGCAAGTCACTTAACCCTTTTGCCTCAGTTTCCTTATCTGTAAAATGAGCTGAAGACTCTAGTATTTTTGCCAAGAAAACCCCAAATGGGGTCATGAAGAATCAGACATTTCTGAAACTGCTGAACAGCAACAATAGCAATTATTCTGAAGTTTTTCCTAACATCATTTTTTTCCTGTATGGATTTTGATGTTAAAAAACTAAAGACCACTTATACCTACTCTGTGCCTCTCCATTGCCCTTTGAGTGACTTTCCAACTGAATTCTTTAAAGATTATTTTATTCCATAATGCATAGCTATACTGAATCAGTGGCAGAATATTGATGTTAAAAGGATGAGCCTTTGCTTCAGAGAGAAACTTGAGGTCATAGAAGCACTGTGAAACTTTCCATATATGATCCAGCCAAATCTCATTGTCCTATTTCATTTTGGGCCCAGTTCTTATTCTTCCCTCTTTACTGGTGGGTATATTACCATTCTTATAGTCCACCTGTAGACTCTGTATCAGATATATGCACTGATAGACCAGCTCTTTGTGCTGTGCATCCAGCTATATACTACAGTCTGGAAAATTGGTATTCTTCTTTTGCTTGGTTATTCCCATGTGGTTAGTTAGGCTGCAGTCACTGGAGTACTTATGTATCTCATTTAGGAGGCTCTATGACATTCTGGCACTTGATACAATCAAAATAGAGTCATATGAAAACAAACAATTTTGGAGGACTTCATTTTCCATAAAGAATCCTTCATTTATTTGGGATTTGTGCTGGATTTCCTTCAAGACTGGCAAATATCTCTGGTGAGCAAACATCTGTTTATTTTATGCATCTTAATATTAATAATCAGAAGTTTTACTGAATAAGGTTAAGTCTGTTGTTACATCTTTCAAGGAAACTTGAATTATTTTAACAAATGCATGGTAGACACCTTACCAGAGAATGATTACTTAGAAGGAATTTTTTTTTTATTGAATCAAATGATTTCTTTATTATGGAAAAATATAATCACAGTAGGAGCTTATATTCTTTGAACATTTCAGTCAATTCTGTCACAGCAAAAGTGTAGTCTGCTGAAAATTGTTATTTATAAAAACCTGCCTATTCATTTCTTATTCCTTGAAAAAGATGCCCTCAGTAGTCATGTAGACTATTGTCAAAGATTTTAAAGAGATAGAAAAACAGGAATAAGGGTCAATATCAGTAATATTAAAGTCTGATTTTCCACATTCTGGCATCTCCTTCTTCAAATGTATTAAGAATCAATCGCTCAAATGCATCTAATTTTTGTTGCCTTTAGCATACACAAAGGTCTCCTTTGAGTATATTTGGTCTACTCCAACTACTTTTCTTATTTTTTGTTTTCTTTAGTGCCATTTCTATTTCTGCGTGCAGTATATTGGGATTGATATTATCATCCAAAGGTGATAGTTTCACTGTTACTAATGGACAACAGACTTTGTCAAAGAAATACTTATACATATTTTAATTCTTTTATCTACATGGGGTCCTCTTTCTGTTTTATCCTTAAACTCTCTTACAATGAATTGGTTTAATTGGTTCTTTCAATAAGCTTCCTGAAAACTTGTTTAGTCCTCTACACTTTTTGCATAATCCATAAGATCTTAGAAATGGATTTAAATTTTAAATTGTATTTCTTCTTGGCTTCAATGTCCTGTTGCTTGGAAAGTGATGGACAAAACGGGGTTTCTGGACTCTCAGTTTATATCAATTAAATTTCCTTAGTAGATGTTGATAGTCTGAATTGGTGATTATTCTTTATCCATTTCCAAATTTGAGCATTAATAGGTCATAGGTGAGATTCCATTACATGTGTCAAATGTACTTCAATTGCAGCTGAATTTATAGGGAAAAAATAGGGAATATAAAATAATAGAGAACCTCAAACAAGTTCCTTATAAATCAAGACCAAAGAACTCCAATACCTAAAGTGATTATTTACCACCCACCCCCAAAAGACTCTATAGGCTATGGAAAGTACAAGGGACACAAGCAGACATCAAAATATTTGCATGGGGCTTATTTACATTAAAATCTTCTCAGCAACAAAGACTGAAAGAATGCCCTACCCCAATCCCTGCCCAGTTGAGGAAGGATAGAAGAAAGACTGAAATCATGCTGACTATTGAGTAGAACTGAGCCTTGGGTTAGTTGAGTCTAAAGACTCTCAAGTGACTCTCTGCTAAGAATGCTCAGAGCACTTTGTCCACCTTGCTGGAAGCCCACGGAAAAGCAACAGAGGTCAATTCAACCAAACATAAGAAGGATAAGAGAAGGGCCAAGGGAAGTGTGGAAGTAGAGGACACAGCTGTACCAAGCCTGAAGGAAAAGGGATTAAAACCCAGTTGAGAATAGCCCTATCACTAATTAGAGCCAGGGCACATACTGGTGCATGATATACACCCCTCAGAAAAGAGGATGAAATAGCCTGACAGTCCAACTTCAGGGATGTAACCATCAGCAAATGTGGAGGAGTCAGAAAGTGAGAACAGGGGAACTTAAAGACTCAAATATGAATTATTTCAAGTGAAAATACTCAATAAAATCCCAGAGTATAAGCAAAAACTCTATTGATAGGTTTTTAAAGCCATAAGGAAGTATGAATAGCATCTCCCAAAGAGAATTTAAAGCTCTATTAGCAAATACTAGAAGGCAAAGAATAGTGAACCAAAGTCTGATGAATAGTGAATTCTTTGAATTGTAAAGAGAGGATGGAAGAAGTATGAGAAAGCTCTGAATTATTCAAAAGAGAAATGAAATACATTTGAAAAGGAAATCTTAGGTGAGAAGTTAGAATTCGACATACAGAATTAAGAACTTATTTAAGGAGATGGTTTCTTAATAGTGAAAAATGAGGAGATCTAGAACACAAAAAACGTTGAAGGAAAATCTGGCAAGCAATAACCAAAAGGCAACATTTTGGGAAAAAGAAGGACTCTGTACAAGCCAAAGGAATTGCTGCCTTTAAGACAAAATGTACAGACAACTTAAGCACCATAGGTCTTCTAGAAGAACAATACAAATCATTAAAGGTGAACCCTATAATGCAACAATAATACAAGAAAACTGCCCAGAACTTCAGATTACGTAAAATAAAATACAAATAAAGAGAATTTCCAGATCACCTTCAGGAAAACAACAACAACTGAGTTTCAAATTCCAAGGACACAGAATGGCTAATTTTAACTATTTAATGACAAACAACAAATTTTAAAAGGAGCTAGTAAAGAGACTGTCAAATATAAAGGAAAGAAAAGTTGAATAATATAAGGTTATTTTTCATCAATGAGAAACCACAGAATCAAATTGGTAGAGTATATTACAATATCAGATAAGCTCAAGACTAAAACCTGAGCCACTCCTCAACAAAAGAAAAGTATTTGAGGATTCCTGCAAGGTCTAGATCAGTGGATCTTAAACTGTAGGTCACGATCCCATATGGAGTCATGTGAGAATGTGGGGCTATAATGTTAATCGAATGGGAAAATCTTCCTCGACCATTAATAGGCCTCACATGAAGCCTATTAAGGGAAACTTGATTAGGCTTATTTGTAGGAAGGCTCACACCATTTGGTAATTTCTAATTAGGCACTGGGTCACAAGGGTTGTGATGCCTCTGGCTCTGAGAAGTGCATATGTACTCTGAGGTTAGCATTTTGCTTTGGGGCTCACTCATTGAAAGAAAGTTTGTGTGATTTGGCCAGAGGACACTCTGGGTAGCCGTTAAAGAGCTCCCCCCACCTTTGAAAACCCAGGTGTTGGTGCATCTGTGTCTGTTAACTATATACATACAGTTGAATCTGTCTGTTGATCTGTGCTAATTTCTCAGGCAAAAGCCCTGTTTGTTGATCTGTGCTATTTTCTCTGCTTGTAATCTCTGTTCGTATTTTCTCTGAAGTTCAGGGTGCTGACTTTTCCCCTGAGCTAGGTGAATGACATATATATTTAATTAAAGTAAGATTGTTGAACCCTTTAAAGTTGCTTTAAATTAGATCAAAGAACCTGTGCTAACACCCATCCTGGGCATGCCAGTGTGGTCACTGCTACAGGGGCTGTTGAAAAATTTGGCAACAGTAAAAAGGTTTCTAAATGCAAAATGACCAAAAAGGAATTCAAAATCAAACACATAATGAATCTGAGGTGTTTTTGGCAGCACTTGCTCATGTTGCATAAAACTTCACTGCAGCCTTGGCTCTGAACACATAACATTCACACTTTGCACTGCACATGCCATCACACCATGCAATGCCAATGAATGTTTCCAGAAACACCTTGGGCCAGATTTGAGACTATTGTATGCAGCGTTTTTACTGTACATGTAAAATCATTAAATGAAACTTGGCTTGGGATTAGGACAGGATTTCCAACAATTTCTGAAGTGGCCCTAAACATACTTCTGCCATTTTGTGCCACATATTTATAAAAAGGGCATTCTCAGCATTGACAATTATAAAATCAAAATATCAACCACCTCTGAAAAATGGTGAAGATGCTCTTTGTCCTATAGTATCAAATATTCCACGAAGATTTAACTTTTATGTAAAAATAAATAAGCACATTCATTTCATTAGTATGTGAATTTGCTTTTTGTCTTTAATAAGTGATAAAATTGTATGTATATCAAAGAATTGTTTTAAAATAAATTTCTTTATGATTTTTTAAAATTTAATTTATTTAATATATTTACTTTTCAGCATTGATTTTCACAAGAGTTTGAATTACGAATTTTCTCCCCATTTCTACCCTCCCACCCACTCCAAGATGGTGTATATTCTGGTTGCCCCATTCCCCAGTCAGCCCTCCCTTCTGTCACCCCACTCCCCTCCCAACCCCTTTTCCCTTCTTCTCTTGTAGAGCAAGATAAATTTCTATGCCCCATTGCCTATGTATCTTATTTCCTAGTTGCATGCAAAAACATTTTTGGTTGGTTTTGAAGTCTGTTTTTAAAACTTTGAGTTCCATATTCTCTCCCCTCTTTCCTCCCCACCCCCTGCCCCACCACCCTCCCTAAGAAGGCAAGCAATTCAACATAGGCCACATGTGTATCATTATGCAAAACCCTTCCACAATACTCATATTGTGAAAGAATATGTTTTGCTCCTTCCTATCCTATCCCCCTTTATTGAATTTTCTCCCTTGACCCTGTCCCTTTCTGAAAGTGTTTGTTTTTGATTACATCCTCCCCCTATCTGCCCTGCCTTCTATTGTCACCCCCTTTTTTATCTTCTTCCTCCTTCTTTCCCGTGGGGTAAGATACTCAAATGAGTGTGTATGATATTCCCTCCTCAGGTCAAATCCGATGACAGCAAGATTTACTCATTCCCCCTCACCTGCCCCCTCTTCCCTTCCTACAGAACTGCTTTTTCTTGCCACTTTTATGTGAGATAATTTATCCCATTCTATCTCTCCCTTTCTCCCTCTCTCAATATATTCCTCTCTCATCCCGAATTTGATTTTATTTTTTTAGATATCATCCCTTCATATTCAACTCACCCTGTGCCCTCTGTCTATATATATATATATATATATATATGTATACACCTACATATATACATGCATACACACACACATGCACACACACACAGACATATACATACACACACACACACACACACACACACATATATATATATATATATATGCATATTCCTTTCAGCTACTCTAATACTGAGGTCTCATGAATCATACACGTCATCTTTCCATGTAGGAATGTAAACAAAACAGTTCAAATTTAGTAAGTCCCTTGTGATTTCTCTTTCTTGTTGACCTTTTCATGCTTCTCTTGATTCTTGTGTTTGAAAGTCAAATTTTCTATTCAGCTCTGCTCTTTTCACTGAGAAAGCTTGAAAGTCCTCTATTTTATTGAAAATCCATATTTTGCCTTGGAGCATGATACTCAGTTTTGCTAGTTAGGTGATTCTAGGTTTTAATCCTAGCTCCACTGACCTCAGGAATATCGTATTCCAAGCCCTTCAATCCCTTAATGTAGAAGCTGCCAGATCTTGCGTTGTTCTGATTTTGTTTCCACAATACTCAAATTGTTTCTTTCTGGCTGCTTGCAGTATTTTCTCCTTGATCTGGGAGCTCTGGAATTTGGCAACAATATTCCTAGGAGTTTACTTTTGGGGATCTTTTTCAGGAGGCGATTGGTGGATTCTTTCAATTTCTATTTTACCCGCTGGCTCTAGAATATCAAGACAGTTCTCCTTGATAATTTCTTGAAAGATGATATCTAGGCTCTTTTTTTGATCATGGCTTTCAGGTAGTCCAATAATTTTTAAATAAATCTCTCCTGGATCTATTTTCCAGGTCAGTGGTTTTTCCAATGAGATATTTCACATTGTCTTCCACTTTTTCATTCCTTTGGTTCTGTTTTATAATATCTTGATTTCTCATAAAGTCACTAGCTTCCACTTGCTCTAATCTAATTTTTAAGGTAGTATTTTCTTCAGTGGTCCATTGGACCTCCTTTTCCATTTGGCTAATTCTGCCTTTCAAGGCATTCTTCTCCTCATTGGCTTTTTGGAGCTCTTTTGCCATTTGAGTTAGTCTATTTTTTAAGGTGTTGTTTTCTTCAATATTTTTTTCCATATTTTTTGGGGTCTCCTTTAGCAAGTCATTGCCTTGTTTTTCATGGTTTTCTTGCATCATTCTCACTTCTCTTCCCAGTTTTTCCTCTACTTCTCTAACTTGCTTTTCCAAATGCTTTTTTGAGCTCTTCCATGGCCTGAGACCAGTTCATGTTTTCCTTGGAGGCTTTTGATGTAGGCTCTTTGACTTTGTTGACTTCTTTAGGCTGTATGTTTTGGTCTTCTTTGTCACCAAAGAAAGATTCCCAAGTCTGAGACTGAATCTGAGTCTGTTTTCACTGCCTGGCCATGTTCCCAGCCAACTTACTTGACCCTTGAGTTTTTCATTGGGGTACGACTGCTTGTAGAGTAGAGAGTACTTTGTTCCAAGCTTGAGGGGATGCACTGTTGTTTTCAGAGCTATTTCTATACAGCCAGCTCTGCCACACCAGCACTCCTCCTTCCCCAAGAACCACCAACCTGGACCTGACTCAGTTCTTAAGCTGGCTCTGCACTGCTGCTCTGATCCACCACTGAATTCCTCCTACCAGGTGGGCCTGGGGCTGGAAGCAAAATGCAGCTGTAGTTCTGTAGCTGCACCATCCCCACTGTCCCTGGGGCAGTGGCCAAACCATGAAACTCTTTTCACTCTATCCCCTGCTGCTTTTCCCACTAATCTTCTCTGTTGTCTTTGGTGTTTGTGGGTTGAGAAGTCTGGTAACTGCCACAGCTCACTGATTCAGGGTGCTAGGGCCTGTACCTCCCAGCTCATGGTCTGGTGGGTCCTGCCGCCACCCACACTGGGCTCCGCTCCCCTCAGCTCCCAGCTCCGTGTGCTATAGACCTCACCCAGCAACCATCCAGGCTGTCCTGGGCTGGATCCCTGCTTCCCTCTGCTATTTTGTGGGTTCTGCATTTCTAGAATTTGTTCAGAGCCATTTTTTTTACAGGTTTTTGGAGGGACCTGGCAGGGAGCTCATGCAAGTCCCTGCTTTCCAGCTGGCATCTTGGCTCCTCCTCCCCTCTTTATGATGTTTTATCAGTAAATGTTTGATTTGTATATCATTTTATAAACCTATAAACCTGGGGTTATGTAAAAATTTCTTGGGCGAAAAGGGGTGGTGAGTGAAAAAAATTTAAGAAGCCATGGTCTATGTGACTCCAAGCCTTCCATGAGGGGACAAGAGTTACACGTATTGGACAGGCATGGACATGTTGCAATCTGTATCATTGGAAGGAACTCCCAAATTGAGGAGAACACAAATCCATTTGAGTATTGAGTAAATCATTTCCTGAAAGTACAGACATTATTATTATACTTTACGAGGGAGAAATTGAGGCTCAGATAGCTGAAGTGACTTTGTTCACGATCACACAATAAATAAGTGGCAGAAGGGGGATTTGAATTCTGGTTTTCCTGACTCCAAGTTGAGCATTCTATCCACTATGCCAAGATACCTATAGAATAGGCTCACCTTTTTGTACCACAAGGTCTAAGCTTAAATATCATTGTATAGCAAACAACCCTTCATGTAAAAGGACGTTGATGCCTCATGGTTTGATAGAAATCCTGGAAGCTAAATATTTTGAGTTAGAAGACAGTAGGGAGTAATTCTCCCTTATAGGCAATTGTTATCCCCACACTATAACCTGAAGGGAAGCACTTTAGTAGGCTGCTCAAAAGAGATCCTGTAATAGAGTCAAAAATCCTCTGTGTGGCATTTAATACCTTTCAGAATCTTGCTGCTTCCTACCTTTCCATTGTTCTTGCACTTTGCATTTCCCTCCCTCCTCCACATCCTTTATAATACAGTATCACTGGCCTCTTTGCTGTTCCTCCCAGAAGACTATCCATCTCCAGAGTCTAGGCACTTTCACCTGCTGTCCCCCATGCCAGGAATTCTCTCCCTTCTCGTCTCCACTTCCTGGCTTCACTGGCTTCCTTCTAGTATCTTATAATATCTCACCTTCTATAAGAAACCTTTCCCAAGCCCCTTTATGCTAGTGCCTTCCCTCTATGATCACATCTGATTCATCATGAATCTTGTTTGTGTATCATTGTTTGAATGTTGTCTCCCTCATTAGACTGAGCTTCTTAAAGTCAGGGATTTTTTTTTGCTTTTCTTTTCTTTTTATACATCACTTTTATTAATTTATTTTTAGTTTTCAACATTCACTTCCACAAGATTTTGAGTTCCAAATTTTCTCCCCATCTGTCCCCTCCCCCAAACCCAAGACTACAGGCATTCTGATTACCCCTTCCCCCAAACTGCCCTCCCTTCTATCAACCCCCTTCTCTTATCCTCTTTTCCTTTAGGGCAAGATAGATTTCTATACCCCATTGCTTGTATATCTTATTTCCCAGTTGCATGTAAAAACAACTTTTAACATTCATTTTTAAAACTTTGAGTTCCAAATTCTCTCTCTTCCTCCCTCCTCACCCACTCTCATTGAGAAGGTAAGCAACTTGATATAGGTTATACATGCGTAGTCATGCAAAACACTTTCATAATAGTCATATTGTGAAAGACTAACTATATTTCCCTCCAACCTATCCCACCCCCATTTATTCCATTCTCTCCTTTGACCCTGTCCCTTCTCAAAAGTATTTATTGCTTCTGGTTACCCCCTCTCCCAATATGCCCTTCCTTCTATGATCCCCCTTCTCTTATCCCCTTCCTTCCTACTTTCTCCTAGGGTAAGATAGATTTCCATACTCAATTGAGTGTGTATGTTATTCCCTCCTGAAGCCAAATCTGATGAGAGGAAAGTTCACTCATTCCCTCTCTTTTCCTCCTTCTCCCCTCCACTGTTGATTTCTCATAGTCATTAGCTTCCATTTGCTCCATTCTAATTTTTAAGGAATTATTTTCATCAGTGAGCATTTGGACCTCCTTTTTCATTGACCAATTATTCTTTTTAAGGCATTCTTTTCCTCATTGGCTTTTTAGATCTCTTTTGCCATTTGGGTTAGTCTATTTTTAAGGTGTTATTTTCTTCAATATTTTTAGAGTCTCCTTTAGCAAGCTGTTGACTCATTTTTCATGATTTTCTTGCATCACTCTCATTTCTCTTCCCAATTTTTCCTCTAATTAACTTTCTTCATTTCCAAAATCCTTTTTGAGCTCATCCATGGCCTGAGACTAATTCATATTTTTCTTGGAGGCTTTTGATGTAGGAGCTTTGACTTTATTGTCTTCTTCTGTCTGTATGTTTTGATCTTCTTTGTCACCAAAGTAAGATTATATAGTCTGAGGTTTTTCCACTGTTTGCTCATTTTCCAAGCCAATTACTTGACTTTTTAACTCTTTGTTAAGGTAGGACTCTGTTTCCAGTGTGGAAGGTGTACTCTCTCAAGCTTTAGGGATTTTGTGCAGCTGTTCTCAGAGATATTTTTAGGGGCCTGTAAATTTTCAGATCTTTCAAAGTGCTATGATCAAAGGAGAGGTGTTTACTCGTTTACTGGCATGTGTTCTGGTCTGTGAGTGACCATAAGCACTCTTTTCTGCCTTGGAGCTGTGAGGAGGAGTCCATGTCCACTGAAGCCACAAGCTCTACCACATCAGTGCTCCTTCTCACCCCAGGACTGCCACTCAGGACTGTGACCCAGATGCAAGCAGGGCAAAGCAAGAGAATTCTGCTTTTGTGCCAGCAAAGAGATCCTCTGATCAGCCTCTTGGTCCCCCCACCATCTGTAGGCCAAGAACTCTGAAAGCAGCTACTACTGCTGCCACTGCCTCTACCTCCACTGCCCTGGGGCTGGGGCCAGACAGGTCCTGACAGACCTTTCCTACTGACCTTGTAAGTTGTCTTTGGCATTTGTGGGTTGGGAAGTCTGGAAACCACCACAGCTGCCAGTGATTCAGACCAAAACTGGCTGGGCCCCAGTGAACTGGAGCAGGTCAAAGAGCCTACATCAAAACCCTCCAAGGAAAACATGAACTGGTCTCAGGCCAGGGAAGAGCTCAAAAAGTTTTGGTCTGAGCTCCTTTCCCAGCTGGTGCAATAGACCTTTGCTTTCAACCTTACAGGTTGTCTCAGGCTGGAAATTTGTTCACTCTGTCATTTTGTGGGTTCTGTTGCTCTAGAATTTGTTTAGATTAATTTTTTACAGGTATTTGGAGGGGTTTGGGGAGAGCTCAAGCAAGTCCCCACTTTAACTCTTCCATCTTGGCTCTGCCCTTTTTTTGCTTTTCTTTGTGTCCTCAGTATTTAGCACAGTGCCTGGCACATAGCAGGATCTGATAAATACTTATTAATGACTGAGAATTGATTAAAGTTTGATATAATGGATATTAGATGATAGGCCTAGGAAAGTCTGACAGTCTTGGTCTAGATAGAATAAAATGTAATGGACTAATATTAGATGGATATAAGACAAAAGAACTCCTCTCTCTCTCTCTTTTTTCCTTTCTCTCTCTCTCTCTCTCTCTCTCTCTCTCTCTCTCTCTCTCTCAGTGGTGGTGGCAGGACTCTTTTAAATCTTAATTCCTAAAGTACTTATTTAGAAACCTCATTTACATGTATCAGATGAGAATTATTTGTATTAACATAGGTAATATTGGATTAAGTGAATGTCACCAATACCTCTGTACAGTTTTATGAAAATTGGAAATACATATTGTTGAACTGAAAACTTCTTTCAAAACACATCAGTGTTGGTGCTCAAAACTGATGCTCCTTATTAAATTAGACCTCAAAAGTATGTACCTTAGAACTGTACATTGTCAACATCTTGATTTTACTGAGTCAGAGTTGGTAAATATAGAAACTATGATATTAGGTGGCTAATAACTATTTCAAAGCTTTTGCACAGGAAAAAATCCCATAAACTTTTGACAGGTTCTGTTTGTAGCTGTTTAAAAAGAGAAAAGATATTATTGGAAAAATGATGTCACCATATATCTAAATGGTATGATTTGTCTTCTTGGTCATAGTTGTGTTGGGAGAATTCTTATCAGTGACAGAGGAAGGTTAAATTTTAGATATTGCTTTTTAGTTATTCCAGACTTATCTGAGGTTTTGTCACTTGTAACTTCCCAGGATTAGGATTTCTTTTGAGATTTCTCATGTTCTCATGGTTACAAGAGAAGTTAGATACCTATTTGCTGACATTCATCCAATTCACACTCATTTATCTTTTGTGCTGTGGCACAAACAGACCTAAGAGAGCTAAAGGTTACTAAAGGGTCTGGGGATAACACTGCCTTGACATTTCAGTTCTTCAAAAAATTGTAGTGAGAAATGATCCTTCTGAATAATTAAGTGTGAACAAATTGCTAATTAAGAGGCAGAGGAGTATAGTGGGGAAAGGAATGGTCTTTGACTTATCATAACTATGTGTGAGCTCCAGTTCTGATACATGGTAGTTTTGTGACCTTGGGATGGTCACTCACATTCTTAGACCAACTTACAGTTTGCAAAGCAATTTCCTCACAACAGCACTGTTAAGTGAATAGTCTAATTCTAATTAGCCCTATTTTAAAGAAGGGGAAAGGGAGACTCAGACAGGTTGAATGATTTGCCCAAGAAAACAAAGTTAGCAAACAACAAAGCCAAGACTCAACATTAAGTCTTTTATACTATACAAGATAAAATAAAGATGATAATACTCTTATTATCTAATTTATAGGGTTATGATAAAGAATGTATTTTATAAATCATAATCTTCTAAGGAAATGTGACCTAGCATTACCAATTACATTTACTATATCCTGACTGAGGACAAGATGAACAACTGATCATATCAGAAATAATCTACAGTGTTAGAATTGTACGTAGTTAGCTTTACATTGACTCCTTTCTGGGGAGATAAGCCATCTTTGTGTTTCTGAAAGCATTATCCTTGAGGATAAGATGAAGAGAGGGTGATTATATGATAGTTCAATTAGGTGCTGAGTGAATGATTGCACTCAAATAGTCACCAGTGACATACTGATGTATTTCTTTAATGAAATATCTCAAGGATCTGTTGTCATCCCTGCTCTGCTTAACATTTCTACCAATGACACAAAATATGCAGATGATATCACTTTAGAGGGACCCCTAACCTTTTGGATGACAGAGTTATGATACAAAAAAAATCCCAACAAGCAAGAATGAAGAGTAGCCTTTGTTGTGGATAAAGAGAAATTCCTACACTTGGGTTCAAAAAATAACATCATAAGTACAAGATGGAGGAGGAGTGGTTAGAGAATATCTTGTTTGAAAAAAAATCTATGGGTGTTGAATACGTATTAAAGCTTCTATACAAATCAACAATATGGTATGACAGGTTAAAAACCCCACAAAGTAGGCTGCATTGAAGGAAATATGAGGTCCCCAAATAAGAATCTCATAGTCCAGCCACTCTTTCTCTTGGTCAGAACACAGCTGAAGCATTATGCTCAATTCTCAATGCCATATTTTAGGAAGGATATGGCCAAAGTATAAAGGATCCAGAGGAACAAAACCAAGATAGTATAAAGATAAGAGACTGACACAGGAGGAACCATTGAAGGAACTGATTATATTAATTCTGGAGGGAAAAGATTTAAGAGATACAATAGCTCTTTTCAGTTATCTTAAGGGCTATCAAATGGAATAAAGAATAGACATTCTGCTTGGGACTAGAGGTTAGACATAGAAGAAATGAATGGAAGGAAATAGATTTTAGCTTGATACAAGAAAAAAACTTTTTAACTATTAAGGCTGTCCAGGAGTGCAAATTGTACCTCGGGAATTTGTCAAGCCATTTTTGGGTGGTCTTCAAGAAAGGCTGATAATGTAGAAGAGATTCTCTTTTAGATATTATTTGGACTAGGTGGACCCTGAGGTACCTCTTTGTTCAGAGGTTCTGGGGCTCTGTGACCTAGAGAAGCTTCTAGTAAGAACTAGAAAGGTGAAAAGTTATAGATACTAGAGATATCCAAATGTTTGTGAATACATAATTTGCTGATTTAAGGTGACTAGTCATTTGCCTTCTCTTAGTTTCTTCTTCAGTAATTTCTTTCAAATTCTATTCTGATATACATTTTTTTCAATGCTAGCTGAGATGCCATCATTATATTTCCTGCTGTTCAGCAACATTAGAGGTGTGAGGACAACTATAAATACTGGCTGACTTCTTTGAAACTTCAAATATATTTTGGATTTGACACAATTACTTTGAGGTCTGTTGCTTTGTAAGGATCTCTATTTTTCAAACTAATACGCTACACATATATGTAATTATTACAGCATTCTCAGATAAAATAAGTTATCCATAAGTCATTTAGTGTGGTATAAACAACCATATAGATCTGCAGTTAAAAGAATTAAGTTGGTATCCTCCATCTGCCACTTATTGGCTGTATTAATTTGGACAAATTTTCTGAACTCTCTGGTTCTCACTTTCCCCACTTATAAAATGAGAGGGTTAGATTAGATCAGGGATTCTTAACCTTGTGTTGATAGACCTGTAAAGGGCTTCTGGGTAGATTCCAAGGAATTCATGAACTTGGATGGAAAAAACCAAATCTTTATTTTTACTAACCTCTAACTGAAAGTTAACATTCCTTTCAATTGTGAATGTAGGCAACAAATTTTATTCTGAAAAGGGGTTCATAGGCTTCACCAGATTGCCAAATGGATCCATGACACATAAGAGCTTAAGAACCCATGGACTAAATAATAAGTTCTCTTCTAATTCTAAATGTCTGTAATCCTATTTATTGTGTAATTTGATCTTATCTTTAAAGGTAAAGGGCCAGTGTGGCATTGTGGATAGAAAGCCAGTCATAAAGCAAGGAAAGAATGTGTTCTACAACCATATCTTTTTACTTGTAGGAAATTCTCTAAGACTACAGGGTGCAGAAAATGTGCCAATGTGCATTAATAAAGGAGGTTTTCTTCCCTGGGAATTCCCTAAAGTAATGAAAATACAGATCCAGATCCTATCCCTTTAAAGGTAACGTGGAAACTGTTCTTTGCAAATGGGTAATGATGATGATGAGGTTGATTATATGGTACTTAAAAGGCTTATAAAATGCTTTACATATATTTTCTCACTTGATTCTCACTTGGTGCTATGCCATTCCCATTTTACAGATGAAGAAACTGATACTTTTAATAAGCTTTTGAGTCAGGAACTCAGGTCTTTCTGACTCCATGTCCAATGCTCTATTAACTAGGCTCATATTCAAGGAATTCTTCCTATTTTAATAAATAAAAAATACTTTTATCAAGGATTTTAGAAAATATTGTTTGAATAGCACTGGGGGGACAATCTGTATGCCTCATAATCATTCTTGCTTTTATGGAGATGTATAATAATATTTTAAAATGGCATCTTCTCTCCCTGCAAGCCATGTTCATCCTAAAAAAGACTATCCTCTAATTAGACTTTACTGTGAGGGTTCTGACTAAAAGAGAGTACTATAAGTGTAACTTATACTGGCCTTTTGAAGTGGCCACTGTGGTCTACAAGAAGAAGATCAAGGTGGATATACTAACATTTATGAAGAAAGGTACAGGATATTCAGGAACTTCTGTCTAAGGAGAAGGAGAGACTTCTGGCATGGAATGTGGTAGAGACAAACCTTAAAAATATGCTTACAAAAATATTTAAGAAGAATTTAAGGAAAATTAGGAATACTTCAAGAAAAAGGAGGAAGAGACTGAGAGGAAGTTGTACTGATGAAAAGAACAAAAAGACAAATGAGTCTTACCAGAAGCTACAGGAGGTGAGGCCATGGGAAATAACAAGTAAAAAAAAATAGTAAGAAGAAGCTATGATGACTGAAGAGAACAAAGGCCTAATAGAAATAGTGACAAATCTAGAAGAAATGTGTCATAAACTAGTTGTGGAACTACCACAGGGTTTGTCAGATATTGAAAAGGAGTTATATATGTCAGAGTCCAAGATGGCAGAACCTTTCATCTCAAATATGTAAGGCTTTTATCTCACTGTAGTAACAGAATTTTAAAAATTCTTTCATGGTTCTAGAGTATTGCGTATCGATTATTCATGTAAGTTGTCTAAAAATAGAAAGAAAATGATCACATTTATACCTGGCTCCTCTGATGAGACTTGACATATCCTGTTTATACCACTGGGAAGCTTCAGGCTGTTGCCATATCAGTATGGGTATTAGTATATCAAGAAAACATTTCTGTTCACCTCCAGGAGAAATAGACCAACTATCAACAACCTTAGACAGACTTGGACAGGAAATGGAGCACTGAACTTGCAGTCAAAAGAAGACCAAAATCATGCCCCCTCCCCCCTCCCCCACCAATGCCAATATATTATGGATTGTGTAATTTGGGGTTAATCTTTGGATTTTATTTCTTCCTCTTAAATTTCTTTGAAAACAAGGCCATTAATTTCCATTACCCACACCACGTATGGACTTTAAAATAGAGATAACATATCCATACTACCTCTGTCATGAGAAGAGGAGATGCTAGATATTTGAATTTAAAAATTGAAAGTGCTAGATGAGGGACTAGATAATGCACTGATCTGAGCTCTCTCAACACTCTTTCAAACAATTTTAAAATAACATTATAAATCAAATTCTACAGTGGTGGCTGAACAAAAGGCCAGAATGAGATATTCTTCCAGGCCAGGACATTATAAGATGTTGGAAAGATGGATCTGTGACACAAGGGAGGAGGCTGGGTTAGAGCCCACGTGGATGAGATAGCAGTGGTAGGACAAGATGGTGGTGACAGAAGCAATAGTGATGTTAGGACCTCTCAAGTCAGAGATTGTAAGCAGACTTGATAGCTGGTCAGAAAATTGCTAGCACTGGATGTAGAGCCAGACACTGTTTGGCAACTCCTATATTCATTTCTGGCTCATAGTTCATGGGCAGAGAGAAACACTTTCATTCAAGGAGTAGAAGCTCTAAGGGGAAGTATCACTTCCAGCCCTGAGGATCAGGACCCTGAGTAACAGTATCATATCTTATCCCAAGGGAGCAAAAATCTACTATGGCAACGGGGAAAATCAAGACGAAAACTTAAATGAGGACAATGAAGTCAAAATAACTACAAGCAAAGCCTCAGAGAAAAATATGAATTGTACAGAAACCCAACAATTCCTGGAAAAACTAAAAGTGATTTTCAGAATGAGATAAGAGCAATAAAGGAAAAATTAGGGGGGAAATGGAAGCAAAGGAAGAAAATTATTTTTTATTTAATATTTTTAGTTTTAAGCATTGATTTCCCCAAGAGTTTGAATTACAAATTTTCTCCCCATTTCTATCCTCCCCCCCACTCCAAGATGGCATATATTCTGATTGTCACATTCCCCGGTCAGCCCTCCCTTCTGTCACCCCACTCCCCCCATCCCCTTTTCCCTTACTTTCTTGTTGGGCAAGATAAGTTTCTATGCCCCATTGCCTGTATATCTTATTTCCTAGTTACATGTAAAAACTTTTTTTTAACATCTGCTTTTAAAACTTTTAAAACTTTTCCAAATTCTCTCCCCTCTTCCCTCCCTGCCCACCCTCCCTAAAAAGGCAAGCAATTCAACATAGGCCACATGTGTATCACTATGTAAAACCCTTCCACAATACTCATGTTGTGAAAGACTAATTATATTTTGCTCCTTCCTATCCTATCCCCCTTTATTCAGTTTTCTCCCTTGACCCTGCCCCTTTTTGAAAGTGTTTGCTTTTGATTACCTCCTCCCCCTATCTGCCCTCCCTTCTATGGTCCCCCATTTTTATCTCCTAAAGGAAGAAAATTATGAAAAGACAGTAGCTTGGTGAAAGAGGCACAGAATATTGAAAAAAAAATCCTAAAAAACAGAATTGGCCAACTATTAAAAGAGACACAAAAGTAAACTGAAGAAAAGAATTCCTTAAAAATGGAATTAGCCAAATGGAAAAAGAAGTACAAAAGCTCACTGGAGAAAAATACATCCTTAAAAATTATAATTCAGTTAAGCAGTAGCTAATAACTCGACAAAGCATCAAGAAACAATCAAACGAAGTCAAAAGAATGAAAAAATAGAAGAAAGTGTGCTATATCACATAGGAAAAAAATAGCTGACCTGGAAAATATATTGAAAAGAGATAATTTAGGAATTATTGGATTACCTGAAAGCCATGATCCAAGAAAGAGCCTAGACATCATATTTCAAGAAATTATTAAATAAAACTGCCTTGATGCCCTTGAACCAGAGGGTAAAATAGAAATTGAAAGAATCCACTGATCACCACTCAAAAGAAATCCCAAAATGAAAGCTCCCAGCAATAAGATAGGCAAATTCCAGATCTCCCATGTGAAAGAGAAAATACTTAAAGCAGCCAGAAATAAACTATTCATAAATCGTGAAGTCACAGTCAGGATCACACTAAATTTAGTAGTTACCACATTAAAGAACCTGAGGGCTTGGAATGTGATATTCCTGAAGGCAAAAGGGCTGGGATTACAACTAAGAACAACCTACCCAGCAAAACTGAGTATAATTGTTCAAGAGATAAAATGGATATTTAATGAAGTAGAGGAAAAGGTCAAAGCTGAATAGAAAATTTGATTTGCGGTTAGAAGATTCAAGAGAAGTATAAAAAAGTAAACATGAAAAAGGAATGATAAAGGATTCAATAAGGCTGTGCTGAACTGTGCTCTACTCTTACTCCAGTGTGACAGACCTTTC
The DNA here is from genome assembly GCF_011100635.1 of Trichosurus vulpecula. Classification (NCBI taxonomy): domain Eukaryota; kingdom Metazoa; phylum Chordata; class Mammalia; order Diprotodontia; family Phalangeridae; genus Trichosurus; species Trichosurus vulpecula. The sequence goes on along the minus strand of NC_050573.1, from coordinate 266,802,465 downwards.
TTGCTAACTTTTGTCTTGGGTTGGAAAATTGTTTTACCTTGTGCTTTTGTGGGCTCTGCCTCTCCAGGATTCCTTTTGAGGTATTATTTAAAGTTGAAGGGGAATTTGGGAGAGCTCAGGTGAGCCCCTGGCTTTTCTCATCTTATGCTCATATGCTCATATGCTCTTATGCTCCTCATATCTTTACGCATCCCAGACACATATTCTTCTTCTGATACGCTCTAATGGTAAAAAACCAGTAAGTTCCTCCTACTTCATCACAATTTCTTCCCTTGTGTATTCCTTAGCACTTTTCTTCAGTCTTTTAAATCACATAAAATAGCACACAACTCCACCAAGTCACTGTTTTTCTTCTGTGCTCTTTGATTCTTGAAGATAACAGAATTTTGAAGGAATAATGATCTGTCTTTTACATAATAGGATGTAAATATTTGAGGTATATATAGTTTTCAGGGAATAGTAGCACCTCTGGTGTAAGGGCTTGCTGAGCCCTTTTCAGGGCTGCTTATCCACCTTTGGTTTCTACTTGTCACCCAACTCTCACTTGTGGCTCCAAGAAATTGTAGCATGATTAGTAGCCACATCCCAGTAAACCAATCTCAGCAGACAGGCTAAATCAGGTTGAGGGTAACTGACAGGCCTCAAAACCATCAGTGAGTTAGGAAGATGTCTACCCTGAGCATGTGAAGACTTACCCCAGCAGAAAGGGCAGATGAGAACAATATGTTCCAATAGCCACGAAGGCAGATGAAGCAGGCTTAGATCTTGGTCAGATATCAAAGATGCCAAGGTTATCCAGTGCATTCTGGGCCACTGTCAGTCTTTTTGACTTTTGTCTTGCAACTAGACTTTGATAACTGTGTTGGTAAGCAAAAATGGGCTCCTTAGCACTTAGTTCAACAGGTGCCCTTGAATAGTTTGGCTTTTGTTCCCTTTGAGTAATTCATTGAGCCTTACTAGGTGCTAAGCCCCAGGCCCAAACCCCTATTAGGTGTAAAACCTTAGCGGGTGTGGATTGGCAACTAAGGTGGGGCCCAAGGTGGGGCTAACTCCAGGGAGGGCCTAGTTTATGTGTCTGGGACAGCAGAGGCTTTTAGACCACGTGGGTTTAAGTCTGCCTCTTTGTGACGATTCTAGGTCACATGGGTAAGTCACATGTGTGACTCACCCCTGATGCTGAAAAAAATATAAAAACCAGGGGTTGGCTGTCTGTTCCTTGGAGCTCTCTTACCCACAGCAGTGGTGGTGCACGTGACTCTGGGCCAGCCCTTGTTCTGAGCTCCCGGGCTGAACCTAGATGTTGGTAACTATGAATCTGTATTGGGTCTGTCTGTTGATGTTTGTAATTTGTTTGTAATTTGCTCTGAAGTTCAGGGTCCTGCTCTCTTCCCCTGAACTAAGGGAATGATATTTGTATGCTGAATTAAAGTAAGCTTGTCAACCCCTCACCTTGCTTTCCTTAGTTAAGCAGATCAAAAGAACCTGTGCTGTTGGCAGCTTTCTGGGTGCTGGCTGTGGGTGGATCTTACACTTCCACAGAAGCTGCTAGCTGGATTGTTGAAACAATAACCCAAAGAGAGAGTGAGGCCAATGATGGCACAACTCTGACTTACTTAAGTTCAATTCATGTGCCAGTTGAGACATCACCCTATGATATCATCAATCCTCTTCAAAAGTGAAGTCCAAACAACAAATGATTACCATTTAGATCATTCAAAGATGTTAGGGAGCTTTATTTCACCAACAAGGATACTTAAAAGTCCTCTATTTATTCTATAGAATGATTCTACAGAATTATAATCAGTTTTACAAAGTTAGTTATTCGTGGTTGCAAGTCTTTTTTTCTTTTCATTTAATTGTATTTCAAGACTTTCTTTCCTAAGAGTACTTGCTGCTAAGCCTTCTATGATCTTGACTCTGGTTCTTTGGTACTTGGTTTCTTCTTTTCTGGTTGTTTGCAGTATTTTGTCATTGATTCTAAAATTCTGGATGTTGGTTATTACATTTTTGGGTTTATTCAGTTTGAAGTTTCTTTCAGATAACCAATAGATTCTTTAAAATATTTTCACTTTGCACACTGGTCCTAATAGCTGTGGGATGACTTTTAGATCATCTCATCCCGTTTTTCACATCACTTTTTTGGTACTAGATGTCTAACTTGTTGTTTTCAGTCTTTTGATTTTGTTCTAATATTTACTTTGACATCATTGAATTAGGTTCTATTTGTCCCATTCTATTTTCCAGGGGGCAATTTGTTGGGTAAGACTGTCCACTTTTTACTTTGAGCCATTTATTAATTTTCAAAGCATTCTAAATTTATTTATTTTAAAATAATTATTCTTTTGGCTTTTTCTGCAGGAAGCTAGGTGACATAAAAGATAGAGTCTTGGACTTTGAGCTAAGAAGAATTGAGTTCCAATCCTGCCTCAGAAACTTACTATCTGTTTGACCCTTGGCAAGTTACTTAACCTCTCTGAGCCTCAATTTCCTTATATGTAAGATGGAGATAATAATAGCACCTAGCTGACAGGATTATTTTAAGGATCAAATGTGATAATATAGTAAAGTGATTTGCAAACCTCAGTCTAATATCTATGATATTCTGTATATGTGTGTCTATACATTTTTAAGGATATAGGTATGTTGTTGTTGTTGTTAAGCTATCAGTTGTGTCTGAATCTTTGTGACTCTATTTGGGGTTTTCTTGGCAGAGATACTGTAGTTGTTTGCCATTTCCTTCTCCAGATAATTTTACATATGAGGAACTGAGGCAAACAGGGTTAAGTGAGTTGCGTAGGGTCACACAGTTAATAAGTATCTGAGGCCAGATTTGAACTCAGGAAGGTAAGTCTCCTTTACTTCAGATCTGGCACTCTATCCACTCTGCTACTTAGCTGTCCTTAAGCAATCCATAGATGATACTTTTGGGGGGCCATTTTTTACTATTTCCTTGTTTAGCTTCAGGGTTTGGCCCTAGACCTCCGTTCCTGGTGTGTCCAACCAAACAGGACTGACTTTATGCCACCTTCCCAGAGCCTACCCAGACTAGGTGCTCTAGTCTATTTACAATGTCATCTAAAAAGGATGGCTTTACCTCTGGAATTGTCCTTGCTTCTGATTTCATCTCCTTTATGATATGGAAGGGCTCAGGGATGTTTTTATGTGGTTCTGGTTCATATAGTACTCTTCTTCAGGGGAGAAAGAGAAATGTTTGCCTGGAACCTTTCACACCCCTTTTAACTGGAACTCCTTAGTTTTTTCTTTCTTTTCATATACTATATTATGGTTTTTTCCCCCTCTTTCCTCATTTTTACAAAGAAAAAGAAGGTAAGGAATGAAAGGGACGGGATAAATGCTAATAATCTATAATTGGAGTGGGATGATCCTATTTCTGTCTTTCCTCTCATCGCCCAGCCCAGAAATAGATTGCTGGCTCTTACATTGCCATTCTCTCTCTTAGAGATCTGGATCACAGAACTGGAGGTAAAAGCAACCTCAGAGCTTATCTAAAACAAGCCCCTCATATTATGGAAGAAAAAAGAGACTCAGAGGGGTCAAATGACTATAGATGTAGTAAGGGAGAGAATTATAATTTGCTCCTAAGCCCTATGATTCTGGCACCTTAAGACCCAAGTCCAAATAATGTATTCCTTTTACTACATCATTGGCCATATGATAGTACAGTTCATTGGATTTGGAACTGATTGAATGACTAAACACAAAGAATAATCCTTGGTTCAGTGTCGACTTGGAAAGAGGTCTCTAATTCCACCTCCCTGAGCTGTTAAATATTTTTTTCAATTACTTGGATATAATTACAGATAGCAAGTTTTTAAATTTGCAGGTGACAATTAACATGTTTGATGACAAGAGTCAGGATCCTAAAACATCTTGACAGGCTATGAGTTTATAGTGAATGAAATATTATAAAATTTAAGAGGTAAATGTAAAGTTTTATAGTTACAGAATATAGTCTGCAGAGTTTCTACAATATTCTCTAAGTCTCCATGTGTGTTTAATGCTTTGTTGCCCACTTCTGATGAATAGGGTTCATGAGATGCTTGATCCCCCTCCTCCCAGCTCAATGTTTGTATTGTATTCTGCTGGAACAGCCCAAATATGATACAGAGTCATTTCTTCTTGCTATATGGAGGAGATTACTAGTATTTCTCCTTGGTTGTATTTCATCTTTGATTTGCCTGTTTTAATTCACTTGTGGGCTTTGTCATCTTTGCTTTCACAATATGCCTTCTTTGAATAAACAAATCACATTCGAAGGTCAAAGACCTGTGTGTTTGTAATTCATCTGAAAAAGATCCAGAGGGATTATTAAACTAGAAAGTTAATATGAGTTAACAGTATGAAAAGGCAGTGAAAAAAGGTTGATTTAAGATACATTGAGAGACAAAGTGGCCAGAAGTAAAAACATAATAATCCTGCAGTATTCTGTCCTATCAGAGCATATTTGTAGTATATGATAGCTACCTTCAAGTATTTGAAGGGCTACCTTGTGGAAGAGGGATTAGTTTTCTGCTTAGCCCCAGAAAGCAGTTAAAGAAACAATGAGTTAAAGTTACAGAAGTGTAGATTTGAGTTCATTGTTAAGAAAAACTTCCTATTAGAACTGTCCAAATTGGAATGGATGCCAAAGGTGATAGTTGCTTCCCCACTATGTCAACTTGTATCTTGCACAGAAGATTCTATTCATACACAATTTGGAATAGATGGTCTCAAATATGACATCAAATCATATTGCACGAATCTTTTTTTCTTACTTATCCCTGTCTGCCCATACATAATTACCCAAATTCTGTCTTTGGCCAAACTATACTTGCATCTTAGGCCAATGGATTTTATCCCATTCTTGAATTTCCATGAGCCTGATTTACCATTCCACCTATAAGACAGCATAAAATAAATGCCTTACCAAGGAAGTATTAGTTGCATCATCATATGTAATGAAAAGGATTATTTCTATAATTCATGAAGTGTCTTATTAATTTGTCTGATTATATTTTATTAGTCTATTTTGTCACTTCTTTTAATCTTTTAAAAAATACTCCTTTCTTTCTCTTAATAAAAGAATATTCTTTCTATCTGTCTCATAAGCTCTTTGGAGCTGGATTGATTTCCCTAACAAGATTGCCAAGGAAGATTAAAACCATAGACCATGGATATTATTTCATAAAAACTTTCATGTGAGCTATCACTGAGATTTTCATGAGGCAATTACTATATAAAATAGAAATTAAGGGTCAAAGTATGATTAGTAGATTTCATTGTTAAGATCCATATCCAAAGTTATTTAAGAGAGTAGATTATTATTATACAATAACAATTATTTATATGTTTAAGGCATAGTCAATAGATTCCGAAATGAAACCTTTCTTGTACCCTTGTCATAATTTTTATTAAGCCAAAAACCAAAGTAATTCAGGAAGCTGAGAGATTAGTGCCTTGAGGAAACACTAAATTTTTTTTTTTGCATTCCATTTAACCATCTCTAAACTTTTCCATTTAACAATTTTTGTCCTTAGATCTCAGGTTTTCTAAAACAGAATAGCTGCCTTTAAAAAATAAAACAACCTATTTATTACTTTTCTGAGTGCCTCAAAAGTTTAGAAAATGGAAAAAGTAATAGGTTATTAAAAACATTTTAATTACATTTTTTTTGTGAAAAAGGGAAAAAAACCTTATACCTACATATTGATCTGCTATCCTAATTAATAATATTATAACAATATAGTTTCTTTTTCCAATCCTTAACTTCAGCAAATTTGTCAACGACTTTTCCAAAATTGATTTTCTTTCATATTCATTTTTAGTGGGCTGTGTAGCCTGATTTGTTAATTAATCTTTGCATAGATGATTAAATATTTTAAAAATTAATTTTAATTTAGAATGTTTCCTTTATGTGAAGCAGTATCTTTACAAATAATTAAGAAGAGTCTCAAACATAAGGATTAATTTGGCATATATTCATGAAAATCCCCTTTCACAGGTAAATTTTCATCAAACTGAAAGGTCACTAAAAGGTACGATTTAATCAACTGGTAAGTAAATCATACTACTGATGTAATATTTTATTTTCTTTATTTTAAAAAAATATCATTTATTTTATTTTTAATTTGTGGAATAAGCACTTTTATAATGTAGTACTACAACAATAACAACAGATGATTGCACATGAAACTGCAAATCCATTATGCCCAACTTGCTATCTATTTTAAATATATTATAAGCTTCTCATGTAAATTTCTTTTTTTCTTCTGTTCTCCCCTCCCCCACCCTGGAGATGGCTACCATTGGTCATAAATGTGTGTGTGTGTGTGTGTGTATAGAATCATTGCATACACCTATTTATCAGTTCCTTCTCTGGATGCAGACATCATACTTCCTTCATATGTCCTTTTTAGCTAATTTGGGTATTTGTAATACTAAAAATGACTTCTATGCTCAAAGTTGTTCTTTAAACAATAATGTTGTTACTATATATAACATTCTCTTGGTTATGCTCATTTGACTCTTCATTATTTCATGCAAGTATACCCACGTTTTTCTAAGATCATTGAGCTCATAATTTCTTATAGCATGTCATATTCCATCACAATCATATACCACAACTTTTTCAGCCATTCCTCAATTGATGGGCATCCTGAAATTTTCAATTCTTTGCCACCACAAAGAGAGCTTCTATAAACATTTTAGAACATATGGGTTCTTTTCCTTTTTCCCTATTCATCTTTGGAAATAGACCTAGCAGTAGTATTGCTGGGTCAAAAGTTATAGATAACTCTTTGAACATAATTTCAGATTGCTGTGCAAAATAGATGTATCAGTTCACAATTCCACCAACAATGAATTAGAGTTGCAAATTTTCCACATCCCCTTTAACATTTGTCACTTTCCCCTTAAATCACTTTAGTCAATCTGATAGGTATAAAATGATATTTTCATTTCTGTAGTCAATAATGATTTAAATCATTTTTATATGACTACAAGTCTTTTGATTTCTTCATCTCAAAACTGCCTGTTCATATCATTTGACCATTTATCAATTAGGGAATGACTCATATTTTTACAGGTTTGACAAAGTTCTTTGTATATTTGAGATATGAAATTTTAAAATAATTAGCAAAAAATGCATTTCAATTTTAAAGATCTTATCTAAATTCCCTGAAATGTTTCACGCATGAACTAAAATTTTTACTTACCTTACAAAACTATTATACTTCCCAGTTCATACTCTTTTGCTAATTTAAGTTTTTAACGCAAATAATGTAAATATAGAATGACTTAAGTGAAGTACCTTAACTTTTTTCTTCATCCTTACAATCACTGTGCTATCATTGTTCATTTAGAATATAATATTTGAAAGGAAGAATATGTACTGTCACAGGAGGAAGAGACACAAACTTCATGAAAAGTAAACTCAAAAAAACTCTATTATTTATGTCTCTCAAAACACACATAAGAAGATGAGTCTTCATGTGTGTGGGGCCAACTACATAACTAGGAATTTTCTGAATAACCTTCATTGTAGAATACAATGTTTATTGTGTTTAACTTCTCTAATGACAATGCTTCTCATTATTTTTCTCTCTCACCAATCCACCAGAGGTTGTAGAGAAAGTATTAGCTTTTGAGGGAACTTTTGCATTTTTTCCTGAAAGCTTCACATAATTCAATTGTGGAAAATGTCATTCATTATATGTTTCACACACATTTCTGAAGATTATAATATGAATGTAATACACATAAAGTGTGGTTATTTTGTACAATTCCAGTTTCTTAAACTTTTATAATCCAATCAATTGTAGCATAGATATTTGAGTGAGACTCGAAGCATATAATATTCTGGGTTGCAAGGTAGGTGAAATGTAAGATTTGCTTTTGTTTTGTATTTAGAATCATAGAATAATTTTATACCAGAAGAGAACTTAAATATCATTTAGTCCAACCCTCTTACTTGATATAAAGGGATAATAGTCATTTGAGTAAAACTATAAGAATGGAGGACAAAGGTCACCAGTTCTACCCTTTTCCTCCAGTATTGTTAAAGCGCAATTCCAGTTCCATGAGCAATGTTCACTGATAGGACAATTATAGGACACTGATAGGACAACCCAAGTCAAACAAAAAGCAAGTCTAAGGAACTGGTCATTGAGATAGAGAAAAAGCATTTAAAAGAACTTGCTTGACCTAAGAGATTTTGCTGCTGGACTGTGGGGGTATGATTTGTACACAAAAAAAGCTGAAATAGCCATGGACTATGAGCTCACTCACAAGAGAACTCTTACAATTTCTTTGTGGGAAAAGGTCTATATAGCAGGAAAACAATAGATGACAACACAGTTGAGAAGATAACACATGTTGAAACCAGTAGCTCATAGCTTATTAGAAAAGTGTTGTTGGTAGCTAGTTGGGAAAAAAGCAGTCCTGCAAATGAAAGCACCAAACCAATGGGTGACATCAGCACATCTGTAGAAGATCAGAAGCTGCAGTGTCTTTGAGGAAAATATTCTATCTGCAGTTCAGTCCTGGAAGCACAAGCTGTATGATATTATATATTTTCCCTCTCCCATTATTGGGTTATGGGAATTGTTCCCCTGTTTGTAAGGGTATACTTTACTCATTTTAGTTGGTGTTCTGTTTTAGTTATACATGTTTTGCTTTGTCCTAATGCATCCTTGGTTTTGGTTTGGTACAAGTGACATATCATTGGGAGTGTATGAGCTCTGGTTTTGAGTATATGTTGACACTAAGCATGCCTTACACCTAGGTGTAGTTTTCAGGGAACCATATTTGATGGACAGCATGGTCATATTTCAAAGAAGAGAAACTGAGGATCAGTGAAGTGACATTGAAATCATATAGTTAATTATTAGCAGTCACTTCTAGAACTGAAATCTATCAATTCTATGTCTTATGACCTAGAGGCATCTGATTGGTGCAATGGATAATGTACTAGGCCTAGAGTCAAGGAAGAGCTGTGTTCAAATCTGGCTTCAGCCATTTACTAGCTGTGAGACCCTGAGCAAGTCACTTAACCTCTGTGTGTCTCAATTTCTTCATCTCTAAAATGAGTTGTTAAGAGGATCAAAGAAGATAATTGTACAGCCTCACAATAGTATGTCTCACAATAGTAGGCACTATATAAATGTTAGTAATTATTATATTATTATAATCATTATGACATTTTTAATTATAATTGAACAATCACAACTCAAGAAAAGTTACCTCGGTTGGTAAACTGCTTCCTTAAACTAAGTTTTCCTTACGTTATTCACTAACTAGCTATAGCTATACTTTTTAAACCTAGTGCTTCTAAAAAGTCTGTTTTCTAATTTTCAGTTTTTATAGACATCATAATTGATAAGTACCTAGCAGGGATTGATGCTATTCAGCTAATATGGCCAAAATGGCTAGTCTTGTTCCAGTTATTTTATTTATTTATTATTTCAGCTACCATGACAATTGAATCAGGTGGTATATGCATCGCCAATGAGATATGAGCAACTGCTATGAATATGCACATATATTTTAAGGATCTAATCACAAGGTATAATAAGCACACTGTACACTAAGACAAAACATCACTATGGAGATACAGGAAAACAAAGCTTAACCAGCAACAAGGGTTTTTACACAGATTACCAGCCCCCAGAACACTGCCATCTTAATTCATTTTCATAGCCTGGAAGCTCCCTGATAACAAGTCTTAAGAAGGTCTTAAGCTAATCATCCTTCCCTTGGGTGGGGTATCCCTCCAGCTAGTCTCTGCCCCTTTAGCAAGTTTTTGCTTCTGCCCTCTCAATGCCTAGTGCTCAATGCCCCACACTCACCTTCCTCCTCCCCCTCCTCCTCCTCTTTCTTCTTCTTCTTCTTCTTCTTCTTCTTCTTCTTCTTCTTCTTCTTCTTCTTCTTCTTCTTCTTCTTCTTCTTCTTCTTCTTCTTCTTCTTCTTCTTCTTCTTCTTCTTCTTCTTCTTCTTCTTCTTCTTCTTCTTCTTCTTCTTCTTCTTCTTCTTCTTCTTCTTCTTCTTCTTCTTCTTCTTCTTCTCAATGCAGTCTTGCCCTCTCAAAGCTGGGTCTTTCAATGCCCACTCTCTTAATGCTGGTTCTCTAGACATACAGTTTTATTTGGCACCTGATTGGATAGAGCCCATATGCACAAAAGTATGAGAGCCCACCTGGGTAGCCCATCTATGTAGCCTTGGCACAGGATATCAAAAAAATCTGTGATTGGTGGGGTATGGTCACATGGGCCTATTAATGGATAAGGAAGATCTTCATATTCCATTAACCCTACAGGTGGGCAGGTCACATATAGACTGGTTAAGATGTAATAACATCTATTATGATGGGAGAAAAAACTAAATCAGTAATAAAATGATTGATCTGGTGATATGTCTTTGTATGGGGAATTCTAAATAAAAGGTGAAACAGGACAAGATGAAGAAATAATAGTTTGAATTTTCATTTCAAAAAACACTCCCATATACATTATCATATGAGATCCTTATAAGTGGTCTATAATGTAGGTCATGGTAGTAATTTTTTTTCTCTCTTTAGATGGCAGAGAAAAGGCAAAAATTCTTCTAAGCTCTCCCAAATTCCCCTCAAACCAATATTAAATGACACCTCAAAACAAATTCTGGAGTGGCAGAACCCACTAAAGGACAGGGTGAAACAATTTTCCAGCCAAAGACAACTTAGAAAGTTGGCATAAAAGGTCTATCACACTGGGATGATAGTGGAGTGCAGGCTGTTCCAGCACAGGCTGCACCACAGCAGAGAAGCAGCAGGTCTTGGGAATGACTGAATCAATGGTGCCAGTCACTGCTTTTGGAGCTCTCAGGCAACAGATGGTAAGGGGGTCAGAAGGAGATTATGGGGGACCCTTTTTTGGCACTGGGTGCAGTACACTGTTGCATTGCCTTACTTAAATTCAGGTTGCAGGCCTGTGTTGCATTCCAAGGGCAAGAAGAGCAATAGCACACCAGAACTTGCATCTTCAGAAGAACAGGAACCTTGTTCATAGTTCCAGGGTAGAAAAGGGTGATTATGGTCACTCATGGACCTGAGAACAGGCTAGGAGAGTAGTGAACTCACATCTGCTTAGATCATATCACTTTAAAAGAACTGAAAGCTTCCAGACCCGGAGAATTAGCTGCACAAGAATCTTAAAGTTGTAACAAGGAAGATCAAAACACAAACTCAGAAAAAGAAAATAAAGTGAAAACAACTACATCCAAATTCCCTCCCAAAAATGTGAATTGGTCTCATCCTTTCTCTACCTCTCTTCCCCCCCCTCCAAAAAGAATTTCTGGAAGAGCTCCAAAAGGTTTTTAAAAAACATATAAAAGAGGTAGAAGAAAAATTGGGAAAAGAAATAACAGTGATCCAAGAAAATCATGAAAAAAGAGTCAATTGTTTAGTAAAGGAGGTACAAGAATATTCAAGAAAATAATACCTTAAAAACAGAGTAGGCCCAATAGTAAGAGGGGCACAAATATTCAATGAAGAAAAAGGACACCTGAAAAAGTAAAATTGGCCAAATGGAAAAAGACATACAAAAACTCACTGAAGAAAATAATTCCATAAAAATTAGAATTGGGTAAGTGAAAGCTAATGAAGAAATCTCATTTGAAAAACAACTGACCTAGAAAACTGATCAAGGAGAGATAACTTAAAAATTATTGGACTACCAGAAAGTCATGAAAAAAGAGCCTAAATGTCTTTTAAGAAATTATCAAGGAAAACTACCCTGATATTCTAGAACCAGATGGTAAAATAGAAATGAAAAGAATCCATCAATCGCTTCCTGAAAGGGATCCCAAAATTAAAACTCCTAGGAATATTATATCCAAATTCCAGAGCTCTCAGGTCAAGGAGAAAATATTGCAAGCAGTCAGAAATAAACTATTTATATATTGTGGAGCAACAGGATAATACAAAGTTTAGCAGCTTCTATACTAAAGGATTGGAGGACTTAGAATATAATATTCCAGAGGGCAAAGGAGTTAGAATTACAACCAAGAATCACCTACTCAGCAAAACTGAGTATAATCCTTCAAGGGGAAAAATGAAAATTCAATGAAATAGAGGGCTTTCATGCATTCCTGATCAAAATATAAGAGTTAAATAGAGAAAATTTGACTTTCAAATCCAAGACAGTAAAGAGAAATCATAAGGGATTCAATAGGGTTAAACTTTTTACATTTCTACCTGAGAAGATAATACTTGTAACTTCTAGGAACTTTTTTATTATTAGGTCAATTATAAGGAGTATGAATAGACATAGGGCACAGATATGAGTTGAATATGATGGCATGATGTATTAAAAAATAAAACCAAGAGGTAAGAAACAGGAATGCACTGAGGGAAGGGGAAACAGAGAAGTAGAATAGGGTAAATTACCTCACATAAATGAGGTATGAAAGAGTTTTTACAGTGGAGTGGAAGATAGAAGAGGTGTGTGGGAGCTCTTGAACCTCACTCTTATCAGAATTGACTCAGAAAGAGGAAGATACATACTCTGGTGAGTATTGAAATCTATCTTACCCTACAGGAAAGCTGGAGGGAAAGGGAATAAAAAGAGAGTCTGATAGAAGGGAGTATGGATTGGACAAAACGATAGCAAGAGGTAAAAACTTTTGAGGATGGACAAAGGTGAAAGGAGAGAGAAATTAGGAAAATGGGGGAAATAAGATGGAGGGAAATAGACTAATCATGACTGCGAAAAAATTACAGTGAGTTTCTCTGATAAAGGCCTCTTTTCTCAAATACATAGAGAACTGAGTCAAATTCATAAAAATAAGAGAAATTCCCAAATTGATAAGTAGTCAAAGGATTTAATAGGCAGTGTTTAAATGAAGTTATCAATGCTATCAAAAGTCATATGAAAAAATGCCCTGAATTACTACTGATTAGATAAATACAAATTAAAACAACTCTGAAGTACTATTCCACACTTATCAGATTGGCTAGTATGATAAAAAAGGAAAATGATAAATGTTGGAGGGGATGTGGGACAATTGAGACACTAATGCATTACTGGTGGAGTTGTAGACTGTTCCAGCCATTCTGGAGGGCAATTTGGAACTATGTCCAAAAGGCTACCAAACCATGAATATCCTTTGACCCAGCAACAGCATTACTAGCTGTGTCTTAGAAATATAAAAAAACAGAAAAGGACCTATGTGCACAAAACACTTACTACAGCTCTTTTTTTGTGGTGGCAAAGAATTGGAAATTGAGGGGATACCCATCACCTGGGGAATGGCTGAACAAATTAAGGTATATAATTATGATGGAATCCTATTGTACAATAGTAGAAACAATAAGCAGGGTGCTCTCAGAAAAAACCTGAAAAGACTTACACGAACTGAGGCAAAGCAAAATGAACAGAATCATGACAATGTTGTACACAGTAATATTGTGTGAAGTAATATTTGTGAATATTGCACAGTAATATGTGTGAATGATTTAGGTATTCTAACCAATACAATGATCCAAGGCAATTCTAAAGGGCTTATGATGAAAAATGCTATCTATCTGCAGAGAAAGAATAAATCCAGTCTGACTGCAAATTGAAGCACACTTCTTGCTTTCTTTCTTTTTCTTTTTCCTTTCAATTCATATTTTCTTTCACAACATGACTAACATGGAAATATGTTTTGTATGACTGCACATGTCTAACCTATAATAAATTACTTCCCGTCTCTAAAAGAAGGGAAGGAAGGGAGAGAATTCAAAACTCCAATTTTTAATAAAATGAATGTTAAAAATTGTTTTTTTTGTGTAATTGAGGAAAATAAAATATCAAAAGAGATGAGGAGCAGATAACTACAATTACTTATTTTTTCCCTTAATTTGATTTTATTTCTTTTAGATATCTTCCCTTCATATTCAATTCACCCTGTGTCCTCTCTCTCTCTCTCTCTCTATATATATATATACATATATATACATATATAGATATAGATATATACATATATATGTATACACATACATATATACATACATGCATATTCACTTATTTATATATATATATATATATATATATATATACATAAACATATATATATGCATATTCCTTTCAGCTACTATGATATTGAGGTCTCATGAGTCATACACATCATCTCTCTATGTAGGAATGTAAACAAAACAGTTCAACTTTAGTAAGTCACTTATGATTTCACTTTCTTGTTTGCCTTTTCATGCTTCTCTTCATTCTTGTGTTTGAAAGTCAAATTTTCTATTCAGCTCTGGTCTTTTCACTGAGAAAGCTTGAAAGTCCTCTATTTTATTGAAAATCCATATTATGCCTTGGAGCATGATACTCAGTTTTGCTGGGTAGGTGATTCTTGGTTTTAATCCTAGCTCCATTGACCACCGGAATATCGTATTCCAAGCTCTTCCATCTCTTAATGTAGCAGCTGCCAGATCTTAGGTTACTCTGATTGTGTTTCCACAATACTCAAATTGTTTCTTTCTGGCTGCTTGCAGTATTTTCTCCTTGATCTGGGGGCTCTGGAATTTTGTGACAATATTCCTAGGAGATTTCTTTTTGGGATCTATTTGAGGAGGCGATCAGTGGATTCTTTCAATTTCTATTTTGCCCTGTGGCTCTAGAATATCAGGGCAGTTCTCCTGGATAATTTCTTGAAAGATGATATCTAGGCTCTTTTTTTGATCATGGCTTTCATGTAGTCCAATTATTTTTAAATTATCTCTCCTGGATCTATTTTCCAGGTCAGTGGTTTTCCCAAGGAGATATTTCACATTGTCTTCCATTTTTTCATTCCTTTGGTTCTGTTTTATAGTAGCTTAATTTCTCATAAAGTCACTAACTTCCACTTGCTCCAATCTAATTTTTAAGGTAGTATTTTCTTCAGTGGTCCATTGGACCTCCTTTTCCATTTGGCTAATTCTGCCTTTCAAGGCACTCTTCTCCTCATTGGCTTTTTGGAGCTCCTTTGCCATTTGAGTTAGTCTATTTTTAAGGTGTTGTTTTCTTCAGGGTATTTTTCAGTATTTTTTTGGGTCTCCTTTAGCAAGTCATTGACTTGTTTTTCATGGTTTTCTCGCATCATTCTCGTTTCTCTTCCCAATTTTTCCTCTACTTCTCTAACTTGTTTTTCCAAATCCTTTTTGAGCTCTTCCATGGCCTGGGACCATTTCATGTTTTTCTTGGAGGCTTTTGGTGTAGGCTCTTGCACTTTGTTAACTTCTTTAGGCTGTATGTTTTGGTCTTCTTTGTCACCAAAGAAACAATCCAAAGTCTGAGACTGAATCTGGGTGTGTTTTCACTGTCTGGCCATATTCCCAACCCGGACTAGGCTTAGATCTTCAGCAGTCTGTGCACTCCTGCTCTAATCTGCCACTTAATTCCTCCCACCAGGTGGGCCTGTGGCCGGAAGCAACTGCAGCTGTAGCTGCCCCACCTCTGCTGCCCCGGGGGTGGTGGCCGAACTGCGAACTCCTTCCACTCCCACACCTTTTCCCATTAACCTTCTCCACCGTCTTTGGTGTTTGTGGGTTGAGAAGTCTGGTAACTGCTGCAGCTCACTGATTCAGGGGGCTAGCGCCCGCTCCACCCAGCTCCTTGTCTCGTTTGTCTGTGCCGCTCATGTTGGGCTCTGCTCCACTCTGCTCCCAGCTCCCAGCTCCGAGCTCCGTGTGGGATAGACCTCACCTAGAGACCATCCAGGCTGTCCTGGGCTGGAGCCCTGCTTCCCTCTGCTGTTTTGTGGGTTCTGCCGTTCTAGAATTGGTTCAGAGCCATTTTTATAGGTTTTTGGAGGGACTCGGCAGGGAGCTCACACTAGTCCCTGCTTTCCAGCCGCCATCTTGGCTCCGCCCCTTTGTCTAATCACTACAATTACTTATAACTAGTATTGATTCCAATCACTTTTGCCTGCATTTTCTTTTTAATTGTAAAGCTAGAGAATGAAGGGAGTAATAAGATGAAGGAGTTGACATTTTCTCTGATCCTCATAAACTCTCAAATATCTGCAAAACAGAAATTATATACCAAGGATAGAGCAATTTCAGGTATCTCAGTGTCCATGGTCCAAGAGACCTGGAATCCAAAAGAAGGTTAAAAAAATAAAGAAAACTTCTTTGAGCTCACTTAGCACCTCTCCTGCACCTCCCACAGTACAAAATTGAGACTGTATTAGTTGAACCAAGGAACAAAACATGGGCTTGAAATAAAACCCCAATACATTACTAGATCTCTCTCTTTCTTTACAATTCTGTGGAGATTCTGGCTCCAGGCTGCAGAAATTTGCTCACACTATAATAGACAGCATGTCTGTGGCAGTGCTCCAGGCACAGAAGCTTACTGAGGCTCCTACAGACAGGCAATGTCATATGGGTATCTCTTTGTGCTAAAAAAAAAGCAAAAAGAAAGAAAAAAGATCCCAGAAGGAGAATAGAGCAAAGGGAAAGGGGATAGGACATATGCATGGGCTTGAAATAGAGCTCAGCACCACATTCTGTATTCTCCTCCTCCCAGAACCTTGAAGACTCAGGAAACAGAAATCAACCCCACAACATCAGTGTTGCAACATTCAGAACTGCTGGTGCCATGCCACAGAAATGAGGAACAGAAGGAGTTGGACAGGGTATTAGGCCAAGAAACTGTGTATTTGTGGGAGGAAAAGTGTAACACTCCACTGAGCCTGAGCACAACATCCAGCTGATGTAAGTTCTGGCTATTCAAAAGTCACTTGGGGTACAGAACTAGGCTAATAAACCACGAATTTCCTAGCGTGGAAAAAGGCTGAGATACTTTAATTCTTTAAGATCTAGCCTCTGTAGAAACCGTCATCAGAGAGGAAAGAGTCAGAAAGTGAGCATTAGGTAAAAATAGGAGGGAAAAAGGCTGAAATTACCAAAGATATCAGAAAAGAAAGAGACCTCAAATATATTGAACATAAGCAGATCAACCAACAGGGAAAATATTAAGAACAGAAGGAAATAGGATATCTAGTAAATGATTTCAAGTATCTATGAATAAACACTGCAAAACAATGGAAAATGATTCAGCACTTTGAGAAAGAGGAATCTCTAGAATGTGAAGAGAACGTAGAACATGTCCTGAGTGGTTCAAAAGAGAAATGAGAACTATGAAGGCAGAATTTATAGCATGCATGGTGAAAATAATGGGCAAAACAGAAAAACAAATCTGTGATGGCCAGTCTCATCTAAGAAATAAAAGAGAGAACGATAGATTGGGATTGCAAATATATAGAAAGGAAGGACAATCTAGAAGAGAATAAAAAAATAGTAAAAGAAAATATGCTCACTGAGAAGATTAAGATTGATTCTGTATCATTTTCTTATTGATCCTAGTTACAATTAATTGATTTTGTCCTATAACTGCTTTTGTCCTGAAACTGCTTAAGTCATGGTTCTTTGTTTCTGAATTTGGTTCAAAGGACTAAATTTTAAAAATAATCTAGCTCTCCTGCTCAAGGAATTTTTGCTAGCCTTGAGAAATGTGTGAGAAGGCAAGGGAGTTTGGGCCTGATATATTTACTCCACCAAGCTATCTTTCAAGGATGTCTGGTTTGCTGTCCAAAAGTCTAGGCCACTATCATGCACCTGGACTCAAAGAGCACTTCTTATTCTCAGGAAAAAGGAGGGGGGTTGTTGCTAGCCCTCATTACCAAACTTTTAACCAATCATGTTGCACCTCAGCTCTGTAACCAGTTATGTTGTCTTTAATTCAATGATGTCACCTGCCCTGTTCTGTCCTTTGTTCTGTACTCCCCAAAACCTATATAATGGGAACTGCACTCTTGCTCAGGGCCTTTTGCACTAATGGAGGCAAACCAATGATCCATTTTTGGCAGGTAGGATGTTCCTGATAACAAATGTTACCTTGCATGGAGATCTGCCTCAGTTTACCCTTTTCTTAAAATGAAATTGCAACAGTCCTGTTTAAGCAAAATGCTCTTTTCTTGAAGACAGGAGGCATAGAAATCATCTAAGGACCATTTGTCTTAGAAAAAAATTTGACAGGACAGAAAACATGAATGCTATAATGCAAGAAATAATAGAAGAGAACCACCCAAATTTTCTGAACACAGAAAATGAAATACCAATTGAAAGGGCTCATACATTGCTTCCAGTAAAAGGAGAGACATAAAGTAGGCAGTAATGATAGGAAAGGTCAGAAATAGGATGAGATAGAAGGAAATATACACCTAATAATCCAAACCATGAATATAAATCAGATAAGCTTACCCTTAAAATGAAGGAGAAAGGATATATTAAAAAAAAGAATTTTACATGTTGTTCACAGGAAACATACATGAGATAAAAAGGCATACAAAGAATAAATATGAACAGGTAAAGTAAAATCCATCATGTCCCAGGTGAATCCAAAAAAAGCAAGGCTACCACCCATAATTTCAGAGAAGTCAACCATGAAATAGACACATTTAAAAGTGATAAACAGAAACTAAATTACACAAATTATACTTTAAAACACCAGAGATAATGATATATCAATACTCAACATATAAACATTAAATATTACATGATCAAAAGCTTAAAGGAAAAACTCACCCCACACCCTAATTCCCATGCCATGGAGACCCAGGGTCCAGGCTGGGGAAAATCAGAGGGGAAAAAAGACTGAAATTATCAAAGATGTCACAAAGAAGAAAACTCAAAGATGTTGAACATAAGTAGCTAAACAAAAAAGAAAATGTTAAGAAGGAAGGAAATACTGCCTCCAGATCTAATGTGATACTTCATAAGAAAAAGGAATTTGTAGAATGTAAGGAGAAAATGAAACACTGTTCTTGAGTGGTTCAAAAGAAGAATGAGAATTATGAAAGTAGAACTTACATCATGCATGGCAAAAATAATGGGCAGAACAGAAAAACAAATCTGTGATGGCAAATCTCACTTGAGAAACAAAAGAGAAAACAATAGAATGGAATTTGAAAATATACAAAAATGAAGGACAATTTAGAAGAGAAGGAAAAACCCCAATAATACTAAATATGTTCACTATTCAAGCAAAACATACTGATCTAGAAGATAGGATGCATCGACAACTGAAGGATCATAGCTTTCCCCCTTAAAATTGACAGGACAGATAACCTGAACATAGTAATAAAAATAATAGAAGAGAACTGCTCAGCACTTCTGAGCATAGAAAATGAAATAGTGATTGAAAGAATTCATAGAACATCTTTAGAAAAACAATCCTAGACTGCAAACTCCAAGACACAAAGAGGTTAAATTGAACAAATCAATTCAGAAACGAGGTCTGTAAGTGACTAAGAGAAATATCTTCAAATAAAAAGGAAGGGAAATTCAAATAATGAAAGACTATTCTGCAACCAACTGAAAACACAGAAGGGAATGAAATCATGTGTTCTGAAAAACAATGGAGCTCAAAACGTGGCCCAAGGTGACCTATACTGCATATCTAAGCTTAGCCATAAATGAAAAAAGATGGGCATTCAATAATAAAGAGGCTTTGAAATATAATTAAAAAGGAGACCAGACATGAAGAAATTGTGCTTTCTGAACACCCCAAAAAACACAAATAAAGAGTGAATAAATGCAGCAGACAAAAAAAATAACCTGTGACAGCAAAATGATAGCAAGAAGACCAGAAAGGAATTTCTTTCTAAATGTACATAAGGAGACAAATGTGAAGGTGAAAATCTGGTAGAGGCAATAGTAAAGAGGAGGATGGGGTTGTTTTGGTTATAATCTGGCCATACCTTGCCTACAAGTGAACCAATGTTTTAAATTTTTTTTTTTTTAGTGGGGCTACATTACAACATGAGAGGGTACATGAAAGGGGCTGAGGAGAACAATGGGATAGAGAGAATCATGTGATGTGCTCATGCTAAATCAAAGGTCAGTAATGAGGCAAAATTGATCCCTGTGGATTCATAATGAGAAGATTATACATAGGGGTGGATGAGGAAGAGAGGAGAAGGATCAAAAATGTTGGGGAAGAAAAGAGGTCTTGGGAGCCAAGATGGCAGCTAGAAAGCAGGGACTTGTGTGAGCTCCCTGCCAGGTCCCTCCAAAAACCTATAAAAAATGGCTCTGAACAAATTCTAGAAATGCAGAACCCACAAAATAGCAGAGGGAAGCAGGGCTCCAGCCCAGGACAACCTGGATGGTCACTGGGTGAGGTCTATAGTGCACGGAGCTGGGAGTGGAGGGGAGCTGAGCCCAGCGTGGGCAGTGACAGGACCAACCAGACCAGGAGCCTAGCACCCTCAATCAGTGAGCTGTGGCAGTTACCAGACTTCTCAACCCACAAACACCAAAGACAACAGAGAAGGTTAATGGGAAAAGCTGCAGGGGACAGAGTGGAAGGAGTTCGTGGTTCGGCCACCACACCGGAGGCAGTGGGGGTAGCGCAGCTAGAGAACTACAGCTGCAGTTGCTTCTGGCCCCAGGCCCACCTGGTGGGAGGAATTAAGTGGCAGATCAGAGTAGGAGTGCAGAGCCTGCTTAAGATCTGAGTCACGATCTGGGTTGGTGGTTGTTGGGGAAGGAGGAGTGCTGGTGTGGCAGAGCTGGCTGTATAGACAGCTCTGAAAACAACAGTGCATCCCCTCAAGCTTGGAACAAAGTACTCTTTACTCTACAAGCCGTAATACCCTGCTGAAAAACTCAACGGTCAAGTAAGTTGGCTGGGAACATGGCCCGGCAGCGAAAACACACCCAGATTCAGTCTCAGACTTTGGAATCTTTCTTTGGTGACAAAGAAGACCAAAACATACAGCCAGAAGAAGTCAACAAAGTCAAAGAGCCTACACCAAAAGCTTCCAAGTAAAACATGAACTGGTCTCAGGCCATGGAAGAGCTCAAAAAGCATTTGGAAAAGCAAGTTAGAGAAGTAGAAGAAAAATTGTAAAGAGAAATGAGAATGATGCGAGAAAACCATGAAAAATAAGTCAGTGACTTGCTAAAGGAGAATCAAAGAAAATACTGAAAAATACCCTGAAGAAAACAACACCTTAAAAATAGACTAACTCAAATGGCAAAAGAGCTCCAAAAAGTCAATGAGGAGAAGAATGCTTTGAAAGGCAGAATTAGTCAAATGGAAAAGGAGGTCCAATGGACCACTGAAGAAAATACTACCTTAAAAATTAGGCTGGAACAAATGGAAGCTAGTGACTTATGAGAAATCAAGATATTATAAAACAGAACCAAAGGAATGAAAAAGTGGAAGACAATGTGAAATATCTCATTGGAAAAACCACTGACCTGGAAAATAGATCCAGGAGAGATTAAATTAAAAATTATTGGACTACCTGAAAGCCATGATCAAAAAAATAGCCTAGATATCATCTTTCAAGAAATTATCCAGGAGAACTGCCCTGATATTCTGGAGCCACAGGCAAAATAGAAATTGAAAGAATCCACAGATCACCTCCTCAAAATGATCCCTAAAAGAAAACTCCTAGGAATATTGTCACCAAATTCCAGAGCTCCCAGATCAAGGAGAAAATACTGCAAGCAGCCAGAAAGAAACATTTTGAGTATTGTGGAAACATAATCAGAATAATACAAGATCTGGCAGCTTCTACATTAAGGCATCAAAGGGCTTGGAATATGATATTCTGGAGGTCAATGGAGCTAGGATTAAAACCAAGAATCACCTACCCAGCAAAACTGAGTATCATGCTCCAAGGCAAAATATGGATTTTCAATAAATAGAGGACTTTCAAGTTTTCTCAGTGAAAAGACGAGAGCTGAATAGAAAATTTGATTTTCAAACACAATAATCAAAAGAAGCATGAAAAGGTAAACAAGAACGAGAAATCACAAGGGACTTACTAAAGTTGAACTGTTTTGTTTACATTCTTACTTGAAAAGATGATGTGTATGATTCATGAGACCTCAGTATTAGGGTAGCTGAAGGAATATGCATATATATATATATATATGTGTATATATGTATATATATATATATATGTGTGTGTGTGTGTGTGTATAAGTATATATGTATGTGTATATGTATATATATAGAGAGAGGGGGGGCACATGGTGAATTGAATATGAAGGGATGATATCTAAAAAAAATAAAATAAAATTAAGGGATAAGAAAGGAATATATTGAAAGAGGGAGAAAGGGAGAGATAGAATGGGGTAAATTATCTCACATAAAAGTGGCAAGAAAAAGCAGTTCTGTAGGAAGGGAAGAGGGGGCAGGTGAGGGGGAATGAGTGAATCTTGCTCTCATCAGATTTGACCTGAGTGGGGAAAGCCATACACACTCAATTGGGTATCTTACCCCACAAGAAAGAATGAGGAAGAAGATAAAAAAGGGGGGATGATAGAAGGGAGAGCAAATAGGGGGAGGAGGTAATCAAAAACAAACACTTTTGAAAAGGGACAGGGTCAAGGGAGAAAATTCAATAAAGGGGGATAGGTTAGGAAGGAGCAAAATATAGTTAGTCTTTCACAACATGAGTATTGTGGAAGGGTTTTACATAATGATACACATGTGGCCTACATTGAATTGCTTGCCTTCTTAGGGAGGGTGGGTGGGGAGGGAAGAGGGGAGAGAATTTGGAACTCAAAGTTTTAAAAACAGATATTCAGAAAACAAAAAATAATTTTGGCATGCAACTAGGAAATAAGATACACAGGCAATGGGGCATAGAAATGTATCTTGCCCCACAAAAAGGAAGGGAAAAGAGGATGAGAGGGGAGTGGGGTGACAGAAAAGAGGGCTGACTAGGGAATGGGGCAACCAGAATATATGCCATCTTAGAGTGAGCGGGAGGGTAGAAATGGAGAGAAAATTAGCAATTCGAACTCTCATGAAAATCACTGCTGAAAACTAAATATATTAAATAAGTTAAATAAAATGAAAAATAAATAAAAAAAAAAAAACAAAAAAAGTAAGCCCACCTCCATGAGGGTTCTTTGGTATTCAGGAGTGCCACTGATCTCCTTTATTGATAACATGCTAGCATTACTAATAAAAGGACTAATTACCCAGAAAATAAAAGACGTCTTGCATTGATGTTCAGAGAGGGTTCCACTGATGAATGCTCCTGCGGATTAAGAGAGAGATGGTTTGTAAAGAGAGATGAGGACCTTGAATTAAATGTGTCCTGGGGGATTTGGTACTTGAAAAGTCTTCTCATCTTACCTTAGGAAGGGAGTGGTTGAAACTCCTGGGAGCAACTGGCACCTGTGGGACTTAGAGGGCATGTACACATGGAGGAAATTTTGAGGCAAAGGGGGAAAAAAGATTACCAGAGGAAGGTATAGCTCAGTGATGGGCTGCATAATCAGAAAAGTGGTGGGGAAAGGGCCCTACCATGTTATACTGTTTTCTCTGACATATTCAATAATTGGCATTGTTCTGGGAGTTACGTACAATAAAAAGGGTGAATCCATGAGGCAAGCTCTATGTGCAGAAACTACTTGGATGGCAGAACCTAGAATGGATTCCTTAGCAACTTTGATTGCATAAAGAACACAGAAGAGAAAAAGAAATCAGATAATTAATTATAGGGTCATGAATCAGAGAATGAGGGGCTAGAGTAGATGGAAAGAGGGGATAGATAACGAAGAAAGCAGAAAAAATCCTTTTTGGAAAGGGGTATAAATAATGAAATTTTATAAATCTAACAATACTAGTTGAAGAAGAGAAGAGAAAGGGAGGATCAACTTTAAGTGGGAGAGGGAAAAGGGGAAAAAATTACATAGCCAGATAGAAGAAAGAGAGGAAAAGGAACTAATAAGAAAAACCACAAAAGGAAAGTGATAACAACTGAGAAGAGGGGAACAGGGATGAGAAGAGAGACAATATGAACAGGGCCACCTTAAAAAGATGAATATAAAGCAAATGAAGGAATACAGTACTATGTTTATAGAAGAAGAGTGATAAAATGTAATTTGAAAGAAAACAAGCTAGAATAGATGGACAAAAATATAAACCCAAGTATCATAAATTTAAATGTGAATGGATTAAACAATCCAATAAAATTAAAAATAATGAGAGATTGGATAAGAAAAATAAAACTCTACAATCTATTGTTTACAAGAAACACATTTAAAAAGCAAAAACAGACACAAAATCAAACTGAGGGTATGGAAAACAAATGTACTATGTATCAAATGATCCAAGAAAGCAGGTATTGCTATCATGCCCTCTGACAAAGCAAAAGAAAACATCAAATAAAAGGAATAAACAGAGAAGTGACATTAAGCTGAAAGGACCCACAGAAAACAAACTAATATCTGTAATAAACTTATATGCTCCAAATACCTTAGCATCCAAGTTTATAAAGGAAATATTAGCTGCAACAGTAACAAGAGGCTTCAATATTACACTCTCAGTTTTGGTCAAGTCTAAAAGAAAGATAAACAAAAAAGTAACTATGGATCTGAACAAATTGCTGAAGAAACTAGAGTTATAAGACTTATGGAATCTTCTAATGGGGATATCAAAAGAATATGCCTATTTCTCAGCACTACACGTTACTTCTTAAAAAAACTGACCATGTAATAGGCCATAGAAAGATGTTGCAAACAAATGCAAAAAAGCAGAAAGAGGTAATGCATCCTTACCAACAATAAGGCAATCAAATAACAATTTGTTTGGGAACCACAGATGCAAGTGGAGATTTAATGAAATTTTAAATAATGAGTTTCTCAAAGAAAAAAATCACAGAAACATAACTATGTAAAAGAAAATAATGATGATAGAACATACTAAAAATTTTTGGAAGAAGCTAAAGTAGTCTTCTGAAAAAAATCACATTGTTACAAACATACAAAGTAGGAAAAAAAAGGGTATTAATGAACTGCATGTGCATGTAAAATAATGGAAAGTCATCAAATAGAAAGCCTAAAATCATCACAAGAGGAGAGCTAAAGATTATCAGGGAAGGAGATGAATTGGAAATAAAAAGCATAGATATGATAAATGAAACTAAAATCTGGTTCTTTGAAAAAAACTAATAAAATTCATAAACTCTTACCTAATCTGATTAAAAAAAGAAGAGGGTAAAGAACCAAATCAATAACATATCAAATGACCAAGGTGAAATCACAGCTAGAACAAAAGTAATAAAAATAATAATCAGAACAACCTACACACAGTTATATGCCAACAAAGCTCAGGACAGAAAAGAAAGTAATACTTTCAAAAACTTAAGACATCATACAAATCATCAGCATGTGCATATATTACCAGAAAAATCTTGCAAGAAGAGTTAGTAACAGATACCCCATTTAAAATCACTGTACACTGTATAAAATGCAAGGGAGTATACCTGCCAAGATAAATCTTGGAACTACATTGACATAATTATAAAGCACTTCTTATACAGATAAAGTCAGATTTAAATATTTGGAGAAATATTAATTGTTCACGGGTGGGCAGAACCAATGTAATAAAAAATGACAATTCTACCAAAACTAGTCTACTTATTCAATGCCATCCCAATTAAATTACAAAAAAATCCTTTATCGATCTAGAAAAATAATAAAAATCATCTGGAAGGACAAAAAAAATCAAGAATATCAAATGAATTAATTAAAGCATATGTAAAGGAAGGAGGTGTAGCAGTACCACATCTTAAACTATATCATAAGGCAGTAATTATCAGAACTATCTGATACCGGCTAAGAAATAGAAAGGTGGACCAGTGGGACAGAGTAGACATAAAATGCATAGTAGTAAATGATAATAGTAACATTGCATTTGACAAATGTTAAGATTTAAGCTTTTGGGACAAGAATACACTATTTGGTAAAAAATATATATATATATATATATTGTTAGGAAAATTGGAAAGCAGTTTGGTAGAAATTGGGTGTAGATCAATATCTTATACCATTTACCAAGACAAGGTCAAAATGGATAAAATGACCTAGATATAAAGGAGATATCATAAGAAAGCTAGAACAACATGGGAAACATTACTCAACAGACTCATGGACAGGAGAAGAATTTATGAATGAGAGAAAGAGAATATTGTGAAATGTAATATTGGATAATTTTCACTACATTAAATTAAATGATTTTGTGCAAATAAAACCAATGTAACCAGGATTAGAAGAAAAGCAGAAAATTTGGGGAAAATTATAGATAATTTTTCAAGTAAAGGTCTCATATCTCAGATATCTAGAGAACTTTGTCAAATTTATGAGACTCATTACCAAATTGACAAATAGTCAAATGATGTGAATAGGCAGTTTTTCAATGAAGAACTCAAAATTATGTGTAGTCATATAAAATGTTCTAAATCATTATTCATTAGAGATACCTATTGTTGTTGTTCCAAATAGTACAAATACTCAAATCAACTATAAAGAAACTCATGAAGGAAGATGCTATCTACCTCCAGAGAAAGACCTGATAAATAGAAGTATACATAGTATGGTTTTACATATATTTGTAAATCTCAATCGGAGGGAAGCAGTGAGAGAGAAAGTTTGGAATTCTAAATGTAACAAAAATTAATTTAATTTAAAAAAATAAAATATCCAAACCACCAGAAGGTCAGATAGAGTTCTTGTATAAGTCAGTCTGAGAGAATGAAGTTGATGTAGCTATAAAGGAAATGCCATAGTTAAAAATCCTAATCCTGATGGATTCACAGAATTCTATCAAAATTTTAGGGAATAGTTTTAGACATACTTCACAAATTATTCTCAAAAATTTAGAAAGCAACATATAAGAATCATTTTAGGACACAAATATATTTCAAATAACTAAACTGAAAAAAGGTGAAACAGAAATAAAATTACAGAAAAGTATCATTAAGAAACATTGATTAAAAAATTTTAAGCAAAATTCTGTCAAACAGACAATAGTGATTTATCACAGAGTCCATTTATTATGACCAATTAGGATTTATACTAGGCATGCAAGGATTCTTCAACATTAGGAAAACAATCAACATAACTAATGATATTTTTTAAAAAAATTATTTTATTTTCAGCTCAGGGAACAAAACAAGCATTTCCATAACACAGTATAATAGAAAAGATGGTTGTGCATGAAACTGAAAATTTACTACATACAACTTGCTATTCCTTCCAAATGTACAACAGAGTTATCTTGTAAATTTATTTTTCCCTTTTTTTCTCCCTCCCCCCCCCCCCACCCTACAGATGGCTTCCACTAGACACACACATACATATAAATATAATTATTCTATATATACTTAATTTGTCAGTTTTTTCTCTGGATGCAGATAGTATCCCTCTTTATATGTCCTTTATTTTTAATTTGTATGTTTATTATAGTCAAAATTATTTAATAACTCGAAGTTGTCCTTAAAACAGTATTATAATGCTAAATGAAAAATTGATATTTGACAAAATGAAAGATTTTCAGGTATTTTTCCCAAAAAAGATCATAACCCAATGGAAAATTTGATATAAAAGATCTAGAAGAAATATAAGGAAAACATTAAAGACTAATTATAAGGCACTCATAAGGTCAAACTGCTTACTTATTTCATATATACATACATATAAATATGTGAAAATGTTATCAGTGTTCTTAAAACTGTCATCATTACTAAGGTAGTTTGAAAGAAAGGTTGGGGCTGAGTTGTTTATTATATAGTGATTCTAAAAGACAAAATTGGGTAGGAAAAGGCAAAAGGGAGCAATTACATTATCAAAGTAGAGCATGAAAAGCAGAACAAATACAGAGAAAGCAAGGGGTGGTAGAGAGCTGGTAATGTTGGAAACTTACTCTCATCTGGGTTGAAAAGGAAACAATGTCTGGAAGGGTGTAGAAGTCTTCTGAATATGTAGAGAGGTGAGTAGACTAGGGGACAGGGTTGGGGAAGGACTTTTAGAGGGGTGTGTGCATTGGGATTTAGGAGGGGGAGAGAATGGGGGACATTTGGAGGGGTATGTGGATTGAGATGGGGGTAAGGGAAGGGATGGGATGACTGTTGCAGGGGTGGGTGAAGTGGGAGGGGTCAGAGTGTGGAGGAGGGAGATAAGGTAACAAAGACAGGGTTAAAAGAGAGGCTGAGAAAGAAAACAGTGACTAAAAATAAGATGGAGGGAAATTCACAAATAGTAATTATAATTTTGAATGTGAGTGGAAAGTTTTTAGCAGCTCTCTTTGTGGTGGCAAAGAACTGGAAATTGCAAAGATCCCCATCAACTGGGGAATGGCTCAAGAAGTTATGGTATATGGTTGTGATGGAACGCTACTGTGCTAATAGAAATAATGAGCTCATTGACCTTAGAAAGGCATTGAAAGACTTGTACAGCATGATGAAGAGTGAAATGAGCATAACCAAGAGAACATTGTATACAGTAACTGAAACATCACTTTAATCGTTTAAAAAATGAAAACATCCAAATCCACAGATCAGCTCAATAGATATAGAAAAAAAGACTTTGATAACATTTTATGCTAAAAATCCCATATCGTATAAGCAGGGGGTTCATTTAAAACCAAAAGCAAGCACTATATGCAGTGGGGGAAGCAATAAAACCTTTTCCAATAAATACAAGAGGGAAGCAAGGATGTCCACTTTTCCATTATTTTTATGTAGTTCTAGAAATGCTATCAACAGAAATAAGAGAAAAGAAAGAAATTAAAGGTACAATGATAGGTTAAAAGGAGTTCCAACTATTCCCATTTTCTGATAATAAGATGGTTTGTTTGAAATATCCTAGGGAATTAGGGAAGGTATCATATTCTAGGGCACAGAAATATTGTAAACAAGGAGATGAATAATTCTTGTTGTCCAGACAATTAGATACAAATAGTAGAGTGGATTGGATTGCACTTAAGCTGAGTAGTGCTTTCAACAATTCTAACATGCATCCAACATAAAACAAGAACTTTTTTAATACCAGTGTTCTGCTGGTGATACTATATGTTGGTAAATCATAAGGTATCACAACCTTCAAAGAATAAAAATTTTGAGTAACTGCAATGGCAATTCAGAAATGTATGGTGGAGATAAGGAGTATTATATTTTTTACCAATAAATGCATAGAATCAAAGCTAAAATAAAGTTTTGTGAACTGATGATCTTTCAAGGTCATCTGGCACAACACCTTCATTTTCAAGTTGAGAAAACTGAGGTTCAAAGAGATTAAGAATTTGACCAACATCATAGTAGTCATCAGGTAGTAAGTAAGACAATTAGGATTCGCACACAGAGGGTCTAACTCCAAATCTAGCTCTCTTTCCTGATTTCCACTTCACCATATTACCTTTTATTGCAGAAAAGATATACCAAGGTATATGTATGATGAGAAAAAGGAGCTGGGCTTCTCATGATGCAAGGGATGAGAAAGGGCTAATTTGAGCATTGAATATTTCAACATACTTCATTGCTATCAGTAAAATGTGTACGTATTTTTAAACAAAATACAGGAATTCTCCCTACTCCTTGGGCAGTGCAACATTCACAGAAGGATGATACAAGACTTGCAGAGGATGATAAGATGTGGGTGGATTGAAATCTAGACCAATAGAAGAAAGTAGACAACTTGGTAAATTGCAACTACTTTAAAATACTAAAGTTCTGAGTATTTTACTCAACAAATAATACTGTTCCATGGCTCTGTTGATTTCTTCTACTCTATCTGAATAAGATTTACCATCATGGGTCCTATCCCACCAACTCTTATTGACACCTATAAGGTCAAGTTTGTGTCCTTATGCCACGATCTCTATTCAATTCCTTTCATTTCTGGATGAGAAAAAAAGAGGCCTGAAAAGTAAAAGAACTTTTCCAAGATCATACATCTGGCAATTTGCAGAATTCATATTTAATCCTATTTTTCCTGACTCCAAATTCAGGTATTTACCATTCCACCAAAATCTAATCAGTCATAGCTTCTGAATGTATGAACAAACATATGTGACACTATGTGTGAATATCTCTTCTATACTTCATGAAACTATCAATTTAACTTTGGAATACTAGGAATCTAGTACTGGAAGGGACCTTAGAAATTACCTGCTCTCCTGAATTTTGCAAATTAAGAAACTGAGACACAAAGAAACTACACATCTTGTAGAAAACCCCACAGCTAGTAGTTAGCAGAGCCAAGATTTGAATTTAGGTCTGTTAACTACAAATTTGGGGTTCTTTCCAATGCACATATAAACATGGACTATGTTCATAAATTTTACTTGTAGAGTCACTATATTTTCCTAAGTATCTTCTCATCTTCATTTCCTCCATTATTTCTAGAGTTTTCATGATTGTGAATATTTGAATTGCACTATAGATCAATAATTCTAAGTACTGGACTGCTATTCAAAGCTATATTGTTATCTGTCAGATTTGCTATTTGCCCAGTGATGGCTTGCCAAAAACATTCTTAAGTAAATGCTAACTTTTCAATCAGGTAATTAGCAGTGAAAGCTGTGTATAGATTTTCCTCCCTGCAATCAAGCAGCAGACTTGCTGAAAAGTCTGAGCATCTTGCCCCTGGCTCAGAGCATGTTTTTGCTTCATTTTTCTTCTGTTTCAGATCTCCCCTGATGTGACTGTAAAGGACCACATATCTGAAAATTGGACTGAGATGCTAATAGTGGATTAAGTTCTCCCTTAATATTTTAAATATTGAAGACATCCTAGATGGAAGCTGGGGATGGGGAACAGAATAATTCTCTCTTAACTTTTATTTGTATAGTACTAGAATGGCAAAAATAGAATTTCTTCTATAGATATCTAAATTTGTTCTCCCTTTTGTGTGCCACTTCTCCTAGGGCTGAGTCAACTGGAATATTCATAGTAATTATGAAAGGCATTGTAATCAAAACAAGAGAACAAACCAGCTAGCAGACATGAATTCATTTTTCTTTAAACTTTTGTTTTTTGAAGCTTTTCAATGAAAAAGTTTTTCTTTTCCCCATCACTAACCTATCCCACTGGGAAAACAAAGACAAAGAACTCTTGTAACAAATATTCATAGTTTAACAAAACAAATTCTCACATTAATCATGTCCAAAAATTTATGTCTCATTTCTCATCTTCATTCCATCAGGTCTCTGTCAGGAGAACTTGACATTACAATTGGACTGCTTCCCAACAGCCAAAGTCTTTTTAAAAGAAAGCCTGTAGTTACAACACAGAGATGTGTTGGTACTTTCTGTGAAACCCTGAGTTGCTGAGAGATATCTAGAAATCTGAGAGGTTAAATGACTTGTCCAGAGCCACAGAACCTCTGAGTGACTTGCTAGAGGCAGAGCATGAACTCAAGTCAAATCAGCAAACAATTATTAAGTGCTTACTATTTCTAGGTACTGTGCTAATTGCTAAGGATAAAGAAAGGAAAAAAATAATCACTGTTGTCAGATAGCTCACATTCTAATGGGGAAATAAAGCATGTTAGTAACTAGGTAAGTAAAAGATATATATAGAGTAGATTGAAAGTATTATAAGAAGGAGGGGAAGGCACTAGCAGCTCAGAGTACCATGAAAAGACTGCTGCAGAATATAGGATTTGAATTGAGTTTTGAAAAGGTAAAGGGCCGCGGTGAGGAGGGAGAACATTCCAGGAATGGGGGACAACAAATAATTAATACAGTAACAATAACATTGTAGAAACAATCAAATTTGAAAACCATAAGAATCATGGTCACCATAATGATCATCTAGGATTCCAGGGGACTAGTGATAGAGCATTTTATTCACCTCCTCATAGAGAGGTGATAAATTTATGGTTCAGAATGAGACATATATCCCTTGAATGCAGTTGATGAAAGAATTTGTCTTGATTTACTGCATATTTTTACATTAGTCATGTTGTAAAAAAGAACTAGAACCAATGGGATGCACCACAAGAAAGAAGAAACAAAAGCGAGAGATAGAGAGAGAGAGAGAGAGAGAGAGAGAGAGAGAGAGAGAGAGAAAATAGTATGCTTCGATCTGCATTCAGACTCTATAATTCTTTCTCTGCATGTGGATAGCATTTGCATCATGAGCCTTTTGGAGCTGTCTTAGAACTTTGCATTGCTAGGAAGAGCTAAGTCTATCAAAGTCATCACACAATGTGGCTGTAACTATGTACAATGTTCTCTCGGTTCTGCTCATCTTACTCAGCATCAGTTCATAGAAGTCTTTTCATGTTTTTCTGAAGTCTACCTGCTCATCATTTCTTATGGCACAATAGTATTCCATTACATTCATATACCACAACTTGTTCAGCCATTCCCCGATTGATGGGCATCCCCTCAATTTCCAATTCTTTGCCACCACAAAAAGAGCTGCTATAAATATTTTTTGTGCTTGTGGGTTCTTTTTCCATATTTATGATCTCTTTGGGATACAGCCCTGTCGTTGTTTTTTTTTAACCTTGCCACAGTAGGCTTTTTTTTGAGGGAAGAAGGTAGGGTAATTGGAGTTAAGTAACTTACCCAAGGTCACACAGCTAGTGTGTCAGGTGTCTGAGGCCCTATTTGAACTCAGGTCCTCCTAACTCCAGGGCCAGTGCTCTACTCACTACACCACCTAGTTGCCCCTACAGTAAGATTTTCATCCTGAAAGTTTACTCTTCCATTGCAGCTTTTTGACCTAGAAAGTCACCTCACTGCTTGGAAGTATACTCTGTCAGCGAGGTAGATTGGTTGGCTCCTCCCAGAAGCCTATTCTAAAGAAAGAGATGAAGTCACCTATGTCTTCATTCATCTCTAGGCTCCACTCCCTGCCTCTGGATTTTCTCTAAAATGTCACCACACAAGAATCTTCTCTCCCTTTAAGTTTCCTTTTATGTGTTGTCTTTCCTTAATAGAATGTGAGCGTCTTGAAGGCAGGGATTTTCTTGCAAGTCAACTAAATAGATGGCAGAAATATCTAGACACCAGAATGACCCCAAAGTTCTGGGTCTGTGATGATCCCATAAGCAGAAGAAAAGAGGAAGCCAGACAGGTGGACAATCAGTATCAGGAAGGACTTTGAACAGATAGTAGATGTAGGTGTATATTGGGTTCTTTTCTCTTATACCTGGAATCATTGAGATATGAGAGTGAAAGGATAATGCAAAGAATCAAAGGAAAGGCCATTGAAGATATAGCATCACAGAACATTTGAAATATTGGAAGCGATGTGTTTGGTTTTCCTGGGCCCTACATGTAATCAGTGAGCACAGTGCATTTATGACCATTTTGTAAAACCCAGAGCATTATTTTTTCCCATCTAAAAGTATTATCAAGCATCACAGCTATTATGTCTTTACATTTACAACATAATGTTGGCACACATTAGCTGGCTCAGTATCTCTAATCAACTTTGCAAAGGTTATAACATTGTTCCATTACATGCCAATTTGCCTTTTGATGCTGCTTCTAGAAATATATTGGGGAAAAATATGGACTGACTTTATTTCAGGATGAATGTGCTAAAATAAGGTTTTCTTCATGTCAGGGAAATTTCAGCCTTAAAAGGGAAAGCATTGGGAAACAGGTTTCTGTAAATGGTACACAAAGATAATGCTTGACGGAATATAGGAGTCATTGTTCATATGTGAGAATTACTATGATCTTTCTTGTCAGAGTTGAAAGGCAAAGGGAATAAATTCCACCCATACACAAGTGAACCACCCCTGAGATCAGCTCTAAATCACTGCTTTGAATGTGTTTCAGAAAAGCTGTTACTGTCCTCTCTTCTCATCCTAATTTTCAGCTTCCTTGCTACTCTGCCCACCAACACCTTCTAATTTTTACTTCCTTAAGACCTTTAAGATTTGAGGTTGTCTAAAGATTTAGTTTAGTCAGCTCTTGCACCCTTGTGATTTGTATTTTTAAAAGAAAAGCGGTAGCACTTCTGAGTAAAATTTCCCTGTAGAAAGTGAAAAAGGACCAATTCAGAAGGCTATAAGTAAGTACATATATAAACATAAAAATTATTATTATCAACAGTTAGTGAAAATTTATGAATATCTAGAATTATGTACTCTTTTGTATTTTACCCATTGATTAATATCATATAGGCATATGATTTTAAAGGTGAAAGGGATAGAATTACCATGTCTGAGAGCTGAGTGAAGACATCACAGAGGTCAGCTAGTCCAACCTATGACTGAACAAAATCCCTTCATCAATAGTCATCTAGCCTCTAATTGAAAACATCCAGTGAAGAGGAACTTAACAGTTCCCAAGTCAGCCCATTACATTACGGACAGATTTAGAAGCTGGGAAGATTATTAGGAACATTTTAATTTATATTGACCTATATTCTACTCACACCATTTACTCCAGGTTCTGCTCTTTGGTGGCAAGCAGATAAATTCAAAGAATCTCAGAATCTTCAGGTTGGAAGATACTGTAGTAGAAGTAATACCTGAATGAGAATCCCCTCTACAATATCCCTGACAAGTGTTTATATAGCTCTGCTAGAAGACCTCCAGTGTGAAAATTCTCTGTGCACACAATTCCATTTTAGGAAAACTCATCTTATTAGATGATTACCCCTTATATCAAATCTAAATGTGTTTCTTTGCAACTTTCAAATTTTGAATATATAGGATTAAATAAGTCAAATCACCCTCCCACATGACCTGTGGAATCTTCTGCTATCATATGTCCCAAGTCTTCTTGGAGGAGCAGGGAGATGGAAGAGGGAAGAAAATATAGTGGAGAGGAGAGGGAAGAAGAGAGAGGAGAAGGATAGGGGATGCAGGGGGAAAAGGAGAAGGGAGAGAGGACATAGAGTAGAAGGGGGAGGAGAAGAGAGGAAATAGGGGAAAGAAGGAAAGATGAAGGGAAAGAGAGAGAGAGAGAGAGAGAGAGAGAGAGAGAGAGAGAGAGAGAGAGAGAGAGAGAGAGAATAAGTTCCAGCTTTTACAATCTACATGATCATTTCTTTCAGATCCTTGTTTCAAAACTCCCTTCACTTGTGTGTACAGAAGAAGCTGAGAGAAGAGAGAGGTTTGAATTCATTACATGTAAGAATATTAAAGCCTGGGTTCCTGCTTTGGTGATTAATCTATTGGCATTATGCTCAATGGCCATAGCAATGAAAAAAGCAAGAGGTGATATCAAGCAAGAGATAGAGAAGCTTGGCAAAAGAAGAAATTGAAGGAAACAAGTCAAAGGGAAATAGTGCAAAGTCTTTCTTGTCTCTCCTTTCTTCCTTCCTCTGTCCCCCATGAATATAGTTCATTAACTGCAGAAAATAGTTGTTATCTTTGATTTATTTTGCATGGGAAGAATAGGACCTAGGAATAGTTTGAGGTTGGTACCTACTCACTGAATCTATTTTGGCTGAATTACTTTTTATTGTTTGATTCTTCAGTTCAGAAGTGGAAGAGAAAAAGCATTCACGGTCTCTTTGAGTCATTGAATTCTCTAGCCATTGGCTTATGCAACTAAATTCTTAACCTTGGGGTTTTGTTGCTTTATTTTTTAAACAAATTAGGAAAAGCAGGACTGACTGTTTTTCCCTTGAGACCCTCAATCCCTCTTTTCCTATTTTATTTTGTATACACAAAACACAAAAAATCCTTAAGTACTTTACCTTCACACCATATTACCTAGCCATTCATTTGGGATTGGGTTTCACTCATGGAAAACAAAAGATATCAATAGTAGTTAAAATTATATTCAGAGAACATGATGTCTTTCTTTACTTCTCCTGAAGAATACTGCTGTTAAAAATGTGGACCTTTATTTGGGGAAAAAGTTTTGGGTCATTGCAATTTCCCAAAGGCAATTCAGCCTTTTCTCTTATACTTATTCAATTCTGGGCTGAATAGATTGTCTATTTGTATCTGTCAAAGAAAATGTACTGATGGGTGAGTTCTATGTGCTGTCCAAATAATTGCATATATTGGACAAGAAGCATCCTTCATTCCTGGTCACTTCCCCCTCCACTGTAAGGGGATAAATAGACCAAATATTTATGAGTGATAATGCATCTCATTAAGGGCAACTAGGTGGTGTGGTGGATAGAATGCTGCACCTGGAGTCAAGAATACCTGAGTTCAAATGTGACCTCAGACACTTATTAGCTGTGTGACCCTGGGGAAGTCACTTAACCTTGTTTGCCTCAGTTTCCTTATCAGTAAGATGAGTTAGAAAAACAAATGCAAGCCACTCCTATATCTCTGCTAAGAAAACCCCAAATGTGGTCACAAAAAATTGGAAATGACAATAACAATGGATCTCATTTAGGAGGCACTACAATGTTGTTGTTGTTCAGTACTTTCAGTTCAGACTCTTCATTTACAATATTAAGGAATTTCAAGTAATCAACACAATTTTATCTGCAGGAAAGGCCATGTAGAAGACTTTACCATACATTGGAGTCCCTCTTCAACTTGGACTATGCACTGGATTTCTTCTATAACAATGGTGCCCATATTTGGTGACCTAACATATCACTGTTTTGTGCCATTAGAGTTATAAGTGTTAGAGTTAGAGGGCTGTATAACAAAGTTATCTTGCTTGGTACATCTTTTCTAGAATCCTATAATTTTAACATACATATAACAAATACCTTGCTGGGGGAGTGTTAGAGAATTCTGAGATTGTGTGAACCAAACTGACTCCATTTTGAGACCTAAATTTCATTTTATTCTATGTTTCTCCTGTTTGCTATTAATACTAGGAATTGAGTGACATCCTGTTTCACACCCAGGAAAGTCTATCTGCTTGTTCTAACTCCTCCCAGCTTTTGAAAATCACTCATCCCTTTCCCAACTTTGAAAGCCCCTAATCTTTTCTCCAATTAGAAATCAGATTAGCTTTTAATATATCATGGGTTATAGAAGGTTAATTGTTTTCTTTTAATGCATAAAAATCTGTCCTCCTCTGTATTTGGGGTCCAATGCCAAAGTGAGAAGGCATGGTTCTGATTTGTTATGCAATTGACATGTATTTCATAATAAATTGATATGCTCAGAAGCATAAACCTTTGTTTTCTCGGTCATTTCAATCAATCCACATATCACAGTTTGGGGAGTAGCCAACTAGGTGGAAAGACAGAACTCCAGCCTCTGGGACAACCTTTCAGAACATGAAAGAAATTGATTTGGCTCTTTGGATGATTTTTGAAAGAAAATAAAAAGTTTATGGAAAGGTTCTACTGCGAATCTTTGAAAATGAGCTAATTATTAAATCTGGGCTCTAGATTTTAAAGCTCGTGTGCCTAATAGCCCTGGAAAGTTGAGATTTTGAATTTTGTGGTTGCAAATCCAGATTTTATTTGGTTGAGATTTGTCCTGTAACAAATTATGATGTGGTAAAGTGTGTTTTCCTATTAATTATAGAATTAAATGAAAAAAAGCTAGAAAAATGCAGAGAAACTTGTTACACTCTAGTTTCAGAAATTTATTAGCTGTTTTATCTTAAGTAAGTTACTCCTGTTTAACTCAGTTTCTTGATCTATAGAGAGGAAAATAATAGTGGCAACCACCTCCCAAGGTTATTGTGAGGATCAAAATTATATAATTATTGTGAAGTGCTTGACACAGTGCCTGGCATATGGTAAGCACTGTATAAATGTTAACTATTGTTATTGCTTCTTATATTGTATGATGTCATGACTCTACACTGGATGGAATGGTCTAGTGTGGAGCAATTACATTACTTTTAATTAAATGGGGTTTCCCCATACCAAATTATTCTGTATAGGGTGTTATATAAGATAATTTGGAAATGCATTAAGATGAATTGACATCATCTGACTGGTAATAAATTTTGTTTCATGTTTTAAATACATGATATTGTGTCAGAAATGCTATGAGAAACCACTACATCAGAAATGCTATTAGAAAAATAATTTCTCTCTTAATCTTGAAGCTGTTAGATTATGAATTAAGCTGTTAAAAGAATGTGATAAAATATATATTTGAAACCTGTTCAATATTTGATGATGATAATGATGATGATGATGATGATTTACAGTTTGGGTAAAACCTTTTAAAATATT
The DNA here is from genome assembly GCF_011100635.1 of Trichosurus vulpecula. Classification (NCBI taxonomy): domain Eukaryota; kingdom Metazoa; phylum Chordata; class Mammalia; order Diprotodontia; family Phalangeridae; genus Trichosurus; species Trichosurus vulpecula. Next base: position 266,764,566 of record NC_050573.1, on the reverse strand, counting down.
TTTATTTGTGAGCTTTCTTGAGACTTTGTATTCAGGCAAAGTCATAAGATCTTTCCAACCCCACTGACCTCAAGTTGCAAAATCTAAAGTATTGAAGTTTGAGAATCTAGAATTGAAAAAATAGGATCCTGTCTCCCACTTGTTTTAAAGCAGGAGGAGGAGACTTATGTTTACTGTAATAAAAAGTGAGTTTTTATTTGAAAAATGTTGGCTATCACATACAAATTATGGAATCATATTGGGTAGTTTAAACATGTAACTTCAATACATTAACATGATTCAACTATTAGGTACTTGCTATATGCCTGAAACCCCACACTGTGGTTAGTTTTAACTTACAAGTAAGGGAAAAATGCAATGTGAAGGAAAAATGAGAAAATTAACAATATTCCAACCCTAAGCTGTGATTAGTGAAATTTTGCTATCTTAAGTAAAAAATATTGGGACTATAAATTGTTTTGAGTTTTGATTACAGGTATGGTTGTCTGAATTGTCATGAAGCCAATAGTAGAAAATGGGATTGCTGCAGTCTGAGAACTGCTATAGGTGGATGTCTGTCACTGGGAAAAGTTGAAAGAATGACCTGGGTATAGCCCAAGTCCTCTTGACTCAGTTTCCCTGTTGTGCTATTTCTTTTCTGAACAGGCAATTTTTCTACCTGGTTAATTTTGAGCCTGGCTTTTGATGCCCTGTGACTTCATTACTGGCTATTAGATATTACTGGTGATTGGAATCAACAAAGATAAGGGAGAATTTCCCCAGGTATATATCTGGTCAGTCTATGCCCTTCAGGGGACAAGTCTTGGCATTGTTATAACTACTTACCTTCTTTTCTTTTCATAGCAAATTTCTATAATCAGGGCAGATGAATAGTAGAAGTTTTTTAAATACAATTCTACATCTATTAAGTAATAGCTTGATATTGAAACATATCTGAGTTACTATAATAAGATGTAAGCATGAAAAATATTACTATTTTAATCTGGCTTTGTGGTCAAGTTATAATATAAGGATGATATTCTCTTAAGGGGGGAATTAGCCAAAGTAATAAGACAAAAATATAATGTACAAGTTTTTTAATTAAATGGAATAGTAAATTTTGAGAAAACAAGAGTATTAGAATGTTTTCTTTAAGAACAATATACATATGTATATGATTATATGTATCTAGTATGGAAGTGTATCTAGTATGGAAATTCTAAATGTATCTAGTATGAAATTCAAGCTTTGATTATGTTTTGGTATTAAGTTTTCAAAATTGGATTAAGTTTTTACACATAAAATTACATTGATAATTGTAAAGAAAGTGAAATTATTTTCCAATTTTAAAGTGTCTGATAATTTTAAAAGATAGGAGGGCCCATTTCACAAGTTGTACAATCATGAGGTTTTTTTTAAAGATTCTTACATGAGTTAGATGGTTTAGGTAAAGAAAGAAATATCAAGTGGTATGTAAAAGCTGAAATGCTCTGAAGTCTCAGGTGAATTACAGGTTCCTAATTTGATGTTCTTATAGTTCTGTTGTTAATAGGATCAGAACCATAAGGCTTGAATTGGTTTTCAACACATGAACTAGTTGTTGGGAAGCCAAATTTAAGAGGTTGTACTAAATTGTATTAAATCTTGTTACTGGCATATTTGAGCAGAATTACCTAAAAATATCTGTAAGTGACTTGGAACCAGAAAAGCAGAGCACCCTTCATATCTGTACTGAGGATGAAGCCTCCTTCAGAACGTCCAAGAGAAGATATTTTCAGGGACCAGATGACTAAATGAGGCATTTGTGACTCAAGACGAAATGATTAAATGGACATTGGGAATGGGTTACTAGGATGCAAAGAGACTTGATATTATTTAATATTGATGATAATCATATTGCTTTGACTTAATTGTTTCGTGGTGTTTATGTTTGCTGAGTTTTCTAGACTACAATGGTGACATGTATATCTCCCCTGAGTTCAATCTGTAGCTTGACTTAGTTTACCTATAGAGTCTATTTAAAAGGTTCTTAGACTCATGTATTAGCTGCTATACTAAACAATGTAAGAGGTTGCTTCCCAGTTGGTCTTTCTTAGGACATAACGTTGATGGTGAGCATGAGCACATTAAAAACTTTTAAAATTTGGCTTACATGTGAATGATCCATAATGGGAGGAAGCTCCTTGCTTCCCCAAGGAATCAAAGGGGGGGAACTGAGAGAATTGTGTGAACCAAATTGATTCTATTTTGTAAAACTGACTTCATTTTCAGCCCTAATTTTTTCCTTCTTTTTGGTTCTATTTCTTCTTTCTCATGGTTCATTCCATTGGTTATAATTCTGTTTTACAGCTTGACTATTGTATAAATAAGTTTAATGTGGAGGTATATATAGAACCTATATCAGATTACATGCCATCTTGTGGGGGGATGGTACAGGGGGAGGAGAGGAAGGGGGAGAAAATTTGGAACTCAAAAACTTGTGGAACCAAGTACTGTAAACTAAAAATTAAAAATACGTTTTAGAGAAGCACCATATCAAATATCTATGTAAAATACAGATATAAATAGTATATAGATATATAATAAGTAAATTAATAAATTCCTTTGTTCAGTACAAGGCACACTGGAAAAGGCAGTCAGAAACTTATGGGTACTACAAGAAATCTCTTAACCTGGGAATCAAGTGCCACCTCAGGGGAAAAAAGGTCAGTACTCTGAACTGGCATGCTCCAAGGAACTTGAAGGCCATGGAACTCTGGCCAGGAATATTACCTGGAGATGGAAACTCGCAGAGTCCAATCCTGTCATGAGTCAGGTGGCTTGAAACATGTGACTCTGATGAAACATACAAGGAACCTAAACGACAGATCCATGAGAGACAACGTAAGAATCTTTGTACCTACCTGAAAGCCATGATCAAAACCAAAGAATCAGAAATAATATTTCAAGAAATAATGCTTGAATTTTGTACTACAAATTGTCTCTGAAATGGGCAAGGAGAGTTTCAAATAACAATTCCTCAGACCTTTTTGAACAAGGGTCATTATTCATGTTCTACACTGGGAAGAGGTCAGAAAATATAAGGCCATCAAAAAGGAAAGTCAAGTTATGCTACTTCTAACACTTACTTCTTGGCTGATATACTTCAATAGGATAATGAGGAGAATGTGGAGAGCACTCAATACCAGTTCATGTGAGAATTAATTAAAAGGCTGAGGGCCATTTCCTTTGGGCCACTCCTAACTCTGTCAGGCCCCATGAGTCATTGTTAAGTGCCCGTCATTTCAAAAGGGCTGTGTTTAGTCTCCAGACAAGTCCTGAAGGTCAATCATTGTCAAGTGTCCTTCACTTTGAAAGGACTCTGTTTAGTTTGTAGGATTTCTCCAGACACTTCAATTGACCAGAGTCTAGTACTTACTTTAGTTAGAATCCATAGTCTTTGTATATAATTCCCCAAATCATTTGAAAAATGATTTAGTCATAGTCTGTGGCTCAAGGGGCAGAATTAAAGCTAATGCATGAAAGCTATAGGGTAGACAGATTTCACCTTGTCTAGAAAAGCTACTTGAAAGTGGATTGAACTGCCTTGCAATGAGATCCTTGTTCTTGGAAGTGTTCAGATTATTGAAAATCACCTTCTAGGGATCTCACAGAAAATATTTCTACATTGTGTGAGACATTGGACTTCAAACTTTAAGATTGCATAATTCAAATTTTGGCTTACAAGTAAAGTTCCTTCAAAAGATAGAAATCATAGGGCTAACTTTGGGGAAACCATTCATGAAAATTCCAAATTTCACCTCATTTTCAGAACATGGAAGAGAGCAAGAGGGGACATATTCTTTCTAACATTTGACAGTTTTCTGGAGAATGAGAGAAAAGATACTATAGAGAGTCAATCATGAAGACAAATTTGAATACATATGCAATATGATTTATTTAAAAATGTGATCAATTGTTGCATTCTTTATATTTGGAAAACTGTGACTTTAACACGTTCAGTTGTAACAAGCATAGATAATACTATACACAAGACCGTGCTACTCTGAATATAAAGCCAATATTGAATATAGGCCATACCATTAAAATGAGATCTTGAGGAAAATATATAAGGCTTGTTGATACATATACAAATAGGGGTGTGTATCTTTGTGTGTGTATAGTATGAAAGTTACTTTCGTTGTACTTTCATTGTTTTAAGACATCTACTCTACTTTCTCATTAGTATAGGGATAAAAACTTTGCTTGGACAATATTAAAGGACTTTTACTGGTGTTCATTAATAGTCACCATCATCCAATATTACTTTTTATGTCTTTGTATATTTTATGTGTATATGTATCTGTATGGGTATAAGCGTGTGTATGTGTATAAGTATATGACTATCTGTATATATAAATATTGAGACATATAATTGTGCATGCTTAAATGCATGTATATATACACAAATATACAGAGACATCTATCCATCTATGTCTGTATATATCTATAAGGCATATTTCCTTTCTAAGAGATCTTCAACACACACACACACATGCACACACAGACAAACAAATCATACATAGACACAGACATGTACACAGAAACATACACTCATATGTATGTGTATATCTATAAGGCAGGTGTATATGCATACACACAAATATACACACATTTCCCTTATCTCTGGGTATGCCCAAAAATTAGGTCTTAGGTTTTCTCCGCTTCTTACCTTGCATTGTCTCTTCTGGTGACTCTCTAAGTATCATGAATTGAATAATCTTCTCTGTTCCTATTACTCCCAAATTTATTTTTCCAGCTCCAGGATTTCCTGAGTTCTGGTCCAAAATTTTAAAAAATTGCCTATGACATACTTAAGACTAGAAGCCCCTTAAGTATCTCACACTCAACGTACTCAAAACACAACTCATTATCTTTTCTAAACATTATCACTATTGTTCCAGGTCAAAACCTTGGAATCTGTCACTCAAGTTTGGAACCTTGGAGTCATCCATCACCTCTCATTCTCTCTCACCCTATAATTTTTCAAGTCTTGTCGTTGCTTCCTCTATAACAAGTATCACAGGCATCCCAATCTTTATTTAGATAATCATCAATTTATTCCATCTTCATGAACAGGCAGTTTTCAGATGAAAAAATTAAAGCTATCGATGGGCATATAAAATGTTTTAAATCACAATTGATTAGAGAAATGGAAGCTAAAACAACTCTGAGATACCACTATATAGCTATCAGAAGGGTAAAATAATAAATGTTGGATAAGATGTGGGAAAATTGGTGCATTGTTGGTGGAGTTGTGAATTAATCTAAGGCATTGTTGGTGGAATTATGAACCGATGGAACCATTCTGAAGAGCAATTGGGAACTATGCTCAAAAAGCAATCAAACTCTGCATACCCTTTGATCCAGCAATACTACTACTAGCTCTGTATCCTAAAGAAATCATAAAAAAGGAAAAAGGACCGGCATGTACAAAAATATTTATAGCAGTTCTTTTTGTGGTAGAAAAGAATTGGAAACTCAGAGGCTATTCAACATTTGGGGAATGGCTGAACAAGTTGTGGTATATGAATGTAATGGAATACTATTGTACTATAGGAAATGATCAGCAGGTAGATTTCAGAAAAACCTGGAAAATTTACATGAACTGATGTTGAGAGAAGCAAGCAGAACCAGAGGACATTTTACATGGTAACAGCAACATTATGTAATGATCAGCTAGGATAAACTTAGCTCTTCTCAGCAATGCAATGATCCAAGACAATTCCAAAATACTCCTGATGGAAAATGCTATCCACATCCAGAAAAGGAGGTATGGAGTCTGAATGCAGATCAAAGCATACTATTTTCTCTCCTTTTTTCTTTTTTTTGGCAGGGGCGGGGGGTGCACTGTGAGGCAGGGCAATTGGGGCTAAGTGGCCTGCCCAAGGTCACACAGCTAGTAAGTGTGTCAAGTATCTGAGACTGGATTTGAACTGAGGTCCTCCTGACTCTAGGGCCAGTGTGCTACTCACTGTGCCACCTAGCTGCCCCCTCCCCCTTTTTACTTTTTTGTGGTTTTTTCCCTTTTGTTCTTAGTTTTCTTTCACAACATGACAATATGGAAATATGCTTAACATGATTGCACATTTATAATCTATATCAGATTGCTTGCCATCTTGGGAAGGGGGTAGGGGAGGAGGGAGAAAAATTTGGAACTCAAAATCTTATAAAAAAAGAAATGTTAAAAACTATACATAATTAAAAATTACTGTTAAATTTAAAAAAAAAACATCGCTTTAAAAATAGTTCATCTTCATTACCTCTCACCTGTACTATTATCTCCAACAGTTGTTAATTTTCCTAAAGCACAGATCTCAACACAAGCACAGTGACACCTCAACTCATTAAATTTGAATGGCTCCAATGTTCTTAGGATCAATTTTAAACTCTTCTGGCATTTAAAGCTCTTTAAACCTGGATCAAATCTTCCTTCTTAGCCTTCCTATTACTCTTTCTCTTATTACTCCTCTGAACTCATGCTACAGTCTGGCCAAACAGGACTTCTTGCTGTTCTTTACACATTACATTTGATCTCTTACCTCCATGCCTTTCACTGGCTACCCATGTCTGGAAGAGATGCCCACTGTACCTCTGTTTTTTAGAATCCCAGTTTCTTTCAAAGCTCAGCTCAAAGACATGCTTCTACATGAGTCTTTTCCTGACCCCCATGGCTTCTAATGCCTTTCCACCAAGAAATTCCCTTAAATGTGTGAATTTGTTTTATTTTTATTTGTATATAATTATATATGTACATGTTGTCTCCTCCAATAGAACATAAACTCATTGAGGACAAAGACTGTTTCATTTTATGTTTTCATAGCCCTAATAGGAAGTATGGTGCCTGGCACTTAGTAGAGAAGAAAAGTTTATTGATTAATTCATATACATACACACACACATATATGTTATGCTTATAAATATGCATATACATGCATATAACATCACTAGATATGTTTACACACACACGCTGAGAACCTGTCTTTCGTTGCGTTTGGTATTCTTTATTTTTTCGTATTTATTTAGCATTTAATTTTTCCCCCAGTTACATGTAAGCAACAAATTTTAACATTTGTTCTTAAAACTTTGAGTTCCAAATAATCTCCCTTCTCCCTCCTCACCCCCCCCTCCATTGAGAAGGCAAGCAATTCCACATAGGTTACACATGTATAGTCATATAAAACATATCCATACTAGTCATGTTGTGAAAGAAAACAGATAAGAAAAAAGCTCAAGAAAAATAAAGAAAGTGAAAAAAACACCATAAGTTGCTTCAACCTGCAATGAGGCACCATCAGTTCTTTCTCTGGGTATGGGTAGCATTCTTCATCTTAAGTGCTTCAGAGTTGTCATGGATCACTTTATTGCTGAGAATAGCTAAGTCCTTCACAGCTGATCATCCTACAATATTGCTGTTACTTTATACCCATTACATTTCACTCTGCATCAACTCATGTAAGTTTCTCTAGGCTTTTCTTAGAGCATCCTGTTCATCATTTCTTATAGTACAATAACATCCCATCACAATAACATACCACAATTTATTCAGCCATTCCCCAATTGATGTGCATCCCCTCAATGTCGCATTCTTTACCCCTAGAAAAGAGCTGCTATAAATATTTTTTGTACATATAGGTCCTTTTCCTTTTTTTAAAAAAAATCTCCATTGGTATACAGATGGGTATGCATGGTTTTACAGCCCTTTGGGCATAGTTCCAAATTACTCAGTAGAATGTTTTAATCAATTCACAACTCTGACAACAGTATATTAATGTCTCATTTTTCCCCACATCCCATCCAACATTTGTCATTTACCTTTTCTGTCCTATTATATAATAGGTATGAAGTAGTACCTCAGAATTGTTTTAACCTACATTTCTCCAATCAATAGAGAGTTAGAATATTATTTTTTCATCTGGCTATAGATAGCTTTAATTACTTCATCTGAAAACTGATTATGTCTTTTGATCATTTATCAACTGGGGATGGATGCTATTTTTATAAATTTGACATAATTTTCTATATGTTAGAGAAATGAGGCCTTCATCAGAGAAGCTTGCTTCAATTTTTTTTTCACAATTACTATTGCTAACTGTATTTCCCTCCATCCCATTCCCCTTACCCCCATTTATTCTATTCTCTCTCTTCTTTCACCCCATCCCTCCTCAAAAATGTTTTGCTTCTGATTAATCCTTCCCCCAATCTGCCCTCCCTATAATTATGCCCTTTCTTCTCTCATCCCCTTCCCTTTCTATTTTCCTGTGGGGTAAGATAGATTTCTATACCCCATTGCCTGTGTATCTTATTTCTCACATGCATGTAAAAACAACTTTTAACTTTCATTTTTAAAACTTTGAGTTCCAGATTCTCACCCTCCCTCCCTTCCTAACCACGCTTATTGAGAAGGAAAGCAGTTCTATATAGATTATACAGGGGTAGTCATGAAAAACACTTCCATATCAGTCATATTGTTTCCTTTCACTCTGTCTCTCTTCAAAAGTGTTTACTTCTGATTACCCCTTCCCCCAATCTGCTCTCTGTTCTATCACCCCTCCTCCTTCTCATTCCCTTCCCCCCCCCCACTTTCCTGTAGGGTAAGATAGATTTCCATACCCAATTGAGTGTGTGTGTTATTCTCTCTTTAAACCAATTCTGATGAGAATATGGTTCACTCATTCCCTCTCACCTTCCCCTTCTTTCCTTCCATTATAACAGCTTTTTCTTGCTTCTTATAAAATTTGAGATAATTAACCCCATTCTACCTCTCCCTTTCTCCTCCCAGTACATTCATCTCTCACCCCTTAATTTTATTTTTAGATTATCATCCCTTCATATTCAACTCACTCTGTGCCTTCTGTCTATATATATTCCCTCCAACTACTTTAATAATGAGAAAGGTCTCGTGAATTACTAATATCATCTTTCCATATAGGAATGTAAACAGTTCAACTTTAATAAATCCCTTATGATTTCTCTTTCCTGTTTACCTTTTCATGCTTCTCTTAAGTCTTGTTTTGAAAGTCAAATTTTATATTTAACTCTGGTCTTTTCTCAAGAATGCATTAAAGTCCTCCATGTCATTGAATATCAATTTTTCCCCTCCTGAATTACACTCAGTTTTGGTAGGTATTAGCTCCTTTGACCTCCAGAATTTCATATTTCTAAGCCCTCTGATCACTTAATGTAGAAGCTGCTAAATCTTGTGTTATCCTGACTGTGGTTCCATAGTACTTGAATTGTTTCTTTCTGTCTGCTTGCAATATTTTCTCTTTGACCTGGGAATTCTGGAATTTGGCTATAATATTCCTGGCAGTTTTCATTTTGGGATCTCTTTCAGGAGATGATTGGTGAATTTGTTCAATTTTATTTTACTCACTGGTTCTAGAACATCAAGGAAGTTTTCCTTGATAATTCCTTGAAAGAAGATGTCTAGCTTCTTTTATTTATCATGGCCTTCAGGTAGTCCAATAATTTTAAAATTATCTCTCCTGGAACTATTTTCCAGGTCAGTTGTTTTTCCAATGAGATATTTCATATTGTCTTCTATTTTTTTATTTTGAAGATTTTGTTTTATTGCTTCTTAATTTCTGAATCATTAGCTTCTACTTGCTCCATTCTAATTTTTAAGGAATTGTTTTCTTCAGTGAGCTTTCGGACCTCCTTTTCCATTTGGCCAATTCTGTTTTTTTGTTTAAAGCATTCTTCTCCTCATTGGCTTTTTGGGCCTCTTTTGCCATTTGGCTTAGTCCATTTTTAAGGTGTTATTTTACTCAGTATTTTGGGGGGCCTCCTTTAGCTGTTGACCCATCTTTCATGATTTTCTTGCATCACTCATTTCTCTTCCTAACTTTTCCTCTACTTCTCTTACCTGATTTTCAAAATCCTTTTTGAGCTCTTCCATGTCCAGCAACCAAATCAAATTTTTCTTGGACCTCTCAACCCAGGAAGGGAATCTGTTGGAGCACAGAGCCTGTGGCCACTGGAACAAGTAGCCAGAGACCTCCAACCCCAGGCAAACACAAGGGCACCAGACCAAACCAGCCATGGACAGCAGAGAAATCCAGCCAGCACACTGGTCTGGGAGGTCACTGCATGAGTGAAACGCCAGAGCAGGAACAGGCCCAGGGTGGAAGTACTGGCTACCACTGTGATTGAGCCCCAGGCCTCTCAGTCCAGGACGAGAGTCAGTTGGAGCACAGAGCCTGAACATGTGGGAGCAGCTAGCCCGGAAGCCTCCAACCCACAGTCTACAGGTTTGAAACTAACCTTCTTGAACTTCCCAGAGCCATGATGGACACATAAAATGGCTCATATCTCTCCCTTGAATAAACCCAGAGAATAAAACCTCCAGAGAAACAGAGGAGCCAGAAGGGGGGCTTCAGTAGTAAGAGAAGTGGGGGAGAGGGCCCCTCCTGTGGTGGCAGAAGGAAACTAGTGCAGGAAGAGAGGTGTCCCAGCAGCCCTCACCTCAGCAGAATGAGAGGAACTGAGCCCCAGGGGGTGGAACTAACTAATGTCAATGCCAGGAACCCAGACTAGGCTTTGCACAGTCAGGGGAAGTGGCAGACACCAACACAGACAAGAAATGAGGCCACCCATGCTGTAGAACAGTCCTGGGGAAGAAGATACTCCCAGCAGCCAGACCACCCCTCCCCCACACCTCATAAAACCAGAGGCCACAGCACATAAAGGTAGATCCCAACACAAGAAACTTGGGACAGAGCCCCCTGAGCCCCAGAAGCAGAGATCCACTTCAGAAACCAGGAGGAAAAAAACACCATGACAAAGAATAGCAAGAAGCCTTCAAAGATGATTGATTCATATTATGGAGATAGGGAAGATCAAAATATCTATTCAGAAGAGGACAGCATGGACACTACACCCACATCTGAAACCTCAAAAGGGAAAGTGAACTGGTCTCCAGACCAAAAAGCATTCCTGGAAGAACTCAGGGAGGACTTTAAAATCCAAATTAGGGAGGTAAAAGAAAAAATGGAAAAAAATTCAATAAGGAAAACAAATCTTTAAAAGGTAAAATCGGGGAATTGGTTAAGGAAAATCAGAATTTAATTGGAGAAAATGTCTCACTGAAAAACAAAATCAACCAAATGGAAAAGGAGATAGAGAAGATAAAGGAAAAAAACAAAACATTAAAAATTAGATTTGGGCAAGTAGAAGCTAATGACTCTATGAGACATCAAGAATCAGTCAAACAAAATCTTAAAAATGAAAAAAATAGAAGAAAACATGAAATATCTGATTGGAAAAACAACCGACCTGGAAAATAGATCCAGGAGAGACAATCTAAGAATTATTGGTCTACCTGAAAGCTATGATGAAAAAAAGAGCCTGGACAGTATCTTTCATGAAATCCTTAAGGAAAATTGCCCAGAGATCCTAGAACCAGAGGGTAAAATTGTCATCAAAAGAATCCATCGATCACCACCTGAAAGAGATCCCAAATTGAAAACTCCAAGAAATATTATAGCCAAATTCCAGAACTACCAGGTCAAGGAGAAAATCCTGCAAGCAGCTAGAAAGAAATGATTCAAATATCATGGAGCTGATCTTTCAGCTTTCAGCTTCTACATTAAATGGCAGGAGAAATTGGAATGTGATATTCTGAAAGGCAAAAGAGCTTGGACTACAACCAAGGATCAACTAACCAGCAAAATTGAGCATAATTTTCCAGGCAAGGAGATGGACATTCAATGAAATAAGGGAATTCCAGACCTTCCTGATGAAAAGGCCAGAGCTCAATGAAAAATTTGATCTCCAAATACAAAACTCAAGAGATACATAAAAAGGTAAATGGGGGAAAACCCCTGGCTAATCAATAGTTCTAATTAATTACATCCTTATATAGGATTATTTTGTTTTATATATGTTTTATATATATGTATATATTTCAGTCTTCAGAATAGCATACTCATTATGATAATTGAAAGGGATATTCATAGATTGTGAATATCAGTATAAAATAACCGATATAATGATAAAAAATATATAATTAAGAAATATAAGGGGATGGTTCTGGGAGAAGAGGTAAGGAGGTAGTAGAAAAGGGTAAATTACATCAAATGAAAAGGCACAAAAAGATATTGTAGTAGAGGGAAATAAGGGAGGAAGAAGAGCAGTATTTGAGCTTTACTCTCATTGGATTTGGTTCAAGAAGGAAATAACATACCCCGATAAGTATAGAAATCTAACTTGTCTTACAGGCAGTAGGAGAGGAAAGGGAAAAAAAAAGGAAGGGGAGTGGTCAGAAGGGAGAGAAGAAGTATCAAGCAGAAAATGGTAAGATAAGGAAGGGGAATCAAGAGGGGGTGTAAACTGAGGAAGGCGGTGGTCAAAAGCAAAACTTTGTTGAGGAGTAGAAGGGGAAAGGGAGAAATAAAAGGATAAACAGGGGGAAAATAGGATGGAGAAAAAGACACAGATAATAATCATAACTGTGAATGTGAATGGGATGAACTCTCCCACAAAATGGAAGCAGATAGCAGAATGGATTAAAAACCATAATCCTACAATATGCTGTTTACAAGAAACACATTCGAAACAGGGGGATATACACATGGTAAAGGTAAAAGGCTGGAGTAAAATATGTTCTGCTTCAGCTAAAGTAAAAAAAAAAGCAGGAGCAGCAATCCTAATCTCAGACAAAGCAAAAGCAAAGATAGATCTGATTAAAAGAGATAAGGAAGGAAAGAATATCCTGCTAAAAGACACCATAAAAAATGAAGCAACGTCATTGTTTAACATACATACCCCAAGTGGTATGGCATGCAAATTCTTAGAGGAGAGGTTAAGGGAGTTACAGGAAGAAATAGACAGCAAAACTATAATAATGGGAGACCTCAACCTCCCCATCTCTGAACTCAATAAATCTAACCTCAAAATAAACAAGAAAGAAGTTAAGGAGGTGAACAGAATTTTAGAAAAGGCAGATATGATAAACCTATGGAGAAAACTGAATGGGGATAAAAAGGAATATACTTTTTTCTCAGGGCACATGGCACATACTCAAAAACTGACCATGTACTAGGGCATAAAAACCTCACAATCCAGTGCAGAAAGGCAGAAGTAGTCAAAGCATCCTTTTCAGATCACAATGCAATAAAAATTATTTGTAATAAAGAACCATGGAAAAATAAGCTAAAAATTAATTGGAAACTAAATAATCTAATTCTAAAGAAAGAGTGGGCCAAAGAACAAATCAGAGAAACAATTAATAACTTCACTCAAGAGAATGACAATAATGAGACAATATACCAAAACTTATGGGATGCAACAAAACCACTTCTTAGGGGAAGTTTTATATCATGAATAAAACAGAGAAAAAGGAGATCAAATGAATTGGGTATGCAACTGAAAAAGCTAGAAAAAGAACAAATTGAAAATCCCAAGTTAAATACCAAATTAGAAATACTGAAAATGAAAGGAGAGATTAATAAAATTGAAATCAAGAAAACTATTGAATTAATAAATAAAACCAAGAGCTGGTTTTATGAAAAAAAAACAATGAAATTAATAAACCTTTGGTCAATTTGATTAAAAAAAGAAAGAAGAAAATCAAATTATCAGTATCAAAAATGAAAAGGGTGAATTCACTTCCAATGAAGAGGAAATTAAAACAATAATTAGGAATGATTTTGCCCAATTGTATGCCCATAAATTTGACAACCTTAGAGATATGGATGAATATCTACAAAAATATAAATTGTCCAGGTTAACAGAAGAGGAATTAAAATTCCTAAATAACCCCATCTCAGAAAAAGAAATAGAGCAAGCCATCAATGAACTCCCTAGGAAAAAATCTCCATCACCATATGGGTTTACATGTAAATTCTTTCAAACATTTAAAGAAGAATTGATTCCTATACTTTACAGACTATTTGGGAAAACAGGTGAAGAAGGAGTCTTACCAAATTATTTTTATGACACAGATATGGTACCAATACCCAAACCAGGAAGAGTCAAAACAGAGAAAGAAAGTTATAGACCAATTTCCCTAATGAATATTGATACAAAAATCTAAAAAAATATATTAGCAAAAAGATTGCAGCAACCTATCATGAGAATAATACACTACGACTAGGTAGGATTTATTCCAGGAATGAAAGGCTGGTTCAATATTAGGAAAACTATTAGCATAATTGATAATATCAACAACAAAACTAGCAGAAACCATATGATCATCTCAATAGATACAAAAAAAGCCTTTGAAAAAATACAACACCCATTCCTATTAAAAACACTAGAAGGCATAGAAATAAATGGCGCCTTCCTTAAAATTATAAATATAATCTACCTAAAACCATCAACAACCATTATTTGTAATGGGGATAAGCTAGATGCATTCCCAATAAGATCAGGGGTGAAACAAGGATGTCCATTATCACCCCTACTATTGTATTTGGTACTTGAAATGTTAACTGTAGCAATAAGAGAAGAAAAAGAAATTGAAGGAATTAGAATAGGCAAAGAAGAAACTAAATTATCACTTTTTGCAGATGATATGATGATTTACTTAGAGTATCCTAGAGAATCAAATAAGAAACTACTTGCAATAATAAACAACTTTATCAATGTTGCACGATATAAAATAAACCCACATAAATCCTTGGCATTCCTATACATTACTAACAAAGCCTAACAGCAAGAGATAGAAAGAGAAATTCCATTCAAAGTTACTGTAGACACTATAAAGTATTTGGGAATCTATCTGCCAAGACAAACCCAGGGCCTATATGAACATAATTATGAAACAGTTTTCAGGGGAATAAAGTCAGATCTAAATAAATGGAAAAATATCAGTTGCTCATGGTTAAGCCAAGCTAATATAATAAAAATTATAATTTTACCTAAATTAACTTATCTATTCAGTGCCATACCAATCGAAATACCAAAAAATTATTTTACAGAGCTAGATAAAATAATAATAAAATTCATCTGGAAGAACAAGAGGTCAAGAATATCTAGGGAATTAATGAAAAGAAATGCTAGGGAAGGTGGCCTAGCCATACCAGATATTAAACTGTACTATAATGCAGCAGTCATCAAAACTACCTGGTACTGGCTAAGAAATAGAATAGTGGATCAGTGGAATAGAATAGGTACACAAGATACAGTAATCAACAATTATGGCAATCTACTCCTTGATAAACCCAAAGAATCCAGCTTCTGGGCTAAGAATTCACTATTTCACAAAAACTGCTGGGAAAATTGGAAAATGGTAAGGCAGAAACTGGGCATAGACCAATATCTTATACCACATGCCAAAATAAAGTCAAAATGGGTTCATGATTTAGGAATAAAGGCTGATACTATAAGCAATTTGGGAAAGCAAGGAGTAGTTTACTTATCAGATTTATGGAAAAGAAAAGAATTCATGACACAACAAGAGATAGAAAGCATTACAAAATGCAAAATAGATAATTTTGATTATGTTAAATTGAAATGTTTTTGTATAAAAAAGTCAATGCAACAAAGATTAGGAGGGAAGCAAAAAATTGGGAGGAAATCTTTACAACTAGTATCTCTGATAAAGGCCTCATATCTAAAATATACAGGGAACTGTGCCAAATTTACAGGAATTCAAGTCATTTCCCAACTAAGAAATGGTCAAAGGATAGGAACAGGCAGTTTTCAGAGGAAGAAATTAGAGATATCTATAAGCATGTGAAAAAATGCTTGAAATCACTACTGATTAGAGAAATGCAAATCAAAACAACTCTTAGGTACCATATCTCTCCTGTCAGATTGGCTAAAATGATAAAACAGGAAAATGATAAATGCTGGAGAGGATGTGGGAAAATTGGAACACCGTTGCATTGCTGGTGGAGTTGTGAACTGATCCAGCCATTCTGGAGAGCAATTTGGAACTATGCCCAAAGGGCTATAAAAATGTTCATACCCTTTGACCCAACAATACCACTTCTAGGGTTGTATCCCAATGAGATCACACAAGTGGGAAAAGGACACATATGTACAAAAATATTTATAGCAGCTCTTTTTGTAGTAGCAAAGAATTGGAAATCAAAGGGATGTCCATTAATTGGGGAATGACTGAACAAGTTGTGGTTTATGAAGGTAATGGAATACTATTGTGCCATAAGAAATGGGGAAGATATTGACATCATAATAACCTGGAAAAACCTACATGAGATAATGCTGAGTGAAGGGAGAAGGACCAGGAGAACATTATACACAACCACAGATATATGGATTCTGTGATGACTTACCATGATAGACTTCACTCTTCTCAGCAATACAAGGTGCAAAGACAACTCCAAAGGACTCATGATGGAGAGATCTATCTACATGCAGAGAAAGAACTATGGAATCTGAATGCAGATTGAGGCACCCTGTATGCTCTCCTTTTTTTCTGTTTTTTTTTTCTCTCTTTTTTTTGGTTTTGTTTCTTCTTTCTCATGATTCATTCCATTGGTCATAATTCTTCTTTACAACTTTACTATTGTGTAAATAAGTTCAATGCAAAGTTAAATGTAGAAGATATATTGGATTCCATGCCATCTTGGGGAGGGAGGGGGCAAGTGGGGAAGAAAATCTGGAACTCAAAATTATGTGGAACTGAGTGTTGCAAACTAAAAATAAAAAATCTTAATTATATATAAAAAAGATTTTTCTTGGTGGCTTTGCATGTAGGATCTTTGACGTTGTTGTCTTCTTCTACGTGTATGTTTTGATTTTCTTTGTGGCCAAGGAAAGATTCTATAGTCTGAGATTTTTTCTACTGTTTGCTCATTTTACCAGCCAATTACTTGAATTTTGACTGTTTATGTGGGCTCTGCTTCTAATGTGGAGGGTGTACTCTCCCAAGCTTTGGGGATTTTGTGCAGCTGTTTTCAGAGATCTTTTTAGGGGCCTATAAGTTTTCAGTTCTTCCAAGGTGGCATGATCTAAGGAGAGGCATTTACTCCTCTCCTAGTTTGTGCTCTTGTCTGTGCATTACCACATGCAATCTTTTGTGCCCTGGAAATGTGAGGAGTGTTCTCTCTCCAGTGCTGCCACAAGTTCTGCTACACCAGTGCTCCTCCTTGCCTCAGGACTGCCACCCAGGACTGTGACCCAGATCCAAGTATGGCCAAAGCAACAGAGTCCTGCCTCAGTGCCAGCAAAGAGACCCCTGTAACCTCCTTCTGACCAGTTGTTCAATCCCCTTACCATCTGTGGGCTCAGAACTCTGGAAATAGCTTCTGCTACTGCTGATCCAGTTACTCACAAGGCCTGCTCCTGGTTTGCTGGGCCTGGGGCTGGACTGCGCTAGTCTCTCATTCAGGTCCAACAGCTCTTTCCTACTAAGTCTAAGTTATCTTTGGCATTTGTGGATTGAGAAGTTTGGAAAGTGCCTTAGCTGTCAATGATTCAGTCCCTTGAGGCCTGCTCTGGGTTTGCTGGGGCCCAGTCTGTGCTGGTTCAATCTTGCTAGACTGCACTCCTTTCTCAGTGTAGTGCAACAGACCTTTCCTGTTGGCTTTCCAGGTTGTCTTGGATTGGAGATTTGTTTCACTCTATCTTTTTGTGGGGTCTGCTGCTCTAGAATTTGTTTAGAGTCATTTTTACAGGTATTTGGAGGGGTTTGGGGGAGATCTCTGGTGACTCCCTGCTTTCACTCTGCCATCTTGGCTTCGCTCCCTGTGCTTGGTACTTTTCCATATATACAAGTCATAACCCCTTTACGTTTTAGTGCAAGACCTTCAAGATATATTATGGAAAAAAATTCATCAGTATATACCTACCATGATTATGAGCCTCTCCAAACTTGTCTAGGATGCTGGTCCTATACAGGGAAGCAATATGTTAAATAGTTAATAGAGGGCTCAACTTTGTATCATGGAAACCTGACTTTAATTACAATCTCAGTCACTATTTTTGTATAATCATATGTAAGTCACTTAACCTTTTTGTGCCTCTAACCTTACCTTAAGATATTGTTAGTAAGCAAGAGACAGATTTCAACCTGCCATTAATGAAGGAAGGGCATTCCTTACAATGACACAACCATATTAACACACACACACACACACACACACAAATCACAGAGGCATAATGAAATGAATATGCGATTAAAAACCCCTTGAGAATCAACAAACTAATGAACTCAAATGGATAGAAATCCAAGAAATCTTGAAAATTTTAGGATAAATTTCTAAAATAAAATGTGAAAACCTTTATAAATGATAAACTAGAAGCTGGTTCTTTAAAAAGGTTTGCAAAATCAATGAACATTTCCATAGACTGATTTTAGAAAGGAAAAAATGGTTCATTTTTTAAAATGAAACAAGCTAAATTCACAACAAAGGAAGATAAAATTAAAGGAATTACTAGAACTTAC
Organism: Trichosurus vulpecula; assembly: GCF_011100635.1. Classification (NCBI taxonomy): domain Eukaryota; kingdom Metazoa; phylum Chordata; class Mammalia; order Diprotodontia; family Phalangeridae; genus Trichosurus; species Trichosurus vulpecula. The sequence continues at coordinate 266,746,190 of NC_050573.1, read as the reverse complement.
TACTTATAAAATTATATGCTAACAAAACCATAAGTTTAAAGTAAGTAGATAATAACCTAAGAAAATATAAAATACTCAAATTAGTAGAATATGAGAGATCTTAAATTACATTGTACCAGAAAATCAAATTAAATAAACCATAAAGAAACTATCGAAGAAAAAAAAAACAACTGTGATGCAGACAGTTTTATGGATCAATTCTATCAATTATTGAAGGAGCAATTAATAACTGTTTTTATTTCTCAAGAATATTTCTCAAGAATTCTCAAGAAATGAGAAAAGCACCAAACTAAACTCCTTTTATCAGACAAATGTTACTAATTCATAGAATAATATAATTTCTAAAGAAAAACATTAAGTAAAATCCATTTAGAAAGACCACATCAGTATCACCCCCTCAAAATGACTCAGTATGACTTAATTGGACACAGGAAACAGTTATAGCTCAATATTAGGAAAATAATTTTAAAAATCACTTGAAATCCAAAACCACATGATTGCATCAATAGATGCAGAAAAAGCATTCTCAGAAATATAATCCCATCTATGCTAAAAACAAAATAAAATGAATCCTAAAAATCCAAAGGCAGAGAGGGGCCATTTTTGTTATGGTAAAAACAGATACCTAAAACTAAAATTAAGCATGTTTCAATGGAAAAATTTCAGATAAGCTAATAAATACCATGGCAAAGGAAGAATATCTTTTCTCTCAACTATTATTTTATGTAGTTCTAGGAAAAAGTTAGTGATAATAATAGATAAAGTAAAAATTAAAGGCATAAAGATTATCAAAGAGAAGACAAAATTATCTCTATTTACAGAGGACACGTCATACTTAGAAAACACAGAGATTTAGAAAAAAATGTATTTGGCACTTTGGTAATAGATATTGTGGTAAGTAATAGAGATTCAAACAGAAAAGAAAAACAGTCTTAACCTCAAGAATCGTACATTATAAAAGGGAGATGCAGGTATACAAATGGATAGATATAGATTCCAATAATGCAATCAATATGGGTATATATAAAATATATATGTATACCTATATACAGTACATATATATATATATATATATATGCATACATACATACATACATGCTAGGGAAGAGTGTTTTGGTCCAGGAAGTCAAATGGATAGTAAGATGAGCCACAAAGGAGTCAATTGATATGTCCTTACCAGATACAATGGTAGTGTTCTTGTGTGGTCATTCCTGTTCTCTCTTGGTTTTCTTACTGCCTGTCAGAATACTCCTCAGTGTTCTTTGTTGATATTCCTCCATCAACTTATAACTATTGGTGTACTATAAAACTTTGTCCTAGATCCCTTTTTCTCTCTCTACATTCTCTTTCTTAGTGATCTCATTGGATTCCGTTGGCTTAATTATTACATCTAGGTGATTCTTACGTAGATTTATGTAGACCTATTCTCTTCTCAGCTCAAGTCTCCAACTGCCTGTTACAAATTTTATAGTAGATTTTACCTGGACATATTAAATTCAACATCTTTAAAGAAGAACTTTTTATCTTTTCATAGAAAATGGATCCAGGAAAGATAATTTAAGAATGATTGGTCTACCTGAAAGCCATGATAAAAAAAGTAGAGCCTGTACAGTATCTTTCAGTCAATCATCAAGGAAAATTGCACTGAGGTTCTAGAAACAGAGGGTAAAATAGTCATGGAAAGAATCCACAGATCACCTCCCAAAAGAGATTCCAAATTGAAAACACCAAGGAATATCGTAGCCAAATTCCAACATTATCAGGTCAAAGAGAAAATACTACAAGCAGCCAGAAGGAAACAATTTAAATGTTGTGGAATCACACTCACGATTACACAGGACTGTGCAGCTTCCATATTAAAAGATCGGAGAACTTGGAATATGATATTCCATAAGGCAAAGGAGCCTGGATTACAACCAAAGATCTACCATGCAGCAAAATTGAGCATAATCTTTCAGGGGAGGAGACAGACATTCAATGAAAAAGGGGACTTCCAAACTTTCTTGATGAAAAGATAAGAGCTCAACAGAAAATTCGATCTTTAAATACAAGACTCAAGCAAGGTGTAAAAAAGTAAACAGGAAAGAAAAAAAACAACATATTATTCAATAAGGGAAAACTGCACCTCTACAAAGGATGATGATTCTTGTAACTCTTGAGAATTGTATCTTTATTATGACATTTAGAAGGGGTGTAAATAGATAGAGGGCCTGGGTATAGGTTGACTTTGATGTGATATTAAAAAGTCTAATTCAGTGGTGAAAAGGGACTGTACTGGGAGAAGAGGAAAGAAGGGGGCAAAAAAGGGTAAATCACATCACATGAAGAGGCACAAAGACCTGTTACAGAAGAGGGAAAGGAGGGAGGGTTTGAACCTTATTCTTGCCAAATTTTTCTCAAAGAGTGAATAACACACTCAGTTATAGAAATCTAACACCCTATAGGAAGTAGGAGGAGAAAGGGGAAAGAAAAGGGAGGGGTGGATAGAAGAGAGGGAAGAAATAATAAGGGAAAAGAGGAAGTAAAGGGAGGGGGCTGATAGAAGGGAGGGCAGATTGAGGGAGGCAGTGGTCAAAAGAACAGGAATCTTTTTTCCTTTTTCCATTTGTATCCCCACATAGTTATTCACTTTATATGTACCACACACACATAGTATTATGTCTTTGGCTTACCCATAAAAGTGTAATCCCTGCAAGCAGGGATAATTTCATTCTTTGTACTTATATACCCAGTGTCAAGAGCATAGGGAGTACTTGATAATAATAGACAGCATATATGAAGCACTTTAAGCTTTGCAAAATGCTTTACAAAGATGATCTCATTTTTTTCCTTACAACAATCTTGGGGGGTTGATGTTATTATTATTCCTATTTTATGGATGAGAAAACTGAAGCACAGAGAGATTAAGTGATTTCCCTAGGGTAACAACAAGTATCTAAGTGGCTGAGGCAAAGTTTGAACTCGTCTGTCCTCACTCTAGATCCAGTATTCTAAGTTAGGGGTCCCAAAGAAAAGATAAGAGAAGATAGCCTCATTCTACTCCATAGCAAAAGTGAGAGGTCCATGAGGAGAAAACATTGCCTATATGTTCAGAATTATTAAGTTCATTAAATGATTTGGCTGATTTTTCCCTCTTTCTTCCCCCCTTTTTTTTCTTTTACAAAATTTTATCAGTTAGTCAATAAGCATTTAAGTGACTACTATGAGGCCTATTCACTGAATGGGCCTTACCTCACTCTAAGTGAGTACATAAAAAGGTCTTAGCCTAAAAGGGCCAGGGTCTCCCATTGTATCCTGGGTCATCTCCAGTCATTCTGATGAATATATGGACACTGAACTTAGATGGCTGTGGAGGAGAAAGTGAGGCTAATGACCTTGCACAGCCCTCCCTCACTCAAATCAAAGTCAATTGCAAGTCATGTCATCATTTCCCTGATGTCGTGGTACTCTTCAAAAACAAAGGACAAACATGATGTGGCAGTCACTGTGCAAAGTGCTACAGATACAAAAAGGGGCAAAAGAACTTACAATCTAATGGAAGAGGCAACAGCAAACAAATATATACAAACAAGCTATATAAAAGACAAATAGGAAATAACTAACAGAGGGAAAGCACTAGAATCCTGTAGAAGACAGAATTTGATCTGGGAGTTGAAAGAAACCAAGAAAGTCAGGAGGTAGAGAGGAGAAAGGAGAGCTTTCCAGGAATAAGAAACTGTCAGAGAATGGCTGGAGCCAAGAGATGGGGTATCTTGTTCATGGAACAGCCAGGACACCAGTGTTGCTGACCAAACATATGTGAAAGGGAGTAAGGTGAAGAAGACTGGAAAGGGGTGGGGCGGGGGGAGGTGGCACAGAGGGTTTTGAGCTTCAAACAGAGGGTTTTATATTTGATCCTGGTTGTGATAGAGAGCCATTAGAGTTCATTGAATGGGGGGAGGGGGTGACATTGTTAGACCTATGCTTTAAAAAACTCACTTTTGCAGCTTAGTGGAGGATGGAATGGAGTGGGGAGTGGTACTATGTCTATATCTAATCCTTGTCAGGAAAAACTTTACAGACTATTCATCAGACATTCACAGCTTTATGGAATGACCATCTCCTTACATTCCCAAACAGCCTGTCTTGTATGCCAAAAGCTTGACCAACTGATGATCAACATCGATAGACTTGGCTCTTTGCAGCAATACAATGATCTCAGATAATTCCAAAAGACTCTTGATAGAAAATGCTATCCACATCCAGAGAAAGAACCATGGAGTCTGAATGCAGATCAAAGAACATTGTTTTCACTTTTTTGTTTTTTTTCTTGTGGTTTTCTCCTTTTGTTCTGATTCTTCTTACACAGCATGATTAATGTAGAAATATGTTTAATATGATTGTACATGCATACTCTATATTAGATAGCCATCTTGGAGAGGGGGAAAGGTAGGGAGAGAGAAAAAAAATTGGAACTCAAAATCTTATAAAAGTGAATGTTTAAAACTAAAATAAGTAATGAGTTAATTAAAATAGCGACAAAAAAGAATAGCTTGGGAAACTGAAAAGCACTTTGAATTTTGAAAAAGTTTCAGTTCAGCATCTTACATCATATAGAACAATATTGCAAATAGGTATTTGACTTTAAAACAAAAGTTCACATTATAAAAACAGGAGGTGTCTTTAACAACTAGAAAAAATAACAATGAAACAAAAGACATTGGAAATTATAATATATAAAATAGACTTACGATGATATTAAATTAAACAGCTTTGGAAGCAATAAAATCAATAAAAGCAGGTTAAAAAGTGAAGCTCTAGACTAGGAAAAATCTACAATAATTGTCTTCAAAAAATATCTGATATCCAGGGTATTTTAAGCCCATTAGAAGGCTCAAAGGAGAGGTATTTTAGAATGAGGTGTCCTTATCCTTGACCTTCAATCCACACCCTTCTATTTACTCTTGTTTAAGGTTAGACTTGATTCCAAGAACCTGTTCTGTTTTGCTTAGATATTTGTTTTTTTACATTGTTTCCACCTCATCCCTAGTATCTCATCCCAGAAAAGGAATTAGGGGGACAGAATTTTAAGCTCAGCACTGGAAACTAACAGTAGATTTTAGCATATAGAAAAGCAGCTCACTTTACATGGTTGAGCTACATGGTGTGTCATTAGAAATGGAAGACAGAACTGGTAGAATTTAAATGATATAATTTTCTAGACAAATCATTTTTGCATAATTCTATCAGTGGGATTGCTACTTAAGCACTAAATGTACCCAAGCATAAAACAAGCAGGCAGAGAAAATTATGACATTTATAAATATGTATTTTCAATTTTAACTGACGTACACTACAAAATCCATATCCAAATGAGGTTATTGGATAAGAAAGTATATTTTTACCATGTTCATTTTGAAGTTATTTCTTTTAAGATAAAAACCCTCTCAAGACAGCCTTTTGAACTCTTTAGAACTATTGCCACTCATTCCTTTTACAATGAATGTAGGAGATTGACAGCCCCTTTATTACAAATTGAAGAAGCATATAATATAATCCTTATATCTCTCAACCATTGCTCATGAGGAAGAATATAATTCTGAATCAGAAATATTCTAAACAGGTAGCAATAAAATTGGCTTCTATGAGAAATGAAATTCACAGAATTGTAACATGTTGGCAATGGAATTGGCCACAAAGAAGTTTATTAGTCATAGGCATGCAAGTGTGTGTTTCCTCAGCCCTCCATTCACATGAGCAAGCACAAGTTGTGGCTATGATGGGATTCATACACCAGTCAAGAGTACAGACCTCTGGGTTTCTGCTCTTGTATATGATTACAATTGGTGGGCAAATTCACAGGAACCAAGTGGGAAGAAGATTTTTGGTTTAATCAATCAACAGGTGGCTCAGACTCCAATCTATTTTAGTGATCACAAGGCCACTGTGGATAGGAAAGCTTGCTAACTTTGCATATCTAGATTAGATGAAGTCCCCTAACCTGATTATGACTGTAACACCTTGAATCCCTTGCCTAAATGAAGCTGACTAAACCAGATAATAAATGCTTTATCTATTTACCTAAAGTGATGATAACCTTTGTAGCATGAACATTCTTTTTTATTTTTTATATTTAGTTTACAACATTCAGTTCCACAAGTTTTTGGGTTCCAAATTTTCTCTCTCTCCCTTTCCTCCCTCCTCCCCCACAAGACAGCATGTAATAAAATGTAGTTTCTACATATACCTTCACATTGAACTTATTTACATAATAGTCCAATTGTAAAGAAGAATTATAACCAAATTTCATGAGAAAGGAGAAATAAAACCAAAAAAGAAGGAAAAAAAGAGCAAATAATTTGCCTCAATCTGCATTCAGACTCCATAGTTCTTTCTCTGGATATGCATAGCTTTTTCTATCATGAGTCTTTTGGAGGTGTCTTTGAACATTGTACTGATGAGAGGAGTCGTTTATCAAAGTTACTCCTTATAGATACCGTGTGTCTGTAATCATGTATAATGATCTCCTGGTTCTGCTCCCCTCACTCAGCATCAGTTCACATAAGTCTTTCCATCTATTCCTCATTTCTTATTGCATGATATTATTCCATTACATTGATACACCACAACTTGTTCAGCCATTCCCCAATTGATGGGCATCCCCTTGATTTCCAGTTCTTTGCTACCATAAAAAGAGCTGCTATAAATATTTTTGTACATATGGGTCCATTTCCCACTTGTATGATCTCTTTGGGATATAGCCCTAGAAGAAGTATTGCTGGATCGAAGGGCATGCAGATTTTTATAGCCCTTTGGGCTCCAGAATGGCTGGATCAGTTCACGACTCCACCAAAAATGTAACAATGTTCCAATTTTCCCATGTCCTCTCCAGCATTTATCATTTTCCTATTTTGTTATGTTAGCCAATTTGACAGGAGAGATGTGGTACCTAAGAATTGTTTTGATTTGTATTTCTTTAATCAATAGTGATTTAAAGCATTTTTTCATATGACTATGATCTTTAATTTCTTCCTCTGAAAACTGCCTGTTCATATTCTTTGACCATTTCTCAATTGGGGAATGAGTTGTATTACTATAAATTTGGTTCAGTTCCCTATATATTTTAGATATGAGACCTTTATCGGAGACACTGGTTTTATTTTCTCCTTCCCTCCTAATCTTTGTTGGATTGGCTTTGTTTATACAAAAACTTTTCAATTTAACATTGTCAAAAATTATCCATTTTGCTTTTTGTAATGCTCTGTCTTTTGTTGGGTCGTGAATTCTTCCCTTTCCCATAAATCTGACAGGTAAGCTATTCCTTGTTTTCCCAAATTGTTTATAGTATCAGCCTTTATTCCTAAGTCATGAGCCCATTTTGACTTTATTTTGGTACACAGTATAAGATATTGGTCTGGCATGAACATTCTTAATGAAGGCATGTTGGCTTTTGATATCACTAGTTGTTTTTTAGAAATCATATAACCACCCCTTTAATAATATATTCTAGGATTTTTCACAGGGATTAAAATAAAAAAAAATATTGACTTATACTTTGAAGATACCTCCATTTTCTCTTTTTATGAAAAACCAGACATTTGCCTTTCTCCAGTCCTTTGACAGCTCTCTCACTTCCCATGGTGTTTCAATGATTACTGAGAGTCTCAATTGTCACATGTAGCAGTTCTGTCAATATTCTGGAATATAGATAGTCCGGGTGTGGTAATTTGAACTCAATGAGACCATTTCTATTACTATTACCTCGCTTTTCTTGCATTTCAACACTCTATTAGGCACTTTTTTACTCTGTCTTTTTCCAATTCAAATATCATTCTCCTTGGTTGAGAAAATAGAAGCCATGCAAATATTAGGGAGCTCTGCCTTCTCTATATCATCAGTAACTTTCAATACCTAATCTGATGCCAAGTGCTATCATTTCTGCCTTCGTAATTTTTTTATCTGTCGCTTTCTTTTAACTAAATCAGCTATCTTCTCAGTTCAGGATCATTCACTTCTTACTTTCACTGTTGCAGAAGTTTCATAATTGCCCTACCTTCTTTTGTTTTAAATAGCATTTTATTTTTTCCAGTTATATGTAAAGACAATTTTTATATTCATTTTGAGTTCCAAATACTTTGTGATATATCTATATACACAAATATGATACACACATATGTGTATGTGAAATATTTATCTGAGTCCACATTGTGTTCACTAAGTAGAACAATATATTTTTATTTTTTTATTTGTTTTCTTTGTATTACTAGCACATAAGTAGCAAAATTGCTGGTGCATGTTAGGTACTCAACTGTTGAATTAACTTGAATTGAATCCCATTCATCCTAAGGAACAATCCTGTCACCTCTCTTGTTTTTCTCTTTTCCTCCAATTTAGCTTTAAAAAAATCCTATTTTTGAAATCCTTATCTTTGTTCACCAGATTGAGCTCAGTATTAGTTTAAGACTCCAGACATTATCCTTACATAAAAATGTCATACTTTTGAAGTAATCTTCTGTTACCTGTCATACTTATTTCCATTACCTGCTACTTTCTATACATGCACTCTACTAAATTAGCTTTCAAGAACCCAAAGTAATTGTCTTACTTTGGTAAAACTTTGAAGGAGGACTTTAGGGCAGGAATTTTCAAATAGATGGACTTCAAGACATGATATTCATTTATTCAACAGATGGTTATTGAACACTTCCTATGCAAACATTTTGCTAGGTGTTGTGGGAGATGGAAAAGAAATGTTGCAAAACAGCTCTGACTTTCACTATTCAGCCAGAAAGCAAAATGCCTTTTATTGCTTTATCATAATATCATAATCTCTCTTTGATTGATTCATGAATATTTTCCTTCTATATTGTAATGACAAGCATCACAATTTTTCTGCTATAGTGTAATATAAATGAAGTGTGTGAATGATCCAAGATTCCATTTGGGGCAAAAAATACTGTATAAAAGATAAAAGTCATATAAACTTTCAATAGACAAGCATGCATCTAAAATCCATATTATGTAGTTTTTGAATGAAGGCCTTACATAGAACCCATAATGTACTTTCTAATTCAATAAAGAACAGAGAGACCATTAGGAGGCTATTATATTAATAGTGTATGTGAACTATTATGGTTCTAGATTTCATTTGTTGCACTTAACGTTTTTCTACTTAGTTTGATGATGATGATGACGATGCTAAGTCAAATGTCCAAAATGTTTTAAATCATACAAAAGGGTGTCGTCAAAAAAGTGGGCTTTCTCTTCAGCCAAAAACCAAAATACCCAAGTCTGTACACAATCAAATGTCCACACCACTCTTCGGCCATAACAATACAATGTCGCTTGCACTCTGGTTTTCAACCTTGTTTTCTTTCCATCAGAACCTTAGACTCTACCCCTGGGAAACAGAGTTCTTACAGGAGAGCCTCATCTTGTCCCAAATCAGTTCTTCACCCTACTTTTAGACTACCTCTTCACCATGGTGAGATTCTCGTATCACTCCCTCCTTACCAGTTCCCCTTTAGATGTTATCTTCAAAATTAGAACATATTTCTTGGGGACAGAGACTATCTTATCTACTTATATTAGTACATTCAACACTTAGCATGGTACCAGGCACATAACAAGCTTTTAATGTTTTATCTATCAAATTATCACATTCCATAAAGTAGGCAGTACATTGAATACATTAAAAGTACAGTAATATGTACTTGATTTTTCACATAAAGATAAAAGATAGAAGGGCAAATTGTTGCCTAATCTTCAATATAAACTCTAATAATTTCATTTATTTATCAAAATTTAATTTATAACTAAAGCAGTATAGTAGAGAAAATTCTTTTACAGGTATGGGTTGGTCAAAGTGAACTTTGAAATCCCTTCCTGTTTCAATATTTTGTGATTTATTTTCTTTTTTCATTGTCATCAAGGGTTGAGGAGACAAGAGCAACCCCCAACCTGCTGCAGATGCACTTCTTGCCCTGATTTGTGCTGCTGCCAACATCATCATTCTGTCATATCCTCCCCACCCCTCCCCCAACTCCCTTATAGTCCTTATAGTCATCGTCTGTTCAGGACAATGGCTAAAGGAGATGCTAGGGGAGATAAGATCAAGGATAAGGATGAACCAAAGAGGAGATCGACAGTATTAACTCCTCATCAACCTTCCCCTTCAAAGGGAAAAAGTGAAAGGATTATAATGGTAAGCATCAGAATAATGTTGGAGACAATGGAAGCCCAAAAAACAAATTGACCACAGAAAGGTAAAGGTACAGGAGGTGGTAAGTAATTGTGTGAATTTTTGATAATTTTTCACTTCTGTTGATTTTAGAATCCAAAATTCCATTTTAACAAGATTTACAAAATTCAAAAAAATGTATGTTATGTTAACACACTATGCTCAGTTGTTTTGTTTGTTTTTTTAAGAGAAGAAAAGACATTTCTCATGGCTAGGTTGACTCTGAAGTTGGATTTAAATAAGCAGGAATTTTTCCCTTCCTTATATGAGAGGATTTTTTTGAACTCCAAGAGAATATTCTCTTACAGTGCCCCACATATAGCAGATGCTTCTTCCTTCCTTGTTTTTTATTAGCATTACTCTATTCTATCAAAACACAGAAACCCATGAGGACTTACAACACTACTCTTCCCCATCCATTTCACTCCACATTCTACTCTCAATCAATTGTGTTAGAACTCATCTTTCATATGGATTTCAGTGGCAGCCTTGAGATAATCTTTCCCAAAACAGCCTCAGTTTCTTGAAGTTTTCATTTTATTTCCTCAAAATCCAGAAAGGCTTATGAAAAGTTTTTTTAACTATAAATTCAAAAGTGTCTGGCATTCTAAACTTTTCCTTTTCAAAGTGGAAAATAAAGATTCGTTCTTAGGTTTTATGGTGAATTTACATTTTTAGGAGTCTGTGGAAAAAGGGAGTTTGAAACAACAACAATGTTGTTGATTATAGCCTGTTTCCTACACAAATTAGCATGTTTGTTCATGAAAAGTATTTTTAATAAAGCTGGATGCAATTTGGATGAAGCAAACGACTGAATTTTGTCATCTACCTCATTGTGGGCAAACTTTTATTTCCATTTTATATATAATATGTCTCATATATGGTACTGATGAGACTGTGGCTGGTCGATTATTTGGGACAGGCTTATCTCACTTCACTGTGAATAGCAGGCCGTGACACTGCTTTGTAGACATTGAAATTTTCTAGTTTGCACTTATATTTGTTTTTCTACTGCTTTGTTCATAAGAGTATAATGATAATGTATCATTATGCTTTATTAAGGAAACCCCATGGACACAACAAACACACTAGAATGGTGAGGAAAGGCAATATTCAAAGAGCTAAGTACAAAGAAATTATATTACAGTACCTAGCTTTTCGGTTAGATACATTAGGATGCAGTGATCAAGCATTGTTTTGTTTTGTGGTTGTTTTAAAATAGAAAGGTAACTGACTGATTTGTGGATGTCCTTTGTGAATATGATGAATAGGTTGAGAAAACTGCTTTAATTTGGTGAGACATGTTCTTTATACATATTACTTTAGTCATCCTTTGGCAAATGGCAAAACTCTCAGAGTTTAATGGTGGACAAAGTATGAAAATGGACTTTTTGTTAGTGATTTACAGTTGCAAAGGACAACACATTCTTAGGTTCATTCTGACTCAGACAGTTACTGACAAGACAGATGGTGTAGGGAACAGGAAAATTCTTGGATTTTTTCCCATAAGATTATCCTAACAAATAATAAAAAATCCTAGCACTTTTTAGTCGTGAATATCTTTCCATACATTATCTCATTTGACCTTAACAGCTCTAGGTAACAGGTAATGCAAGTATTCTCATTCTAACATGCCTATGGACTAGTTAGAGTAGATAGGTGACCTTTAAAATTCCTTCCTCTAAAATCTATGGTTTCATATATTCCCACTTATCAGATGAGGAGTTTGAGACATAAAAAGTTGGACTTACTTGTCTAAGATCAAACAACTAATTAATGGTACAACTATATTTCTTAACTCTTAATTCAGTACCCTTTCTATGTGATATTTGTTTGTCTGGGTCTTCAAAACATGCTATTAGCTGGAAGATAGGGTGGTATCAGAACCAGCATTGGATCAAAAATGTCTCTTTAAGACTTTCTCATCACTGCCTCAACTCTTCCTGGAGTGCTGACCACATTGCCACACAGAGATGGCACCAAAGAAAGTCACATGGCAAGAGGTACACACAAGCACATTCCTGCTGCCATCCAGAAGGGAAAGACACATTAGGCATACCCACAAGATCCTTTCTCATTATAGTACAGTTGTACTCTTTTCAGGATGCAGATTCAGATTTTATTTTTTTTCCTCAGTGCGCCATCCAGAGAGTAAAAAGACACAGAAATGATCCAGTTTCATTAACTATTTGGTTTTTTTAAGTTCTTTCTTCATCCATACTCTCTCATATATATATATATATATATATATATATATATATATATATATATATATATATATATATATATATGTATACACACACACATATATATGTATGTATGTATATGTATGCATATACGTATCCATACCATACATACATCATACATATATACATGTGTATATTTATATAATATGTATACATTATATATATATATATATATATATGTAAAGAGAGAGAGAGAGAGAGAGAATATGGTAGAAAGAGAAGAACTCTTAGATCAAATTGTACTTCTGATAAATACTGAGTGTGTCACATTAGGCATATCATTTAAACCTCTCATTTTCCTAGGCAGGGCTTAAAGACTACCAGAGGATGATCTACATTGTTAAAGAGTTTCTTCACTGGGGAACTCATTACACCAAATAATCTCAGCTCCATAACAAATAAACAAAAATCTGAATACCACATTCCCACGTCTTGGGAATAGCTTGGTATTATGTAGTGCCTCAGTGCTGAATGATATAATTCCTCACTCTACTTCCCCATGACTTTTGACCATTGTAATGAAGCTTTTTTGATCACAGAAAAACTAGCTAATCACAATCAGTTAGGCAAAACAATAGATCTCTGAGGCAGGAAGGAAGTAGGTGCTGCTAAGAGCTTTAATAATGATACCTGCTGTTTCCTTCTAAAGCTATATACAGACAGGTTATAAAAAATAGAGATAGTCTAGGTTCGTAGTAGACTGATACTTTTGCTATTTACTGCAGAACTAAGTATTTTAGAAAGAAAGAAAAAAACAGAAAGCCAGACAAGACATCTTTTTGTAAGAATAGGATTTCCTCTCTGTATTTGCACTAACCTGTTTTTATGTGCTTCTAGTTCAATTTTTATGCACTGTAATGATCCCAGAAAGGTTGAGGGTTACACAGTGGTGGTGGCATTACAAAGTCCACAGCAGCTGCGAATCTGAAAATAGCTTCTAATCCCCTCACTATTCCCTCAAGTATTCTTGTGCAAGATGTTTCAGGACTCTAGTAGTCTTTGGGATCAATTGTTCAAATTTTATTTGGGCATTTTTCTTGATAAAATTTTATCATTTTCCATTGTTCCCCCTTTGAAGTTCTTTGGCTATGCATATGTAAAAATGCACATGAATGAAATATGTAGGAAATAAAAATGATGTGTGATGAAATAATTATTTTTCCTAAGATAGATATAAATGAGGAAAATATTTTTTGACTTGAGCCATGTGAATGATAATCACTTCTTATCCATTTCACTATTTCATAACTTTTAATTCTCCTTTTCGTTTCCCAGGAACAGGAAAGTGGAATAAGTTCTGTGTGCACAGAGGTCATTGGTTTCCCCCAGCTAGACTAAAAGCTCCTTAAAGACAAGGGCTGTTTCATTTTTGTCTTTGTATCCCCAGGGCCTAGAGTAGTCCCTAGTACATGTTATACACTGTATAAAATGCTTGCTGTTGGATTGATTTTTTGAATTTAGCATTGCCTAAGTATGTTATAAACCTATATCAACTGATTAGGGCATAGTGCTAGAGTCCAGAGTGAAGAGCCCCAGTAGGTGCTCTGTTCAATGCACCATCTACCTGCCCCTACAGAATCTCTTTTGCAATGCATATTCAAAGACTAGAGTCTGGGTATTGTAGGTTTGGCTCCAGTGGTCATGACCAGCCTTTACTAAAACTTTGACAGGTATGACTTGAAGCTTGCTGAAATGTAGACAGTCCTGGAGATCTGTAAAAGTCAAAGACGTAGTAACAATATTCCTCTTGTTACCTCTTCCTGAAAGAGGCAGAAATTACTTTCAATTGTATCTATTTAAGTTATTTCAATTCTTTATTTTTTTTACAAAAAACTCTAACTACCCATAACTGAATGTTTGCAGTCCTAACACCTATCACAGTGCATGGCAAACAATAGGTACTCAATAAATGCTTGATTTATTGATCGATTGGTTTCCCCTTCCCCAGACCTTATTCCACACATCTGGTAACAAACAGAAAGAGGTAAAGACATTAAAATTAGTGAAGATAAATTAGGTGATGCTGCTAAATATCCTGTCCTTGATAGTCTCTCTTCCCTTTGCTTCCTTAACATTGCTCTACTAAATCTGCTACTGCTTATCAGAATGCTCCATCTCAGCATTTTTCATTAGTTCATACTCTTCTTTCTAGTTCTGATATGTGGGTGTCCGTTAAGGCTCTATGTTAAGCCTTCTTTCTGTGTACCCTTTTGATGATCTCATTCAATCCCCGTGACTTCAATGATCACTTCTAACTTTGATTTCTCCATTGATACCCAGTACTATGTTTCTAGACATCTCCGGGATACCTCTCCTTGAATGCCATATTAGCACTGTAAATTAAAAGTATCCAAAACTAAACAGTGGTCCCTTATCACTTTTCTATTTTTTTGATGACTCTTCTTCCCAGTCACTGAGCCTGCCAACATGGTGTGATGGAAAGAATGTTTTAGTCAGACAGAGAGGAAATGGATTCTAATTCTTGATCTGGGATTTACTAACTGTGTCACCATGGATAAGTCAGCTAGCCTCTATGATCGACAGCTTCCTCAGGTGTAAAATGGAGACAATAGTATTTGCGTTAACTATCTCAGATTGTTGTGAAGAAAATGTTTTGTAGATGGTAGAGAAAGATATAAAGGTCAACTATCTTTAACTCATCTCTCTCACTCTCACAACTAATCAATTACCAATGCTTGTTGATAACACCTGCAATAATTTATACATCTCATCCTTTCCAAATCTGAAATTTACCTTCTGTCCTGCAGGATAAAACTCACAAACCAGGTAGTCACTGTGTTTGTCCTTTGTTTTCGAAGAGGACCATGACATCAGGGAAATACTGACATGACTTGCAGTTGACTTTGATTTGAGTGGGGGAGGGCTGTGCAAGGTCACCAGGCTTTCTTTCTCCTCTAGTAGTCAGTAGTCATAGTGGTCTGATGAAGGATGGATATTTGTGAACCATATGGCCTTTCTCCATAATTTTCTCCTTGAGCATGACCAGTGGAGTAAAGGATGTAACTAAAGAGTATCTCTACTGAGTGAGAGGGAAAAGGTGTGGCCTTAGAATGGTTACTTTACCAAAATTTCCACAGTAGGAGCCTTTCCACTTACAGTATTACCCCACACAATTTCAGATCCTCATTAACTCTCACTTGGTTTCCTTCCTCAGTACCGAGTCAAGTCAACAACAATTTATTAAGCTCTTTCTGTGTGCCAGGCACTGTGCTAAAGAATAAAGCAAAGAAAGGCAAAAACAGTCTATTTTATCAAGGAGCTCATAGACAACATTCAAACAACTATGGACAAGCAAAACACACGTGTGTATGATGAATTTAATCAAGAGAAAGTAGACATTAGTGTTAAGAGGAATCGGAAAAGACTTCTTGGTGAAGGTAAAATGTTATCTGGGACTTGAAGCAAGCCAGATTGTAGAGATAAAGAGAGAAAACATTCTAGGAATGGGAGTCATCCAGTAAAAAGTAATTAGATGTGTAAGGAGCAGTAAAGAAGCCAGGGTCACCGGATAGCAAAATACATAGGGTAGTGATAGTAAGGTATAAGAAGATTAGAAAAGGTATGAAAGGGGCAGGATATGAAGGGCTTAAAATTCCAAAAAGATGGTTTTATATTTGATCCTAGAGGTAATATGGAGTGACTAGTGTTTATTGAATACCAATGGTGTAACATGGTCAAACCTGCATTTTAGAAAAAAATCATTTTGGCAGCTGATAAGGACAGATTTGATGCAAAGAAAGCATCCAGAAGGCTATTGCAACAGTCCATGCATACGGGCTTATACCAGGGAGGTAACAGTGCCAGAGGAGAGAAGGGGGCATATATAAGTGATATCATGAAGGTAAAATTAACAGGACTTGACTGGACAGAGGAAGTGTGTGGAAGAGTGAAGAATTGAGGATGACCCCTAAGACAGGAGCCTAGGTGAATAGGAGGAAGGTGGTACGCTTGGTAGACATGGGCTCTTTGTGACCTGGTGTCAACTTAACTTCTCCAGCTTTATTTCTCTCTATTCCTAGGATGTACTCTATGTTCCACCCAAATTGGACTACTAGCTGTTTTGAGGCTTGTTCTTTTGCATAGTCTGTTCCTTATGTTTGGAATGCATTTCCTTTACATTTCTGCACAATAACATCCTTATATACTTTAAGTCCTAGCTCAAGTACTACTTTTTTCCATGAAATGTTCCCTGGTTCCCATACACTTCCCATGAATATCACATCTTTCTCTTTAAATTTCTAATGGAAATTCCTTGGAGTCCTCTTCCACTTGAACCACATTCTACATATGACATTTATTTATATATTATCTCTCTGTTAGATTGCAAACTCCACGTGAGTGGGAAGTACGGTTTTTCAATTTTAGGTTCCTAGCACCTGGCCCAATTCTTTGTACCTAATAGGCCCTTGTTGAATTGAATTATGAATTTATTTAAAGTGTTTCCTCATAGTCCCTGAATTTGGTTGCTTCTTCAATTGCTGAATCTAATTTCCTGTGTTCCTAACCTCACTTTGTAATCGGACTTTGATATCCTGTGGTGCTGACCTTGTTTCCTACTTACAGAATCCACTTTGGCTTCTATCTAGCTCATTTACTTTGCATTGTCTGTTTTATATTCCCATATGTATTGTATATGTACATATATGCATATATATTTCATATCCATATGTAATATAGATATACATATCAGAATATAAACCAGATAGGATAGATAGATAGATAGATAGATAGATAGATAGATAGATAGATTTGAGACTTTAGAGATATCTATTATTGCCTCCTTGAGAGCCACATCTAGACGGACTCATGTGGCCACACACCAACACAACCAAACATAGGCTCCCCCTTTTCCGTCTCTCCACGTGTGTATGTGTGTGTGTGTGTGTGTGTGTATACATGTTCTCTGAAATGAATGTACTATAAGATATATACCCTTGTATGTGTAAATGCACGTATGTAAATACATATAAACAAGTAGACAATGTTTGAGAGAACTTATAAACAGGAATATTAAACACATTTCAGAATTGGTAACATTTAATACATTGGTGGTTTCCCCTCTAACTGAAGTACTGGGAAGATGTGATTGCCAGGAAGTTTTCTCATAAGAGGACAATTTCCCATGGGTTATAATTGTAGACCTCAGCACTCAGAATATTAAAGCTTAAAGAGACATTAGAGATTGTCTAGTCCAACCTACATATTACACAAATGAGGAAATTGAGGCACAGAAAAATTAGTGACTTGACAAGCTTACACCAATACGGCTACTTATTCTAAATTGAGTGCTCTTTCTACTGCTTTAATTATCCCTTTGATGATGCCCAAGTGATATGTTAATGGAAGAATGCACTAAGGGATCTCTATTTAAAGGGAAATGATTACTAAGACAATGAAGAAATTTCTAAATTCAAATAGCATTTTTATTGGAATGCCATCTATTGTAAGAGGTACTAACTAAATTCAAGTTAAATCCTTGCCAGTCTAGAAATACTAATTACAGATGAAAAAAAGAAATAGCCTTCAAAATTATAATTGCTTCTAAAGGTCTTCTACTGATAATATCTCACTAAATCAAAACAATATGTTTAAAATATCCCATTGTTTATTCTCTGATCTTCCACTTTGGAAATCTCATATTTTTTCCCCTTCTCAAACCATCACCTGATGGATTACCCAAACTTCATTATGAAGGAGCTGACATTTTATCAGTCTTATGAAATCCTGAGGTCCTATATATAGATTCTTAACTGAGATAATAATAGGCAGTTTAAGAAGTAAGATCTGCTAGGAAAATTTAGAAAGCTCACTATTTAACTCAGAAAAATTATTAAAACACCTAGAACTAGCTTTAAATAAAAGAAGCTATTTCCCCCGATGTCATTTAGGAAGCCTCCAATTTAGGAAAAATAAAAACATTTCCTCATACATCACCTATTTAGAATTTATAAACAGAGAAACAAAATTATGAATAGGATTAGAACCACAGGACAAATCTCAAAAAAGGTATTTTACCTAGAAAATAGCTGAATGAGCACTTCCAAAGAAAAATAATAGAAAATGAAACCATCTCAAAACTAATCCCTGAAAATTCCTTTTGGGGATTGTAGGTTCCTTGAGGATAAGGAAAGGCTGTCTCTTTTTCAATCAATCAATCAACCAGTGCTTAAAGGAATCTTAGTGACAGTTCTAAACCTTTTTTCAAAAAAATGAATAAACTTTATTCACAACATGAATAAACATGTCCTTCTCAAGGTTACAAAAGTAACAATAATAGTTCATATTTATATAGCACTTTAAGGTTTTACAAAGTTATGTTAAGTAGGTGGCATAATTATTATTGATGTGGCTCCCTAAGGATTAAAAAGAATATTAAGTGTTGCTTTTTCAGTACCTTGTGAGGCCCCCTGTGAGGCCCCTCTTGAGCTTGAAGGCATCCTAGAGATACTCTATCACACCAATCTGATTCAAACCAAGATCTTCTTTCTGACTCCAAGTTAAATTCTCTTTTCATTTTGTTTCCTTGCAAAAAGCATTTTTTGAGTGTACAAGATTGAATAACCACTTGATAGGGATTCTGTAGAGCAGTGATTCCCATTGAATGGTTTGCAAATCCTTGAGAATTCATGACAACAAATGGATTTATGAGAAAAATTCTTTAACTGTGCTTTAAGCTGTAAATAATTGTCCAATTAAGTTACAAATCTGTTGTCCTCTGTGACAACAAGCATTTACACATTTAAAGCATTATATGTATATTTCTGTGGTAATTCAAAATCATAGTATCATGAACATTGATGATCATGTTACACATACAGTACATTTTGATAGCCAAAGGCTGCCCCCTTACCTTTGGGTTTATTGGCTAGATTTCTTTCTCAAAAACCAAGTCTTAAACTCAACTCACTCCAGAGCTCCTAGATTGGACAATGGGTCCCTGCCCTCCTAGCACAGAATGAATGTAAATACTAAATAGTAACTGTTTCTCTTTTGGCCAGGAACCCTGAGGGTCCTCCCCTCCCAGTTTGATTTTTCTTTTTTTTTTTTTTTTTGAGTTTTTGATTAAAGGGGCCATGCCTTGATTAACTTCTTAAAGAGGCCTATTCACTGAATGGGCATTACCTCACTCAAAGTGAGAACCTGAAAAGACTTTAGCCTGAACCCGCCAGGGTCTCCTAATGCATCCTGGGCCATCTCCAGTCTTCCTGGTGAATATCGGGCCACTGGACCCAGATGGCTCTGGAGGAGAAAGTGAGGCTGGTAACCTTGCACAGCCTTCCCTCACTCAAATCAAAGTCAATTCCTGCTGGATTACTTCTTTTACTTCTTATAAAATGCCCTACATGCAACATTCATAATTATTTTATAATTATCATTTGCAATTAGAATTTGATAACTAAATAGAATAAAATTTTATATGTCATAATTATAATTATACAATATGATTTTAATTTGGAGATCATAATTCAGATTAGTTACTATTTGGAAGACGTATCATTGCTCCCCTCATAAATTATCATTATAGTTATTGTAAGCACTTAATCTAAAGGAATATTATGAGTAGTATATTAAATTACCTTGGGGATACATAGCACTTCTTTTTGTTGTTGTTGAAAAAGATTCATGAAATTAAAATGAAAATAAATTTAAAAATTAAAAAAGTTGGTAATCTCTGTTATAGAGGGAGTTCTCAGTGAGTTACAGTTTGGATAAGGTGGGTTTTAAGTTCCCTCTCAATTTGAGATTCTGTGATTCTTAGAGATGGGAGGAGGAAGAGTAGAGAATGACATATACATGTTCCTCCTAAGGAGACTGAAGGAGGAGTTGGTTGAGAAGGGGCATAACTAACTTGTTCGAGGTTCCCCAAACACAGGCAGATTACAAGGTAGTATCATAGTTCCACTACCCCTTGCTCACTCTGCCAGCATTAACTATCGGATGGAACTATATTAGAGTGGGCAGAGGAGATAGAAAAATTACAATTATGTTATTTTAATGCACATATATTCATAATTTCCATTTTTACAATCAGGGAATGCCTATATACACTGTATACCTTGCTTACCACACAGATATATCGAATTGCTTACTGTCTCAGGTGGCAGGGGGAGGGGAAGGATAAAATTTGGAACTAAAACTTTTTAAAAAGTTTAAAATTGTTTTAACATGTAATTGGGGGGAAATAAAATATTATAAAATAAAAAGTGGCATGTAAATCTAGCTTTTGTAAATGTCATCCTATTTTAAATGCCTTGAAATGTTAAGTAAATATTAACAAATTTTCTGAATACAACAAAGGGTCCTTTTATAAAATAAATAATCATACCTCTTTAATCATTGTTTTCTAAGATTGTATTTGGGGTTTTGAGTTTATCTCCAAAGTGAAAGAGTATGTATCTATTTGCCCATCTTTGTCCTTTTCTCCTCTTGAATATAGATCCTTTTTCCTCCTGGAAGAAATTCTGCAGGTGAGTCAAAAGAGCAGAAAGTTCTATGATCAATTCATAAGAACAGACTCAGCTGTATCATAAAATTTGTGCCAGCTGAATTTATTATGTAAGGCTATTGTTTTTCTTGCTTGACAGCAAACAGATTTAAAGCAATTCTTGCATGTCTCAGAAACATCTATAGCAACTTTAAAAAAGGTATAGACTAGTGCAGGAATTCTTAACCTGGAGTTCATGTACTGCCAAGGGGTCCCTGGATAGATTTCAGGGAGCCCTTTAAATTGATTGGGAAAAGATTACATCTTTATTTTCATTAACCTCCAAATGACATTTACTATTTCATTCAATTATTTTAAAACACTATTCTGAAAAGGGATCATAGATTTCACCAAATTGTCAATGGAGTCCATGATATAAAAATGAACTCCTGGTCTAGTGGGAATAGCACAGAACTTTAAGTTAAGTTAGACCTGCTTTCTATATTTATTAGCTATATGAACTTGGCAATAACTTAACCTATATAAGCTTCAGTTTCCTTAGCATTGAGATAGAAATGACACTTTCACTACCTACCTTAAAATGTTGTTGTAAGGAAAGTACTCTGTGAACCTTAAAATTATATATAAATGTGCATTATTGTGATTTCATTATCATGTGGTTTTATTTTAAATAGGCTTATGCTAGAAAAGGGAGATGTGAATTTCCAAATCTTGTCACCTTTAGAGATCAGAATTGCAGCGCTGGTGCAGTTCTGAACTGAAGACAATTTAAAATCCAACGGTACCTCAGCTCACTGGGAGGCTGTAAAAGTCAAATGAGTTTGAAAATGTTAAAAAGCCTTCTAAATGTTAGCTCTTGTGTGTTATGTTAGTATTATTGATGATGCCAAAAATAGAATACCCATTTATTCCTTTTTCCTTATCTTTGACAATGAAAAAAAATTATCTGCCATGTTCCACCTTTTTATTAAAATAATTGGAAAACCATTCATTGCACTTGGTGAAGATTTAAAATAAAATGTCTGACTCTGTCCCAGACATTTCTAATTTAGTTAATATCAATCTACTTAAAATGGATTCATAAGTGATAAGAAATAACCAATCACAATTTTTGTCTCTTATGGAATTTATTTCTGGATAGCATCGAGGAATCAAGAACTATTACTTTTGAATTAATTGTTCCATTCTGAACTTAGAAAATCCTCAATTGTTAGCTCTGGAAGTGACCTTAAAGATCATAGGGTCAAAGATTTCTAGTGATAAGGAGCATTAGAGGTTATCTAGTCAAGCCTCCTAGTTTTGTAGATGGAAAAACTGTGAACCTGAGAGGATAATAAGTATCTTGCCAAAGTTTGAACAGTTTTCGAGTTCCAAGTCTTTTTACTCCAAATCCAGCATATTTTCTAATGCATGATGATGTCTCATTCATTTGGTTTCACCTTCACTTACAAATAAAAACATAGATATACAAGAAAAATGTCTATGACCATACTCTGGGACACAATTATGCCTAAGGGGAACTTCTTAAAACTCCAGTGAATGGAAGAATAGGATTTCATGAAAGCAGAAGCTATGAATTACCCATTTGCCAAGTGTGGTCCTAAAATTTTAAGCCTACTATCCTCTGCTCTCTGTACGTACTTGGAGAGTGTATCAAAGATTTTAGGAAAGATGCTTTGTACCAGCTGTGCTCACTGTACCACTCTGATAAATACCTTTTTCAAAAAACTTCTTGGGATTGGCTAATGGTAATGATTCTCAACTGATAATCTCATGAAGTTGAGGTGAAGCACAAACATGCCAGTAGATGTTTGAGCTCATGGCATTAGAGAATTATCTCTGGCTCTTCAGGAATACCCCTAGAACTCTGAGGGAGTATAATGGTAAGAAGGGTGGGACTTTTTTACTGTTTTCTATTTTAGAACGCTAAGACAATCAAGTGCCTTTAATGAGTCTTGTCTTTGTTTGAATCAAGAGTCATTGATTGGAAACAATGTATATGATGTGGTGCTAGTGATTAAAGACGTTTCCCACACCCTTTTGCTAAGTAGGCACTGAGACCTCAGGGCCCTGAACAGGCTATACGTGCTGTGAGGTTGGTGGCTTGCTTTTGGGGGTACACTCATTGGAAGAGTGTTGGTGACGAGACTCTGGATAGCTGTTGAACCCAGCCCCCTCCTCAGCTTTGAAAACACAGATGTTAGTGCTTCTATCTCTGGTAACTATGTACATAATGTCTATGGTCAGACAGATAGAAACCTGTCTGTTGATTTGTGTTGTTTTTCTCTGTTTATAATTTCTGCTTGTAATTTCTGTTTATATTTGCACTGAAGTTCAAAGTGCTGACTTTTTCACCTGAACTAAGTGACTGATATATGTATGTTGATTAAAGTGAGATTGTTAACCCCTTAAAATTGCTTTGCTTAGCAAAACAGATCAAACAATCTGTGCTAGTAGCCTTCCTGTATGCTCTTGTTGTTGGTCTGTCACCTCCACAGCAGCTGCTAGCAGTATTGTTCTTACAGGGAGACATAATAACCTTACTCCAGGACATGAGACTCATCTATAAGAATGAGAATCGAAATGTGTCCTCAGAGCTTACATGGTCAACATTAAGTATTAGAGTACTGGTCCAGGAAGGGGTCAATGCCTATTTCTCCATATCCCCCAACCTCCTATCTTTACAAAGATTAAAAGGGTAAGTTCCAGTGAAAATGGAAACATTTGTTCTCTCTCTCTCTCTGTCTCTCTCTCTCTGTCTCTCTCTGTCTCTGTCTCTTTCTCTCCCTCTCTCTTTCTCTCTCCTCTTTTCTAGTTTAGCTGAGGTTCAGAATGAGAAGATAGTTATGTGTAAGTATGCACCCAACAAGAAAGATGGAGAAGTAGAATGCTTTGGAGTATTGTTACACTTTGCTTTGCCTGGATTATTAAATCATCCATGAGTTTCACACTAATAAAAGCTTTTATAGTTTTTCTTGGGTTTCCCTATTTACCTCTGGATGAAGTTTATCACTATGACCATAGGTGGTCATCATAACACTAACCAAGTTTCTGCCAATGTATTCTCAGCCATGTACCCAAACACATACACTCGTTAAGCTCTGCCTCCTGGTTTCTGCCCCTCAATGCCTCTGCCGCTGTCAGATGTGCTGACCAGATGTACTTGATCAGAACTTATTTCCTGACTACTCAGAAGCAACCCTAGTCATTCAGGAGAGAACATGTGCATTATTTGTAAAATGTAATTTGTGAAAAACAATTTTTTTCAAATCTTTCTTTAACCTAAAGTCTCTCCAGGTTAAGGGTTTTTATTCCTAACAATAATGCTCAATACAGGGCAGGACGACCTGGAGATAGGGTTTTATAATATTAACTCAACCCTTGTAATAAAATGATGTCTATTCCCAGTTCCTATTGGAGCGCCCACACTAAATTATTAACATAATAGCTCAAAGCAGCTGCTTCTTCCTGTACCATGTAATTTTTCCACATTCCTTAGAATTCTATAAAGCCTATATTGTCTATGGTGTAAAAAGTTGCTAAACTCAAAGGAGTAAAAATCTCATTGAAGTTCTGATACTCTTAAATCATAAACATAACATTTCATTGGGTCAATGTAAATATGGTATAAATCAGCATCTTGAAGAAAAATTCTATAGCTTAAAACTATTTAAGGAGCCTATTTTCCCCCAAAAGTGGTTAAATGAAACTATTCTTACTTATTATATAGCATGAACATTTTTAAAATGCTAAATTGCAGTCTATTAAGTTAAACACCACAGTTATCAAATTTAAGATAAAGATTGTGGATTGCCAGGTTTTTTTTTAATATTAAGGCTTATATCTGTATCATCACTAATTTTAGTTAGCATTTTGGAGTGTGTTGATTAATTCCCATTGTTTTATGTCAGTATTCTTATTTGAATATCTCCATTAGAGGAACTGGCCCACAAAAAAAAGATCTTTAAAAATCAGTACAAATTAAATGGCAATGCAGTAGCAGGAAAAAAAGGACAGAAAGTTCAACCTTTCCTCACCCCAACTTCCCACCCCTCCCAAAAAACTCCTCAAAACAAATCTAAAACATCCACCAAAGTGAATCCTGGTGGCAAAATCCAAGAAAAAAATCACACTGAGTCATTTTTTTTCCAGTCCAAGTCTTGAAGGAAAAGAGTGATATGTTGGCACTGAGGGCAGAGTCTCACTAGTTGACTAGTATTCCAGCGGAGGGAGAGGCTGTGCACCAGGACAAAAAGAAGTCACAGATCCAGAATAGAGGATACAGGAGCATGTGCCAATTACAATCTCTGTTTTTCAAAACCTAACTCCAGGTAAACAGAGGAAGCAAATTGCACCTAGGAGTAGCATTCCAGGGCAAGGAGCAGTGGCAAGCCCTAAG
Organism: Trichosurus vulpecula; assembly: GCF_011100635.1. Taxonomy (NCBI): domain Eukaryota; kingdom Metazoa; phylum Chordata; class Mammalia; order Diprotodontia; family Phalangeridae; genus Trichosurus; species Trichosurus vulpecula. The sequence continues at coordinate 266,720,859 of NC_050573.1, read as the reverse complement.
AGCATATTCAGAAACAAGCAACAGCTGTGTGTCTTGGAGAAATCAGAAGTGGAGGGAGATCTCCATTCCAGCTTCTAGCAAAGTCTGAGACCCGCGTAGGAATAACCAAGGCAAAAATTGCAGACCAAAAGAAGCCTGTAGCCTTTGAACTAGAAAAGCTCTTTAGCTATCTGATAGTGGCTAAGTTCAATAGTAGTTTACTGAAACAACAAATATATCAATCAAACCCAGGTCAGAAACCTGCAGAACTCAGATTAGGGTGGAGGGTGAAACAATTAAATTTTGTCCTAAATCACATAATTTTGAAAACCTTCGAGTCCCCAGACTGACCAGTCACTCAAATCCTGTAAAATGACACTCAGACCCAGAAATTCCCTCCTGAGGTATACAGGCATTTGCCTCTAACATAAAGTCAAATTCAGGAAATAGGCTGGAAGAATGAGCAAACAAAAAGAATCCCCTCATTATAAGCTATTATGGATTTCCAGGGGTGGGGGACAGCCAGCACAATGGCACAGATGGCATATGGTGTGTTGTGGGAAAGAACTAGAGAATAGGCCCATTATAGCTGGATTATGGAAAGCAATGTGTCTAGTAAAATGTAAGGAGACTAGAAAGCATGAAAAAGGGCAGGGACTTTGAATGCCAATCAATTTATTTGATCTTAGAGGCAATGGGAAATCACTGGAGTTTATTGAAAAATGGAAATGGGTGGTAGAGAGGTGAAATGATCAAACCTATGCTTTAAGATAATTGTATTGGCAACTTTGTGAAGGATTGGAGTGTGGAGAGATTTGATCCCATACCCTCAGATTGGCAAAGATAGCAAAAAAAAAAAAAATACTCAACTCCAAATGACTATCCTGGAGGGACTATGAGAAAACAGAAACAAGTGGTGTAAAAGGCTGTATAGAAATGAAGAAGAATAAGAACTGAGAAGGACCAGTAGAGCTCATAATTAAGAAACCATTGATGACTATGGAGAGTACAGTTTCAGTTGGATGATGAGATTTGAAGCCAAACTACGAAGGAGAGTAAGTGGCGTGCTTGAGGAATTTAGTCACAAAAAAAGATAAGAACTAGAGTATAGGGATGGACAGATCAAGATGAGATAAGAAGCCTGAACTAGGGTGGTGGCTTCATGATTATAAAGAAGAGGATATATATGAGAGATGTTATGAAGGCGGAAATGATGAAAATTTGTCAACTGATTAAATATGTGTGGTGAGTGAGACTCAGGACTTTAGGAGAAAACTAAGGTTGTGAGCCTGGGTGATGATGAAGATGAGGATGATGAAGCTGAGAAAAGAGGTTGGCTTGGCTTTTTAATAATGATTTCATCCTTCAAATATGGAGGAAGGAATGACACCTACTTTCCTATTCTGTCTATGAGTCTTTCCAATGAAGAACTTGTTGCTGATTTAGAAAAGATAACTTCAAATGGAAGTGACCACTTTATCCTAGAATTTGTGATTTAGAAAAAAGGAGAGGAAGGTTGATAGTAAGCTGATATGAACCCTAGATTTCAGAAGAAGAGATCTGAAAGAATTCACAGAAAGCATGATTAATTTCTCATGACCTAAAATTCTACAGGGGAAGTAGCTTGAGTAATCATTTAAATATAAAAACCTACAGGTCTATAGGTTTCACATGATGGGTTCCAACTTCCTGCTGTTTCTGACTCAAATGCTTTAAGAAATTCTTAACTTCTGATATCCAGGCTTCCTTAATATTATGCTTTAACCCACCCTTCATGACACCACTGAATGTTTACATACATACTTCTATGATACTAATAACTTGCTTTCCTGAGTTTCTATTATCTGAAGCCAAACACCATGAGCACTTTACCCATTTCCCAAGAGCTCTTGAATCTTTTATGCTGCCTTTATGGATTTGTCTTGTCTTTGATTTCCATTGTCTTATGATTTGGTCTGTCCTAGCATGACCCAATTCCCCATTGCTGGAAAAATGATTCAATTGTCAAATATTTATTCCAGTTTCTTCCATTTGGATGTAACACCATCAGAATGTAGAATTGATTTTTTTCAACCATGTCAAGAGCTCAGAATTTCTCAAAATCTCAGAATTGGATGTTAACTCAAATACTACCTAATGCAAACCATAGATAAAATAAAGTTCCCTCTATTGTACCCTAATAAGTGACCATTAGTAGTCTAGTCATAAGGCATTTCATTCCACTTTTCGATAGCTCTTGCTTTCTTTTAATAGTTGTATATCATCAAGAAGGTCAATACTGATGTTGGTTATAGACTAAGATTTTGTCTTCCAGCTCCATAGAACTATAGTGCCCTTTTAAAATTTTGAAATGGGGGAGATTTTCAGATCTCATTTTTCAGATTCTTAAGGAGAAAAAAGTAGTCACATAATTACTATATACATTTTCCGAATAGCAAAAAAAACACCCAAACAAAAAAAACCTACAATGCATTCTGAAGATCCTAAATGATATGCTGTTAAAAGCAGAAGAAGGATTTAAGATGAAAAAAGAAAATTGGAGAGACATTTATTGAACAGAGTTGAGGTTCTCCACTAGCTACTACTACTACCAATAAATACTACCTTAATCAATTTAAAGATTTAATGCTATTAAATTGTTATTTTATTGTGCTGCACAGCTCTATATTTTGTTAAAAATGGTATCAGAATTTATTTTGGAGCAAGAAAAAATTAGAATTTAAAGGTAAGTAATGGGAAAAGTAGGTATTAAGAATAAAAAGCTCTTTCAGACATCAAAGCACACTAAAAAGAAGTAATAATTAAGAATATTTGTTAGTAGATTAAAAATAGTAAATTAGATTAGTGAAGGAGATTGGATAATAAAAAATCAGAAGTAACTGAAGTCAATAACCAAGTTTTCAAACAACTTGGAGACGTAGACATATTGGGGAAAGTTTCCTATTTAACAAGAACTAATGGGAAAACTAGTAAGCAATTAGTTTAGCTTAATATACTATATGCTATAATAAGCTCAAAATGTTGTTTTATGCATATCATTATATACATTTTATATGTTTGTCACTACGAAGAATTTGCACAAAAAATATTTAAAGAGAGTAAGATTAGGTATCTTGAAACTCTATTACATAGATTTGTCTTTGGCTTTTTTTTGGGCAAAACCTTTACTATTTTTGCTTTACCCTCCACTAAATCCTTCCTCTCAATTAAAAAGAATAGAAAAGAAAAACAAAAATCCTTGTAACAAATAACAAATCAATATGAATAAATAACAAATCCACACATTGGTCATATTAAAAAATATGTCTTATCTTACACCTTATGTCCATCACCCATCTGTCAGGAGGTGGGTAAATTCCTTCATCAATAGTCCTCGTTATGATTGAGCATTGCATTGATCAGAATTTCTAAATATTTCAAATTGGTTTTCTTTACAATGTTATCATATAAATTATTCTCCCAATTCTCACTTAATTCTACATCAGTTCAGTTCATGTATCCCCAAGTTTGTCTGAAATAATACCTTTTATTATTTCTTATAATACAATAATATTCTATTTCATTTATGTACCATAACTTATCCAGTTATTCCCCAAATGACAGATACTTCCTTTAGCTTATAGTTTTTTTCTACAACAACAAAATAACTGCTATAAATACATAGTGTACATATGGGCCCTCTTCCTCTTTCTTTTGTTTCTTTGTGATATAGGACTAGTAGTTATCTAGCATGATGGTTACATAGGAGCCACTCATCTGAGGCACTATGGATTGGCAGGTGATGCCCATTCCCGTCCTCTACCTTTGCCCATAGTCTGCCCAGATTCAGTTTCTGCTACTTCTCAGTAGCAGAAGTGGGTTTCTTGTTCTTATAGTTATTGGCTGATGCCCACAGCCTGGCTACTGTACAGGCAATTCTATTTTTGCCTATAGTCTAAAAGTTTTCTCAATTCAGGGGATTGAAGAGAGAAGAGTATAAAAGACATTCAGTGTAAAAATATGAATCAAATACAACATAGAAAAGGGAATGCTAAGCAATAAGGAATCCTGTTTAGATTTGGGAAGCTGTGTGGTGCAGTGGATAGAGTGCTGGGCCTGGAGTGAAAAAGACTCATCTTTGTGAGTTCAGATCTGGCCTCAGACACATACTAGCTGTTGACCATGGGCAAGTCATTTAACCCTGTTTGCCTTATTTTCCTCATCTGTAAAATGAGCTGGAGAAGGAAATGACAAACCACAATATCTTTGCCAAGAAAACCCTAAATGGATTCAGGAAGAGTCTGATATGATCGAACAACCACAACAAAAGTACAAACATGAATCAAATATGACATGAATAGTTTTCTTCCCACACAGACAGAGAATGCTAAGCAATAAAGAATCCTGTTTAGAATTCTTTAATGTCACAACTAGCACAATAAATTGAGAGGTTAACATTTGCGCTTCATTGGAATATTTGCAGTTATTTTTTGAGGCCTGATCATTAGTCATTTTAATTTTTACCTCCATTATCAAAACCAAGTGGTCCCAGTGGTCTCCCTTCTTCCAGCAACTCTATACTTCTTAGTATATCTGCTTTGGTTACTGATTATAGCTTATTGTTCAGGTATCTAAGAAAGGGAAGGTAGATGCTTTCTGAGATCAAGAAACTATACTAAAAGAAAAGAAGACCCAATTAAGTTCCATTCCACAAACAAATTGTTAGCTCATGACTGCCTTCTAGGTAAGTGTAGTGCTAATGTGATACTCACAGCTGCTATGGCTACTATGAATATGCCAGCATAGTTCTGAATCACAAAAATATAACAGACTCTCTTCACTGAAGACAGAACCAAAACGTTTATTCAAACACCAGAAAGCCAAATCCCCAAACTAGAAAGCCAAATCCATCATAGCAACAAAGAAATCTATACACATTATCAATTCAGGGGGCACTGCCATCCCCAAGTCTTCCCTCTGTTAGGGCCTCCCCACAACAAAGGCAAAATCACTTCCAAAAACTTTAGTTAATCAGTGAATTTTTATCACAGTATTTAGGGTATATGGTTTTAAGATACATAATTCTACTATATTTAATAATAATAGCTAATATTTAGATGTACTTACTTTGTGCCAGGCATTGTATGAAACACTTTACAATTATTGTCTCATTTGATTCTCACAACAACCATGGGAAGTAGGTGCTATTATCCTTATTCCCATTTTGTAGATGAAGAAACTGAGGCAAAGAGAGACTAAGTGACTTGCTTAGGGTCATGCAAGCAGGAAATGTATGAGGCCAAATTTGAACTCACATTTTCTTTCTTTGTGTTGTATAGCAATATCTAATGAGAGATTCTTAATTAAACCAAGGAGAGAGGTCATCTAGAATATTAAAAATATTTGATTACATGAAAGTGAAAAAGTCTTTATGTGAGCAAAATCAATGCAATTAGAATAGGAAGTACACGTTTCAATTAGGTAAAAAATCTTTCCTTCACATATCTCTGATGAATGTCTGATATCAAACACACATGAGGAATAAATACAAATAATATGAATCACTTCTAAATGAATAAGAAAGTTAAAGAGATGAACAAAAAAAATCTCAAAAGAATTACAAAATATTAATAACAATATTAAATATTTCTGCAAATAATGAATACAAGAAAATCAAATTAACTTTGAGATTTTATCATAAATCAAACATTTTGACAAATATAATTAACAACAAAAATAGTCAATGTTGAAAGTGCTATAGGAAACCAGGCACAATAATACTCTATTGGCTAAGTTGTGAATTAGCCCAACTCTTTGGCAAAGTAATTTGGAATTATGAAAAAAAAGTGACAAAAATGTTTATTGCTTGACTCAGATATCTCAGCTACGTATGGATCTTATGCAAGTAAAAGAAAGAAAGAAAGGTTCCGTACACACCAAAATATTCATAGTAGGACTTTTTTGTTGGTAACAAAGAACTGGAAACAAAGTAGATGCTATTATACAATATCTATCATACTAAAGAATTCAGAGAAGTATTAAGAAATATATGGAATTATGAAGACTTACAGAGTGAGGTAAAGAAATCAAGGAAAATATGAACACAATAATATTAATGTAAAAAGAAAAGAAGAAAATAAAACTGAATGCTGTTATTATGACCAACTCTGTTCCAGAGAGGAGTTCAGGAAAATAGACTCTTCAGCCTTCATTGCAGAAATGGGGAACTGTATATGTGGAAAATTTAATATATAATCTGACAATTTCAATGTATTGATTAGTTTTACTTAATTGCTTTTTTTTTCAGTTTTCTTATGAGTCTTTACTTAGTGGATCACTGGACATGAAAAATATATTTTCACAAGTGAAGGTGATATAAAACAAAACATATCAATAAAATAAGTTATACTTTTTTGGGAAAAATAGTATAATATACTTTTGTGATATCCACACCAGCTATATCCTGCATCTCAACATCAAAAAGCCTAGTTTTACCTCTAAGATTTTAAATTTGACATCACCCTTCTCAAACCAAAACTTCCTTATCCCATATTCCAGAAAACAGCTGATTTTAACAGATTTAATCATCAAAGATAACAAAATAGTTTCATTAACTGCAGCTTGATCCGGAGATTTTTTCACTTAAATGGAAATGTTCTTAAGGTAGATCAATATTCAACAATTAATCTGGTTCTGATTCATCAATTAAAACTGTATCTGCCCATGAGCCTTTAACCCAATTTCTGTAGCTTAGTGTTATTTTTATAAGACACCTCCAAATTGAAAACAAAAAATGACCACCGAAAATTGGTTTATGTAACATAGTTATGTAAATAAAGATTTTTTAAAGTATATATTTTAACATCAGGAATTTTACACAAATCGTTATCATTCAGGGTTGAAACATCCAGTTTCAGGGGCAAATCTCAAGCTTTCTATAAATATAAGCCTTGTAAAAATGAGGATCTTGTGGAATTCATCTCATCAAATCATAGATCCTATCGAGGGTAAGGAACCTGTGACCTCCAGGCCATATGTGGCTCTCTAGGTCCTCAAGTCTCGCCCTTTGACTGAATCCAAATTTCATAAAACAAATCCACTTAATAAAAGGATTTGTTCTGTAAAACTTGGAGTCAGTCAAAAGGTCACGCCTAGAAGGCTACATGTGACCTGGAGAATGCAGGTTCTGTGTCCCTGTGCCTATATCATGAGTTTGACACAGAATCCATCATTAAATGGCAACACTGCTGACACACATGCCCTGTACCTTTGGTCATCATATAATGGAACAGAGCTAACCATTTAGTGGTGTAGATTCAAAACTGGAGTGAAACATAAATTGAAGAGGAAAAGGGTATATAGAAAGGAAAGAGATATTCACTGAAGAGATAATGGATTTTGTTGAGCACAGCTTTTTCCATTTGTCTGTTGTTAATGCTGCTGATCTTCCATTTAAAATCTGAGGGAAATCTCTAAGCATTCAGTTTCTGGCTACTTTTGTACTCAAAACAACCAAAATGTGGCTTCCAGAGTACCCCAATCAAAATAAATTCCAAAAGCAGCTTAATACATATTAGGAAAAAAATCAGTGTAAAGCACCCTTACGGTTTAAGCCTCACTACTTTGACTAGATGAGGACAAGTCTCAATTGACGAATAATAATAAGCCTTAAGACCAAGTGCAAAAAGACCCTCAAATTGAAATTAAGTTGAACAAGAATTATGTTTGGATAGGTGGGGAAAACTTGACTATGTGTCAGGGATCATCTATAAATTTTCAAACTAGTCAATAACATTGATTCTAGATGGTGGACAAATGTGGCTTTCCAGTGAAGCACTGAGAAGGAACCCTGATAGTCAAAAAGGATTAGGAAGGGAAGCAGAAGCAGAAGCTTCAGACTTGGTCAGGGATGCCCCCCACCCCCTCCCTCTTCCTCTATTTGGGCAGAAGAAAACCCTGAAAGCTTCAAATAGTCTGGAAGATTTTAGACTTCCCACCTGCATATTTGAATAGCCCAAGACGGGAGGGTGGAACTAAGATGGTAGAATGAAAGGCAGAACTTTTCCACAGTAATCACAGAAAATGTACCAAACTGAATTCTGAGGGGAAATAGAAAGAAAATTTAACAGTGAGTCATTTTTTTCAACCCAGAGTAGGTTAAGAAGCTGAGAGAGTGGAGCAGAAAAGGGAAAACATTGTACCCAGCCACAGATATATGGATTCTGTGAAGACTAACCCTGATAGACTTTGCTCTTCTCAGCAATACAAGGTGCAAAGACAACACCAAAGGACTCATGATGAAGAGAGCTATCTGTGTCCAGAGAAAGAACTATGGACTCTGAAGGCAGATTGAGGTACACTTTATGCTTGCCTTTTTTTCTCTTTGCTTTTTTTCTCTTTTGTTTTTTTTTAATTTTTTTTGGTTTTGTTTCTTCTTTCTCATCATTCATTCCATTGGTCATAATTCTTCTTTGCAACTTGACTATCGTGTAAATAAGTTCAATGTGAAGTTATATGTAGAAGATATATTGGATTCCATGCCATCTTGTGGGGGAAGAAAATCTGGAACTTAAAATTATGTGGAACTGAGTGTTGTAAATTAAAAATAAAAAATCTAAAATAAAGAAGGTAGAGAATTATGAGGACAATGGGATGAGATTCACCTAGATCACTGCAGTGGTATCAGGCTGTGGTGGGAGTGAGGAGAAGCCCATCACCCAGGGATGATAAGTGGGTTAAATTGCTGGTACAAAAAAACTACTGGAGTGGGGGAGAATTGTGGAGCCAAAGTGGTGGAGTAGAGGAAGCACTCAGCCAAGTTCTCCCAATATAACCCTTCAAACAAAGTTAAAAAAAATGCCTCAAACAAAATTCTGGAGTGGTAGAGCCAGTGAAAAGATAAGGTGAGATATTCTTTCAGTCTAAGATAACTAAGTTAAGATGGAGAGGGGAGTGAAGGCTGGTCTGGAGGCCATGAAGATGCAACACTAGTGGTGGTACTGAATCAGAATCCTCTTTGGATGCTCTCAAACTGGAGTTAATAAGGGAATCAGGCAAATGGTCAGAAAGAGATTACATAGAACACTTTTGCTAGGCTGTAGGAATATGTCTATACCCACTTCTAGATCACAGTTCAAAGGCAAAGAAGAGCATTTTTGGTCATGAAGAACAGTATTGCTTTCAGTAAAAAGGGATCAGGGACCACGATGAATTAATTTGAAACCAAATTATCTGATGCTAAAGAATGAGTGGATTAAAAAACAAGTCATAGAAACAATCTATTAAATCTATTAAACAATTCTATTAAAATGATAAAAACAATGAGGCAATATACAAAATTTGTGAAATTAAGTCAAAGTAATACTTAGAGTAATTTTTTTTAAAATCTTTAAATATTTGCATCAACAAAAGAGAGAAAGAGATGATTAGTGAATTGGGCATGCAACTAAAAAATAAACCCCCAAATTTAAAAAAAACAAGTAAATAACAAAATAGAAATCCTGAAAATCAAAGGAAAGGTTAATAAAATGAAAGCAAAAAATAATAAAACTAAGAACTGATTTTATGAAGAAAAAAAATACACACACCATTGTCTAATTTGATTAAAAATAAAGAAAATCAAATTATCAATATCAAAAAATGAAAGGGGTAAATAAATAACTAATGAAGATAAAAAACCAATTAGTAGGAGATATTTTGCCTACTTATATGCCAATAAAACTGACAATTGAAATGAACTGGAAAAAATTTACAGTTATAAATTTCCTAGATTAACAGAAGATGAAATAGAATACTTAAATAACTTTATCTTAGAAAAGGAAATTGAACAAGCCATAAATGAGCTCCCCAAGAAAAAAATTCAAAGACCAGATTACTTTTACAAATGAATATTACCTAGTATTTGAAAAATATGTGTCTAAAAACAAAACAAACAAAACATTACTTAAAGCTTGCTAGCTAAGTGATTCTTAATAGTGGGAAGCACCCTTCTGATGTCTTGAACCAATGACATTAGAGAATCACCTCCTGGACACCTCAGAGGTACTCCTAGAAATCTGAAGGGAAGATGTAGCCAGGTTCTTGGTATATGATGTGGTGAAGGTAGAAAGTAGGGTAAGGAAGCTGTACATAGGCTGTTCTAGCCCAACCGGCACATGCCAGGGCTTTTAGATATTTCCACTACACTTTACCCAGTGCTCTCCTACTCTGCAGTCTGAGACAGGAGTAGATCTGAGAGCTCAGAAATGCATAATTAAGATAAAACTATTTCAGACAGAATCTGATTTTAAAGCTTTTATTATGTTCTCACTTTAATGATATAATTGCTGTGGGGGATGGGGCAGCAAGACTCCGGTCAGGACTCTTTGGCCATAAGTAGGCTTTTGCAGAAGCAGAATGAAATAAAATTCTGGACTTAGAGTAAAAATACATGAGTTAAAATCCCAATTCCAATACTAGCTGTGTGTCCCTGTATAAGTCATTTAACATCTTTGAACCTCTGCTTCCTCATCTATACAATGAGGATTACAAAACCTGGAATGCCTATCTCACAAGGTTACTATTAAGCCCAAATTTGATGGTGTACATAAAATGCTTTGCCAAATTTAAAGATTTGTGTAAATGTCAGATATTCTTATCTCTAGTTGTCTAGTATAGTGGATAGAGGACTGGACTTAGCAACGCCTGATTTCAAGTCTCAACTCTGACCCTAAGTCGCAACTTCTCAGGTGACCCTAAAATACTGTAAGAAGAAGCAGACAATTTGCATAGGTTGAAGGACTTTCCTCATCCAGGTTCCTTATCCAATGAACTCAGAAATCCAAATAAAAAAACCCACTATCATCCCATACAAATCTTCACTGGGGCTCAGTAACTTCCACCTGTTCTGGCTGAGTTCCATTCCAGACAAACAGAATCATTCCATCATTCCTTTTACTCTGTAGCCTCTCTCTCTCTCTCTCTCGCTCTCTCTCTCTCTCTCTCTCTCTCTCTCTCTCTCTCTCTCTCTCTCTCCATGTGTTTATGTTGTCTTCCCCATTAGATAGCACAGCTAGGATTTTAAGCCAGCGTCCTCCTTCATACTCTCCTTTGCATAATACTGCCTAAAAGAAACACCTTCCTTAGATTAAAATACATTTAATCACAAGAAAAATTTTTATTTGTTTATTAATTAATTAATTAATTAATTTATTGTTTTTGTTGTTTATTGTTTTATTTATTATATTGTTATTGTTATTATTATTTATTGTTTTATCTGTTTATTTTTATTTATTTATTGTTCCTTGGCAGATATTAACTATAAATCTAAATGTCTGACCATTTTGGGTCAATATTCTCCTTGTCACACCCAAGCCATTTGAATCAAAATCTAATTTGTTATATTACAGAATGGATGGTAGTTCTCTAGAATATTTTGATTTTCTTCATAACTGAATTAGATTAACTGTGCAGCAAATGAATGTATTGCTCAATAATCAATAGAAATAAGTTAGTTTGTGTGATGATATGTATGGCCTAAATCTAAGATGTCATAGAAACCAGATATTATATGGAATATGAATATGACAGTATTTTGTCTTTCTGAGTTAATAGTCAATATAGTTTTGATTATTCTACAATGGGCAATCTAGTTTTCATATGTGATGTAAAATTTATACTGCTATATTTTTTAACAATTTTAAATTTTTAACATTTTAAAATATCAATTCTCTTCCAAATATATCCTTTCCTAGATAATAATGATAGCAATAGCTAAAATTTATATGGTACCTACTATATGCTAGGCACCATGCTAAATGTTTTACAGTGTTATCTCATTCGATCCTCACAACAACCCAAGGAAATTGGTTTTATGGTTACTCCCATTTTATAGATGAGGAAACTGAGGCAAAAGAGGTTCATTACCCAGGATCACACAGCTAGTAAGTGTCTGAAGCTGGATTTGAACTCAGGTATATCTGATGCTAGGCTCACACTCTACCCACTGTACCACCTAGCTGTCTCAATTTCTTATAACAAAGGATTAAAAAAAAATTTAACCCCCTCTCCCAAATTGATACATGGACCACATCTTAAAGAATATTCACTGGTCTATATCCATAATAACACACTTCCCTCCTCTTCACCATAACTAAGCTTAATTATTATAATAACCTAGCTTTTCTTTATTGCTCATTCTGCTCACATTGTTATAATTATTGTGAATATTATTTCCACAGTTCTGCTCATATCACTCTGAATTAGTTCATACAATTTTCTTATGTCTCTCTAAATTGTCAATATTTGTTGTTTCTTATGGCACAGTGATATTCCACTATACTGATGTACCACAATTTGTTTAGCCATTACACAGATGAAGGGTATCTCTTTATGTCCAGTTCTTGGATAACATATAAAGTTCTAATATCAATATTTTGTTATATGGGACATCTTTTTTGATCTTTGACTTCCTTTATAGACCTAGCAATGGGATGTCTGGCACAATGAGTATGGTCACTTTGGTCACTTACTTTACACAAATCTAAATTGTTTTCAAGAACAGTTGGACCAGTTCACAGACCAACCAACTATATTTCTGTGTCTATCTTCCCACAACCATTCCAACAGTACTCATTTCCATCTTTCGTAATTTAACTTCAAAGTTTTATTAATTTGCATTTCTCTTATTATTAGTGATTTAGAATATTCCATGATTATTAATTTTCTTTTAATATTTATTTATTGGGAAGTTGCCCTTGGTCTTGTAAAATTGTATTAATTCCATATATGTATATATATATATATATATATATGTGGATAGATAGATAGCTAGGATATTAGACCTAATCAGAAATAATGGTTACAAAGATTTTTTCCCCTCCAATTTATAGTTTTGCTTTTTAGCTTAGGAAAAACAATTTGGCCCAATGTAATAAAAAATTTTCTATTTTAGCACTTACAATTTTCTCCTATCTACATCATTTATTCTCATGTAACCCTTCTATGTTTTCTCACATAGATCCTCCATGATGAACCTAATTAACATATTGAGAGTTTTCTTTTAAATTTTTTTTTCTAATTTGGTTAACAATTCTTCCCTCTTTATTAGTTGTGAAACATACCTCTATCCATTTTCCTTCCATTTCTGTTCCTTCTAATAGTAAGCACAGAGTTTAATTACTCCCCCTGTTGACTTGAGAGAACTTAGATATGCTTATCATATCCACTCCATAGGAAAAATGTGGTCCTAAAATGCAGAGTAGCTGGCAGTGACATTTTGTGGCACAAAAGCCCCAAGTAACCTTCGGGGTGTTTATCACGTCTCACCCCCTGAAGAATCTAGGTATGGATACCCTGTGTCTTGCCTGAAAGGCTTCTGGGTTACCACTTAGTCACTGAATATGTTTTTCTCTATTGTAAACTTTCAGCAAGTCACTAAGTAGGCACATAGTTCCAAATCCCTCTCTTTGTTCCTATGAACCACCAGCTGTTCTTGGGTGTTTATTAATGAGAAATTGCCTTGGCAACGTGCCTGGGTATTTAGGTTGAACGCATTGGCTTCCACAAAAGTATAATATCATTGGACAGTGCAAAGGGCTAGTTCATTATAAACTAAATGTTTTGGTGCTTATCTTTGTGTTCAGTAGTCAGCTTATTTAATTACAGCATTGTAAAAGAAATGGTGTTATGAAAAGATAACATTATTAAAGTCTAAAAAATATTTTTATTATAATTAAATAATTATATCTGTTGACAACATTCAAAGAAAGCATGACCTTTAGGGTTGAAGCATCCTACTTATACCCAACCCAAAAGTTAGGGTTTAGATTTAAGCAACATTAGAATTATCTAGTCCAACTCCCTTCTTTTTACAGATGGGGAAACTCAAGTATGGGGAGATTTTAAGTGATGTGTTCAAAGTTACACAAATAGTAGGTGGCACAGTAATGCCATGGCACCTGCTATACATCTCAGTATACTTTGGTATATCTATGATTTTATTACCTTTACTGATATATACTCCAATCCTTCCAACATGTTATCAGCTATGAAATTCTTCTCCATGTTTTCCCATGAACCTTCTGAGGATCTGCCCAATATGTTTATTCTTTCAGGATCTTGGGGTATAACTAGGGATGGAGGGTCACCAATGTAGCCTTCCACTTGCCCCTATGTTGTCCTTTATTCCTGCCAGGTGCTTGGTCCAATTTTTCTGATCACACAGGTCCTTTATGTTTTTATGTCATTTCCTGTCTGCAAGTCATTTTAGTAACATGCTTTAACCTTGTGACATCTACTGTTTTTTTTTGCCTATAGATTGTTATTTTCATTATTCTGAGATTCTAGTAGTCCATAATTCACAACTATATTACTGCTAGGAAAATATTACTAGAGTGGCTGACTTCCATGACCTTAAAATTAGTAAGTGCTATGCAATTAAAAGTGAGTGTGTTTTTCTATTCAATTCTATCCAGTGGATTCCATATCCTGATGTATTTTTTTATTAGGGGTAATCTTTACTTTTCACCCAATTGTGAAATCTAAGTTTGAAAGGAAGCCTTTGAAAAAATAATCAAATTCACCACATGCTTAGGTTTTAAGGTTCTTGAAAGCAGAGGACTGACTTTATTTTATTTTTAGCTTTGTAGCTTTATTAAAACCTATAATATACAGTATTGTAGAATTGTATCATGATTTCACTGTTTTGAATCTGGATTTTTTCTTTGTGATCAGTATTTGAGTATGATTTCTATCTTAGTGATGCAGTAGAAAATGGAGATTTGGAACTTTCCTAGGTAGTTTGACAACTGTGAAAGATATTATTATAAATCAGTGGAATGAGATCTTATTCATGTGGGAATTCCTTATTCAGTGCAGATCACAACCTATCCATACCATCTCCTCCCTCTATGTGTTCTCACCTACCTCCTAGAGTTGTTATGAGGATAAAATGAGATAATATTTAAAAGGTACTTTGCAAACCTCAAAGCACTAGATAAATACAAGTTATTATAATCCTGCATCAATGAAAATATATTACATCCTGCTTGTACCCATCATGAATTTCCACATTGCTTCATAGTTTATAAACATCATCATCATCACCATAACATGTATATAAGACTTTAAGGTTTACAAAGCTCTTTTTTATATATAGTATCATTTGATCCTGAGATAGATGCTATTATTATCCTCACTATTTAGATGAAGATATTTGGGTTGAGGAAGGGTAAATAATTTGTCAAAAGTGACAAAATTCAGTCACTAGTTACTCTGTAGTAAGCATATGAGATAAGATTTAAATTTAGGACTTTGTGAGGACCACTATGGTGCTTTACCTAATTTTTGGAAATTATAATTTTCTGAGATTTTCATCCATACAACTTAAGCTAAAACACTTTGGTATCTTTGAAAGCACAACACAATTTCTCAAATCCAATCCAGCATTCCTTCTTCCTCTTATTCATTTCTTTTTTTTTGGATGGAGGAAGGCAGGACAATTGGCATTAAATGACTTGCCCAAGGTCACACAGCTAGGAATTGTGTCACATGTCTGAGGCTGGATTTGAACTCAGGTCCTCCTGACTGACTGAGCAGGTCAGTGCTCTACTCACTGTGCTACCTACCTGCCCCCTTCTTATTCATTTCTAGGCCCAACTCATTTTCCATCCTAAGTATTTGTCCCAGATATGTAATAATGTACTATCAGGACCATTCCACTATATTTTGTAGTCTAAACAATGTGCATATTTTTTTTTGCCTTTCCTACAGGGATAGCTGGTCTAATCTCTCTTTTTAATCAAGAATGAGTTACATAGATCCAGAAATTGGTGACCCAACATTTTAGAGACCTAGCAATGTTCTGGGGCTTGATGCAACCAGGACAATGTTATGCACAAAAAAGAATATCTGGAGGACCTCAGAATTCCTTGCAGAATCCCTCTTCCATGTCACCTCTGTATAACACAACCTTCATGACAGTGGCAAAAACCTTTGGCGAGTATACAATTACCTATTTTATGCCTCAGTTTGTGTTCATAAATATGTCATAATATCTCAGTCATCTCAGTAATTTCATTTATCAAGGAATTTTATTTGAAGACTATTTTGTTTCATAAAATTAAATACCTTTTTGCAGTCAGCAAACAATAAATCTAACAGAATTTTGTATCATCTGCCTTTTTTAGTCAGTTTTGTATAACTGACTTGTATAACTGATTTGTATAACAAATGCATCCTACTAAAAATCATTGTGAAAGACTGATGATTCATTTGTCATGTACTTATTATGGATACTCTCCATAGGTGTGTATCCATAAATATCTTTTATAAGATGAGAAAACATCTTTATGTGTTAGTTATTTGATTGCCATTTATGGGATAATGTCATCCATATTTTTTTCTATTATCTTCTGCACAAATATCTCTTAAAATAAATATTCAATGCTTTCAAGATTATTAATTCCAGAACAGATTTCCTCATGGTGGATGTGAGGAGTAGCAATACATGCCTAACAATGAAAACACAAACCTTTGTTGAGTATCTAATAGGTATCAGGTCCCTTCCTAGGTCCTGAGTACAAATCCTAATATGAAGCAGGTCTTAACATTAAGAAGCTGATACACTCTCTTAGGGGAAGTAACATCTATGAATGTATACAAAATAAATGCAAAATAAATACAAGGAAATTTGAAGGACAGACACTAACCACTACATTTGTATTCTGCTTATATTCCAAACACTTAGCACAGTGCTTTGCATTTAGTAAGCACTTCATAAATGCTTTATTTGTTCATTCATCAGAGAACATCAGGAAAGGCCTCAGAGAGATCAATGAACAGAAAACCAAAGGTGAGCATTCAAAGAACTAGGTCAACTGCTTCACACATGGATTCATGGAATCTTCCCTGTAGAGATCCAAGTTAGCCTTTTGTCCTATACTTGGACACCAGCCTGCAAGACTTGAGAGCTGCCTGGTACTATGAGACAGATGGTCACCAGGAACCAATGTCATTCATCAATAGAGGATTTAGGGGCTACCACATAACCAAATTTTTGGTTTGAAGTAGGCTGCCACCGAAAAGTTCAGACTGGGTATATGAAGCATATTCTAACAGTGGACTGATTAAAATACACTGGCCTATTTTGGCTGATGCCAAATAACACATTGCTTTCTAGAAGTGGGTAGCATTACTAGCCAGTCATAAATTCAACATAAACTACTCACCATGGAAGACTGATGTAAAAACAAGTACCCTGTCCCAAGGGCCAGAGCTTTGATGATACTGAAAGAAATTATGAAAGTTATATGTGACGACCAGGAAGAGGGCCAAAAAACAAATGAAATTGCAGCTGTGGGACTGGAAATTTCATCAAACAGTATGCCAGCAGCGTATTCCAATCATAGGTTTCATTAAGCCAGTCTATGAATGAATGACTGGCATTGAGAAAAGACAGCTGATGGAGGATTTTGAGAAGTGATACAAGTCAAGAAATAAGGTAATGTTTCTAAAGGATTCGTTTCATTCACAAGAAGTTATCTTATTATTGACACAATGGAGAAAGCTACAGCTTTTCAGCAGAATGTTATACTGAACTATAACCTATCCCATTCATCATATGAGGAAGCAGTTCACAGGTCTTATCTCTTTGGGGCCATGAAAACAGTCCATGATGACTTTAGACAGATGAGTCAAGGAAGAATCCTAGTCCTAGTAAGAAAAGGATTTGATTGGATCAGGATGGAAGCAGATGTCACCAAGTGTGAAACTTGTTCCCAATATCTTCAACAAAGTGTTACCAATTCATGATGCATATTTGCAGAGTAGAAACACTAACAAAGCTTTGGAATCTATTTTTTATCATTGGAAGGAGATAATTAGACTATGCCCTATATAATGATCACCTCACAAGATATACACAGGCATACCAAACCAGGAACCAAAAACCTTCAATAGTTACTAAAATGCTGAGGGAAAAGTTATTTGTCAAGGTTTCTAATCAGTGCAGTGACTTTGAGAGCAAGCTGCTCAAAAAAATTCTAATAGGCAAGGTGGAAAAAAGAGTTCAGAAAGCCAGGAGAGGAACTCAGAGAGAAATAAAGGATTTATTATGGTTGGCTGGGACCCTTCCTTAAAATGGAGATTCCAAGAGAACCTGACTAATGAAAGAAAGGAGCCTTGGGGAGAGAGAGATACCTTCCAGGTTAAGTTACAAAGTTAGGGAGAAACTTTCAGGGTGAGAAGGTTGCTGGAGTATGGTGGAGAAGGAAGTTCAGATTTTCAGGAACAGAGCCCAGAGAGAAATGAAAGACTGTAGGAAGGAGATGGATGTATAATTATGTCAGAAAGAGAGGTTTACAGTTTGTAAATGGATTTAAAAGCAAAACAAAAGAGCATGTTAATTTGACCTTAAAGGCAATTGGCAATGAGTGGAGTATATTGAGTAGAGAATCAAAATGCTCAGTTCTGAATTCTGGGAAATGGATTGGAGTTGAGGAGACATCTGAAGCAAGGACAATGATTAAGAGACAGTCACATTAGTTCATGAGTGGTGATGAGGGCCTAACCCAAGGTGATGACTGAGTGAGTAGAGAGAAGGGAGAGCATGCTAGAGTTGTGTTGCAAGCAATCTAGAACTCCACCTTACCATACCCGAGGAGATCCACAGTTTGAGCATTTTAATTGCACATTGGTGAACACATTAAGAACCTTTAAACCAAAACAAAAATCTCTTGGATAAATATGCAGCCTTTCTAGTATACACATACATCCAACTCTACCAGGAATGGTACCACAGGAATACTCCCTGATGTTTGAGCAAGAATCACGCCTACCTGTTGACTTGTGTTTTAGAATCTCAGAGGATGGAGAGACTGACTTTGTAACTAGGACAGCTCTTGCCTGGCAGAAAAAAGCGATTGGAGGAAGCCTTATAATTAGCTATGACTTCAACATAGATAAGTTTTTACAGGCAAAAAATAACTGTACAATTCTGTTATCAAGACCTTCGATAAAGAGATAAGAATTTGACAATTTAGCAATCAAAGGACATACAAGTTAGCTTCTCCATATAAGGTTGTTGAGAGACTGGTAACTTCTTTGCCTACAAAACAGTTCCAGAGTGTGGTGGGTTTTTTGTTATTGTTGTTGAATTGGTTCAGTCATGTTCAACGCTTCCTGACCCCATTTGGGGTTTTCTTGGCAAAGATACTGGAGTGATTTGCCACTTCTTGTCCAGCTCATTTTATAGATGAGGAACTGAGGCAAATAGGATTAAGCGACTTGCCCAGGATCACACAGTTAGTGTCTGAGGATTAATTTGAACTCAGGTCTTCTTGACTCCAGGCCCAGTACTGTATTTGTTGTGCTACCTAGCTGCCCCAGCTAGTGATGGGATCCAGTGTGGTAGCTAAGTGGCACGGTGGATAGATTGCCAGGCCTGGAATCAGAAAGACTCATCTTTTTGAGTTTGTGGATGTATTTGGGGGAATTCTGAGTAATTTAAAAGTCTTTCACTTTTTTAATTTCTTAAAACTGTGCATATCTTCCAATACATTTTTTCAACATTCTATGTTCCAATTTTAATTTTGTTTCAATAAATATCAAAGTACATGTTTAATTGATTTGAAGAATCTTTCGAAAGTTATAGAATGTCTTTTATTCCTGTCAGCAACAGGTGTTGGCACAAAGGGGCAATTATCTCCAGGCCCTTGTTTATGCTCATCATGAGTCCTACCGAAAGAGATAACTAAACATTCCATAAAATTATGTGTTTTAATTGCATTTAGGCATATAAATGAATGAAAAAAATTTTCTTAGCACTTGATGCCAAACCCTGTGCTAAGCGCTGTGAATAAAGCATAGACCTGTAATTTTACTGATATACAGAATTCCTGGGTGAGAAAAATCCCTCTATCAATGTAGGTTGGTTGGCTAGATGAAGTGATGTCAAACACAAACAGAAAGAAATCCTGTGGACCACGTATTTACTTAGAAAATCACAAATTACTATTATCTATGTTATATTATTATTTTGTTAAATATTTCCCAAATACATTTAAATCTGATTCATCCAGCATTCAGGAGTTTTTTGTCCTCATGACTCCTCTAACAATTGGACATCACTGGATCTAGACTCTAGAGAATATGAAGTCATTGGTCATTGGACAAGAATCTCACATTTAGTATACTAACAGTTGAGCTCCTATTTATAAGCAATCTATAATCTATGCAATCTTCCTACTATCTATCCCCCTTTCCACCACTCTGTCCCCAACAGTACAGAAGTCAAAGGGAACCACACAGTGTTAAATATACATACATACATTTATATATATATATATATATATATATAATATATATATACATGTATACACACACACATATACACACATACATCTATACTTTTTCTTGGTTACTTTAATCAAAGAACTTATCAACTAGTGAAAAAGCATCTTAAACAAAATAATATACATAAAATGCTTTGCAAACCTTCAAGCACTATATGAATAATAGTAGTAGTAGTAGTAGTAGTAGTAGTAGTAGTAGTAGTGTTGGTGGTGATGGTGGTGGTGGTGGTAGTGGTGCTATTTATTGCAGTTATCATGTTCATTTTTGCTTTTTGCTTTTGATAATCTTCTGGTGATGAACCTCTCTGTATTTGGATAGGTTGGTCGTTAAATAGTAGGCTTAGTCTTTTGTAGGACTATATTCAAAACTTTCCTTAATAGTAGGAACTGCCTGAACTTATAGTCCACTGGTATAGCCTTAAGGTAGCAGAATCATCTCATCATAACAAAAGGTTTTATACTATTCTCACCAATATATCTGTAGTTTTCACTGCTAATATACAAATTTATGCTGGGAAGATTAACTCATGAAACTCTGGTGACAAAAATATTATTTGTACAAAAATTTTGTATATTGTTTCCTAGATCTTTTATTTTATGTTTTTCTCCATGATTTTGTACATCTTCTCCCACACTGAGTGTTTAGCATTCACTCACTTACTAACTGCGTGATCCTGGACAAGTCACTAAATCCTGTTTTCCTCAGTTCCTCATCTATAAAATGAGCTGGACAAGAAGTGGCAAATCACTCCAGTATCTTTGCCAAGAAAACCCCAAATGGGGTCAGGAAGAGTTGAACATGACTGAACCAACTCAACAACCACATCCTGGTTATTTCAGTAGAGTCAGGAATATCTAAAAGGCTTATATGATTCTTCCCTTGCAGTATGTATATATTATTAAATATGTCTGGTTATGAATTATGTGATAAAACAACTAAATTTTTAATACCCTTTTACTCTGCAATATGACTATTGAATAACAAATATATGAAGAAGCCAGCTCACATTGGTTCAGGAGAACCAATTTTTATATTTTCAGTATGAGAATTTACATCATGGAAATCATCCAATTCTACAAATCAGCATCTGATTAATTGTTCTTTTTTTGCCTTAGAAAGTGATAGATAAAATGTTAATAATGCAGATTAAATTCTTTTTAAAAAAATATATCTAGGGGGGCGGAGTCAAGATGGCCGCATGAAGGCAGCGTCTTACCGGAGCTCTCTCACAAGGTCTGTCAGATTCCCATAAAAAAAGTGAATTTGAGCAGATTTGAGAGAATCAGAAACAGCGAGCAGTCTGTGTGGGGCAAATTTCCGATCTGGGAGAGTCTGAAAGGCCAAAGACACGAATCTATAGGCTCAGAGAGTGCTCAGCTGTGGAGCTGCTCCAGACCAAAGCGGAAGCAGCCGGCCAGGAAATCCACGTGGGAGACAGGCTGGGAGAAAGCTGGGCGCCCAAAACTGGCGGAGATCCCCAGGCCACCCAACACAGGATGGCAGTCTGTGAAAGCGAGGAGAGGCAGCGCAACTCAACACCACCAGCTGGGAAAATACCCACTCCTGACACTTGCAGCCCAGAAACTCGGCTTCTTGAACTTCTGGGAGACACAATGCCCAGGTAAACTGCTCTAATCCCTCCCCCCCTCACCCAGAGAATTCCTTGGGGAAAAAAAAAAGAAAGCTGAAACAGAGGAAAAAGTAGTGGGGTCTCACAGGACAAATAGTAGAAGCTCATTAGTCCCAGAGGGGCAGAGTCGGCAGGGGTCAACGCCAGTAGCCCAGGCATAATCTTGCTCTGCCAGAGGAAGTGCCAGAGATCAACTCAAACAATAAACAGCTGAGACCATTGCTGAAAAGCAAGTGCTGGAGAGCACCCATAGGGAGTGAGATGCCAGGGAGCCAGACCCCTCCCCACACCTCAGGAAACTGAAGGATATAATTCTAGACTCACAACCCCCAGAATAAGAAAGCTGGGATAGAGAGCCCTGAGGCCCAAAGGTAGAAATTCGTTGTAATGCCAGGAAAAGGCAAAACAACAAACATTAAGAAGAATACAAAAAAAACCGAGGACAATAGATTCTTTTTATGGAGACAGGCAGGATCAAAATATCAATATGGAAGAGGATGGCAATGACACTATAGACGTGTCTGATACCTCAAAAGGTAATATGAACTGGTCTCCAGCCCAAAAAGCATTGCTGGAAGAGCCAAAGGAGGATTTAAAAACCAAATTAGGGAGCTAAAAGAAGATGAAATCAAGTCCCTAAAGAATAAGATTGGCAAAATGGCTACGGAGATACAGAATCTAAAGAGAGAAAATGACACCCTGAGAGGTAAAATCAACCAATTGGAAAAGGAGACTCAAAAGCAAAATGAAAACACTAACTCATTAAAAATTAGAGTTGAGCGAGTGGAAGCTAATGAATCTACGAGGCACCAGGAAGTAGTAAAGCAAAACGTTAAGAATGAAAAAAGAGACAAAAATGTGAAATACCTGATTGGGAAAACAACTGACCTGGAAAGTAGATCCAGGAGAGACAATTTAAGAGTTATTGGTCTACCGGAAATCCACGATGAAAAAAGGAGCCTTGACAGTATCTTCGAAGAAATTATCAAAGACAACTGCCCAGAGGTCCTAGAACCAGAGGGCAAAATAGTCATTGAAAGAATTCACCGATCACCCCCTGAAAGAGATCCCAAACTGAAAACACCAAGAAATATTATAGCCAAATTTCAGAACTATAAACTCAAGGAGAAAATACTGCAAGCAGCCAAAAAGAAGCAATTCAAATATCGTGGAACTACAGTCAGGATCACGCAGGATCTCTCAGCTTCCACATTAAAAGACAGGAGAAATTGGAATATGATATTCTGAAGGGCAAAGGAGCTGGGACTACAACCAAGGATCAACTACCCAGCAAAACTAAGCATAATTTTCCAGGCAAGGAGATGGACATTCAATGAAATAAGGGAATTCCAGACCTTCCTGATGAAAAGGCCAGAACTCAATGGAAAATTTGATCTCCAAATACAAAACTCAAGAGAGACATAAAAAGGTAACCAGGGGGAAAACCCCACAAACCTTATTAACCAACAAGGGCAGGTTGTTTACATCTTTATGTGGGATTATATCATCTTATGTATGTTATATATATATATATATATATATATATATATATATATATATATACACACACACATATATAAGTCAGTCTTGAGAATGGTACAGCTATTATGACAATTGAAAGGGATATACACAGGTTGTGAATGCCTGTATAAATTAACTGATGTAAAGATATAAAATATAAGTAAGACATATAAAGGGAGGGCTATGAGAGGAGTGGTAAGGAGGTAGTAGAAAAGGGTAAATTACACCAAATGAACTGGCACAAAAACATATTATAGTAGAGGGAAAGAAGGGAGGGAGAAGAGCAGTATTTGAGCTTTACTGTCATCTGATCTAGTTCAAGAAGGGAATAACATACCCTGATAAGTTTAGAAATCTAACTTGTCCTACGGGAAGTAGGAGGGGAAGGGGGGAAAAAGGGAGGGGGGTGGTCAGAAGGGAGAGGAGAAGTAGCAAGTGGGAAACGGTAAGATAAGGGAGGGGAATAAAGAGGGAGGGTAAACTGAGAAAGGCAGCGGTTAAAAGCAAAACTTTGTTGAGGAGGAGAAGGGGAAAGGGAGAAATAAAAGCATTAACAGGGGGAAATAGGATGGAGAAAAAGACACAGATAGAAATCATAACTCTGAACGTGCAGGGGATGAACATTCTCATAAAACAGAAGCAGATAGCAGAATGGATTAAAAACCATAATCCTACAATATGCTGTTTACAAGAAACGCATTTGAAACAGGGGGATACATATAGGGT
Source organism: Trichosurus vulpecula (assembly GCF_011100635.1). Classification (NCBI taxonomy): domain Eukaryota; kingdom Metazoa; phylum Chordata; class Mammalia; order Diprotodontia; family Phalangeridae; genus Trichosurus; species Trichosurus vulpecula. Next base: position 266,696,693 of record NC_050573.1, on the reverse strand, counting down.
AAAGGTAAAAGGCTGGAGTAAAATATACTGTGCCTCAGCTAAAGTAAAAAAAGCAGGTGTAGCAATCCTAATCTCAGACAAAGCAAAAGTAAAGATAGATTTAATTAAAAGAGATAAGGAAGGACATTATATCCTGCTAAAAGGCACCATAAACAATGAAGCAATATCATTGCTTAACATATATGCACCAAGTGGTAAGGCATACAAATTCTTAGAGGAGAGGTTAAGGGAGTTACAGGAAGAAATGGACAGCAAAACTATAATATTGGGAGACCTCAACCTCCCCCTTTCTGAACTTGATAAATCTAACCTCAAAATAAGTAAGAAAAAAGTTAAGGAGGTAAACAGAATTTTAGAAAAGGCACATATGATAGACCTCTGGAGAAAACTGAATGGGGATAAAAAGGAATATACTTTCTTCTCAAAAGTACATGGCACATACTCAAAAATTGACCATGTACTAGGGCATAAAAACCTCACAATCCAGTGCAGAAAAGCAGAAGTAGTCGAAGCATCCTTTTCAGATCATGATGCAATAAGAATCATTTTTAATAAAGAACCATGGAAAAATAAGCTAAAAACTAATTGCAAACTAAATAATTTAATTCTAAAGAATGAGTGGGCCAAAGAACAAATCAGAGAAACAATTAATAACTTCATTCAAGAGAATGACAATAATGAAACAACATACCAAAATTTATGGGATGCAGCAAAAGCAGTTCTTAGGGGAAGTTTTATATCCCTAAATGCTTACATGAATAAAATAGGGGAAAACGAGATCAATGATCTGGGCATACAGCTGAAAAAGCTAGAAAAAGAGCAAATTGAAAACACCCAATTAAATACCAAATTAGAAATACTGAAAATCAAAGGAGAGATTAATAAAATTAAAACCAAGAAAACTATTGAATTAATAAATAAACCAAAGAGCTGGTTTTATGAAAAAAACAATAAAATTGATAAACCTTTGGCCAATTTGATTTAAAAAAAAAGAAAGAAGAAAATCAAATTACCAGTATCAAAAATGAAAAGGGTGAGGTCACCTCTAATGAAGAGGAAATCAAAACAACAATTAGGAATTATTTTGCCCAACTGTATGCCCATAAATTTGACAACCTTAGAGATATGGATGAATATCTATAAAAACATAAACTGCCCAGGTAAACAGAAAAGGAAGTAAAATTTCTTAATAACCCCATCTCAGAAAAAGAAATTGAGCATGCCATCAACAAACTCCCTAGGAAAAAATCTCCAGGGCCAGATGGTTTTACATGTGAATTCTATCAAACATTTAAAGAACAACTAATTCCAATACTTTGTAGACTATATGGGAAAATAGGTGAAGAAGGAGTCCTACCAAATTCTTTTTATGACACAAATATGGTACTAATACCCAAACCAGGTAGAGTCAAAACAGAGAAAGAAAATTATAGACCAATTTCTCTAATGAATATTGATGCAAAAATTTTAAATAAAATATTAGCAAAAAGATTGCAGCAACTCATCACGAGAATAATACACTATGACCAGGTAGAATTTATTCCAGGAATGCAAGGCTGGTTCAATATCAGGAAAACTATTAGCATAATTGACCATATCAACAACAAAACTAGCAGAAACCATATGATCATCTCAATAGACGCAGAAAAAGCCTTTGACAAAGTACAACACCCATTCCTATTAAAAACACTAGAAAGCATTGGAATAAGTGGAACCTTCCTTAAAATTATAAATAGCATCTACCTAAAACCATCAACAAGCATTATTTGTAATGGAGATAAGCTAGATGCATTCCCAATAAGATCAGGGGTGAAACAAGGATGTCCATTATCACCCCTATTATTCAATTTGGTACTAGAAACTTTAGCTGTAGCAATAAGAGAAGAAAAGGAAATTGAAGGAATTAGAATAGAAAAGAAGAAACTAAATTATCACTTTTTGCAGATGATATGATGATTTATTTAGAGAATCCTAGAGAATCAAGTAAAAAACTACTTGAAATAATAAACAACTTTAGCAAAGTTGCAGGATATAAAATAAACCCACATAAATCCTCAGCATTCCTATCATTACTGACAAAGCCCAACAGCAAGAGATAGAAAGAGAAATTCCATTCAAAGTTACTGTAGACACTATAAAATATTTGGGAGTCTATTTGCCAAGACAAACCCAGGCCCTATATGAACATAACTATGACACACTCTTCACGCGAATAAAATCAGATCTAAATAAATGGAAAAATATCAGTTGCTCATGGTTAGGCCAAGCTAATATAATAAAAATGACAATTTTACCTAAATTAATCTATCTATTCAATGCCATACCAATCGAACTACCAAAAAATATTTTACTGAGCTGGACAAGACAATAACAAAATTCATCTGGAAAAACAAGAGGTCTAGAATATCTAGGGTATTAATGAAAAGAAATGCTAAAGAAGGTGGCCTAGCCATACCAGATATTAAACTGTACTACAGAGCAGCCATCATCAAAACTGCCTGGTACTGGTTAAGAAACAGGGGTGTGGATCAGTGGAATAGGATAGGTACACAAGTAGGAGAAATCAACAAGTTTAGCAATCTACTCTTTGATAAACCCAAAGAGGCCAGCTTCTGGGCTAATAATTCACTATTTCACAAAAACTGTTGGTAAAATTGGAAAATGGTAGGGCAGAAACTGGGCATAGACCAATATCTTACACCATATACCAAAATAAAGTCAAAATGGGTTCATGATTTAGGAGTAAAAGCGGATACTATAAAGTAATTTGGGAAAGCAAGGAATAGTTTACTTATCAGATTTATGGAAAAGTAAAGAATTCATGACCCAACAAGAGACAGAGAGCATTACAAAATGCAAAATGGATAATTTTGATTATGTCAAATTGAAATGTTTTTGTACAAAAAAAGCCAATGCAACAAAAATTAGGAGAGAAGCAGAAAACTGGGAGAAAATCTTTGCAACTTGTATCTCTGATAAAGGCCTCATTTCTAAAATATACAAGCCATTCCCCAATTGAGAAATGGTCAAAGGATATGAACACGCAGTTTTCAGAGGAAGAAGTTAAAGCTATCTATAGGCATATGAAAAAATGCTCTGGATCACTACTGATTAGAGAAATGCAAATCAAAACAACTCTTAGATACCACATCTCTCCTGTCAGATTGGCTAAAATAATGAAACAGGAAAATGATAAATGCTGGAAAGGCTGTGGGGAAATTGGAACATTGTTACATTGTTGGTGGAGTTGTGAGCTGATCTAGTCATTTTGGAGAGCAATTGGGAACTATGCCCAAAGGGCTATAAAAATGTTCATACCCTTTGACCCAGCAATACCCCTTCTGGGGTTGTATCCCAAAGAAATCACACAAGTGGGAAAAGGACCCATATGTACAAGGACATTTATAGCGGCTCTTTTTGTGGTAGCCAAGAATTGGAAATCAAAGGGATGCCCATCAATTGGGGAATGGCTGAACAAGCTGTGGTATATGAAGGTAACGGAATACTATTGTGCCATAAGAAATGGGGATGATACGGACTTCGTAACAACCTGGAAAAACCTACACGACATAATGCTGAGTGAGTGGAGCAGAGCCAGGAGAACATCGTACACAACCACAGATATATGGATTCCGTGAGGACCAACCCTGACATACTTTGCTCTTCTCAGCAACTCCAGGGGACTCATGATGGAGAATGCTATCTTCATCCAGAGAAAGAACTGTGAAGTTTGAATGCAGATTGAGGCGCACTTCATGCTCGCCTTTTTTCTTCTCTTTTGTTTTTGTTTTTGGGTTTTGTTTTTTTTTTTGGTTCTGTCTCTTCTTTCTCATGATTCATTCCATTGGTCATAATTCTTCTCCACAACTTGACTAGTGTATAAATTAATTCAATGCAAAGTTATACATGGTAGTTATATGAGATTCCATGCCATCTTGGGGAGGGAGGGGGTAGGGAGGGGAGAAAATTTGGATCTCAAAATTATGTAGAACTGTGTGTTGTAAACTAAAAATTATATATATAAAACCATCAAAAAAAAGAAAATGTAGAATTTTAACAGGAGCATTGCAATGCCAAGAGAGCTTGACTAAGTATTCCAAATATCCAAAGTGAATGTGAAGTATAACTATCTATTCACCCTCTGCTCCAAGTTAAAATTACTATGTCTTCTATATCTGTTCAAATAAATAGTAGAGTTAGTTTCTGTTCTTTACCATGAAAAAAAATGTATCTTATATACTAGTATACTCCTTGGTTATATACCATAAAAAGGTCATTAGTAGAAAGAAAAATTCCACATATTAAAAAAATTAGAGCACTTTTTTGTAGTAGCAAAATATTGGCAACAAGTTTCCATTGACTAGTAGATGTTTGAAATGTGGTATATAAATAAAATGAAATATTAATGTGCTGTACATAATGACAAATACAAGAAATTTAGAGGGAAAACAGGGAGAAAGAGCAAATAAACTAAAAACATGAGTAGAGTATATACGATGACCACAATGATATAAATGAAGGTAACAATAAAAAAATAGCAGAACTAAAATCAAGTTAACTGATAAATATGAACTCCAGATTACTGATAGTGTAGCATATTACTTTTCCCTCAGTAGAGGAATGGTAGAGTATGGGTGCATAATGTTGCATATTTTGCAACACCCAGTTGCTGCATTGGATTCTCTGGTAACCTTTTTTTTTCCTCTTTTAGAGTAGAAATTACTCCAAGTCACATGGCCAACAAGATTAAGAAGTAGACATTTTCTCCAGTTCTCACTAGCTCTCAAAAAAACCCAAACAAACAAACAAAAAAAAAGAGAAATTATGTACCAGAGGTAATTTATAGTTGTGTCCTATGTCCACATCACAAGAAACCAATAAACCCAATAACGTAAAAGCTTTATGTGTAAACCTATAGAATGCTAATATTTACATGAATCCTGCTTATACTCTGGGGCTCACTCAGCAACTTGCCAACTATTTGCAAACTTCTGACTCTGTCAGCTCAAGTCATCCCTGACATTACTTTAATATTCTGTTGCAACAAACAATAGTCCTCTGCCCAGCCACATGTGGAGGAGTCATATAGAAATGCCAGCCACATGTGGTGGAGAGAGTAATATAGAAATGAAGGATTTCCTCACTCCACGCCTTGCATAGAGGTTCTCCACTATCCTCGAAACATATAAGAAATAGACAACATTGACTCAGCTTAGACAGAGAACTAAAAAGTAAAGGACTAAAGCAGTAAGCTAATATGTAAGACTGCATCAAACATGAAGGAAAGAGGACTGGCATCTAACTGTGGCTAGTCCTGTTACACCAAAAGTTACTTGGAGCAGGTAACAAAGTTAGTGAAAAATAAATTCCCAACATGGGAGGAGGTTAAGACAGTTTTTTATTTCCTGGCCCTGAGAGTAAACCAACAATCAAAGGGGAGTGAATCAAAAGTGACTAGTGGGAGAAATATAAGAAGAAAAAATGACTAAAGCCATAACATTTCAGGAGGAAGAAAACTCAGTTAAGAATATGAAACACAAACTGGTAAATCAACAGAGTAGATATTGAATCATAAGAAAATATGAGTAACAAAACAACTAAAAGACTACAAACATTTCTATATAAGTATTACAAGACAAACAAAATTGAACGTACACCTGATGAAACACAGAACCATATAGCTTCCAAAAATAGCCGCAAATTGTGGCAGGATGTTTCAGAATGGTTCAAGACAAGAATCCAAACCTAAAGATAAGAACTGAGACAAGAAAAAATAGTAGAATGTATGACATACCCAAGAGAAATAATCACCAAATTAGATATTATCAAAGATGTCAGGAGAAAAAAAACTCAATTAAAAACCTTGAGTCCAAGCAGATAAATCAACAGGAAAAATATAAAACTGTCAAGGTGTAATAACAATGTTGCTTGCAGCTGCTGTAGAGGTGTAAGGCCAATAACACCAGCACACAGGAGGGCTGTTAGCATAGATTCTCTGATCTGCTCTTCGAAAGGAAAACAACTTTAAGGGGTTAACAATCTTACTTTAATTAAACATACATATATCATTCACTTAGTTCAGGGAAAAAAGCCAGTACCCTGAACTTCAAAGAAAATATAAACAGAAATTACAAGCAGAAATTATAAACTGAGAAAATAACACAAATCAAGAGACAAGGCTTCTGTCTGACCAAGATAATATATACGTAGTTACCAGAGAGAGAAGCATCAACATCAGGCTTTTCAAAGCGGGGGGGGGGGGGTGCTTCTTAACAGCTACCCAGAGTCTTGTCTGGCCAAATCAGTGGAACATTCTTCCAATGAGTGAGCCCTAAGGCAAAATGCTAACCTCAGAGTATATATACACTTCTTTAGGGTCAGAGGGCAGCACAAACCTTGCAACCAAGGCTCATGTGGAAGACTCTTGATTCAATCAAAGGCAAGACTCAATCAAAGGCACTTGATCACCTTAGTGCAGAGAAGAACTAGAACTCCAAAAGAAAAAACAGCAAAAAGTCCTACTTTGCTTGCCCTTACACCAGGATGTAAGATGGCCATCAGGACAGCTAAATACAATTTTAAAATCTCTAAATACATATTGCAAGACAAAGGAAATAGAACACATGATAAGACAGAGTTCTCTATGGATTCTAATATGTGTGGTGCTGTTCAAGAGAAAAATATGAAATTTGAAAGATGTTAACAGGGAACAAGTAGAATTTATGGCCTGTACAGCAGAATCTGTAATCAGCAGAAGAGAAAGACTTGAATCCACAGTAGCAATCTCTCCAATAATCTCTGAAGTAAAGGACAATCTAGAAGAGACAAAGCACATTGATCTGGAAGAGAAGGTGCACAGAAAAAATGTAAAGCTCATAGGTTTCCTAAAAGAATATGACAAATTAAAAAAACCTATCATGATGCAAGAAATAATACAATAAAATTGCCCAGAACTTCTGAATATAGAAAAAATCTACCAATTGAAAAAAAAACCAATAGATTGACTCCAAGAAAAAAAGGGGGGAAAACTATGCTGGAAACACCAAGACAAATAGAGATTAAACTTAACAATCCCAATAACAAACATTAAATTCTTCAGATATCCAGGAGAAAACATTCAAATATAAAGGAAAATAAATTTGCACAATACAACCCTATTCTATACTCAATAGCAAAAGAGAGAGAGAGAGTGAGAGAGAGAGCAAGACAGAGACAGAGAAAGCAAGACAGAGAGAGAAACAGAGAAGGAAAAGGAATAATGTACTCTGAAAGGCTGAAAACCTCAACATAAAAACCAAAATGATAAACAAGAACATGAGCTTGGTAATTAATCAAAATATCTAGCTGTTCAATTAAAAAAGGCATTTGAAGTATTTCTACAAAAAAAGACATAAAAGCTCTGAGCAGATCACTCAATTTGAAAACACTCCAGAAAAGAGAAACACAAAATAGCAAGGAAAGCACAAGTAACAAAATAAACCATCCCATATCTAAGGACAAAAAGAAAGAAAAAAGCAAGAAGGAGAAAGATGCCTATGGCTTTAAAACAATAACAAAAATGTAACAACAGAAAGGCCATTAAGAGATTTCTTTCTAAAAGTACACAAAGAGAAACAAATATGAAAGCAGAACTTAAATAGAAGTAATGGCAGAGGAACAGGCTCTTTTTACAAGTGAGTTATGTTTTTGGTATAGACTAAACTGCAAATGGGAGTGTGCAAAAAATGGAGATGGAGGTAGAAAATAGAAGGGAAAATGTGATGTAGCCTTATCAAGTCAATGTTAGAAAATGAAATTAAAATAAAGAAAAAAGAAAACTCCTGTAGTTCCTCATGATGAAGAGGGGCTGTGAGTTGGGGTAGCAAAGGGGGAGATGGAAACAGGATGAAAGAAAATGTGAAATCTTAATTTGTTGATGGGTAGGGATCCTCCTGAAAAGCACTCCAATGTTGAGAGAGATATTATGTAACGGGAACTTACAACAAATAAAACCTGCAACAATTTGGTACTCAGAGGGACCACCACATCTGAGAGAATGTTGTGCCTCCATGAACAGCAGAAAGGGAGTCAGAGCTCCTGGGGGCAATCAGATTCCATAAGGGTAGGAGGGCATGGTTCCAAAATGGAGATTTCACAGCAAATTTGAAAAAAAAAATATCCTGGATAAGGTGTCAGGAGCTGGACTACAAAATCAAGGATCCAAGAAAATTTCTACTAATGGACAATACTATCCTCTCCATCTCCTGTAGTACTTTTTAGCAGGAAAAAGCATACCTAAAGAAGAGGGGAAAGGATGTAATCTACAAGGTGGTGAAATAGAAATTGTTTAGAAAAGGGAAGGCAAAATAAATATTTTAGATGCTTTAATTCTGTGAGGAACACAGAGACTAAAGAATAAATTTAAAAATATAAGGGAAATAAATTAAAGAATAAAAGTTAAAAATAGATTTAGGAACATCAATAAAAAGTGTGAGTTAAAGAAATGCTTTTTAGAAAAAGGTACAGAAAATTTTAAAAAGCTAACAAATGAAGTTAAGGGGGGTTGTAAGTAACTACTTAATTGAAAGGGGCAAAGTAGAAAAGTAGATAAATAGATAAAATAAAGAAAAAATTAATAAGTAAGACTCAAAATTAGGAAAAAGAAAAAGGAAGCCTTGGGGAGAAGGGAAGAGGGCCAATGGGAATGGCTTGCCTCAAAGTAGATTAAGCAAAAATAATTGAAGTAGAAAAGTAATTTCTTTTTTTGGTAAATAGTATTTTATTTTTTCTAATTATGTACAAAGGTAGTTTTCAACATCCATTCAACATTCCAATTTTTTTCCCTCCCTGCCTCCTATACCCCCTCTGCAAGCTGGCAAGCAATCTGATATAATTATAAATGTGCAATCATGTAAACATTTCCACATTAGTCATGTTGTTAAAGAAGAAACACAACAAAAGGGAAAAACAAAAAATAAAAACAAAAACAAGTGAAAATAGTATGTTTTGATCTTCATTCAGACTCCTTCATTCTTACTCTGGATGTGGATACCATTCTCCATCATGAGTCTTTTGGAATTGTCTTTGACCATTGTAGTGCTGAGAAGAGCTGAGTCAATCATAGTTGATCGTCACACAATGTTGCTGTTGCTGTGTACAATGTTTTCCTTGTTCTGTTCACTTCACTCACCATCAGTTCATGCAAGTCTTTCCAGGTTTCTTATAGGACAATAGTATTCTGTTACATTTATATACCACAATTTGTTCAGCCATTCCCCAACTGGTGGATATCCCCTCACTTTTCAATTCTTTGCCATCACAAAAAAACTGCTGTAAATATTTTTATGATCTCTGTGGGATACAGACCTGGTAGTGGTATTACTGGATCAAAGGGTATCAGAGTTTTATTGCCCTTTGGCCATAGCTCCAAATTGCTCTCCAGAATGGTTGGATCAGTTCACAATTTTCTCACATCTCCAAAATTTATCATTTTCCTTTTCTGTCATATTAGCCAATCTGATAGGTGTGAAGTGGCACCTCAAAAATAATTTCTCTAAAGAATGATGAAAAAAATCTTGATTCAGGATAAAGAAGTATTAAAGACAAATGGAAGAAAATTTAAACCTAATTCTCATAACTTTAAGGGTGAATGTATTTAACAATCAAAAGAGAATGATCAAATGGATAAGAAAACAAAACCCCACAATCTGGTACTCACAAGATATACATCTAAGTAGAAAAAATACACAGCAGAAAAATGAGGGGCTGGAACAAAATTTACCACCTATCCAGTAAATCCCCCCAGATTAAGAGATGCAATCATGTTATCAAAAAATTAACAATATAATTACAAAGAAATTGCACTATACTGAAAAGAATTATACATAATCAACACCAGTATTAAATGTATACCTTAGCACCTAAATTCACAAAGGAAAAATTAACTGAAGTTCATACAAGAAAACAAAATAAAGTAGATGCAGATCATATATCTTTCACAGCTATGGGCAGGAGATGTACTTTTAGTCAAACAAGAGATAGAAGCATTAATGAAAGATGAAATAGACAATTTTAATTACACGAAATTGAAAAACCCCTGCAGAAACATAATTCATCCATCTAGGATAAGAAGCAAAGTGGTCAAATGGGAAGATATCTCTGTATCCAGTTTCTCAACTAAGGGTTTGATATGCACAATAGTTAGACAACTAACAGAAATATAAGAGATCAAAAGTCATTCCTCAATTGATTGTTGTCTTTTGTTCTTGAAGAGGACTAAAATGACATCACTATGCTAGAGTCAAGTTTCAGTGTGTCTGACTGTGGCTGATCAACCAATACAAACTGGGAATGTTCTACCACAGGTTGGGCACACATAGTCCATTTGGGGTGGATTCTCTAAATTTTTGCATCTTGCATTCCCCAGTACATAAGTGGACAAAGAATGCCAGCAAATAGTTCTCAAAAGAAGACTTGTAAACTATTAACAACCATATAAAAGAATGCTCTAAAAAACTAATAACAGAAAGGAAAAGAAAAGCAATTGTGAGGTGTTTACTCACAGAAAACTGACACAGATGGCAAAACTGGGGAAGGGTCATGTTAGAATGATTATGCAAAGATAGGCAGATAAAACATTGTTGGCGGAACTGTGAATTGGTAGAAATTCCATTTGGAATTATAGCATAAAATGACAAAAATGCCCAAAAATGACCAAGAGATTCCACTTCTAGGTACGTGCCCCAAGGTATTTATTGATAAGAAGAAAGTGCCCACATACACCAAAATATGTATAACAGCATTTTCTGGTAGCAAAGAACTAGAAACAAAGTAGATATTTCTAGATTGAAGGATAACTTTTTAAAAAACTATCATAGTATGAATATAATCATGTAATGGAAATGTAATGGAAAGTAATCAAAGATTAGTGTGCTTTAAAATAAATTGATGAATATGATAAATTAAAGAAGCATGAAAAGTCATACATGAAATAACCGAGTGAGTAAAGAAAGCCGAGAAGCAGAGCCGAAAAAACAAAAAATCAACAACCCCCAAATCACTGCAACAGTGGAAATGAGAGAATAAGCAGAGAACAACTGAAGATGAATGTTAAAAATTTATAAAGAACAAACTTAGCTCCAAAGAAGAGAAATAAGAAGACAAGTCCCTCTCCCAATTACTTTGTAAGATGTTGGGAGCAGAGGTCTACAGGTACTGAATGTTGTATATAATTTTCAGAATTTTTCAATGTATTAATGAGTTTTGTGGATTTTTTCTCTTCTACTGTTTTTTAAAGAATTCTTGGTTATATGGAATTGCTCTCTGGGAGGGGGGACAGTGTAGAGATACAGGAGGAAATCTTTGCTAAGTATCGATAGATAGATAGATAGATAGATAGATAGATAGATAGATTGATAGATAAAGATATAGATATAGATACCTATGTATAGATATCTATATATAGTTACATGTGATTTATGTTAGTCACACATACATATATGAGATTAGAGGTCCACAATTGTTGCACTTTGTACATATTTCCAACTTTTTCAATTCATTGACTAGTTGTACTGATTTTTCCTCTTCTTTTTTTTTTTTGTCTTTAAAACACCAGTTATTATATGGGATGGCTTTTTTGAAGGGGGAGAGAAAAGGATGCTAGGGAAAACTACATCAATGTAAAAAACAAAAGACAGTTAAAACTTCTAAACATTTTTTAAGGGAGGATATACTGGAGGTAGGAGGTAAATGAAAGTGGAAATAAATGTGCTATAAAATCAAAATGAATTAATAAAACACTTGTTAAAATAAGCCTTATAGGGCTACCTTTGCAAATAAGCAGAATAAGCAGTCAGCTACATGATGCAATTTGAGGGGTATCCATTTACCTCAAAAAAGTCCCCTCATCCATCACCTGAAAGAGGATGTTAGTGGTATTAGTAATCCTATCCTCTCTTGGCAGTCTTTTTAACATGCAAATGAAATTTAAAGTGTTATTGACTAATGGAAACAAGAGACATTTGTTTGGAGGCACTGAATAAATGGGAAAGAAGGAAGAAAGGAATGTAACAGAAACTTGACACATTTCATCTTTAAAATTCTCCTCAGTTGCCTTTGAAGCTCTGCATTATTTTTCTTAAGTTGTTAATGGTATTTTCTTTTAAAAGTTCATAGAGTAATGGATTTAGAGCTGGAAAGGATCTTAGAAACAAACCAAGTCCAACTCCTTTGTTTGACAGCAAGAAACCAAGGCCCAGAGGGGTTAAGTAGCTTAATGAACAACATGCAGGAAATAATTAAGACATGAGAGCCGGTGTCCTCTGACTCCAAATTTAGTCTTCTTCACTAGGCAGCTTTATCTGGTGGCAAGTTTAGGATAAGCATGCACTTCTTGGACTTTCTGTTCTTTCTTTCTGCCTCAGGTTCTAAGAAAGGCTTCAAAAAAACTTCCATAAGCATCAAGATCCAAAGAAACTATAGCTTCTGGTGACCTGAGAATGTTACCTTGATAAAATGGAGATAACATGTACATTAATTTGATGCACAGAGTTGTTTTATGGAAAACTGTAAACCTGAAAGTATTCCATAAAATTGAATTAGACTTTACACTGGAACTGAAACTCTCTTTACTGCAGCAGGTCATTGTATGTTCTTCATTGTATAGACATAGAAAACTTCAGGAGGGCACTGAGAAGTTAAACGATTATCCAGGGTCTCATAGCCAATTTGTGCCTGAGGAGAGACTTGAACCCAGATTTTCCTGACTGAATTTGGCTTTCTAAAGAAGTGGGGAAACAAGCATTTATTAAGTGCCTACTATGTGCCAAGCCCTTTAAAAGTATTTTGTTTGCTCCTCGTAGCAATCCTCAGAAGTAGATGCTGTGGGAGCCAAGATGGCGGCTGGTAAGCAGGGACTAGAGTGAGCTCCGTACCCGAGTCCCTCCAAAAACCTATAAAAAATGGCTCTGAACCAATTCTAGAATGGCAGAACCCACAGAACAGCAGAGGGAAGCTGGGCTCCAGCCCAGGACAGCCCGGATGGTCTCTGGGTGAGGTCTATTCCACACGGAGCTGGGAGCTGGGAGCTGGGAACGGAGTGGAGCAGAACCCAGCCTGAGCAGCGTGGACCATCCAGACCAGAAGCTGGGCGGAGGGGGCCCTAGCGCCCTGAATATGTGAGCTGCGGCAGTTACCAGACCCCTTGACCCACAAACACCAAAGACTGCGGAGAAGGTTAGTGGGAAAAGCTGCGGGAGTGGAAGGAGTTCGTGGTTCGGCTTCCAGCCCCGGGGGCAGCGGAGGTGGGGCAGCTACGGCTGCTGCTGCTTCCGGCTCCAGGCCCACCTGGTGGGAGGAATTAAGTGGCGGATCAGAGCAGGAGTGCAACAGCCTGCTGAAGATCTAAGCCCAGTCTGGACTGGGGGTCCTTGGGGAAGGAGGAGTGCGGCTCTGACAGAGCTGGCACCTCCCCCCCAAACGTAGAACATAGTACTCGTTAGTCTACAAGCAGTCATACCCCACTGAAAAACTCAAGGGTCAAGTTAGTTGGTTGGGAATATGGCCAGGCAGTGAAAACGCACCCAGATTCAGTCTCAGACTTTGGATTCTTTCTTTGGTGACAAAGAAGACCAAAACATACAGCCTAAAGAAGACAACAAAGTCATAGAGCCTACAACAAAAGCCTCCAAGAAAAACATGAACTGGCCCCAGGCCATAGAAGAACTCAAAAAGGATTTGGAAAAGCAAGTTAGAGAAGTAGAGGAAAAATTGGGAAGAGAAATGAGAAGGATGCAAGAAAACCATGAAAAACAAGTCAATGACTTGCTAAAGGAGACCCAAAAAAATACTGAAAAATACACTGAAGAAAACAACACCTTAAAAAACAGACTAACTCAAATGGCAAAAGAGCTCCAAAAAGCCAATGAGGAGAAGACTGCCTTGAAAGGCAGAATTAGCCAAATGGAAAAGGAGGTCCAAAAGACCACTGAAGAAAATACTACTTTAAAAATGAGATTGGAGCAAGTGGAAGCTAGTGACTTTATGAGAAATCAGATAGTTATAAAACAGAACCAAAGGAATGAAAAAATGGAAGACAATGTGAAATATCTCCTTGGAAAAACCACTGACCTGGAAAATAGATCCAGGAGAGATAATTTAAAAATTATTGGACTACCTGAAAGCCATGATCAAAAAAAGAGCCTAGATACCATCTTTCAAGAAATTATCAAGGAGACCTGCCCTGATATTCTAGAGCCAGAGGGCAAAATAGAAATTGAAAGAATCCATTGATCACCTCCTCAAATAGATCCCAAAAAGAAATCTCCTAGGAATATTGTTGCCAAATTCCAGAGCTCCCAGATCAAGGAGAAAATACTGCAAGCAGCCAGAAAGAAACAATTTGAGTATTGTGGAAACCCAATCAGAATAACCCAAGATCTGGCAGCTTCTACATTAAGAGATCGAAGGGCTTGGAATGCGATATTCCGGAGGTCAGTGGAGCTAGGATTAAAACCTAGAATCACCTACCCAGCAAAGCTGAGTATCATGTTCCAAGGCAAAATATGGATTTTCAATAAAATAGAGGACTTTCAAGCTTTCTCAGTGAAAAGACCAGAACTGAATAGAAAATTTGACTTTCAAACACAAGAATCAAGAGAAGCATGAAAAGGTAATCAAGAAACAGAAATTGCAAGGGACTTACTAAAGTTGAACTGTTTTGTTTACATTCCTACATGGAAAGATGATGTGTATGATTCATGAGACCTCAGTATTAGGGCAGTTGAAGGGAATATGCATATATATATATGTTTATGTATATATAGGTGAATGTGTATGTATGTATGTATCTATGTGTATATGTATGTATGGGTATTATGTGTATATATATGTGTGTGTTTTTTTATATATATGTGTTTATATGTATGTGTATATATATGTGTATGTATGTATATATATATATATATATATATGTAAAAGAGAGAGAGCAGACACAGGGTGAGTTGAAGATGAAGGGAAGATATATAAAAGAAATAAAATGAAATTAAGGGATGAGAGAGCAACATAGTGAGAGAGGGAGATAGGGAGAGATAGAATGGGGTGGATTATCTTGCATAAAGGTGGCAAGAGGAAGCAGTTCTGTGGGAGGAGGGGAGAGGGCAGGTGAGGGGGGAATGAGTGAACCTTGCTCTCATCAGATTTGGCCTGAGGGGGAATACCATACATACTCAGTTGGGTATCTTACCCCACAGGAAAGAAGAGGGAGGAAGATAAAAAAAAAAATAAAAGGGGGGGGATGATGGAGGGGAGGGCAGATGGGGGTGGAGGTAATCAAAGCAAACACTTTGGAAAGGGGACAGGGTTAAGGGAGAAAATTCAATAAAGCGGGATGGGTTGGGAAGGAGCAAAATGTAGTTAGCCTTTCACAACATGAGTATTTTGGAAGGGTTATACATAAAGATACATGTGTGGCCTAGGTTGAATTGCTCGACCTCTTAGGGAGGGTGGGTGGGAAGGGAAGAGGGGAGAGAATTTGGAACTCAAAGTTTTAAAATCAGAGGTTCAAAAACAAAAAAAGTTTTTGCATGCAACTAAAAAATAAGATACACAGGCAATGGGGCATAGAAATTTATCTTGCCCTACAAGAAAGGATGGGAAAAGGGGATGAGCGGGGAGGGGGGGGGTGATAGAGGGGAGGGCTGACTGGGGAACAAGGCAACCAGAATATAAGCCATCTTGGAGTGGGGGGGAGGGTAGAAATGGGGAGAAAATTTGTAATTCAAACTGTTGTGAAAATCAATGCTGAAAACCAAATATGTTAAATAAATAAATTGAAATTGAAATTGAAAAAAAAAAGAAGTAGATGCTGTTATTATCATCTTCATTTTGCAAAATAAGGAAACTGAAGCAGATTGGGCTTAAGGTGACCTGTTCGGGGTCACATGCCAGGAAGTATCAGAGTTTGGATTTGAACTCAGGTCTGTCTACTGTCACCCATCTGCCACAACTCTATGCTATCTCTCAAACTCCTATCATTAATTATTAATCCAGTGAGCAGAAAGTTTGTGGTAAGAGACCTTTTCTTCCTATGGCTGTTCTCTTATTCTCTGTTTCCTACAACTTAAAGTATATAAATTTTATCATATTATTAAATAAGGTACTACCTAAGAGAGGAACATGTGGCTTACTAATTAACCTTTAACTGCAAATGACCATCTGATCAAAGATTCTTCTTGCCACTCACACCATCATTATGATAGAGATTCTCATTACCACCTCTTGAAAAGGTCAGAATACGAACCAGCAATCAGTACCCACATCCCACAGGGATAAAGGTAAGAAATGCCCTTAACTTGCCCATGTAGTAGAAGGCCAGAAGAGGTAAGGCTGTGGAAAAGTGACTGTTTCCTTATTTGAACTCATGCTGCATTTTCTCATGGTATGTTGTCTTCCTCTATTAGAATATAAGCTCTACAGAACCAGGAGAGCATTATTCATGATTACAGACACACAGTATCTGTGATGACTAACTTTGATAAACTTGGCTTTTCTCAGCAATACAAGGTTCTAAGACAATTCCAAAAGACTCATGATGGAAAAAGCTATCCACACCCAGAGCAAGAATTAGAGTCTGAATGCAGATTGAGGCAAACTATTTGCTCTTTCTCTTTTTTCTTTTTTGGTTTTGTTTCTTTTTTCTCATGGTTCATTCCATTGATTATAAATCTTCTTTACAACTTGACTATTGTGAAAATAAGTTTAATGTGAAGGTATATGTAGAACCTATATTGGATTACATGCAAGTCTTGGTTGGGGGAGAGGGAAGGGGGAGAAAATTTGGAACTCAAAAACTTGTGGAACTGAGTGTTGTAAGCTAAAAATAAAAAATAAATTAAAAAATAGAATATAAGTTCTAGGAGCTCAGGGACTATATTTAATTTTGTATTTGTATCCCTACACCTGAAAAAAGGGCTTGGCATCTAGCAAGCACTTGATACATATTTTCACGTCCATTCGTCCACCCATTCATAAGAAAATGAAACATTATCTTTCAGATATATTCTGCCAGTCATCTGGGGATCTACCTAAAACATCTTGTTTTGTCTATGGAACCAGTATTAGAATCTTTGCCCTGTTACATTTGGGTCAGTCACTTACTCTCCTGGGCTTCAGTTTGGGATCAATCAAATTCAAATGTTGGATAATAGAATAGATAACCTCCACGGTCTCTTTCAGGTCTAAATCTATGATCCCCTTGAGTTCCACTTAACTGACTCACAAATAATAATAGTTGTCATTTCTGTAAAGTTATGTAAAATGCTTTATATTGACTATCTCATTTGATCCTCATAATAACCCCAATAATGGAAGTGATAGTAATATTACCCCCATTAGACAAATGATGAAACTGAGGCTCAGGGAACTTAAATGACTTGCCCAGGGCCACACTGAAAATAAAGGTCAGAAGTAAGATTCACATCAAGGACTTCTGACTCCCAGACCTGCTACATATAACTATTATTTGGAACAATAGCCATTTGTAAACTGGGAACTCCCTTTACTTCTTCTGTGCTGCTTAGCAAATTTTCTCTAATTTTCACGTACATGTGCATTTTGTCTCCACAGGTCAATTTATAATGATTGGGTAATTTTATTTTTATGTTTTCTTTCAGACTGAATGTCACCTACACTGTTATATTATTCTTCCCTGGGTACAAAGGTCTGAAATAGAGTCAATTAAAAATACTTTAATTAAATAATTCACCCACCAGTGATTATTGTTTTACATATTTGACACCTTTATGGGACTTTGGTAGCAAGTTAATACTAATTTCTAATTGCTTTGCGAATTTCCTAAATCTCTCAGCAGGCTAAATAATTGTACCACTATTTTAATTGAGAACTGGCAACCAGGTTCCATTTATTCTTCTCCCAAGAGATAAAGTTCTATGGTATCTGAAAGTACAAAACCATCATTAAAAACAAACTGGTAAGGCCAAGAATAATGTTCCAACCTAAGCCATTGGGAAGAGTACTTTAAATTGGTGTAGGCGAAGATACCTTCAGTAGCAGATTTCTGAAAAATTCTTAGCCATGTGGAATTCTGATGAAAATTCTTATTCCTTTCCAAAAAGAAAAGGTCTCAGTTCAGTTTTCTCATGAAAGCTCAAAATAAGACCATTGCTAATGATTCTCTTTCCAAGTTATATCTCTTTCCTTACTCTGAAATATTTTGTCAAATGTCAGTCAATATGGATGCTGGATGCATTGTTCATTTCAGAAAGCTCAAAGTCCCTAATACAACACATAGCAAAACATTTCTTTGGAAGTGTATAAAGCTCATCTAATCTAGTGGCCTTCTAAAACTTCCAAAGAATTTTTTCCTCCTCTCTTAAAAGAGGGAAAATAGCTTCAAGTGGATTTTAGTTGAATTCTCTTAAACTGGAAAGCTCTGTATTTTTTACAACCCTTGCCTGACTACTTGACATAGTCTCTCATGGAATGACAGGGCGGAATAACATTCATTAAATTTGTGAAAATAAAAATTATAAACACTCAAGTGATTCACAAGCTTTATACAAGAAGGTTTGCTATAGAGCATAATATCACATTTGCAGCTTAGCTTTGGTGAATTGCAATATGTTGGAAAAAATAACATTAGATTGAGTATCCTCATGCAAAAATAATAACAGCTCACATTCATATAACACTGCACATTTTATATTGAGCCACACAAAAAGCCTACCCTAGGTTAGGAGGCAAGCAGTTATCCTACTTTTACAAACTGAGATTAAACACTTCCTAACTGTGTGACCCTGCGCAAGTCAGTTCACTTCTATTAGCCTTAGTTTCCTCATCTGTAAGATCAGGATAATAATAGCATCTATCTCCAGGGTTGTTGTGAGGATCAAATGAAATAATTGTAAAGCACTAAGCACAGTGCCTAGCATGTAGTAAGTGCTGTATAATGATGAGCAAGTAAAAGAGACAAGTTACACATGGCTAGCTAACGAAGCTAGGCTTGGGGCCTCCAACTCCTAGTGTGGTCAGTGTTCTTTACAAGGTACCACACTACCTCTGTAACTATTTCTATCTTATTGAATAAAGAAAGGAATGACAGGAAAGCATTTGATCATTTACCAAATGTACAACTTTGTTTTCACATGGTCATAAAGCCTCAGAGTTTGAAGGGATCTCCAAAGTCCATATGAATAAGAATCACTTCTATATCGTACTTTAGAAGTTTTAATTCAGCATTTGCTTGTAAGCTACTGGATTTCCTCTGGCTGTGGTTTCCCCAAACCTACTTCCTCTGTAGACAGTTCATTTCCACTTTTGCATAATTCTAATTATTACAAAATATTCTTTACATTAAGCTTAAATTTGTCCCTTTGTAATTTCACAGAATCACTGAATTTCAGAGGTGGAAGGGACATTGCTGACCATCTCACTCAACATGTCTCTGAATAATAATTCCTTCTACAATATCTTTAACAAAAGAGCCCACTGGCCTGTGAGGCAGTCCATTCTTCTTTTGGATAGCTCTAATTATTTTTGTTTTAGTTAAATAAAGACCTGATGCTACCAAATGCATTCCATCCTGTTGGCTTTAACTTTTACCTACTGTTTATCGCTTCTAATGAATTAGTAAGTTATCCAATAATCATTTCTTGAATGAATGTGATAGTATACAAAATGGCAGAGCATGGTTCATTGCTATTTGGCATTTCCATTATATGATATTCATTGATTAACAAGTCTGCCTGTAGCTCACTTATATATATACATATATGTATATATATATATATATATACATTATCAATTATGCTAAGCAAGAAAATACTAATCATTAAAATCATAATTATGGCAATGCAATCAAGTGGCTTTTAATAACTACAATATTTTTTAATTTATTAAGGCAAGAATTGACAGATTTAAGGCCTAGACATTTCACAGTTAAATGTTTCCTTCCTATTTTTTTTCTCTAGGAGAGGAATTCCTTTTAAAACAACAGGATGCGAAACACATGCCTCTGGACAACAACAAAAATTTCAGTCTGATGGCATTTCAAAAATTAAGTTCAGGAGTTCAAGTTGAAAAGTAATGGAATTGGGGCAGTAATACTGGTAGACTAATAATTCAACTCCAGGTCAGTTTTTTGCATACAGTAGTTTACATATTTGTTCTATACTTTTTGTACCTTTGGATTACATCATGAGTTCAATGAACTTATATTGGGAGAAAGTACATCTTTGTTATAATATAATTGGTTTTTACCAAACTGCCAAGGGTCCATGACACACACACACACACACAAAAGTTAAGAATCCCTGGGATTAGGGTTATATTTTAAATGGACAGATACCACTTTGATAAAGCCAAAGGGGTAATGTTAAAGTCTGATCTTTTCTGGGCCTTTTAATTTCTTCAATTTTAGCTATTACATCTAAACAGCAATATCATTCTTACTAACTGGTCAGACATTCTCCCACATAAATTAGTATTAGTGATGCAAAACAATTTTCTTTCCTTAAGGAATTTAGAAATTATTTTATCTTTTTGAAAGTTACCATGGAAACTGTCACTCTAATGACTTGGAATTTTCTTGCTAGTTGACTATTTAGAATTAAATGTCAACGGTATCTTATTTTAGTAGTTTAATTTTAACACAGTGCATATTACTGATGCTACTGATAAAAAGTACCTAATATTTGTAGACATGTTTTGTTTTGTTTTGTTTTCCCTAGAAGTCACAGTACTTAATCGCATTCCTGTTGCTGTCATTATTTTACAAGTATATGGAAAGGTAGAGTTAAAACCCCTCTACCACATTTTAGCCTTGATACCTAAATGAGAGCATATCTCAATCCACTAATTATTCACAGACCTTAGATCAAGTGCTAAACAGCCCTTTGCATTGTACTGTTGGTCAAGAATACTCTTTAGATAAGTTAAGGAAATTTGACTAGGGCCAAGGGATCACATAAAAATTGTCAACAGAAGTAAGAAGGGATTAGTTTATAGAAATTAGAGTGAATATAGTTTTCCATCATACCTCCTCAGGAGGAATTGCCTGAGAGGAAAAGAGAGGCTTCCATATTGGAATTGGACAGGTCTGAAGACCTCGAACATTTTGATGGGTCTGGATGATTTTGGACATCCCATTTGCATCCCCTCATTATCCATGATGACAGCAGCAGTTGTTGATTATGTCTGTATCAGGAGCCAAAGAAAGAGTGGACATAAATTCATAGCTCTATAAGGAGCCCAGAAAATAAACTACACCATGCTTACACATCCCATAGATGAGATAAAAGGCCTTTCAGCAATAAGGAACATATATCTTTAAGCTTGAGACCACTTTTCCTTAGTCTATGCATGTACTTGTAGGAATGTATGTCACAGATCTCTGCTTGGATGTTTGGTACCAAATCTTCTTATTGCTTTTTTTAATTTTTTTTAATTTAACATTTTTAGATTTCAGCATTAATTTTCACAAGAGTTTGAATTATAAATTTTCTCCCCATTTCTACCCTCCCTCCCACTCCAAGATGGCATATATTCTGATTGCCCCATTCCCCAGTCAGCATTTCCTTCTGTCACACCACTCCACACCACCCCCCATCCCCTTCTCCCTTACTTTCTTGTAGGGCAAGACAGATTTCTGTGCCCCATTGCCTGCATATCTTATTTCCTAGCTGCATGCAAAAACTTTTTCTTGAACATCATTTATTAAAACTTTGAGTTCCAAATTCTCTCCCCTCTCCCCTACCCACCCACACTCCCTAAGAAGGCAAGCAATTCAACATAGGCCACATGTGTATCATTATGCAAAACCCTTCCACAATAATCATGTTGTGAAAGACTAACTATATTTTGCTCCTTCCTATCCTATCCCCCTTTATCCAATTTTCTCTTTGACCCTGTCTCTTTTCAAAAGTGTTTGCTTTTGATTACTTCCGCCTCCTATCTGCCGCACTTCTATCATCCCCCCTTTCTGATCTCCTTCCTCCTTCTTTCCTGTGGGGTACGATACCCAGTTGAGTGTGTATGTTTTCTGTCCTCAGGTCAAATCTGATGAGAGCAAGATTCAATCATTCCCTCTCACCTGCCCCCTCTTCCCTCCCAACAGAACTGCTTTTTCTTGCCACTTTTATGGGGAGATAATTTACCCCATTCTATCTCTCCCTTTCTCCCTCTCTCAATATATTCCTCTCTTATCCCTCAATTTGATTTTATTTTTTTTAGATATCATCCCTTCATATTCAACTCACCCTGTGCCCTCTCTCTCTCTCTCTCTCTCTCTCTCTCTCTCTCTCTCTCTCTCTCTCTCTCCATATGTATGTATGTATATTCCCTTCAGCTACCCTAATACTGAGGTCTCATGAATTATACACATCATCTTTCCATGTAGGAATATAAACAAAACAGTTCAATTTTAGTAAGTCCCTTGTGATTTTTCTTTCTTGTTTACCTTTTCATGCTTCTCTTGATTCTTGTGTTGGAAACTCAAATTTTCTATTCAGCTCTGGTCTTTTCACTGAGAAAGCTTGAAAGTCCTCTATTTTATTGAACACCCATATTTTAACTTGGAGCACAATACTCAGTTTTGCTGCGTCGGTGATTCTTAGTTTTAATCCTAGCTCAATTGACCTCCAGAATATCATATTCCAAGCTGTTCAGTCCCTTAATGTAGAAGCTGCTAGATCTTGTGTTATTCTGATTGTGTTTTCATAATACTCAAATTGTTTCTTTCTGGCTGCTTGCAAAATTTTCTTCTTGATCTGGGAGCTCTGGAATTTGGTGACAATATTCCTAGGAGTTTTCTTTTTGGGATCTTTTTCAGGAGGCGATTGGTGGATTCTTTCAATTTCTAGTTTACCCTCTGGCTCTAGAATAACAGGGCAGTTCTCCTTGATAATTTCTTAAAAGATTATATCTAGGCTCTTTTTTGATCATGGCTTTCAGGTAGTCCAATAATTTTTAAATTATCTCTCCTGGATCTATTTTCCAGGTCAGTGGTTTTTCCAATGAGATATTTCACATTGTCTTCCATTTTTTCATTCCTTTGGTTCTGTTTTATAATATCTTGATTTCTCATAAAGTCACTAGCTTCCACTTGCTCCAATCTAATTTTTAAAGTAGTATTTTCTTCAGTGGTCTTTTGGACCTCCTTTTCCATTTGGCTAATTCTGCCTTTCAAGGCATTCTTCTCCTCGTTGGATTTTTGGAGCTCTTTTGCCATTTGAGTTAGCCTATTTTTAAGGTGGTGTTTTATTCGGTATTTTTTGGGTCTCCTTTAGCAAGTCATTGACTTATTTTTCATGGTTTTCTCGCATCACTCTCATTTCTCTTCCCAATTTTTCCTCTACTTCTCTTACTTGCTTTTCCAAATCCTTTTTGAGCTCTTCCACGGCCTGAGACCAGTTCATGGTTTTTTTTTGGAAGTTTTTGATGTAGGCTCTTTGACTTTGTTGTCTTCTTTAGGCTGTATGTTTTGGTCTTCTTTGTCACCAAAGAAAGATTCCAAAGTCCAAGTCTGAATCTGAGTCTGTTTTCGCTGCCTGGCCATGTTTCCAGGCAACTACTTGATCCTTGAGTTTTTCATTGGGGTACTACTGCTTGTGGAGTAGATAGTACTTTGTTCCAAGCTTGAGGGGATGCGCTGTTGTTTTCAGAGCTATTTCTACACAGCAAGCTCTGCCACACCAGTGCTTCTCCTCCCCCAAGAACTGCCAACTCAGACCCGACTCAGATCTTAAGCAGGCTCTGCACTCCTGCTCTGATCCACCACTTAATTCCTCCCATGAGGTGGGCCTGGGGCCACAAGCAACTGTAGCTGTAGTTCTGTAGTTGCTCTTCCTCCATTGCCCCTGGGGCGGTGGCCAAACCGTGAACTCTTTTCACTCTGTCCCCTGTAGTTTTTTCCCACTAACCTTCTCTGTCATCTTTGGTGTTTGTGGGTTGAGAAGTCTGGTAACTGCCACAGCTCACTGATTCAGGGCACTAGGGCTTGTTCCGCCTGGCTCCTGGTCTGGTTGGTCCCAGCGCAGCCCTTGCTGGGCTCTGCCCCACTCCGCTCCCAGCTCCATTCACGATAGACCTTACCCAGTGACCATCCAGGCTGTCCTGGGCTGGAGCCCTGCTTCCCTCTGCTATTTCATGGGTTCTGCAGTTTTAGAATTTGTTCAGAGCCATTTTTTTATCTGTGTTTGGAGGGTCCTGGGGGAGAGCCATAGGCAAGTCCCTGCTTTCCAGCCACCATCTTGGCTCTGCCCCATCCAAATCTTCTTATTGTACCAATTTAGGCTTAAAAATGCCACTTTATGTAAGGATGAATGAGTAAAACTATTCTCAACTGATAATCTTTGGGGAGGAAGAGAAGGGAGAATATACAGGTGGGGGCTTGAGATGATGAGATTATATAATTACTCCTGACCCCTCTCTTATACCCTTAAAACACTTGAGAGAAGATTTTGTGGGATATATCCTTGATCTCTGGCCCAAGAATCATCTTAAGAGTAGTTTGGGTAAGATTATCATAGCTTAAATGAGCTACATATGAAATACCATTACCCCTAACTTGAACCATCTTTCACATTTTAGGTTGATAATCAATTTATCAACCATCATTTATGAATTATTTATTTCCTGTACAGATGTACTATGTGCTTATTCTTGTGTTATATGTACTATTTGGGATACAGAAAAATATATGGTCTGTAACCACGAAATTTTACAATAAAGTTAGGGAGACAAGATAAATCCTTGAGAACCATCACACAACAATGGACAATATATAACTGAGTGTTAACTTATGTAATACAGTGTGTACTGAAGCCTAGGAAAGGGTCTGAAGTTCAAATAGCAATATGTTTCTTTAGGCTTGACAGCATTCATTTATTTCTACTAATTTGATGCTTCCACGGACCTGTGATCTCATAAATTTGTGTGTTCTCATTAGTGATGCAAATGACAACCTATCCATGAGTGCCAATTTCTGACTGAATCTCTTTCTTCCTTTTCCTATTAATCTTATTTGTATGACTACTATCTAGATCTTTGTTTGTCATAGCAAAAACTTGCTAATCAGATTACATATTTATCTCACCAAATAGATTAAGGGTTTAGACACTTGGAGAGGGAGTAAAAGAAGAGGAAATATTAAATACCTGAACTAAAATCAGGGATCTGCTGTTTTAATGACCCCGGGAAAATCATTTAATTTCTTTGAGCCTCAGTTTTCTCATCTGTAAAATAGGGACAATACTATTTGGATTATTTACCTTGTAGAGTTGTTAAGAGGGATACACTTTATAATCTCTTAAATGGAAGGCAGGAAAGAACTCAGAAACTTTCATCTAAAATAAACTCCCAAAAGGTGAAGAGAAAGGAACCACATGGCCCTGAGGAGATATTATTTCATCCCTTAGACTTAAAACATGCAAATTATAGTAATAACGTGTATACGTAATTAGGTATGTATAATATAACAATATGGTAACAGAACTGCTCTATTTGTGTCCCCAGTTGCACATTTTTTTTGTTTTTTTTCTCACTGCTATGTTTACCAAGTTTTTCCTAAGTTCCTATACAGGCTCTTAAAGTAACAAATATATATTGGCTAGGAATAGAAAGCCCCTTTATTTTGAGTCTGAGAATGTGCAAAAGACATGAATGACTCATAAGAAAACAAAAGCAATTGTAGTAAACAAATTAAGCTCTCACAATAGCCCACAAACTCCCCTCAAAAAGGAATCAAATTTGGTGTTACTAGCCATGGGTCATTCTCCTTTTACTGCCTGAGATATTTAATGTTAGGTTCTCCCAACAGTTTTACATGAGCTTTACCTAAGTCTCAAATTGATTAAGGAAGCCCCCGAGAACATTTCCACCACATTCAGGTCTGATTAAATACCTGTTCTTCACCAAGCCCATTCTTAGAGTATTCTTGCCCTTGCAATCCCAACTTTGAGTCAGTTTCTTCCCCAACATGTGTCCTTCACACTCAGGCTTAGTCTTTTTTCTTCTTTTTTTAGATTTATTTTTTATTTTTAGTTTACAAAACTCAGTTCCACAAGTTTTTGAGTTCCAAATATTCTCATCCTCCTTCTCTTCCCTCCTCCCCCACCCCAAGATGGATAAATCTAATGAAATGAAATTCAATAGAAATAATTGTAAAGCCTGAACTTCGGTCCAAATAATTAAATTCAGAAATACGAGATGGTAGAGGCATGAATAGATAAACGTTCTGAAAAAGATCTAAGAGTTTTAGTGGATTACAAACTCAATATGAAGGTCAGCTATGTTATGTGGTGGCCAAAAATATGAATGCAGTCTTGGTCTTCATTAGAGGGATGTAGCTCATAGGAAGGAGGAGTTGATAGTCCCATTCTACTTCACTTCATCAGACCTCATCTGGTGTATTATGGTCAGTTCTAGAGCATCCAGAGAAGGGCAATCAGGATGATAACAGACTGAGTCCATGTTGCATGAGGATTGGTTGAAGGCCCCAGGATTATTTACTCTGGGAAAGAGAAGACTCAAGGAGGGACATTATTCCTGTCAAATATTCGAAGGACTGTCATGTGGAGTAAGAAGACATATTCTGTTTGGCCTCATAGGAGAGTTTCAGGAACAATAGGAGGAGGTTGCAATAAAACAAATTTAGGCTCAATGTCAGGAAAATCTTAACAATTGTTGTTCAGTTGTGTTTGACCCTTCATGATCTCATTTAGGGTTTTCTTCAGCAAAGATGCTGGGGTGGTTTGCTATTTCCTTCTTCAGTTCATTTTACAGATGAGGAAACTGGGGCCAAGAGGGTTAAGTGACTTGCCCAGGATCACACAGCTAGTAAGTATATGAGGCCAGATTGAAACTTAGGAAGATGAGTCTTTCTGACTCCAGGCCTGGCACTCTATCCACTGTGTCATGTCACTGCCCTCCTAAAAATCAGAGTTATCAAAAAGTAGAATGGGTGCCTTAGGGAAGAGCTATATTTCATGTCCGTCCAGGTCTTCAGGTAAAGTCTATAAGATCACTTGTTGGTTATGTTATGTTAAGGATATTTTTTGTGTACAGGTGAGAGTAGATAATTTCTGAGGTCCCTTTGCACTCTCAAACTACGTGATTTTTTTTTAGATTCTGAATTTTTTTTCCTCCTTTTTTAAAAAATTAATTAATTTTTAGTTTTAGTTTACAACATTCAGTTCCTCAAGTTTTTGAGTTTCAAATTTTCTCCCCCTCCTTCTCCCCTCTCTCCACCCAAGACAGCATGCAAATCATCACACTATACATATTTTCACAATAGTCAAATTGTAAAGAAGAGTTATAACCAATGGAATGGATTGTGAGATGGAAGAACCAAAACAGAAACAAAAACAAACAAAAAAAGAGAGCAAATAGTTTGCTTCAATCTTCATTCACATTCTGTAATTCTTTCTCTGGATGTGAATCACTTTTTCCTTCATGAGTCTTTTGGAGCAGTCTTTGAACCTTGTATTGCTTAGAAGAGCCACGTCTATCAAAGTTAGTCATCACAGATACCGTGTGTCTATAATCATGTATAATGTTCTCCTGGTTCTACTCCCCTCACTCAGCATCAGATCATACAAGTCTTTCCAGGTTATTATGAAGTTAGTCTGCTCCTCATTTTTTATAGCACAATAGTATTCCATTACATTCATATACCATAACTTGTTTAGCCATTCCTCAATTGATGGGCATCCCCTTGATTTCCAATACTTTGCTACCACAAAAAGAGCTGCTATAAATATTTTTGAACATATGGGTCCTTTTCCCATTTGCATGATTTCTTTGGGCTACAGCCCTAGAAGTGGTATTGCTGGGTGAAAGGATACACACATTTTTATAGCCCTTTGGGCAATGTTCCAAATTGCTCTCCAAAAAGGTTAGATCAGTTCACAACTCCACCAACAATGCATTAGTTTTCCAATTTTCACATATCCTCTCCAGCATTTATGATTTTTCTGTTTTGTCATATTAGCCAATCTGACAGGTGAGATGTGGTACCTAAGAGTTGTCAAACTATGTGATTCTGTAATTCTTCTTGGAGCAGATGTGCCCTAGATGGAAATTACTGACTATAGCTCTGTGGTGTCCTGAAACAAAAATGCATAAGATATTCACATTAGAATCCATTACTATACTTGTGGACAAATCCAAGACTTCACATATTTTATTTATACTTATTAGTCTTATCTTCAAAAAATGTTTTGAAGAAAAAGGCAGTTTTTTTAAACAATTGAGTGTTTAGCTCTAAAAAGTTTGAATTTCTAAACTCACTGTCATTGATTCAAGAACTGTAGCTCTGATGAAAACATATTCTGTTATCACCTCCCAATACTGAAAAGCAATTTCCTTTGCTAATCATTCCAACAGTCAACATTTTTATTTTCTCTTCTAGTTTTATAAAAAAAAAACATTTAATTTAGTGAATAAATCACCCTGAAAGAAATGGCTCATTGCATTCATGCATTGCCTTCAAATATTATTTTTACCTGACATTTCTTTCTTAACTCTCTGGAAAATTCACTAGGTCATATTAAGTATTTTCTAAAGCTAAATTTAAAAAAGCATACAACGTATTAAATAAAATTTTCACCTTCAAGAGTAATTATTTTCATACAAGAAAGCAAATTAACTTAAAAACCATGGTGTGGGCAGAGGGGGATGGGTCTAAAATGTAAATTAATGTAAAAAAAAAAGATGTCATCACATTGAGCAAGTCACTTAACATCTGGTTCCCTTAGTTTCCTCAACTGTAAAATGGGAGGAATAATAGCACCTACTTCCCAAGCTTTTGGGGGAAAATGTATGTATTTGTAAAGTGCTTGTAAAACTTAAAAGGTTATATAAATATATAAGTATTAATATTATTGCATTATCCTTTATGTTAATCTATAAACTATGTATTATTTTAATAATTATATGTTATATTAATGGTATATGTAACATTGTTCTGTTATGATACATTGTGTAATATATTATGTGACATGATATAACATAATACAATATTGCAATATAAATAGCACAGTATGATATAGCCATGTCATATTATATCATGTCATATATAATATATTAATGTTACATAATACATTAGAATATAATATCATATGCTAATATTAAAATTCTGGCATGAATTATCTTTGGTGGACATAAAACTCAAATAAATATAAGCCATAATTATCAATGTCATTGCATGTGAAAGATCTTTGAAATGATATTTATATGTAAAGTATTATTAGTTTGAGGAGAATGTGGCTGATGACGATGATGATGATGATGATGATGATGACTTGACAGTGATGATGAAAAATGTCAGAAGACAACAGAAGCTTTGATGATAGATATTCCATCTGTGGATCATGCCTACCTCTGCGGTTCCAAGACAGTGGCTTTCTGATTTTAATTTTTCTCTGTCCTCTAGTTCCCACTAATACGCCAAATCCAAAGTCCCACCAACTGTGTATGAGTTCTAAGTTTCTATTGCTAACCCATCTGCATTATTATTATTTCAATCCCCTTTACTCTACAAATGACTAAGGAAGATAACTTGTTGACTCTTCATAATCTCATTAATGGTAGGCTACAGGAAGTTGTAGTTTGAAGGAGACAGTGCTAAAATCTTTGATCTTATTAGAGCAATAACTCAAGTGAAATGACATTTTTTTCTGTGACTTCTTATCTCCATGGTAATTCTGAATTTAAATTAAATATTCTCTACAGACTGCTAGGTGTCACAGTGCATAGAGAACTGGGTCTGGAGTCAGGAAGTCCTAAGTTCAAATTCAGCCTGAGATACTAACTCTGTACCCTTGGCAAATCATATAATCTTTGTCTTCCTCAGTTTTCTCAACCATAAAATGGAGATAATAAGAGCATCTACCTCCCAGGACTGTGGTGGGGATCAAAAGAGAATCCAAAGGCAAAGTTCTTAGTGTGGTGCCTGGAATATAGTAGGTGCTTAATTAATGCTTATTTATATCCTTCCATCCTCCCTACCAGATTGCCCCTGACTGTCATCTCTCTTCTCTTTATCTTTTTGGGTAGTACATTTATTCCTAGATCTGGCTATTCTACCCATGTTTCTCCTACAAGGTCTCTTTTCATTTTAGATTTTTAAAAGTAACTACTTCACAGAGCTTCTCAGAGCCCTAATCACTGTGTGCTATAAACTGTCCCATCCTGAAGCGTCTACCTCAAGGTTATACTCAGAGTCATAGGCCATTATTAGTACACAATTACTAATTTTTATAAAGTCAAATCTACACAGTCAAATATTATTGTATTATTCAAGTAAAATCTTTAAATATCTTTCAGCCAAGTTCCTTTGATAATTGAAGAAAAACAGGGTAACTTTATTTTGCTTTGTTCTATGAAGCTCTGACATTTATTATTCTCAGCAGATTCTCCAAATGGTGTATAGTGTGTGATTCTACAAGGGGTTCATGAGTTGTTCAAGCAGGACTAAATCCACCTTTGGTGTCTACCTGGCACTCAACTCTTACCTGTGGCTCCAATAAGCTGTAGGATGTACAGTAGGCACGCTCCTAGTAAACCTTCTGGGGTAGATGGGCTAAACCAGGTTTAGGCTAACTGATAGACTCAAACCCCTCAGTGAGTTAGCATGCAGAGACTTCCCCTGGTGGAATGGGAGGATGAGAATAATGTGTTCTAATGGCCATGAAAGCAGTTGAAGTAGGCACTGTGGAGTGCTGAGAGGTTGTTCAGACATCAAAGATGCCAAGGTCATCCATCACATCCCAGGCCATTACCAGCCATCTTGACTATTGTCTTGCCACTGGACTTTCATGACTCTAAAAGAGAGAGTGAAGCTGACAACTTTGTGCAACTCTGCCTCACATAAATCCAATTCATGCATGAGTCAATACATCACCCTGCAATGTCATTGGTCCTCTTTGAAAGTGAAGAACAAAACAACAACAGAGCACAATTTTTTTAATGTCAATGTCTTAATATATGTGAATACCATATTTCAGGCCATGTAATTCTTGCTTGGAGTCATTCATAGTGGTTATCTCTAATCCATCCCTCACATAGCCACAAAATTGGTGTTCCTCAAGTACAGGTTTTCCATGTCACTTCCCTGCTCAAGAAGCTTCAGGGGCTCTCTATTGCTTTAAAATAAAATGTAAGCTCTTTTATGTGTATTTGTAGCCATAAATAGAAACATTATGAATTTCTGCTACCTATGTTTATAAGTATAATAAATTGAAAAAGGTATTAATAAAATTGACCTGTTTGGGTCCCCCTTTGAACTTACTGGGTTTTTTTCTTGTTTTGTAATGTTTTATTGCTCTTTATTTAAAAAAAAAAAGTTTGCATCTCTTACTCATTAATTCCTGTCCAAAAAGAAGCTCTCCCTTATAACAAATAATATAATCAATCAATAAATGAATTCAGTAAGTGTTTACTAACTGTACTAACTGTATGACAGGTACTGTACTAGGCACTGGATATACAAGCACAAGGGATGAAACAATCATAACTTTTAAGGATTTGTGTTCTAATGCGAAGGATATTTAGCAAAATAAATCAGCATACTGGCCATTTCTGCAAATGCATGTCTCATCCTCTACTCCCAGGCTACTAAATAGGAAGTATACCTCATCACTAGTTTTCTCAAGTCATAAGTTGTCACAGCATTAGTTAGAATTCTGAAGTCCTTCATAGTTATGTCCCTTTACATTATTGTGGTTATGCTGTAAATTTTCCTCTGGTTCTGCTCATTTCACTCTGCATCAGTTTATATAAATCTTCCTAAATCTCTTAATCCGATATTCATCATTTCTTTCTGCATGATAATATCTCATTACATTCACATGCCACAATTTTTTTAGTCAGTCCCCAATAGCTGGACATTTGTTTTGTTTCCAATAAATCTCATTAATGCAAAAAATAAGCATTTTTTGCACACATGGACCTTTTTCCTCCATCCTTTACCACTTTAGGTTATATGCCTAGCAATGATCAATGATTTGGGAGTGTAATTCTGTGTGGTAGAAATAGGAATCATAATTATTTTGCCACTTCCTGATGTACTAATCTCTCAACTACATTTAGGCTGAATATTACAATCCATATTGAAGGAGAAATAAAATACTGAGCTATGCAAGGACATGGTAAAGTTAATGAAGCTAATGGTCTCATTAATCTTTTTAAAACAGAATTTTGTTTTTCCAATTACATGTAAGGATAGTTTTCAATATTCATTTTTATAAGATTTTGAATTCCAAATTTTTCTCCTTCCCTTTCTTCCTCCCCAAAATGGCAAGCAATCTGATAGAGGTTATACATGTACAATCATCTTAAATATATTTCCACATTAGTCATGTTGCGAAAGCAGAAACAGAACAATGGGGAAAAAACACAGAGAAAAAAAAAACAAAAAAGAATAAAAATAGTATGCTTCAGTTTGAATTCAGACTCCACAGTTTTTCTCTGGGTGTGGATAGCATTTTCCATCATAAGTCTTTTGGAATTGTCTTGGATCATTGTAGTGCTGAGAAGAGCTAAGTCTATCATAGTAGATTGTCCCACAATGTTGCTGTTACTGTGAACAATGTTCTCCTGGTTCCCATTCACTGTTGTAACAACTATTTGCTGCCCTTGGACAAGAGATCTGGCAGTTTGGTCTAAAAGGACTTTGTTCACAACAATAAAAGTATATGATCATTTCTCATTGTCACCTACCCTTAAAAATAGAGTATTTTCTTATTCGCACAATAAATCATGCCTGTTATATTCCAGATACTCCTTTTTTCTCCTTTCCCTGAGCCCCCTCTTTCTCTACCCCTCCCTCTTCTGCGAAACGCATTGCTTATCTATCCTTAGTTGTCCTAAAACGCTGCTGATTAGCAGTGTACTCTATGTGAGGCCTAAAAGGCTATGAAAACCAAACCTGTACCCTAGAGATCTGACTCTGCTATTAATGAGAAAAGCATTTCTTAGCATAATAAATTTTTTGCTTTCCTCTTTGCCTGCTATCTTTTACCAATATTAATCAGAACCCTTGTTTAACAGGTATGCCTGGTAAGATCATAAGATAAATTACAATGTACTAAAAGGGTTATTACCTTCTGACTTATCTAGCGCCATCTACAACACAGCTAATACTCTCTGGCTAGCTTGAAATTTTTGTTCTTGTTGATCTCAAGGATGTCCTCTTTGGGCCCTAACTTCTGATCTCCAACTTCTCTGGATGCCCCAGCTTTAAATTATTCATTCTCCTCTGAATCCAACAATTCCCTTCATTCTCTACCTCACTTTCCCAGAGGGGGCAGTTCTGGCCTGCTATTACTTATAGGGCATGCTGTCCTACTATTTATGTTAGGCACCCATCTTGTCCTAGTTTTTAGAGTTGAGTATACAAAACAGCAATTACTTTAATTAAGACTAATCAGAATTCAACGTGTTCCACGAAGTGGAAAAATGTCAGAACCCCCTTTCTACATCTCAGCTTACGCAGCTGATTTGCCTCCTCCCTGAAAGGTAGTGAATTGTGAATAATTTGCATTATTGGAATAATAAAAATAAGTAATCATTGTTTTGAAGGCCACTCTGCCAGAGTCACTGCAACTGAGTCCCTTGCAAAACATTGAAAAAGATGGTTTTTAATATAAATCTTGAGCTGTGCTGCTATTTCTCCAAAAACAGAACCAAGACGACCCTAAAATTCTTCATGATTGTGACTTAAAAGGAACTATAGAATAAATAGTGTTCAATCTCATTGTATGGCTTTCATTCTCACAATAAGGACTGAATTATGCAGTGTAACTTTTCACTGGCTTTTATCTGACAGTTGTGATCCATCTATGTTTCCTAGAAGTCACCTGGGAGAATTCAGAACAATTAGCACAGTTTTAGTCTCTGAATAGACAGAAATTTATTCCACATGGGATGAAGGGCCTTTGAAGAACCTTGTGTCCACAGATTATGTGATTAAATTAATGGACTCAGAATAATGCTGAAGAAATCCTGCCCTAGGGAGTCTGACATGGACAGACAGAGAGTGACTGAAAATATATAGAGGGGGAAAAAAGATGCAGCTTGAACATGGTGTGAAGGAAAGACCACTTGCTCTAGTCATTAAACTTTCATTTCGGTCCCAGCCTTTTCACTTCCCACCACTTTGGAGACATCACTTAGTCCCTCTGAGTCTCAACTTCTCCAACTATATGTAGCCCACATAAGTTTTGAGAATCTTTATCCCAGCTCTCACCCCCACTGAAAAGTCAGGTTCTGGCAAAGTTTCGGGGTTCTAGAGGAACCCCTAAAGGCTTAGAGTTGATTCTCTAATGCCATCAGCTCCATCCCAATTGTGTCTCCCCTGAAAGAGAATTGATCTAGTCAGGCCAGGCTTAAGTAGTTTTTGGAATGGGTATTGACTAAGGTGGTACAGTAAGAAAAGTTGGTTAAAAACAACCTCCCCAAAGTTTCCTCACTGATGGTTTCTTCCTAATGGGTAAGCACATTCTCCATATGTGTATATAAAGTCAAGGGAAAAGTGCATCAAGCTTAGAGGTAAGGGTATATGGTAAAAGGGTAACAAACAACTCTTGATTGCTGGAAGGCCTTATCTCTCATTTGTGGAATGCTTAAGAGTTTTCCCCTATCATCACCAGACACACTACCCCCATGCTGTGGTATGTAGATTGCAGCATTGTATGGGGGAGGGGAGAGGAGAAAGAAAGAGAATAACCACAATAATCTCATGAATAACACTGGCTATGTGATACTTCTCCAGGGATGGTTAGTATCTGAAGCTGGACTTGAACTCAGATATTACTGACCTCAAGCCCAGCACTCTATCCCCTATACCATCTTAACAAGTAGAAGTTAATGAAACTGGAAGCTATGGATGTTTGACTGACTTGGTCTTCAGTACTTTCACCATCCTGGTTGTTCTCTCCTATGCTTTCTATCTGGTAGATATCTTCCCTAAAATATGTTACCTAGAATTAAACATGATGCTTCATATGTAGCCTCACCAGGAGAGAGTAAAATGAGATAAACATCTTATGTGTTCTGGGCACTAATTTAACCTAAGGTCACATTAGCTTTTTCAGTCACCATGTCACGATTTAGATTCAGTCTACTCTGCAATCCATTAATGTCCCTTGCTTTTTCAGTCATTTCCACTCGACTCTGACTCTTTGTGACCCCATTTGGGGTTTTCTTGGCAAAGATACCAGAGTGGTTTGCCATTTCCTGTTCCAGTTCATTTTCCAAATGGGGAAACTGAGGCAAACAGGATTAAATGACTTGTCCAAGGTCACACAGCAATAAGTGTTTGAGGCGAGATTTTAACTCAGGAAGATAAATAAGTCTTCCTGATTTCAGGCCCAGCACTCTATCCACTGTGCCACCTAGCTGCCCTATTAATGTCCCATATCTTCCAAATATAAACTCCTAACTATGTCTTCTGCATCCTATACTTGTGATCTTGATTTTTTTTTAACTCAGACTTTACATTTTTACCTATAAAACTGTCACATTTATTGTCCCATCATTCTCTCTAATTGAAAACTTTGGGGATTTGCACTGAATGACAGCTTGTCATTCAGTGTGCCAGCTACCTTTGTGTCATCTGCAAGTATGACAATCATATGATACCCAAAGGATCTTGGAATTAGTGAAACTCACTATCATATCCACCAATACTTTGGAATCTTCCAAACCTTTTTATCCCTTCTCAAACTTCCCCATGGCTGTCATTCCCCATCGGGTGAAAGAAAAAAACAGGCCATTTGCTGAGAGCACTCTCTTCTCCCTGACTCCACAATTCAAATCAGTCAGATGTCTTTGGTCATTTTCTCCTCCTTCACCTCTGTCTTCATAGCCCTTCTTCTTGAGAAGGCAAACTCCTCTACATGTATAAGTGATTTCATTGTGGCCTGTCTTTGCCAGCAGATTGCTTTTTTATCTCCAACCTCTCTCACTTATTTTCAATCACTACCTGTCTACTGGCTTCTTCTCTACTGTGTACAAATACGCCTGTGTCTCATTCTTTAAAAAAACCTTCACATAATGTATCCATCCCCACCAGCTATCATCCCTTCTCTTTTCCTTTTTGTGGCTAAAATCCTTGATAAAGCTGTCTATAATCAATGTCTCCTAGCTCCTTTCCTCTCAGTCTTTTCAGTCTGGATTCTGACCTCATCATTCAACTCAAACTACTCCCTTCAAAGTTACTTATGATATATTAGTTACCAAATCTGTTGAACTTTTCTCAATCTTTATCCTCCCTGACCTCTTTGCTGTCTTTAAGGCTGTCAATCACCTTCTTTTCCTTGATTCTTTCCCCATTTTCTGGGTTTCTAGAACAGTCCTCTCTCCCGGTCCTCCTCCTGTCTGACAACACCTCAGTTTTCTTTTCTGGATATTCATCCTAATTGTATGTTTCCTCAGGGGTTCTGTCCTGAACCTCCTTCTCTTCCCTGATTCACTATGTCAAAAACCGAACTCATTGTCTTAATTCTAAATCCCTTCTCTCTTCTGAACTGCTATTAATGTTGAGGACACCACCATCCATTCAATCACCCAGGTTCTTTACCTAGGTACCATCCTTGACTCTTAATTCTCTCTCAACCTCCATATCCAATCCATTGCTAAATGCTATCAAATTCTACCTTTATAGGATCTCTCATGTATGTCATTTTCTCTCCTCCGATACTGTAACCATCCCACTGTAAGTTTTCGTCACCTCCTGCTTGCAGGGTACTACAGTACCCTGATTATTTTACCCCCTGCTTCAAGTCTCTCCCCACTCCCCACTCTCCCCACTCAGCTATCAGTGATCTTCCTAAATCACAAATATAGCCATGCCACCTTCTCCCTCAACGACACATTCAATCAATTCTAGTGGCTCCTTATCACCTCAAGGGAAAAATAGAAAACCCTCTGTGTAGCATTCAAAGTTCTTCACAACATGGTCCTTTCCTATCTTTTCAGTTTTCTTGTACTGTTACTCTGTTATCCAGTAACACTGCCTTCCTTGCTGCTCTTCACACAAGATTCTCCAATCCCACACAGCAAGCATTTTTCATTGGTTATCTCCCATGCCTGAAATTCTCTCTTTCCTTATCTCTGCCTCCCAGCTTCCTGATTTCCTTCATATCCCTGCTAAAAGTCCCTTCTACAAGCATTCTTTCCTGATCACTTGTAATTTCAGTGCCTTCCCTCTGTAAACTATTTCCTATTTGTCCCATATATATTTTATATGTACATAGATATTTGCATGTTGTCTCCCTGACTAAACTGTGAGCTCCTTGAGATCAGGGACTGTTATTGTTGCTACATTTTGCCTTTTTTTAGATCCCTAATGCTTACTACAGTGCCTTGTACAGAGCTCTATAAATGCTAGTTGACTTGACCTGACTTGGCCATCTAGAGGTCAGTCTCCTTGGTAGAAAAAAACACCAACACAATTGGACTTAAATTGCCTTCATTTTGTTTGTTCCATCTATGTCTATCTAACTGAGGTTCAATCCTTTTTTGATCCTCATCTTATCTTCAATTTAACTGAAAGTCACCTTCCCTTTTTAAAAAAAAAATCTGTTCTCAGTGTTCATTGCCAACTTCAGCATTCTGCGCTTAAGCCCCCCTGGGCTTTTTTTAAAAGAAAATGGAACCATTGAAATCTTTAAAAAAAATATTAACCTTTGGTTACATGACATTGTTTAGTCTTCTACTGACTATTTTTTTAAAAAGAAAGAAACAGATTGGCCATTGGGTTCCTTATGCATGCATCTTTCATATTCTCAGATTCTTTGGTGTTTATGTTCCTCTCCCTGTCCCTCTCCCCTCCCCTCTCTCTCTGAACTGAAGCATAGCGGAGTTCAAAGTGTTCTAAACTAGGGATCAGAAAACCCGGGTACTGGTTTCTTCTGTGTAACGTCATCAAATCACTTCACTCAGAGAGGGCTTCAATTTCCTCCTTGGTAAAATGAAGGGGCCGAATGAGACCATGAAGGTCTGTTCCAAGATTCAGTGATTAATATCCTATGATTATAGATTTAGAGCTATAAGGAACCTCAGAGACTGTTTATTCAACCCCTTAATTTTACAGATGTGGAACTGGAGGTTCAGAGAAATTACATGATTTCTCTAATTTCACACAGGAAATAGAACAACTGAGGCCCAGAAAGAGGAACTGACTTTCCCAAGACCATACTGCTCATATGTGACTGATCCAGGATTTGAACCTAGGTCATTTAATTTCAAATTTGTCAATCTTTCCACTGGAAAAGAAGGAGGGCTGGAAGAGAATAAGCATTGATAAAGTGCATACTGTGCACCAGATACTGTGCTAAGCACTTTGCAATAATTTTCTCATTTTTTTTCCTCATAACTACCCTGTGGAGTAGATGCTATCATGATAGTAATTTTGCAGCTGAAGATCTGAAGTGGACAAACATTAAGTGACTTGCCCAGGTTCACACAGCTAGCAAGAATCTAAAGCTCTTTCTGAACTCCCCTTCCTCATTCTAAGCCCAGTGCTCTACCCACTGAATCACCTAGCTGCTGATGAGAAGGCAGATCTATCTATAACCAGGTAGGTTGCTGTTCTTCATTCTCAAAGAAGACCAAAATGACATCACTATGTTAGAGTCTAGTGGCAATGTGTCCAACTGTGGCTAATCAGTCCCATATGAGCTCAGAGTGCTCTACCACAGGTCAGGCACAAATAATCCAGGTGAACATTTCGGGTAGATTCTTTAAATTTGCACATCTCATATTTCTTTTCACCTACTTCAATTCTGCTTTGTTCATAGAGCACAGTACCTTCTCTGATGTGGTCATGCCATGCTAAGTGGTCCTGTGCCAGTGTCTCCCATGTCACACAATCAATTCTAAAGTTCTTAAGAGAGACCTTGAGAGTATCCTTGGATCACTTTTTCTGACCAACATGTGAGCACTTGCCCTGTGTGAGTTCTCTATAAAATAATATTTTGGGCATGCATACATTTGGCATGAACAATGTGGCCTGCCCATCAGAGTTGCACTCTGCAGAAGAGTTTGAATACTTGGCAATTTAGTTTGAGAAAGGACTTCACTGTCTGGTACCTTATCTTGCCAGGTGATCTTCAGAATCTTCCTAAGGCAATTCAAATGGAAGTGATTTAGTGTCCTGGCATGGCACTGGTAGACTGTCCAGGTTTCACAGGCATACAGCAATGAGGTCAGCACAACGGCTCTGCAGACCTTCAGTTTGGCAGTCAGTCTAATACCTCTTCTCTCTCACACTTTCCTTTGGAGCCTCCCAAACGCTGAGCTAGCTCTGGCAATGCAACCTCAAACTTTCTCTCATTTATCATCATTTAAACTGATTTTTCAGCTATCAGTGGCTGCTGAAACATCTGCTCTGTTTACTTGCTCTGGGCTTCTTTATCAGGTAATTACTTGTAAGTTAGCACCATAAAAATACCAAGGGACCTACATTTAAAAGAACCCTGGCACTCATAGCAAAGCATCCTTTGGTGGTGTGATTCGCCAGTCTCTAACTGATCTGTCCTGTAGCTTTGGCTTTTCAGGTTTTCTTAAACCTTGCTTACTTATCACATATGTTTATTAACTTTTCAATCTATATGTCTCTTCCATTCATTTGAGTTTAAGTTTCTTACATAAAGATCTGAACTTTACAAACCCCAAAGCACCTACCACCTTATGGGAACTCAGTATTTAACAATGGAGATATAATAATTTGTGAGAATATTTTTTCAGCAATATAATCTGTGCATAAGCTGCACATAATCGGTGCCTTATAAACTTTGACCAACATATTTAGCTATCATATGATTACCTCTCCTCAAGTTCATTTCTCCATTGTTGCTTGCATGTTTGATTGTTTTTCAGAGGCAAGTGTCTGAGGCCTGATTTGAACTAAGGTCCTCCTGACTCCAGGGCTGGTGCTTTAACCACTCTACCATCTAGATGTCCCCTGTTGCATGTTTTTTAAGGGAATTCCATATGATAGAGGAAGGTCCAAATTTGCTGGAATTCTGTGCTAAAAGGTAGGAGTATGCTGGAGTAACCCCACAAAATGTGGCACTCTATCAAAGAAATCATGCACAGTCAAAACTGTCCAAATATAGTTCAGGGGAGTTCAGTTATATCCAGAACCAGACAGAATCAGATAATGGAAAGATACTTGGACTTGCAATTAGATAAGATCTGAATTTGAATCTCCCTCAGGATGAGTTTTCATGGGTAAGATATTTAACCTCTGAAAGCTTCAAATAACTCTCTGGTAGGAAGTTATATGACCTATTTGCTATTCATCATGCACAATGTTATGACTCTCACTTCCCTGCCTTTGACTGACTATTCCCGTTAGGAATGTCTAGAAGTTACCCGCTAAACCTCTACTTTATACTATCTCATTTGATACTCACAATAACCTTATGGCGGATATCCACCCTTTACAGTTGAAGAAAGAAGGCAAACAGAAGCTAAATGACTTGCTTAAAGTCACATAGATAGTAAATGTCTGAGGTGGGATTTGAACTTTGGTCTTCTTGACTCTGGGCCCAATTATTTAAATGCACTTCAATCAATAAACATTTATTAAGTACGTAATATGTTCCAAGCATTGTGCTAAGTGCTAGGAAAACAAAACAAGGCAAAAGATAGTCCCCGTCCTCAAGGTGCTTGCAATCTAATGGGGGAAACAACATACAAACCAATATATACAAATAAAGCTACATACAGAATAAATCAGAAATAATCAACAAAGAGAAGGCACTAGAATTAAGAAGCACTGCTGAAGGCTTCCTATTAAAAGTGAGATTTTAATTGAGAGTTAAAGGAAGCCAGGGAGGTCAACAAGCAGCACAGAGAAACAAGAGCATTCCAGGAATGGGGACAGCCAGAGAAAATGCCCATAGCAAGAGATGGAGTGTTTTGTTCATTGAACACCCAAGAGGCCATTGTCATGAGACTGAAGAGTATGTGGTAGGAAGTAAGATATAAGAAGGCTGAAAAGCAGGGACGAACTAGGTTATAAAGGACTTTAAATGCCAAACAGAGCATTTTGTATTTGATCCTGAAGGCAATAGGGAGCCACTGGAGTTTATTGAGTAGGGGTGGGGAGATGACATGATCTGCCCCAGTTTTAGGAAAATCATTTTAGTCGATGAATGAAGGGTGGATTGAAGTGGGGAGAGATTTGAGGCAGGGCTGTTGTTGTGTTGGTCCTTGATTCTTGAAGAGGACCATGACATCAGGGAAATGATGACATGACTTACAGTTGACTTTGATTTGAGTGAGGGAGGGCTGTGCAAGGTCACCAGCCTCACTTTCTCCTCCAGAGCTATCTGGGTCCAGTGCCTGATATTTACCAGGATGACTGAAGATAGCCCAGGATGCGATGAGAGACCCTGGCCCTTTTAGGCTAAGGTCCACCAGCAGAGTATTACAGTAGTCCCAAGCTCATTGAGGATAGGAAATGTTTCACTTTGTCTTTCTGTTTCTAGAATTTGGTTTATTACCTTGGTGAGTAGTGTGCATTTAATATATGATTATGGATTGATCGATTGGTCAGGTTGTGATCTGCATCAGTGGAAGGAGTCCTACACTGATGAAATCACACACATTAGCTGATATTAATAAGAATCGTAACAAATTTTGACAGAGAAAATTTTAATTAAATAAAATAGTCTAATTTGAGTGCTTTTCAGCATTATTCATTATCAACAATGTAAAACTATAGCTTTCATTTCTGTTTTTCTTTCTTTGGGTTTGCTTCAGGTTTGTGGGAGGGGGATTCATGGGATTTAGTACTGGAGGGGGCCTTAGAGACCATTTACTAAGGAAATCAAGGGCCAACAAAGGGAAGTAATTTGCCCAAGGTCATATAAATTGTGAGTAACAGACAAAGTTGTCAGAAACAGGTCATCTAGTTCCAATGCCATCTATCTCTTCACCATATCATCCTCAGAATTCTCCTTGCCTTAAGTATGAAGTCATTAACTTGGAATTTTTTTGTTTGCTTGTATCTGTATCCCTAGATCGTAGCACAGTGCCTGGAACATAGTGGAACAATAACTGGAATAATAAATTATCTTTGTTCTTTCTTTCTTCCCTTTTTTCCTTCCTTTCTTTGTCCTTCCCTTTCCTTCCCTTCCCTCCCTCCCTCTCTTCCTTCCTTCTTTCTTTCCTTCCTTCCTTCTTTCCCTGTATAAATACAAGATAGATACAGTGCTGGACATAGAGTCAGGAAGACCAAATTTAAATCCTGCCTCAGATGCTTAGTGGTCCTGTGATCTTGGAAAAGTCATTTAATCTCTTCTAACTTTAGTTTCCTTATTTGTAAGCTGAGGATAGTAATAGGCACTCCTATTTTATGAGGGTTTGAGTATCAAATGAGATAACACATATAAAATGCTTTGGAAATCTACCTTAAACACTATATAAATACTAGTTGTGATTATTTTATTATGAATTCAAAGTCTGTAAATAGTTGTATACAAAAAATCTATCCAAGAAGCATTG
Source organism: Trichosurus vulpecula (assembly GCF_011100635.1). NCBI lineage: Eukaryota > Metazoa > Chordata > Mammalia > Diprotodontia > Phalangeridae > Trichosurus > Trichosurus vulpecula. The sequence continues at coordinate 266,654,180 of NC_050573.1, read as the reverse complement.
TTCATTTTAATCTGTTAAAGATATACACAAAAACCATATAGATGTGTTTTTTCTAGTCAATTATCTCTTGGCCTTTCTTAGTTTGTGCACAATGGATTTCTATCAATGGTTAAAAATACACAGGATGCAAAATCCTCCCCTAGTGATCAGATAACTCAAACATTTCAAAAGCAGAGATTAAAAGTCCTGGTAATATTATGTTTTTAGAACCAACAATAGCTTTATGAATAGATGTCAATACAACTCAAAATGTGTGTGTATGCATGTATGTATGTATGTATTCTATAACTGGACAAAAAAATGGTCCATAATTTGCCTTCCCTATAGGTTAAACAGAGGGAGCTGTGGCCACTCACTCTCTGTCCAAACTCTGCTTCTTTCTACCTAAGTCACCCTGAGTGAGTCATTTATCCTCTCTGAGCCTCAGTTTCCTCACTTATAAAATGAGGTAGTTGGATTAAATATCTTCTTTCTAATTAAGTGATTTCTAAGCTCTTTTCTAGTTCTAAATGTATAGTCCTCTTAATACTATTGGGTGGACAGCCTACAAGTGATAAAAATGCCCTTTTTTTGGAGGGGGAAAGGTAAGGCAATCGGGGTTAAGTGACTTGCCCAAGGTCATACAGCTAGTAAGTGTGTCAAGTGTCTGATGCCAGATTTGAACTCAGGTCCTCCTGACTGCAAGGCTGATGCTGTACTCACTGCACAACCCAAAATGCCCTTTTCTACTGCCAACAAAATTCGTAGAAGGAAAAGAAATAAATGCCATTGTTCTCAGCTGACTACTGGATATATATTGTTGTTGTGGCAAGTAGGAACAGGCCACAGTGAAATGATTAATAACTTCCTAACTTTAAGGAGAGGAGAAGATCAGGGGACATTCACTATTTGTTATTATTTTGAATGTGGGAGGGTGTTGGCTCCAAGGTTTAATAGCTGCTATAATGTTTCAGATGGAGGACCAAAATCAGAGTACTCTTAAAATAGAAAGGAGAATCATATTGGAAACATTTGTTCGATTAAATCTATCGCTCAAATAACATCCTATTTCTTATTCCAGGCTAGCTGTCTGGGGAAAGTACAGCAGTCTGAGGTCAAGAAACCTGAATAAAAATTTTTGTTCTATTATGAAGTAACTGTGTGACCTTGGGCAAATGTTTTCACATCCTGGATTCTCAATTTCCTCCTTTATAAAATGAAAGGGTGGAACTAGACCATCTCTGAGGCACCTGCCAGGTCTGAAATCTCAACGATCCCACTTTCTCATCTGTCTTCAGAAACAAAATTGGAGGGGCCCTGAAAAAGTATTTGAAAGGTTTTATTAAAATATTCAGATGAGCTATGACGTCCTTGGTCCTTTTTGATTAGGAGGTCTCTTTGCAAACACACAAAACTAAACTGGTAAATTATATATACTCAGGGCTATAACTAGCAAAACAACATTTGGGTTGTGGGGAGGGAAGAATGTGGTAACTGGTGCACTGGATGAAGAGGCACATATGGAAATCCCATCATCAGTACGGTTTTATCAGTTGGTGTTAATCAGTCCACAAGGGGCCAAGGCCTAACACATACAGAGGTTAGGGAGGACAATTTAGGAGCATTTCAACAGGGCAATGGGGCCCTGGAGGTAGGAGTTTGGGGGAGTGAGGGGCTTGATTTGTGCTACTCAGGAACCCACATGTGAAGAGGTGCACATCCCACCATGGAGGATGGATGCTCCCTTGGCTAAATGTGGCACCTTGGAACAAAATGTAGTTTGTTCTATGCTTGTTAAGACTCTCTCTCTCTCTCTCTCTCTCTCTCTCTCTCTCTCTCTCTCTCTCTCTGTGTCTACATATATATACATATATATATGTATGTATGTATGTATATATATATATATATATATATATATATCTTGAACTGTAAAATATAAATTAAAATAAATATGGTGTCATTGTTGGAATTATCAATTTTCCACCATTAAGGTTACTGAGAAACTACTATACCCTACAACTGTACACTGAAAAAGCAAAAGATGATATTCCTCTCCTCAAAAAGATACTCATCTACTTAAGTGGACAAAGCTAACATGAGCAAACAATTAGTATATAATAAAAAGCCTCCTACACTTCACTGACAAATTGTGTGAAGTAAACTATGTATGTTCTAGTTCAGGGAAGAGAGAGATTGTTAATGATTAAAAGTATTAGAGAAGACTTTATGAATAAAGTAGGACTTGAGTTGGTTCCTTAAACAATGGGTAGGATTTTGATTAGCAGTAAGAAGGCATCTAGGTAGTCCAGTGCATAGAGTGCTGGGCTTGGAGTCAGGAAGACTTGAGTTTGAATTTAGTTTCAGACACTTCCTAGTTGTGTGATCTTGGGCAAGTCATTTGATGCTATTTGCCTCAGTTTCTCATGTATAAAATGAATTGAAAAAGGAAATTGCAAACCACTTCAGCATCCTTGTGAAAACAAAACAACATAAACACCAAATGAAGTGTTGCAGGTAATGTGGCAAAATTGGGATGTTAATTAACATTGGTGGAACTGTGAACTGATCTAAGTATTTCAGAAAGCAATCTGGAATTATGCCACAGACCTTACCCCCCAAAGTTCTTAAACTACCTATACCCTTTGACCCAGAAATACCACTACTAGGTCTATTTCCAAAGATGATTAAAGGGAAAAGGAAAAGAATCTGTATGTTCTAAAATATTTATAGCAGCTCTCAGTGGTGGCAAAGAAAAGGAAATTGAGGGGATGCCCATCAATTGGGGAATGGCTGAACAAGTTGTGATATGTAATCGTGATGGAATACTATTGTGCTATAAGAAGTGATTTCAGAAAAACATGGATAGATTTGCATGAAAATAATGAAAAGGGAAGTGAGCAGAACTAATAGAACATTGAACACAGTAAGAGCAATATTGTTTTAAGAACAACTTTGAGTGACAAAGTCAATTTGACTATTATAATTATCCAAATTAACTAAAAAAAAAGATGTTCTCCACATCCAGAGAATGAATTGATAAATAGAATTATATATAGGATGATTTTATGTATATACATGCATACAAACATACACACATATTTCTGTTTAATGGTAACCATCTGGGGGAGTGGGGAGAAAAAGAAGTAAAAAAAGAAATTTACATCATTAATTTTTATATATTTATAAAGGAATAGCAAGTTGTGCATAATAGATTTGCAGTTTCACGTGCAGTCATGTTTTTATTATTCTACTGTTATGGAAATTGTTTTATTTTATAAATTAAAATATATTTTATAACTATAATATAAAATAATGTAATGTAATATATTACTTTATATTATATTATATAATAATATAATAAATAAATTCTTATAAATTAAAAATTCAATTTAAAATTTTTTTAAGTGGGGTCACAAATAGTTGAACATGACTAAAACGACTGAACAATAGCAAAGAAGAGAAAGCAGGCCCTTCCATGACAGGCCAACATCTTTTTTTGTTGTGTTGGTTTTTGTGCTTTTTTATTGTTGAAACAAATACAGAGTAAGAATAGAAAAAGAAACATAGTATAAACTTAAATATTGAGACAAATACACATACAGTCAATCTTCAACATTTGTGTGTTTAACTTTTGTGACTTCGAACATTCTTATGACTTTATCAGTAACCTCATTTTTGCTATTGCACTGGCAACCACACATATTTGCATGCACAGTAGAGAAAAAAAAGTGAGAGGCATGATGCAGGCAAGTTCGTGTGGCAGCTAGTATCATTGCATATTTTCATTATTTGCCTTTAAAATTCAAGTTTTGTGTTTCGATTATGTCCACAAAACACAGTGCAAGTCCTTTTGGCTCTAAGCCTAAGTGTGCAAAATTAGTGATGAGACTCAGTGAGAAAATAAAGGTGCTAGATAAAATTCATGCTGTGATATCTGCATCCTGCGTCAGCAGGGAGATGCAAAAGGATCAGGGGACCCCTGTGCTATCACTGGGAATAGGACTGGGCACCATTTGACCAGTCCATTGCCCATTATGCAGTTCTAGTTTGCAGTTCCTGGGAGGAAAAGAGTTGTGGTCCTGAGGTGAAGGCACCCTAATTGGGTAAGGACCACAGTGCAGACCAGTACAGTGAGCAAACCTCTCCCCAGATCATACCATCTTGGAAGTACTAAAAACGTACAGGTCCCCAGAACTAGCTGTGAAAACACAAGGAAAAAAAACCCCAAATCTTGGGAGAGGGACACCCCCATGCCCCAAGCAGACACCAAATCTAGCATAAAGTTCAAAGTTAAGAAACAGGCTAGGAAAAAAGGTCAAATGAAAAAATGGAGCATAAAACTACTACGGAGACAGGGATGCTCAACATAGAGATTCAGGAGACAAAAACATGAAAATATTTGTAAGTAAAGCCTCAAAGCAAAATGCAGATTGGGCACAAGCCCAACAAGAATTCCCAAAAGAACTTAAGAAAACAATTTTTAAAAAGAACAAAAAAAATTCAAAAATCAAATAAGTGTGGTAGAAGAAAAATTCGGGGTGGGGAATGAAAATTATGCAAAAATGTAAAAAGAGAATTAACAGCTTGATAAAAGAGGCACAAAAGATACTGAAGAAAACAACTGCTTAAAAATTATAATTACCCAAATGGGAGCAAATGACTACTTGAGACATTAAGAAACAACAAAACAAAGAATAAAATGTGGAATGTCACATTAGAAAAACAACTGACCTGGAAAATAGATCAAGATGAAATAATTTAAGCATGATTGAAAGCCACAATTAAAAAAAATCCTTCTGCACCATAGTTCAAGAAATTATAAAGGAAACTGGCCAGATATAGCAGAACTAGAGGACAAAATAGAAATTGAAAGAATTCACTGATCGCTTCCTCAAAAAGATCCCAGAATGAAAACTCCCAGGATTACAGCAAAGTTCCAGAGTTCTCAGGTCAAACAGAAAATGTTGCAAGCAGCAGAAATAACCCCCCCCAAATACTATGGACGTAGAATCAGGCTCACACAAGATTTAGCAGTTACTTGCCCATAAAGGAGTAGAGGCCTTGGACTATAATATTCCAAGGGAATAACAAGGGAATTACAACAAAGAATGACCTGCCCAGGAAAATGGAGTATAGTCCCTAGAGGGGAAATATGGACATTTATTGAAATAGAAGAGTGTCAGAAATTCCTGATGAAAAGATCAGAACTGAATGGAAAAACTGACATTCAAACACAACACTTGAGAGAGTCATAAAAAAGTAAATGAGTGAAAAATCATGAGGAACTTAATAATGTTAAACTGTTTATACTCCCCAAAGGGAAGATGATATATGTAACCTTCAAGAATTTTATCATAATTATGGCAGTTAAAAGGATTCTACTTAGACCATATGTGTATCATTCTATTATATTGTGATGATCCCAAAAGAAAAATGGAAGACTGAGAAAGAGGGACATACTGGGGGAAGGGAGATGGGAGAACAGGGAAAATTATCTCACACAGGAGAAGAATGAAGAAACAAGCTTTTACAATAGAGGGAAAAAGGAGGGGCAGAGAGCACATAGTGCTTCAACCTCATTCTTATCTGTACTGGTTCAAAGAAGGAAATATAAATAAATATTCAGTTGGCTACAAAAATCCATCTTACCCAACTGAGAAGCAGGAGGGGAAGGGAATAAGAGAAAGGAGGGGAGGTGATCAGAGGGAAGGTAGATTCAGGGAGGCACTGGTCAGAAGAAAAACCAATTTATGAGGAGGGGCAGGGTAAAAAAGAAAGAAGAATAAAGAGAAAAATATATAATGGAGGGAAATACACAATTAGCAATCATAACTGTGAATGTGAATGAGATAAATTCACTCATAAAACAGAAGTGGATAGCAGAACTAGGAACCAGAATCTAACAATATGTTTCCAAGAAAAATATTTGAAACAGAAAAACACAAAAAGTTAAAGTAAGGGGTTGGAGCAGAATCTATTATGTATCAGCTATGGTAAAAAGAAAAAAAACAAGGGTAGCAATCATAATCTCAGAAAAAGTAAAAATAAAAATAGATCTTATTAAAAGAAATAATGAGGGAAACTATATTTTGCTAAAAAGGTACTATGGACAATGAAGTAATAGTAATATTAAACATATGAAAATAGTAAAAGCCAAATGGCATAGTATCCAAATTCTTAAAGAAAAAATTAAATGGATTACAGTAGGAAATAATACAACTATAATAGTGGGTGGGGAAGAGACTTTCACTTACTTACTGTTCTTATGACTGGATAAATCTAACCATAAAATAAATAAGAAAGAAGTTGAATAGAATTTTAGAAAAGCTAAATTTAATAGGCCTCTGGAGAAATAAATAAAATCAGCAGCAAAGCAAATATGTCCATAATCATAATTATTATTCATTATTATACTAGAATGCTAGACATAGCAATAGGACAAAAAAATCCTCTATCAATTTGATGGAACTACAAGATGGTTAAACCATTGGCAGGCTAAAAGATACAACTGATGACCTTGAAAAAGGAAACTAGCCAGCTCTGAATTAATTTTCTCTCTGGGGAATCATCTCTGGGAATTCAAAATAGAGCCAGCTATGAAGTTTCCTCAGTTTTGTGAGGTAATCACTTTCCATATTTTCCCTTTGCATTTCTTCCAGAGTAAAACAGTAAGGTTAAGGTGTTTCCTTTTCCTCCTCCTCTCATCACCAGTGCTATATCTTGCAGATGAACAACTTTCCCTATTTGAGATGCTGTACATACAGGAGAGAAAAAGCCCAAAGAGATGAGCTGCAGAGAGGAACAGGCCCAAGGAGCACAGAGGAGTGCCCTATATGGTAAAGTTATACCCCAATCAGTGTAGAGTTAGGACACCACGAAAAAAAAGACAACACATCTTGGCCTTGCAGTATGAGTTACCTTGACCACATGTGCCCCCTACATGTGTGTCTTCCAACTAATAAACTCTATATGTATGCCAACTTCCTATGAATGTTGTGTATATTTGTGGTAAAATGTATTCCAGTTTTATGAGGGGAATGCTATGTAGCTGCTGTTCTTACCATCAAAGCCTTTGCTTTGTAGTATTCTTGGAAACTGCTAAATTCTAAAAGTAAGGAAATCAGTGGGAGCTCTCAAGCTAAAGTTTTAGGAGTGTGCTTTCAAAAAGCATTTTGAATCTGTTGTAGTTGCACCATCAGGCCCCTCCAGGGACCCAACCTGTGAATTAGTTGGGAGAGATGTATAGATATAAATATTCGGTGCTTCCCTGGACTATATCTCTATCTCTCTATATATGTACGTATATATATATAGATACATCTACATAGATACGTGTGTATATATGTAAATTTAGTGCCTCTCTGGGCTCTACATAGGTGAGTGTGTGCATATTAACCTGTATGTGTACAGAGGAAAAAATAGAGAATCAGAAAAATAAAGTGTATGTGTATATATAGACATGTATGTGTATATATAATGTGCATTTATATACCCACAGAGAGTTATATGTGTGTGTTTACATATATGAGAGAGGTTTCATCATGCTATGAAGTTAGAAAAGCCAGGATTCAAGTATTGCCTCTTACATAAACTTCTGAATGATTGTTGTTCAGTCACTTAACCTCTTAGTTCCCAGGAAACTCTCCGAGACAGAAAGGCTATTGAGCTTCATGATTAAAAAGTATTTTTACATACATAGTTAACTTCATACATGAAGTCACACTTTGCCAAAATATGAATGTGTATCTGTATATATGTATGAATATACATATGTACACATATATTTGTACATATGTGTATACACACAAATAATCATACCCCAGAATATTACAAAATCTCCTCAGTGAAATCTACAGCAATGCAAAAAAAAAAAAACTTCTAACTATTGAAACAGAAAAAAATAGACAAAAATATATAGAGACCTATAAAGACCATTGGATCAATCCATTAATATACAAGTTATTTTTTAATACAAAAACAAATAAGTCCTTTTCTCAGACAATGAACTGGGATCAGAATTGAATAAATTGAGGAGATGGGGCAAGTTTGCATTTGGACAACTGTGCTATGCTTTCAGTTATTCCAAAGTGGAATAACTTGGAAATCCACTTTTAAAATAGCTAATATTCTCTTAACGATTCTGTATGATAATGAGTAGCAAAATATCAGGATTTCAAGAGTTAAAACTATAAATAATCCATAAGGCAATGGAAATATACAGTTAATATAAGCAGGTTTTGAAATCTTATGAACTCCTTCTCAAGGTCATATATTGTGTCAATCATGTAGTAAGAATGAAAGATGGCCTGCATGTCCATTGCTATATTAATCAGAAGGAACACTTCCAACACACTGAATATATCCTTTATGAAAATTTATGGAAGTAGAGAGGAGAATCAGAGAGGTTAAGAAAGCATGGAGACATTCCAATCTGTATCAGTGAAGATAATTTACATTGTGAAGACAACTGATGAAATTAGACACCCACCTAAGTACCAAATCACAACACATCTGTTTATCTCTCTATATCAACATGACCATGGTGTGTGTGTGTGTGTGTGTGTGTGTGTGTGTGTAGGTGGTAGGTGGGGATGAGGGGGTGGGTGTAGTTTAATTAGTGTGAGTATTCTACCTAGCAGTGAATACTACAATGCTGTAGCACCAATGTGACACCCACAGCAGCTGTGGCTACTATGAATATACAGCATAGTTCTGAATTGCAAAATATAACAGACTATCTTCATGGAAGACAGAACCAAAACATTTATTCCAACACCAGAAAGCAAAATCCATCATAGCAACAAAGAAATCCATCACAGTAACCAAAAAGCCTATACACGTTGCCAATGCAGAGAGCCTCCCCACGAACCAGCTCCCTTACACAAAATCACTCCCTCTCTCACTCACCCTAGTTCCTCTGCCTGTTCTCTCTTTCCCACCTCTGACTGCTCTGTCTCACTTCCTACTCCACCCCTTCCTGCTCTACCCATTCAGCAAGCTCCACCCACTACAGACTCATATGACTCAGACAAGTCACATGGACCTATTAATGGATGGGAAAGAAAACCCATTGCATTAACAATACAAACTCTCTCCCTCCTTGGGAGATTACCTTATTAAATAGCAATAGTCATGGAAGTTATCCCTTCTTAGTCAATCTTTTTGTTGATAAACCATTTCAAAATTAGGTAAGCTGACTTGGAGATAACAATCACACCGTCCATTTGTGGGCATGCACTCCTAATTTTTCTTGGTTGGTAGAACTTATCAGAGATTGTATTCCACTGATATAGCCTTCTAAAACTCAGAGCTGCCTTCATTCCAAAATGAGGCATAGCAACACTGAATATGCTAATGTTTATGTGACATATTACAATAATGCTTAAATAATGGTCAGACATTGAAAATTTTTTTTTGCTAATGTGGCCTATATGTACTCTGGAGGACTGGAATACTCACTGTTGAGTCAGATACCTAGAGATCTGGCTACATATTCTCCTTCGAGCTCTAGGATTAACTCTACGAAGTTATGGGCTTTTTTCTAATGCCATTGGCTTGATCCTGAAATCTGGTGTATTCGGTTTGTAACTCCCTCATAATATTGATTAGCCCAATGATCATCTCCTCAATATCATTAACAAATTAACATCAATTAACTTTTACAAAAAGATGTTTCCTGAGAAGACATATCAAAAACAAAAATACCAATATATTCCCCCTAAACAAGGGCATACTCTCCCCATACCATCTCAAAGAGAGTGAGCTTAAAATGAAAGTGGTTGCCACAAAGAATTTGCACCACCAAATTTACTTCCAAATGTGGCATAGTTGATAAATGAGTTGCTTCTTTTCTTGGAGAGCATAGCATTTTGCTACTCTTTTCATCCACTGCTAAACTACATCTCACGGATCACACCTTGTGACCTTACAGTCACTGGGCTTGGCTAATAGTAACCTCTAGTATGGACTCTAGTCACTGGACTTGTGGTCTTCCAAACTTTCAAATCTCCCTAGATTGTTTCATGCTCAATACTTTTTACTTTATCTAAGAGCAGGAAAGAACAGATACAACAGTGACAAAATTTATAGAGTCCCCATGTGGCTTTAAAACCACATAGAGGCTTACAGGATTCCATCTTCATCAGGCAGGAAACAGAGACAAATCTGGCTAGTTAATAGTTGCACCCTGAGTTCTGCCTCAGTAGCCAATAAAAGGGATCTTCTTTACTATTGTAGCAAATGGCCAAGAAACCATTATAGGACACCTGTATATGCTTCAAATTCCACATGGGAGATTGTATCAATGTATGCATAACATAGTCATAAGAACTTGATTCTCATTGGTAAGTGCCCTATTAATATTTTTCACCAAAATATCTTCTTGTAGCATTTTATGATAAATGGGGTAAGTTGTTGATCTAAACCTGAATACTACTGAACTGTTCTTAAAGAATAACATCACTTCTCTAGTATAGGAGTGGGGAACTCATGGCCTCAAGGTTACAGAATCCTGTAAAGTTTGGATTCAGTCAAAGGGCCACACTTGAGGACCTAGAAGGCTACATGTGGCCTCAAGGCCACAGGTTCCTCACCCCTGCCCTAATAGTTTGTGTTATGTTTATTCAATACTGGACCAGTGTCTGATACTTTTGGGTATTTTTATCTAGGCAGTTCTACTGTTCTACTTCTCTTTGTTTTAACCATCACTAATGGGTTTTTATCATTGATGCATAATAATTTGGTTTGGGACCTGGGATTACCATGACCATTTATTCCTGTTATTACTCATTATTTCACTTGATATTCTAATCCTTTTGTTCCTCCAAAGGAATTATGTGAATTTTTTTATCAAATTGTGTATAATTGCTTTTTGGTTGTTTGGTTGTTAGAGTCCTAAATTTATCAATTTGGTAGTATAACCATTTTTATTATAGTGGAACAGTCCAACCATACGTAATGAAGATATTTTAATAATTTGTGTGAACACTATATAAAATCTTTTCAATTAAACACTTTTATAATATCATAGGGATATGAGTATTACACCGCCCATTATTAAATATTTTAACTTGCCCATGTAATAGTACCTTACTCTTCATTTTCAAGACCCTGAAACATTTTGGAATCTTCTTGATCTGAAGATAGTTTCCCCTTCCTCATTTCTAAAAACCATTGAATGAAAGCCTTAAAACAAGTCAATGAACTTTATTTCTACCCTTATATTTTTTTTTTGCTTTGCTCAAAGAAGACATAAATCAAACAGATAATGATTCAGGGTTATATAGCTGATTACTTTCATCTCTGAGTTGGAACGAATAGTGATAGCAATAGAACCAGATGGAGAATAAGCAAACTAATCTTCTGTTTCTTCCTGAGTTAACAGAAGTATTTTATTACATGAAACTTTCTTCAAAGGAAATTTTGAGGACTGATCAAGATGAATCAAAGAATGAATTTATTTTATTTGAAATGTTATGGATTTCAGAACATCAGATATGAGTGTAATCAAATAGAGTCCAAACTTTTCAAAACTAATGGACATGATTTCTGAATTATCTGCTGCCTTTATATTGGGCACATTGCTCTTCATTAACTTGGAGAAATTTATTTTAGGTATGGATTGAAATTATGACTTATTCAGATATTGGCTATATTTTTCAAGATTCCTGCCAAATTTATTTCAGGATGTAAGCTACATTCAAGCCCAAATGAAAACATTTTCTTATTCTTGTCACTAATGATCACTTCTCTGTATGATTATAGCATAGTGTAGGCAACTGTCCTTTCATTGACAGGCCTCCTACTGTTTGAACCAAAGGCTGCTTAATTACAGTGAGTCAAAAATGCTTTTGTTTAGAAAAAAATCCTATATTAGATCTATTTTATTAGCATTTGACTATTGAGAAAATATAGACACTGTGCTAAGCTTCCTGATTGCCTGCCAATCATAATATTTTAAACTGAGCGTAGTTTGAAAATCCCATAAATGGCATAGATAATCAGAAAACCTCTTAATGAGGAAAGTTACATTGTAGTGTAGTGGAAAAAGAAGTTGGATAACCTGAGGTCAAATCCTAGTTCTGTCGCCAACCAGTGACCTTGGACAAGGAATATTACTCTATAGGCACTCAGTTTCTCCATCTATAAGATTAGAAAGTTGGACTAAATGATATCTAAGCCCCCTCCCGGTGTTAAATTTATGATTGTATAAAAGAAGAGCTGAGAGAATAAAGTAGTGACATTTCACTTGAAGCTACCAAACTGCCACAGATGGAGTTCCAATCAGCTGAAAGCCTTGCATTTGTAGGCAGCATAGTAAGAGGGAAAAGAGGTACAGATTATATTAATAATATTAATAATATCTTAGATTTGTATAAAGCTCTTAATTTTCCAAATCTATTATCTAATAATTTTCACATCAGATCTGCAAAATGGAAAGAACATCAGAGGAATGGGGTTCAATGATACTACCAATATGGCCTTAGATAAACCACTTAACCTCTTAGAAACTCAGTATCTTCATTTGGAAAATGAAAAGATTCAATTCAATTTAACAAATATTTATTAGGTGCTACTATGTACAAGGCATTGAACTAGATGCTAAGGGTACAACTAAAAAGGAAAAACAGTACCAGTTTACTTGTGTGGATGAATAATACAACAACACATGAATGAAGTAAAGAGGTAAGTAAAAAAAAAGCATCCCAAAGGAGTTGATGGTCAACACCATCAAAAGCTGTGTAGAGAATATGGAGGATGAGTACTGAGAAAAAGCCCTAAGTTTTAGCAAAAAATAGATCAATGATAACCTTGGCCAAAGTAATTTCAGTCAGACTAGACAATCTAGAAGATCTTGGCAAATATGATATTAAAAACCATAAAACCTGACTCCTAAGTGACCACTTTTCTCTTCAACTACCACTATCACTTTAACTACTTTTCACCACCTATTTACTTAATTTATAGTCAATATCTACTGAATACATCACGTGATAGGAACATATCAGATTCATCGATACATAACAGGGTACATACCAGATGGGAACATAACAGGAAGTTCATGAACAATAATACTAGAAACCTTAGCTTCTCAAGGTTACTCTGTGAACCTTGAGATGAGAAGTGGTTGTTTTCTGGAACCCTGGCCTGCCAATCCAATGCAGGTTGGGTGAATAACCCCAAAGAAGGTGCTGCATAAGTACTAAAGAAATTTATAGAAGTATGTGGTCATAGAGAGTTGGACTAATTAAAGAAAACCTATACGGAGGTGGAGAAGGAAGTATAACAGCAAAATTTTTTATAAGAATTGAAGTGTATGGATAGGAGAGGGAGTAGACTGGGAAAGCAGGGAAGGAAATTGCATGAGGAAAGAGGCCAGAATAAGCATAGTACATTCAATATAGAGATAATTCATCATTAATACTTGAGGAGATAATTCCAAAGGTTGAATTATAGAAAACTGAATTTATTGGGTAGTGCTAGCCCACACAGACTAAACTGTATGGTTAATTTCCACTTAACTTCTTCGATTAGTGCTGGACATTAATCTCATCATGAAAATGAGAGCTAATAAGATAATCATTCTCTGTTTTATAAATACATTTTAAAATATGCAAAATACATAACTCTCTTTGGAAGAAACATTGTAAATAATGAGACATTTGGCACAGAACAGTATAGCAATATTCAATTAAAAGTGACTTCATGGTTTTATTTATTTCAAGGTTTTAGTAGTTATGACAAATCTCAACAAAACACAAAATGGAATGAGATCCTTCTCCAACAAAACTCAGAAAAACAAAAATAAAAAATCTTTCTGCTTTGTCATTTTATTATTATTCCATCTTTCTTGTTTGCCACTCCAATCTGAAACCCTTTATGGACACACTGTGATACCCTCATCAAGTTCAACCTCCTAAATCTTATTTTTAATTAAAGGATTCCATCATCATCTTGCTCTTACAACCTCTCTTATAGCCTTGATTTGTTTTTCTCTTTTCCCTAATCAAACATATTTCTCAGAACTACCTTACCCCATCCATTTCTGTAATGTGAATCTGCAAATTCTCATATATTTTCTTCTGTACCTAGAAAAACTATCCCACTCCACTGTTGTATCCTCCTTTTCTTCTTCCAAGATATATTTCAAAATCATCTTTTCTGGGAAATTTTCTCAGTGAAATGAAATTCAGATATTGGGTTTTTGAGTGGATTTAACACAGGATATTAGCTTTCAATTGTGATTTTCTCCTCTCCATCTTTTGCTCTCTATCTCCCTCTTATATGTGTATACATGTACATCTATTTACCACATACACATACACATATATACATTTATAGCCATACTCCTACTCCTCCTCAACATCCCTTTTCTTATATACAAAAAAACTACCAGGTAAATTATAGGGTATAGTTAGAGTCCAACTGTACATTACTCATAGTGACTTCTAGGTCAATATCTACTTTAACATTTTTCTAGAAGAGGAAAGGGAATAGAAATGGCCTGCAGTCTCTGAAAATTGTTTTATATCTTGAAATCGTAGGACTTTTCCCAATCTGCTTTTTGCAGAGGAAATGAAACACAGATGAGCTAGTTGTACTTATCTATTTTATTTCCCTAAAGGAAAAAAATCAAGTCTTAGGGTATCACTTTGCCCAGGTGGGTACTATGGCAGGTAAAAGATGAAATGACTGAGAAAATAAAAATCCAAACTTCTGAGCATACTGATTTATTAAGCAACATATGGCAATTACCAAACAAATTGGGACTTCCTCAGCTTTGCCACTGGACCCCAAATACAGGGGGAGACAGAATTTTATACATTAGAAACAATCAAATAAGACTAATTAATTAAAAGGAAACAATGCAACATTAGGTAATCTGATTTCTAGTTGGATGAAAGATTAGGGACTTTCTGAGTTGGAGGGGGAGAGTGAACAGGTGTAATTCCCCAAAACCAGAAGAAGAGGGGTCCCACTCCCCCAAGTGTCTGTAGACAATCAAAGGAACATAAAACAATAAATGATTGATCAGTATGGGGTCAGTTTTCAGATAAAATATATGGACTGCTTGAGATATATAATTATGAGAAAATTTCTGGTGTCACTATTTGAGTCTGACTGGGTTTCTGGTCAGCATAACCTACTTCCTTTGTTAAGGGTCTCTAAACAGCAGATAGAAGTGGTCCAGTTTCCCAGCTATGCAAGGTTAGGTTCCAACAATGCAATAAGCTTTTCTCTCAATCCCCACAATTGAAAAAAAAAATCTCACAGTACAGAATTTGGACGGTAATCATAAATGAATAGAAAGAGAACTGAGCTAGCTCCAGAACTGAGTCACAGAACGAAGTCAGTATGGTTCCCTCAGTTCCCACAATTAACCACTTGCTGTCCCAATTCCCTCTATTTCCTCAGTACTTAGCTAAATATGTGATTTCACAATACAAGTGAGATTGAGTATATAAATGTAATGGGAGGCAGGCAGTTATCAGCATATTCGGCTGATACAGTCCCCTACATGGAAGATGGATGAGGAGCTTGCTTCCAAAAGGACATGATGATGATGAATAGAAGTGAATAAAGTTGGAATATGTGCAGGAATTCTGTAACTGGTCTGGTATTTTTGATTATATAGCACAACAGGGTGGTCCATTCAAAAGGGACTAGTCATCTAGAGCCAGTCTTCTTGGTCTAACTCCCTGCTGCCTGTTTGAATTCCAGTGAGAGAAGACAGATAATGCTATATAAGATAGAGGGTCTTGGGTCTTGCCCATCTGAGGCCAAACTGTGGCCTGTGAATACAATACTTTATCTTTGCATTTCTTCTATTTGACTATGACCTTGTGAGCTTTGAGAAGTCACATGGCAAGCCACTTGAGCTACTGGAGAGGGATTTGTGCAGCGTTTTTAGTCAGTCATTTATGCGTCAAGGCCATGAGGCAAAGTATGACTTCTGGGACTCACCTCATTAGTAGCTGAGACAGGGACTCATGCAGCAGTGGTGCCACATTTGGACATGAATTTGATGGAACCAATGATACGTAGAAACTGTGTTACTGATTATGTTATAATACATTTTAACTATGCTCTAAGCCTATTCTCCCTAGGGACCAAAGTAGGAGAGGGAAGTATGACACTAAAATATTGAAGGGTAAATGTTGGTACTTCTGTTCTTGCTATATATCTCAAATGCACATTCCTTGGGGAAAGTTAAGTGATTTTCATTGGTTAAGTGGAACTGAGGTATTAATAACTGGGGGCTAACAATGTGTGCATG
Source organism: Trichosurus vulpecula (assembly GCF_011100635.1). Lineage (NCBI taxonomy): Eukaryota > Metazoa > Chordata > Mammalia > Diprotodontia > Phalangeridae > Trichosurus > Trichosurus vulpecula. The sequence continues at coordinate 266,637,925 of NC_050573.1, read as the reverse complement.
TGTGTGTGTGTTTTGTGTGTGTGTGTGTGTGTGTGTGTGAGAAAGAGAGAGAGAGAGAGAGAGAGAGAGAGAGAGAGCACACCACAACAAAATCAGGAATTGAGCTAATAGCATTAGAGGTAGACACCCCCAACCCCTCAGGGGTAACTTTTGAACTCTAAGGGAGAAATATAGCTTTCCTTACTCTGGAAGAGTGAGTCGAATTGCAATATAGACATTGTAAGCACTGTTCGCATTGTGTTTAATGACCTTGAAGAAAAGAATATTATCACTTAAATGTTTGAGTCTTTGGGACTCCCATCATCATCCATTCAGTTTCATTTAAGTTAAATGAAGTCAACAACTATTTATTAAACACCAACTATGTCCATGGCACTGTGCTAGGCTGTGGGGAAAAAGACAAAAATGAAAAACATGCCCTGTCCTTGAGGAACTTACATTCTATTAGGGATACAACAGTTAACATTATGCCATTTGGTGAAGGAGAGGGTACTAACAACTAGGAAAAGTAAGAGATGTTTCTGTAGTCCCTGAGCTGAGCCTTGAAACTAAGCATCTAAGTAGTGAAAATAGGGTTGCAAGAACAGCCTTGCAAAGGGAGGGGAAGTAAAAGACAGGAGGCAGTTAGGAGACAAGTAGGCTACTTTGTTTATGATGTAGATATATGAACTAATTTTAAAAGCATTCATTACTCAATATGTAAACAGCCCTATGCTACATGCTGGAGATAAAAACAGAAAAGCAAAAGAACAATTTCTTTCAAAGAGCTCATATTCTAATGGTGGAGACAACATATATTGTTGTTATGTTTGTCCTTCATTCTCGAAAGACGACCATGATATCAGGGAAATGACGACATGACTTCCAGTTGACTTTAATTTGAGTGAAGCAAGGCTGTACAAGGTCACCAGCCTCACTTTCTCCTCCATCTGGGTCCAGTGGCCTGATATGCACCAGGACAACTGGAGATGCCCCAGGACACATTGGGAGACCCTGGTCCTTTCAGGCTAAGGTCTTTTCAGGTGCTCACTGGAGACAACATATATAGCTGCAAGTCAGATAGAGAGGCCCAAAGGTCCTTATGATGCAATAGGAAGCAAATGGTAATGCATCTTCTTTAAGGTCATCTGCACTGATAAGCCACATTCAGTCAATCATTTGATGGTGCCAAGGGATTTGGAGCCAAGAACTTTCTCCCCTGGGTCATTTGTGGCTATAGCTATTGAAAAGAGAGTGAATGCAGCACCTGCAGCAGTAACTGGTGGGTCATATCACCTCAAAGATTGCTTCTCTGAATGATGATTTCAGAGACCAGAATGGAAGCAGGGCTGGTGGTCTGGGAACTCTTATTCCTAGGGCCCTTGGGATTACCAACCCATTCATGGCAGTTGGTTGATAATTAGTGCTGATGGTAGCAAGGATAAAAGGAACCTTCTCCACAGTGGTTCCTCCCCTTCATAATGGCTTTAGCAGCCAGTCTAGAATAAGGTCTGGTAGTCTAGTACCATTGGTGCTGGTACTATTCTTGAGACTCTTATATGCATAGTTCTGGGTTATCCCCACTGAAATTTGAAGGGAAGTAAGAGTTAAGGTTATGTCAGTGCTTTGACCTCCCTTGCATATGCCTTCCCTCTCCCCCAGCCTAATCGGTTCCTCAACTAGGCTATCATATAGGAAGGAAAATCCCATGAAATACATCTGGAAAAGTGGACTGGAGCCACATTGTGAAGAGTTTTAAATGCCAAGATGAGAACACTGGATTTTTCCCCTAGAGCCAATAGGGAATCACTCAAAATTCATAACTGGTAACTTAACACAGAACAAATCAAGTCCATTTGAGGACCTCTAGGATTGTCTGGCACATGCCCACTCACCATCCTTGTATTAAAAATGTTCTGAAAAGGGACTTTTATTGAAATGAAAGAATTTCCTAATTTTTCCACAAACATAGACACACACTTTCAGGTGTGTATTCATAATTACACAAACTAAAATGAGAATGTGTGTGTAAAGAGGTTTACAAACATTATTTAGCAATAACAGAAACTATATTAATGTTGTTGTTACTGAAATACATCCATAAATACCAACATATAAAGGCTCTTGTTAATTCATAGCATAAATGCCACTTCTCTACTTCTGTAGAGATCAACTTGCTTGTAAGGATCATTAGCAATGAAATACCCCGCCACCATAGAAATGCCGTGTCTCAAAATACCACGGAGTTTCTGGCTGTCTGGTGTGACACATCTTTTCCCACAGCGTAACTTGTAGAAGATCCAGAGTTTGGAAAACAATGTGTTACTCTGGCAGCTTAAAATACCCCAGAGGATGAGATTATTTTAGGTGACAGTTATCCCCTTGATAGCCTGTCACCAAGCATATTACCCGCCTTCGATTGTTTGAAAATTCTATAGCCATTTACATTTTCTTACAGACCTTTTAATTGAGAGTTCTTTCAATTAACATGGTAAATATTGAGGTGACTGATTTAAAAAAAATAAACTTGCCAGGCACATTTTCTGGATCAAAGGGAAGAAAATAATTCTGAGGGATGCTGAAAGGGAGCAGTCATCCAACAAGAGCAAATATTTTTCAATCTTCAAATAATAATTAAATTCACATTTGCATAGTACTTGAAGATTTGTAAAATTATTTTCTCAACAGCCCCGGGAGAAGATCTGTTATTATTCTCATTTTACAAATGAGAAAAGCCAAAGAAATAATGACAATGAGCTTAAGTTGTTACAGTTAGTAAGTACTGGAGCTGGGATTTCACCCAAGACTCCCGCCACAAGTCTCGTGTTTCTTCCGCTACACTGTCTCCCAAGCAAATGTTATTAATTTTAACATGGAGAGGCGATGTGATGTAGTGTAAAGGGCACTGAAGTCCAAACCTAAAGACCTAGACTTAATGTCCAGGCATTACCAGTAATTAGCTATCTTCCTAAATTCTAGTTTATGTTCAAAAAGGACCCCAAAGACCCCTAATCTAGAATTATATTCATATCCAAGCAAACGATTACATAAATATATGTAATTTAGTATTTTGATTTTCTAGATAATTGGTTTGCCTTAATAAAATTTCACTAAATTCAATGTAATTTTTTGAGCATTATGCCATTTTTGATTCTTCAATATCCAGACACTCTTGATGCTGAACACAGTTACTTCGTGCTCTCATTTTGGAAATATCTTTCAAAAGGAAGGATTTAAACAAAGTCAATCTCTAATGTTTATGGCTTTCAGGAAAGTAAAGCAACAAATAGCATATTCTACTATTAAATACATACACATATATGGGTATATACATATATTAGTGCATATGTTACATATGCATATACATGTGTATACATATATACATACATAAAATTCAGTTAATTATTCTTTATAAATATTGACCTTACTGGGTATCTCTTACACTCACTCATAAGTCAAAGATTCAGTGCCTGAAATGATCAGGATGTGTATCCCAAAAAAGAAAGACTTCCCAATCTGGACACATAAGATGAAGACATTTATTTCTTGAAAATCTTTGCTGAACAATGCCCTGTGTTACCTACTTCAAGTTTAAAGATTTTTTCAGCAGTAAAAAAAAATAAAGAAAAATCTAAGACCCACCATAAAAAGAAATGGTCCAGAGATGGCAGACAAAAGGCAGCAACTCCCCTGAGCTTTCCTCAAAACCTCTCAGAATACCTTTAAATAATGCCATAAAGCAATTCCTGGAGTGGTAGAACCCACAAAAGGATGGGATGAAATAATTTTCCTGCCAAAGGGGTCAGCAGGAAAAGTCTGTCACACCTGACTCAGAGTAGAGCACAGTCCAGCACAGGCTGTGCCAAAAAAGACTGGACCCAGTAAACCAGAAGTAGGCCTTTGGAGCCACTGAATCAGCAGTACCAGCAGCAGCTTCCAGAGCTGTTAGCCCACAGAAGGTAAGTGGGTCGAACAACTGATCAAAAGGAGCCTGCAGGGGTCTCTTTGCTGGGACTGAAGCAGGACTCTGTTACTTTGCCCATACAAGGATTTAGGTTACAGCTCTGGATGGCAGTCCCAGGGTGAGGAGGAGCACTAGCACACCAGAGCTTGTGCCCTCAGTGGAGCAAGGACCCTAATCAGACTTCTAGGACAGAAAAGACTGCTTGTGGTCACTCACCAACCAGAAAACAGGCTAGGGGAGTAGTAAACGCACCTCTCCGTAGGTTATACCACCTTAGAAGAACTGAAAACTTACAGATCCCTAGAATGATCTTCAAAAACATCTGCACAAAACCCCTGAAGCTCAGGATGGTGCACCCTCTACCCAAGTGTTTCAGTAAGGCAATAACAATGTAGATGATAATTGTCAAAGTGCCTATGTGGTTCTGTATCACAAAGTATACACGACTCTCCGCATAGAAGGCAGAAGAAGTAAACCATTTATTCAGATACCAGAGAACCAGATCCCACAAGCCATTTATCCAATCTATCAGAGCAGTAAAACATTCAGTACACAATATCACAACATGAAGGCCTGCCATCCCAAAACCTCTCTGACTCCCTGCTGGGATCTTCCCAAAAACAAACTCACAGTAGAGCTAAGTTAGCCTGCCCAGCTCTAACTACCATGATGGCGGCCATTAGCAGCCATAACTCTCTCGGTCTCTCTGCATTTCTTGTGACATAACTTCCTTTTCCTGTCAGGAAGCTCCTCCCACCACATGGGACTTAGGATTCCTGTGATATATGCAGGTCACATGACCTATTAATGGGTAGGAAAGATCTTCAAATCTAAATTGCTACTACACCAGGAAGCAGAAGCCCTTTCTAAAAAAGAGTTTCAAGAAATAGTCTGTGAAAATGAGCAAAAAGCAGAAAAAAAGACTCTGATCATAAAAAGTTACTATGGTAACAAGGAAGATCAAAACACAAACTCAGAAGAAGATAACAAAGTCAAACCTCCTACATCCAAAGCCTCCAAGAAAAATATGAATTGATTTCAGGCCATGGAAGGGCTCAAAATCAAAGAAGAGAGATAGAGGAAAAAATTGGGAAGAGAAATGAGAGTGACACAAGCAAATCATGAAAAAAGAGCCAACAGCTTGATAAAGGAGACACCAAAAAATACTGAAGAAAATAACATTTCAAAACAGAATAGGCCAAATGGTAAAAGAGGTACAAAAAAGCCAGTGAAGAGAAGAATGTTTTGAAAAGCAGAATTAGCCAAATAGAAAAAAAAGTACAAAAATTCATTGAAGAAAAAAACACTCTTTTAAAAGTAGAATTGGCCAAATGGAAAAGGAGGTCCAAAAGCTCATTGAAGAAAATAATTCCTTAAAAATTAGAATGGAGCAAATGGAAGCTAATGACTATAAGAAATCAAGAAACAATAAAACAAAACCAAAAGAATAAAAAGAAATAGAAGGCAATGTATAATCTCATTGGAAAAACAACTGAGTTGGAAAATTGATCTAGGAGAGATAATTTAAACACCATTGGATTACCAGAAGACCACAAAAAAAGAGCCTAGACACAAACCTTAAAGAAATTGTGAAGGAAAATTGCCCTGGATATTCTAGAACCAGAGGAAAAAAAATAGAAATTAAAAGACTCCACCAATCACCTCCTGAATGAGAGCCTAAAATGAAAACACCCAGGACCATTACAGCCAAATTGCCAAGGTCCCAGGTCAAGGAGAGAATATTGCAAGTAGCCAGAAAGAAACAATTCAAGTACCATGGCCCACAGTCAGAATAACACAAGATTTAGCAGCTTCTACATTAGAGGATCAGAGGGCTTGGAATATGATATTCCAGAGGACAAAGGAGCTAGGATTACAATCAAGAATCACCTATCCAACAATAATAATGATAATCCTTCGGGGTAAAAATGAATATTCAATGAAATAGTGAACTTTCAAGCATTCTTGATAAAAAGACCAGAGCTGATTAGAAAATTAGACTTTCAAATACAAGACTTAAAGGAAATATAAAAAAATAAACAGGAAAGGGAAATCATAAGGGAGTTGTTAAGGTTAAATTTTTACATTCCTACATGGGAAGATGATACTTGTAACTCAAAAATTCTCACTCCTTATTAGGGCAGTTAGGAGTATATAATAGACATAGGGCACAGGTGTGAGGAGAATATGAAGGGATGATACCTTAAAAAAAAAATAAAATTAAGGCATGAGGAAGAGGAATGCACTGTGACAAAGGCAAAGAGAGAGGTAGAATGGGGCAAATTATCCCACATAAAAGAAGCAAGTCACTTCCCACCAAGTCCAGCCTCCATTCAGTCACTAAAATAATTTTTCCTAAAGCACAGGTCTGATCATGTCACTTCCCTACTTATTAAATTTCAATGCCTTCTTATTGCTTTCAAGATCAAATACAAAATGCTCTGCTTGGCATTCAAAGCCCTTCATAATCCAATCTTTTCCTGTCTTTCCAGTCTTCTTACACCTTATCTTGTGACATGTAGCATTCAGTCCAATGACTCAGGACTCCTGGCTATTCTACAAACAAGACACTCCATCTCTCCCTCTGGGCATTTTCTCTTAATGTCTTCATGCCTGGGAATACTCTTCCTCCTCTGTTCTGCCTACTGACATCCCTAGCTTCCTAACTAAAATCCCACATTTGATAGGAAGCCTTCTGAACCCCTCAATTCCAGTGCCTTCTCTTTATTATCTCCTATTTGTCCTGACTTTATTTGTTCACATGTTGTCTTCTCCTTTAGATTGTAAGCTCCTTGGTGGCAGGGACTGTCTTTTGCCTTTTTTTGTGTTTCCAGTGCTTATAACAATACCTGGCATATAGTAGGTACTTAATGTATATTTGTTGATTATTATAAATAGACATCAACAAAGCAGCTAATACATATGTGTTGACTTTATACTCATACAGTACTAGGTGCTGTGGAGATATAGAAAAACAGGTAAAGATTAGAGAAACAAACAATTGCAGAAAAATATAAGACAATATTAAATTGTGAAGTACAAACTAGAAGGGCTCTGGAGTTCAGAGAAAGGAAGAATCCATTTAATTTAATTATTTCAATTTAATGAGCACTTTTTAAGTACTTGCTATGTGCCAAAGACCATGCAAGGTGCTGAGGACACAAAGACAGAAAGAAATTTTTCCCTGAACTCCAAGAGTTTACATTCTTCTAGGGGAGAATCAATCAGGAAGGAGGTAGAACTAGAGCAGAGTTTCAAAGGATGGAGAGAGGAGGGTATTTCATGCAAGAGCCATGCAAGAAAAATGTCAGAATCCAGAGTAACTAATTCAAAATATTTATTAGGTACCTGCAATGTTTGGGGGGAAATAGTCAAAATTAGAAAAGTTTTTTAATAGGGCATCCCTTTCCTCAATAAATTTCTAATCCAGATGAGGTTGAAAGGAGAGGCTAGGGGATGAGGTCTATACATAAGTAACTGTAATACAGTTCAGAGTATTCTACAGTATATAGCATATGTCTAAATGGAATGAATCACTTCTGACTAAAAGAATCCTAGGATCATAAATTTGGGGTCAGAAAGGACATGAGAGGTCTTCTAGGTGCAACATGTTCAGATGAAGAAAAGTGTTATAAATCTGAGTCTCCAAATGTTTAAGTGAATTGCTCCACATAAAGAGTGACCAAATCATTTTGACTATTATAAATATCCAAATTAACTGCAAAGGATCTATGAATGAAGATGCTATCTGCATCCAGAGAAAGAACTGATAAATAGAAATATGTGTAGTATGGATTTACATGTATATGTATGTGTGTGTGTGTGTGTACACATACATTTATGTACATATGTTTGTGTCTAATGGTAGTCATCTCCAGGGTAAGGGAAGGAGAGGAAAAAAAGAAAGTTGCATGCTATTATACATTTAAAAGGAAATGCAAGTTGTGCATAATAGACTTGCAGTTTAATGTGAAAAAAAGGCATAAAAAAAGAGGCAGTAATAAAGTCAGCCAGGAATTGAACCCAGGTTCTTTGTGCAAATCCAGATCTCTTTCCACTATTCTATATCGCCTCTCTCTGTCAAGGGAGGATTTATAGAACAGGTGGCATCTCAGTCGGACCTTAAAGCAAGGTAGCAGTCAATTCCAGCTATGACGAATGAGAAGTGGCAATCAATGTTGGATATAAGAGAGGGTAAAGATAAAGGAACAGCCAATAGGTCAGGATAAAAAAGACCAGAAACTTAAGGCAGAAACAGATTGCAAAGGAGCCAGGCATGTGTAGGTAAGAAGGTTCTTTTTTATCTGGCTGTCACTTGGCAGCAGCAGAATGATATGATCAGTCATGCATTAGGAAAATTACTTTCACAACAATATGAAGGAAACATTGGAGAAATACCCTGGAAACTCTGCAGCTTGAACTTCCATGTATTTCTGTTGACCAACCAAGTCATATGTTCCTAGTCATGAGCTTCCCTGCTCTGCAATCTCTATCTCTAGGCAATATATCTGATGTCCTACATTCTGAACTTTAACATCTATGAAAACCATTGAAAGTCATATTCCTTTTGCAACCAAGGAGTCATTTTGAAATTGAGGTTGTCCTGCTCCATTAATGGACAAAAAATCGTCTTCTTAGTTCAGACTACATGATTAATTGCGGGCCACAGTTTTGAATTAAATGAGTCCTACCTGATTTACAATAGAAAGTCACTCCCTCAACTCATAACCTATTGAGGACCACTTTTGAATTAGCTAGAGGAAGGTAAGGGAGAAGTGGGTTGTTTTACAACCCATCCCATTCAAACAGCTAGAAGATATTATCAATTGTTATTAATGATTATATTGCCAAAGATGGCTTAGCTAAGGAAGCCACCTAGTGGTCTCTGCATTGTTAATGATACCCATCACCATACCCACCACATCATAACTAAGTAGACAAGCTGGTGATAGCTCCAGGTCCTATTTGCAGTTAGCAGTACTGAAAGCAAGCATTGCCCTAATCAGGAGTTTGAGTCCTCAGTTTCATACAGCTTAAAGATTCACTAAATTCTCAGATATGAGGCAACCGTCATTCTAGCACTGAAGTTCTCTGAGTTTACTAGTGAGGATGCTATAGGACATCCTAACAGTGCCAGTTGCATCTAACCCAAGGCAGGGTTAACAGATTTCAATGATTAGGCAAACCACCATGTATCAAGAAAGACCAGTTTCACCTGGGATAGAACAAGCACATTCCAATTTGGAAGAACAGGTTTAAATAGAAAAATCAAGCTGGTTGGGTTCAGGGTGTCCTCAGAGTGGTGAGTCCAGGTGGTTTAACAGAGGCAAAATTGCTTGCAAAAGCAGAGATTAAAGGCTGAGAATTCTAGTCTAGCACAGGAAACTAAATGAAGCTAGTGCTTGAGTGGGACCATCTGACTAAATCTGATTCCCCAAAGTATTGAGCTTTTTATTGGTGGTTTTAGATTCTTGCTCTGACACTGATGTGATAGTATGGACATGATTAGGGTCTTCCAAGTCATCTCCTGACTCAGCCATCCATGCTGGAAAATATGATCACAGGATCATAGATCTAGAAATAAAAAAGACTTTAAAGGCCAACTTCAGGACCTCAGAGAGTCATTTGTTAAGTGAGAATACCGAAGTCCATGGAACTAGGTGACTTGTTAAAATCACAGAAGCTTGAACTTATTTTTATCATCTCCTTCAGCAGCATCTAGTAGTTGTGAAGGAAAAGGGGAAAGCAGGGTATGAGGACATGTTTACTAAGCATTGAGGATTAATAGGATAAGGATAAAGGGAGTCATATTCAAGAACTAAGGAAGTACATTATGGAAATGGTTAACCAAAAATGTCAATACTATGAAGGAAAAATGTGAGGCTGGAACTTTGCTCTATGAGAGCAGACTTGGGGGTGGGGGTGGGGGATAGCTTATAATGAAATTAAAGAGCATGTGAGAGGAGTGGAATCATCAATCTAAAGTAAGTGGATAGGTGAATGTTTAAAGTAGGTGGGAAAAGGGATAATAAGAGTTGAGGTCAAGGAAAAGAAAAGCCAGAGTGTGGTCACCAAAGAAAAACTAAAGAGCAAAACTGTCACATGGGTGCCTAGCTCATTAAAAAAAGATGGAACATATCCTAGAAGTTAGTGAATAATGGCCTTTTTGAAGAAAAGTGAAGATTCCAATAATGAGTAAGTGCTCTTCCCCAGGATATTTTATGGGGCTGGGTAGGAACCCTTAGGAAGGTCCTTGTTGCTGTATCTGTATGAATTGTAAAGGGGGTGGGCAAAGCAGGGCCTGGTCTTATGTAACCACTGAGGTAGATCTTTTTTCTTTTCATTCAACAGGATTTTATAAAAAGACACAGATAAACATAGCTTACTTTACCACTTTGTTGTCATTCTATTGTTGTTTATCCTTCAATTTTGAGGAGGACCGATGACATCAGTGATATCTTGACTTGCATGTGAATTGGATTTAAGTGAAGCAGAGTTACACAAAGTCATCAGCCTCACTCTCTCTTCCAGAGTCGTTGAAGTCCAATGGCAAGACAAAAAGCAGTATGACTGGAGATGGCCTGAGATGCAATGGAGGACCAACCTTGATATCTTCATTGTTTGACCCAGCTATAAATATTCCACATGCTTCAGCCTTCATTGTCATTGGAACAAATTGTTCTCATCTTCCCATCCCCCTGGAGGGAGTCTTCATGTGCTGGGGATAGACATTCCCTAACTCACTGATGGATTCGAGGCCTGTCAGATACTCTTAACCTGGTTTATCCCATCTGCCAAGAGGGTTTGCCAAGGTCTGGCCACTGCACATACTATAACAGCTTATTGGAGCCACAAGTGAGAGTTGAGTGAAGGTGGATACCAAAAATGGATGAGCAGCCCCAAAAAGGGCTCAGCAAGCTCTCATACCAGAGGTGCTGGTCTTCCCTGAAGACCCCATACACACTGGCATAGACACAATTAGGGTCTTCCAAGTTGTCTCCTGACTCAGCCATCCTTGCTGGAAAATAAGATCATTCTATATGAGTAATTCTATATGAGTGCAATGCCATACAATCTCATAGTTTTTCAAAGTCCTGGGGATCATGTGTCTGTGGTTTGAAGAAGTTGTAATTACATGGCACTCTCAGTTGGTAGCATTGGACCTATAGCTTAGTGAGTGGGATTTAGAGAATTCAAGAGTATAAACCAACTAACTTTTTCACCTTGGCAAAATATAGCTTTATAACATACATAATAAACACAAAAAATGGGAAGGAAAAAAATTTTCGAGGATCTGTGCTCAAAATAGTAATAATTAAGTTCTTTCCTCGACTCTGGAGTGCTTCTATGCTCATTATACTGTAACCCTAGGTCCCTTACTTCAGAGCCAAAGACATATGGTTGTACACTCCCTCTGGAATAATGCTCACCCCAGTATGCTATGTTCAAACAGTGCCTGAATTTGCTAGAATCTTGGAGATAAATGCCCTCAAGGTATATAAAACCTTAAAGGCTGAGAAACATCATGATTTCTGGGCTTGCTGTGTCTCTTCTTCGGAAAAAAAAAACATACAAAAAACCTTCCTGCTTTCTGCCTGCTCTAGGCATCGAGCTTTTAATTAGCTGTCTATTCTAACACCAATGTCTGAAGTGTACTTTGAAGTCTGGCCTTTCTTGTTTATCCTCATCATGATGAAGGGTCAAGGCTAACTAGCAGGCTGCAATACCCTGATCCTGCCCCATTCTGACCTGATTTTATAACTTCTAGCTGTATGTGAAGCTTCATCTCTGCGAAACTTGTCATAATACCTTATATGTTATAGCACATTTCAATACCAGTCATTTTGATACCTAATTTAGAGTCTTTTAGCACAGTAGCATCCTGGACTGAGTCAGGAAGACTTGAATTCAGATCCTGTTTTGGACACTTAAAAGGTGTGACCCTGGGAAAGTCACTTAACCTCACTCAGTCTTAGTTTCCTCATTTGTAAAATGGGGATATAAATAAAACCTACTTCCTGGGGTTGTTGGAAAGATTAATTGAGAATAGAAGTATAGGGCTTTGGAATCTCTAAAGTTCTATATAAATATTACCTATTATTAATCCTTTTTGTGTGTTCATATCTCATCTCCCCAAGATTATAAACTTCTTAGAAGCAGAGACCACATTTAATAGGAAAAGTCCTGGATTTAGAGTCAGAAAACCTGGGCTCCTCTACAATTTATTGGCTCCATTATTCTATTAGCTATTTGACAATCTCTGTGAGCCTCAGTTTCCTCATCTGTAAGATTGCAACACTTACACTACATATGTCACAGGATTATTGTGAGGATGAAATGATGCAACGTTGCTAAAGTTTTTAAAGATATTTAAATTTGAATTTTAAACTTATTTTTAAAAATTCCTCCACAGTGCTGAGAACACTAATCAATACTCACAAAATACTTACCTGGAGTGGACTTCTACGGAGTGCTTACCCTATGTGCCTTCTTTATGTTATACCTCTTTCTCTTCATCTCTCGATACCTAATCTAGCTAAGCAATAATCCCCAGTGGGAAGACAATAGTATAGACCTGTGTTCTAGGCTCTTATTCCTCAACTTCTCAGCATATCAAAAGATAAATTAACGAAACCTGTCCTCCTTTTAGGGCCATCCACTAAGCTTCTGTTTTATTTAAGGATGTTTCCAACTCTCAACTCATTCTCAGAGATATAACAACTAACATGTCCTGAGCTCCCTGCTAAGACAAATTGGTTTAGATGACCAGCCCTGCCCACTTCCTCAGATTCTTTTTGATGATTCACCACTCAGGTGCCATAGGAAATGGATGGAACTCTCCCCAAAGCTCCTGAAATTATATTTTAAAAGGGAGGGTCAGTGGGGAGAAATTTGTGATTTCATCCATGGAGTGAACTCTCATTGGGAAGTTTCTTCTACCAGTGCAGATCAGCCAGTCTTCTGTAATTTATAGGCACTAGGAGGTTAAGTGATTTGACCAGGGTCACAAAGCTAATATTTGGAAGAAGTAGGAATTGAACCCAGATTTGTATGACTTTAAGGTGAGCCTTCTACACATCACTACATTCATGCCTCTCATTACATTCTTAGAAAGTAAGAAGTTTTAATTATATGGTTAATAATCATTTCCCATAAGGAGAAGAGGAGGATCATTCCTCACAAATCAATACCATTGTAAGTACAAAACAGATGAGGGAAATGCATTTTCAGAAGCTATTTGCAGGTGTCATCAGGTAAGTGGCATTAGCCAAAGGCAAGCAGAGATATTCAGATCTGTTTGCAGAGCAGCCCTGCCGGTGTTTGTTGTTTATGCACCTTTTCTCTTCCATGCCAGAGACCATCAGAAACCTTTGAAGATTTGATTCAAAGACACAGGCATCCCTGTCACACTGGCTATTGATTTTATGTAAAAAGATAACTTTGAAATATTAGAAAAAATATGTTGGGGCTTTGGGGAGTCACCTTGAAATAAACAGCCTGTGGGAAACTGTGATTGGTGTCTGAGACTTGTTAAATTACCTATTGAGAAGTAAATGTTGTGTTGGAGGACAGTATATTTTTTTCATACAATAAATGATTACCCCAGCCAATTTATACTTGCTAGAGCAGAAACAGCTCTGTTTATACACAGAGCAGGAGTCCCATATTGTGATATCAGAGTCTCTTAAATGTCTCCTATCTGCCTTCAGATACTTCCCCACAAACCTACTGAGTCAATTGCCTTCCCTGTTCTCTAGCTCCAAAGGCTCACAATTAGAGGTGGAAAATTAGAGAATCCTGCCAAGCGCATCAACCAGAGTAATCAACCTAATCATACCCTTAGATCAACAATCCAGAGAAATGAAATTCCAACACTGACTCCATGGGCAAGCCATGGGACACCATCCCCATTGAAGGAGAAACTCTAGACACTGATCCCATTAGAGAAGCATCCCTAGGATAGCACTCCTTGGAAAGGAGAGAGAGAACATCAACTTCTGTTGGGAAAACTGTAAGATACTTCTAGGGTATGGCAGAAAGGTGGGAGAGGTATCTGCCTGTGAAGGAGTAAGATGGGTCTGTACTTAGGAAGTGCTCCACTGGTGCACAATGGGCAGGAGGAGAAAGAGCATCATCTAAGCATTTGTGATTCTTTAATTTCTATTCTGAAGGAGTAAAAATATTGTGGAATATGAATATAACAAATTTACAATTGTGTCATATTTTAAAATTGTTATTATAAATACCTGTGCCCTCCAAGTTTCTGTGCCTTGGGCCAAAGGTCCTCTTGCTTCACTTTAGTTTCAGCTCTGAAAACCATAGTTGAAACACATATGTACCAAAGAAGGTAAAGAAAGGTCCTGGTTGAAGTGAACAGCCTTTTTTGCTTTATTCCTCCCTCTCTTCCTTTCTTCCTCTTTCTTTTCCTCCTGTCTTCTTTATTTTCTCTCTCTCCCTTCCTTCTTTCCTTCCTTTATTCTCCTTCTCTCCATCTCTCCCTCTTTTCCTTCCTCTTTCCCTTCCTCTCTTCCTTACTTCTTTATTTCCTCTTTCCCCTCCTCTCTCCCTTTCTTCCTCCTTTGCTTCCTTCTTTCCTTCCTTTCTTTTTTTCCTTCCTTTCACCTCCATCTCTCCCTCTCTCCTTCCACATTTTCCTCCCTCCCTCCCTTCCTTTCTTTGTTTTTTCCTTCCTTCCTCCATTCCTCACTTCCTCCCTCCTTCCCTCCTTTTCTCTTTTTTACTCCCTCCTTCCCTCATTCCTTCTTTCTTTCCTCCTTCCCTTCCTTTCTTCCCCTTCCTTCCTTTCCTCCATCTGTTCTTTTCTTTCCTTCCTCCTTCTGTTCTTTCTTTCCTTCCTTTCTCCCTCCATCCCTTCCTACATCCTTCCCTTCCTTTCGCTCTTCCTTCCTCTCTCTCCATTCCTTATTTCCTTCTTCCCTCTCTTGCTTTCTTTCTTCCTTCTATGTCCCCTGCTCATCACAGTACTTCAGATGCTCACAGATTCATTCTTTCTTTCAGAATGATTCTATAAGATCATTTGTTGAAATACAAGTTTTGTAAAGGGAGATAGTATCTCAATCCACTCTCTGGCCTTAATACCTTTGTTTTTAATTAGGTTATTAGATGAGTAGATTGTTTACCAGAACTCCAGAGAATGAAACATTATAAAGTAAGTTTTGACAGGATGTGGAAGTGGGGCAAAGGCAACAGGGAGAAAGAACAGTAGAAAGGAAAAGGAACCTAATGTGGGGTCCCAGTGCCCTAGTTGGCATAGGGTGCCAAATGAACTGGAGAACCTTGAAGAGTGGTGAGACACACACCATGAGGACACTGAGCACGTGGTGGGAAGAAGATGGTGAACATGCAGAGGAGGAACCTAAAGGATAATATATGTATATATGGTATTAAAGACAAACTTACCACTTCACTGTTCTCCAGGACTAACTCTATTAGCATGGAGGGATTTGTCAAATTACTTCTTTCCTCAAACATATGGATTGAAAAAATTGAAACACAGGACAAGAAGTTTGGGTAGAAATCACAGAATTTCAGAGATGGAAAGGATTTCAAGTAACCATCTAGTCCAACTGGAAGAGGAATTTTCACACCCCAAATGGGCAATTTTGTGCTGCCTGCCGGCTCACCAGAAAAGTTTAAAAGATAGCCATACTCAAACTTAAATAAGCTAGTGAGATTTTTGGATATAGAGATAGAGCTAAAAACACAGCTGCTGTGGTCCTCCCAGGTGGGAAAGTCAGAACTGCAGCCTGGAGAGAAATGAGGGGGAATGATATAAAATAAGTCCAGAAGGGAAGGTTGGAATTAGAGTTTGGTTAGATTTAAATTCTGACCTGAGAAGACTTTGTATTTTTTTCTACAGACCATAGGAAGCCAAATTTTTGAGCAGGGAAATATCATGGGCCTATGTGTGTCTTAGGAAGATAGCTTCTGTTAGCTTTTGTGGACCATGAATCGCAGAAAAGAAAAACTAAAAGCGGGAGGGATCAATAAAGAAGTCATTAAATTAACCTAAGCAAGAAGCGATGACGGCACAGCACAAAATGGAGAATAATGGACAATGAGGTTGGAAAGATAGGGTGGGTCTAGGTTTTGAACAGTTTTATAACAAAAGAGTTTACATTTTATCTTGTAGACAATAGGAAACCACTGGATTTTGTTGAGTAGGGGAATGACACGGTCATATCTGCATTTTAGGAGGAAACAAACCACTTTTACAGTGATGTGGAGACTAGACAGGAAAAAATAGAGACTTGAGGCAGAAAAATCAATTGTGAAAAACCTAGGCAAGAGATGACGAAGGCCTGAACTGAGGTGGCATATGCATGAGTATAGAAGGGTCAAATGGGAGAGATATTGTGGAAGCAGAAATAAAAAGATGGCAACAGTAGGGGAGAAGTGGGAGCATGGGGCAAAAGATGGCAATTTTCTCATAAGATAAGACATGAGGTCCTCAGCTGAGAAAGCAGAAGGGAGAAGAAGTGGGGAGGCCTGGAGAGAGAGGAGAAGAATCAGTAGAGAGCCATGTCACATAAGACAAAGGAGGAAACAGAATATGAGTGGATAGGATGTTAACTATGAAAAGCTGCAAAGAGCTCAAGGATACTGAGGACTGAGAAGATGTTAGATTTAGCAGGTAAGAGATAGTAACTTTACCAAAAGTAATTTTAATCAAGTAGTAAGGATAGAAATTTATGAAAATAAATATCAGATCTATGGGATCTTAGTCATCACTTCACAGGAAGCTATTCTTTGTGGTTCGGAGTTATATCTCATCAAGGTAGATACTTCCTCCAATGGCATAATTCATAACTCATCCATGCTTTTGCATCCTGTTTGATTCTTGTACATGTCCTTCCATAATGCCTCCAATTTTGATAGCAGTGGTAGTGGTGACAGTGTTATGATCAGATCACCAACATAGCAGAAACTTTCCTGACAATGGGTATTCTAGAAGAATCCTCATTGGGACAATGATTAATGGACAGCATTAAGTAAATCTAAACACAGATGACACAATTTCCAAACTGTTTTGCATGCCTATACCCTTATTTCCCTAATATGTTTTAACTTTGGTCAAATGGTGGATCCACTGACAAGGCTAATAGGTAGGTGACCATGACCCCAGTCCTGTGGTGTAGCACTGTGTTCATTTTAACCTGCACGTGTGCTTTTGAACCTTAGGTTGTTTTCTGATACAGAACTGTCAGCTGAAAGATCCTTTAGCTGCTTATAGGAGCATAGCTAACAACAGTCTCCAGAAGGATTTAACAAGCAAATCTAAAACACACAGGATAAACAGCAGAATAAAAAGAAAGGAAAAGAAAGAAAAGGAAAGAAAAAAGGAAAAGGAAAAGGAAAAGAAAAGAAAGGAAAAGAGAGAAGAAAAGAAAAAAGAAAAAAACAATAACAATGGGCTGAGTGATTTGGGTTCTATTTCCCACTCTTCTATAATCTAACTGCATCATTAGTCAGTCAACAAGTCAACAAGTATTTATCAAGGGCTTACTATGTGTCAGGCACCACACTAAGCACTAGGAATATAAATACAAGCAAAAAAGAAAGACAATCTTGCCTTCAATGAGTTTATATTCTAATGGGTGAAAACAATACATAAAAGGAATATGAAAAGTGGAAAGGTACTCAATACAGGACCATAATGGCAAAGTCATGATCACAGCCTGCTGAAAAAAGAAGAAACAGCTGTCCTTGAATGAACAAAGTCTGTTCCTTTGTATCCCTCAACATTGCATGGGTTACAGTGATCACATGGCATGGTCTGTCCATTTTTTTATCCCCGAGTCTTACCACATCCTTAGTATATCTTCTTTTCTGGCATATATCTCTATGACAACATTCTTGTACCACTTGTCCTGTATAATTCTTCATTGCAAATAGGTTGCAGCCTGCCTACTCACTCTACTCATATGCACTTTCTGTCTTATGATTTTGTTTATTATAAGGATGCCAAGACTGATAGGATTCAGTTCATGTAATAGTATGTTCCTTCATTCCTCTTCAAGATAACTTGAAGATAAAACCAAAAGGAAAAAACTATCTACTTATGCCACTCATATTATGCACCACAGAAAATTATAGTTAAAATACAGGAGTACTGTTAGGGAGAGGCCCAGTAATTCACAAAAGATGATAACCATGAAGAGGCACATTAATAGAACTCATGGCACCAGACATCTGTGTTTGGAGGAGTTGGGCTTTAAAGGATGGCTTTCAAATTCTTAAGTAATAAATGAGAAAAATGAAATAGGTCAAGATTGTAAATTCAACTTCTTACTTATCATTGAGACTTGGTAGGAATTTGATCTACGGTTGAATCATTGTCCCTAAAAAAGTATAATGTATCTGAAAGGAACAAATTAACTCAACGGGGTGGTAGAGTGGCATTAGGAAGAAATACCTCTGTGAAGAGATAAAGGAATTAGAGAGGAAGAATAAGAAGAGCATTTCAGTGAATATCAAAAGAGGGAGAAGTAAAGAAACTGCTGAAATGGTGGCTTATTAGAAAACACTCATACAATGAAAGAAATGGGTGATGAATTACAAAAGCATATCACAAAGCATGACAAAGAAATAGTAAAGATATTCAATTATGCGAGCGTCTTCTAAAGTTCTATTAAAAAGCAGCACAACTAGTGAATTCTTGGCTTGCCTTGATAATAGTTTCATTCTTGAAAAGGATGAAGGAGTGTTGTGAGGGGAGAGGAAACTGTTATTATGGATTTGATTTTGACCAATATTGAACAAATGGTTGGAGGAAGTGTCTGTGTAAGTGATAAGAATAAGAAAGCCATGAATAGTTTGGCATATGCCCTAGATTTTTATAGACTGAAATATTTTCAAAGCATGTACAGAAAATAGAAGCAAGGACAGAAAACTGAGGAAGAAGTCAAAAGAGTTTCATATTCCTTTAAGGCAGATGGCTCTTTACATGTCTTTGGAGAGGGTCTAGGAGTAGCACCCACACAGTCTGGAATGAGTGTCTGATCTTTCATTTCTCCAGGGATCTATATCTCACAAAGGAGACATTTAAAGGAACTCCCCTCTTCAGTTAAGCAATTTTCAGATCATTTTCTTGCACTCTTTGAGGAGTAGCTTCCCCTACTCTTGCTTTAATATAATAGGAGGACAATAGTTTAGCAGTCAGCATTGAGCTAAGAGAAAGATATTCATTGTTCCTGAATTTTCATGGATTGGAGATCATTGTGGACTGTGCAGCTCACACAGTAATATAGATTCACATATAGCCTGAGCAGCATATGGGAACTGAAGACCCTAGCCTAAGATGTCCCTGATGGCAGTGATTGGATGTTACAGATGATAGACTTCTTAATGGCGTTGTCCTTTGAACATGGGGCAGACAGAATTGATGCAGCGTGTAGGCTACAGGTGGCAGTCCTTTTTGGCTGGTCTTTTCTTCAGCTTCTTCACGGTCATTTTGTGACAGAGGAGCCCAAAGAGCCTCTAAAATAGTATCAATGACTTTAAAATATAGAATGGAACTATGACGAATGTTGTCACTCAGATATTTCAGTTGTGTGCTACTCTTTGTGACTCCATTTGGGGTTTTCTTGTCAAAGATACCGGAGGGGTTTACTATTTCCTTCTCCACCTTATTTTACAGACAAGGAAACTGAGGCAAACAGGGTTAAGTGACTTGCCCAGAGTCACACAGCTAGAAAATGTCTGAGGACAGATTTGAGCTCAGGTTTTGCTGACTTCTGGCCCAGCGCTCTATCCACTGCACCACCTAGCTGATGAATGCTAAGGACTATTATTTTTGTTTGTTTATTAATGCTTTTAGGTGATATTGAGATCAAGATAAAGATTAGGAAGGCCATCAGTGGACTGCCTTAGATGTATTGGAAATGATAACAGATGATAGAGAGAAAGTAAAACTATTCAACTTTTGTTTTGTGTCTTTTTTCTACTGAGAAAAAATGTCTTCGGATTGGGAAGAATAGAAAAAATGGTTATTTGTAATTAGGCTCGTCCTAACTTCAGGGTATTGAAATGATTTATGGATGGGACAGCTGATCTAATGACAGTCACCTCTGAAAAATCATGGAGAATAATAAAGATAAATAGATAAAACTGGGCTAGTGGTTGGGAAATGACCTGATTTTTTAAGCGTAAGATTTGATTCTTCAGCCTTTGGGTTGGTGAACCTCACTTTGATTCCCAGCAGAGACACACATTTTTGGACTTAGCCATTGTATGGATTGATTTTGTCCAATTGCTTATTTGTTATAAGCTTTGTTTTTAAATTTTCAGTTAATTGTTAGCAATAGTGATTTCTAAAAAAGAGGACCATTGTAACATTTTTAATATTTACAATAAAAGAACAGAAGGATGTTTGAAAAGAGGATTTGATAAGCAAGACAGTTTTGAAATGAATATGTGGGTTTTACTGCATCCTTTTTTAAAAAGTAAGCCATGTGGAGTGGAGATTCATAGTTTCACATAGAATCCTATTTTTGGTGTTCTATGTGAATAGAAATGTTCCTTTTGGTTATGTGAATAATAAAATAAAAATTTAAAAATAAAAATATAATATATAAAATTAATTGATGACATAAAACTAGAAGAAACAGTTGACTCCCAGAATCAGATTCCAAAAATGTCTCAACAGGCTGAATCTAATCAAATTAGATAATACTTGTAAAAGTGCCTTCACGTAGTAGGCACTATATAAATGCTTGTTCCCTTATTTCCCCTTCCTTTACCTTCAAATCTGGTTAAATTTGCTAGTGATAAATGTAAAACTCTTCACTTAATTTTGGAAAGTCTATTATACAAACACAGGATAGAAAAGACATGGCTAGAAAACAGTTGACGTAAAAAAAGACCTAAGGTTTTTTTGTTAGGTGCAAGCTGAATATGGGTTAACAGTGACATATGTTTGCCAAAACAGAAATAAACAAAGTAAATAAAGCATCTTGGAATGCTTTTTTTAGAAATGAAGGAAGTTGCTATACCATACCCCAACCAGGTTACAACTAAAATATTTTGTTCAGTTCTCAGTCCTACATTTTAAAATCATTCACAACCTATAGCACGTCCAGAGGAGGGAGACCAAGGTGATAAGTTATCTCAAAACCATGCCATTCAAGGAAGGGGGAGTGTGTAATGGCAACCATACTGGCATACCTAGGATGGCGGCTAGTGTAGGTTCTTGGATCTCCTTTACTAAGGAAAGCAACTTAAAAAGTGTCAACGATCTTCTTTAATTACACAGAAAAAATACAAAGAGAAATAAAGACCAACAGACAGGGCCTGAATCAAAGCTTTACATCCAGCACTGAATTGAGAGCCTTTCACCTCTGAGTAGTGGGAGAGCTCTGAACATATGGCCACTCAGAGTTTTGACCAGGGAATCACAACATCTTTCTCATAAGTGAGCCCCCAAAGCAAAAGCTCACCTCTCACAATGTACACTCTTTCAGCTAATAGGCTCAGAGCCAGAAGGCATCACAACCTGACTCATTGCCTAATTAGCTTATTAACAAAAGGTGTTCAAGTCTTCCTACAAGCAAGCTTCCCTTAATGGGCTCCATGTGAGGCCT
The DNA here is from genome assembly GCF_011100635.1 of Trichosurus vulpecula. Classification (NCBI taxonomy): domain Eukaryota; kingdom Metazoa; phylum Chordata; class Mammalia; order Diprotodontia; family Phalangeridae; genus Trichosurus; species Trichosurus vulpecula. The sequence continues at coordinate 266,616,379 of NC_050573.1, read as the reverse complement.
ATTAATGGGCAGGGACGATCTTACACACTCTCCCAGCATAGCAATAACAGATTTCAAATTATATTACAAAAGAGTAATAATTAATCATTAATAATCAATTAAAAATTGGGGCAACTAGGTAGTGCAGTGGATAGAGTGCAAGGCCTAAAGTCAGGAAAACTAATTTTCCTGAGTTCAAATCTGACCTCAGATACTTACTATCTGTGTGACCCTGAGTATGTCACCTAACTCTGTCTCAGTTTCCTCATCTGTAAAATGAGCTGAAGAAGGAAATGGCAAACCACTCCAGTATCTTTGCCAAGAAAACCCCAAACAGTATCATAAAGAATCAAACAAAAGCATGAATCTTGGGGATACTTTCTAGAAGTCTTTGGAAAATAGGGGCTCGCTAGAAAGGCAAAGCATTTCCCTCCAAAAATCCCCAAATTCAATTCTCTTCTGGGGAAAACTGAGGGCTAACTGACTGCTTTGTATGGTTTCTCTATATCTTCCAAGGAGCTTTTTGAGTCTTTTGTAATTTCTGTGTGTTGAAATAAAGGCTGTCCTACCTCTGATAAGCATTTGAAAACTTTAGAGTTTGTATGACCACTGAGGATCCCATTTACCTACATTTGGAGAAAACCTGGATATGAACAAAATTTGGAAGTTTTCCTAGAAGAAAAATAGGTGGGGGCAATGAAGCAAATAGGGAAACTGATCCTCTAGGAAATAAACTCTTTTGGGGACGCTGGGCCATAGGTTCCAGAGTCAACTAAAATCCTTATTTTTTTTTCTTTCATTTGTTTTTAATCCATGTCTACCTCATCCCACACTTATATAACCAACATTTTGAATGCAAAGCATAATTGGACATTTGTCTGCTAATTTGAACTTAATCTTATTTATCTCCAATCCATAGTTTTGGCCTGTCAAAGATAAATTTTTGAACTCTAAGTAACCGTATATTAGATATCTCCATCAACCTTGTTACCTGCAAAGTTGATAAGCATTCTATATTTCCATGAAAAGAATACCTCAAAGAATATCATGTTGACATCAGTCTGTAAAATTATTCACGGAGCTACAAACCCACATACTTAGATAATCTTCCATGTCCACATTTCCTCATCTTGTCCTTAAAGATATATCAGAAGAGATTTTTTTCCAGATACCTTAGAAAATGACAAAAACAAAGAAAAATATTGAGTTGAATTAGGGCAACTCTAAGTCACTTTACAATCCTAAATGAGTCCATCAATTTTGCCTTTTTCTTCATTTCTATAATTCTAAATTGTTTTGTATTTTTCACATCTAACACCACAGAAGGCCTGAGACTCACTGGTAGTATCAGTGGACAGAGCTCTCATGGAGAGCTAAGGCTAGCTGACACTTAGATTTGACTCTGTCGGCTGGCACATTTTACTTTCAGAAAGCCCTCCAGGGAAATGGGTAGAAAGTGACTGACTGAAAGCAAATGATTAAATTAAGGGATTAAATTAAAGGATGATGCTGATGGCTATTCTTCAAACTCCTAAGCTAAAAGTAATGTATCCCTATGGAATTCAGTGCTATTTGTTAATATAGTCAACTATTCATTATCCATGAACAGGTTGTATGACTTGGAGGATTGCCATGGCAACTCATGTTCCCTCTTGCCTTATGGTTCAGGCCAAGGTAAGCAACATCAAGACTGAAGCCAGATCAATCAGGGATGAGCATAGAGTGGGGTAAGTGTCTGACAGTGTATGCCAATATGTTTTTTCTGACTACCATCCAAAAGAAAATATAAATGTTCCTTTCAATAACCCATTACTTTCAATAAACCATGCCTCTTCTTGCTTCTATTAGCATAGATAAATTAGAATTTGTTATGGTTTACATATGCCCCAAATGGGTCATTTAATGTCCAGATACAAAAAAATGAAAATGAACATTTATGCATTGCCAATATTGAATTTACTTCTAAAACCAGGGTGAAAATTGACAGTGGTTTTTAGAGGAATGGGTGAAAGCTCATTAGGATAGCACTGGCTGGAAATGCTTCCTAGAGTAAACATAATAGAGCTTACAGAATCAAAAAAATGTGTCTAGCCAGACAGTAATTTTTTCTAGGAACTAGAGTACAATGGATCAAATCTTTATGATTCTCTGTCTACAGCACTGTGTCTAGAGTAATGGGTATCTTCACAATCTCCAGTTCTGAGTCAGTAACATAACAAAAAAAAACTTTTCTAGATTGGTAACTGTATTTCAAAAGGTAACTCAGAAAAAGACATAAAACTTATTGACATCACCAACATAATTAAACAAAAAAGCATCAAGAGCAAATCAATTAACATTCAAGGTCCTTTCTGCTTCCCTTAGGGCCCAAGAGGCTTTTAACATAAGTAGCCTCTGGGCACATAAGGTAATAGGTTCTACTCTGAAAATGTTTTGACTCAAGCATGAAGCTAGTTTCTTCTCCCACTATTATCAATAACAATTAACACAAAGAACAATGAACACAACAGGTAGTATAGTATAGTGGACAAAGAGTTGGTCCAAGAGCCACAAAAACCTGGGTTCAAATCCCACTTCTGATACTTAATGATTGTGTGACCCTGGGCAAATCACTTGAGCTCAGGATCCCGACACCACTCTTTAAAACTGTAAATTGTGGGTGAGATGCGTATCTATGTTAGCAGAAGGAATTCCTTACACCAGTGAAATTATATGTCAGGTCTGAAATCTAGCCACTTACTTTAAAAGTTTGAGGAGCAAACATCTGTAGATATATAATGTTGTGGGTATGGTGATTCATTATACAATGAGCAATTAAGAATTTGTATTAATCGAAAACATGTGAGTTTCTTTTCCATGCTACTTCTAAGTTTCCTCTCACCCGAAATCTTAAGGCAACGGTATATAACCACTTTTAGGGTGTGTTGTAGTGGGAATTTGGGTATGCAGAGTATAAATTGAATTAGATAGCTGCTGAAATACCTTCCAATTGTAAAACCCAGGATTCTGATTTTATGAACAATCTTTCTCGCTCACTACGTTGTGGCCCAGAAGTAGATATTGTGGAATGCCATATGGATAAATTTACATAGCATTGCTCCAGAAAGAGAACATTTATCATTTTAGAAGATGATATTCAGGTTTTTGCCTCCCCCTTGTGATTCTAGTACCTCTTTTTTGAAGGTGGCTAGAGTAAAAATATCAATTAGATAAAAAAAAAATACAAGCTGTTGATAGCAAATTATGACTAATTTTGTTCCTGAACATGGTAATATTATGTCCTTCTGTTTCCATGGCAATCATGTGAGAGATGATACTGAATTACTGCTACCTCAAATCCATATCCAGATTTTCACCTGCTTCTTTTCTCACTGTGGCCAGTATAACTTCTCTCCATCACTGGACCATACTAATTATCTTCCTAAGGAAAGAGTGTACTATTTTTATATAAAGAAGGAGCTGATTTGCCTAACATAGGCAAATTATGAGGTGAAAATGGATGTGAAAACTTGATACATTTAAGTAATTTTAATTAAGAACTTTGTGAAACAGGAAATAAGAGTAGCAGATTGAATAATAGAAATTATCCCTTGCAGGGACTGGACCAGCAGTGAGTGTACTTTTGACAGGAATCTGCTCCTGGTCAGTAAAGTTAATTGCAACCTGAGACAGGGAATTTAGAAGTGTAAGAGATCTGTGAATAAAAAGCAGGTCATCCCTCTCCCTCCCCAGGTAGAACTGTCCTCTTGTGAACATTTTTATTCTAGCCTTTGTGATTTAAACGTAATTCTAAGAGATGAGATGCCCATTGCTTCTCTTTGGGGAATGATTCCAGTTTGATCAACTACATCAGAATGATTGTCCTGACACAAACAGTGAATTCCTGCATTATATTCCCTCACTCCTACATGCCCTCTAGTGACAACATGTCTGCACATAGGTGAAACAAAGTAGAATGTGTAACCAAAAGGTAGCAGAGAATGATGGGTAAGGGACTGGATGTGGGGTCAAAAAACCTGCGCTTTGAATACTGCTATCAATTGTGCAGCTCATTTATTTTATCTGTAAAATAAGCATATCCATTACCCACTTCCCTGAGTTATAAGTCAATGGGGCAGCTATGTAGCATTGTCCATGGTACTTTCTAGCAGCTCTGCATTAACTCAGGAGGAAATAGCTACCCAGGTACTCTGAAAGCTTTGGTTTTGACCTGGACAAGCCCTGTAGCTTCCTGTTCTTGTTTAGACTTTTTTCACAGCATCACAGGAAGGAAATGATAAGGTATAATGGAGTTGGAGAAGTCCTGTTTCCTTTCCTCAGCACATTGTCCTTTCTTTACATTGAGTACCCCAGAACCACCTGACTGACTACCCTCTGGATGTTATATTTTCAGTACTCAAGGACCTGAATCTTTTCTAATTCTAGTAGAGAATGACTGTGCCCCATCCTGTTTGTATTTGACAAATAGATGCCAGGATCTTTGTATCTGACACATGTCAAGGTGTCTAGACCCATGGGTCTTCCCAGAAATTTTTTCTGTCTATAAACTGCATGAGAGTCACTGTTCTGCACTGGTAGAGAAATTCTTCATTAGCAATTCCCTCTATCTATGAAATTACATGTCCAGTCAAAACATTATTTGGTGATTATAGAAACAATTTACATTTGGGCCTCAGGTTCCCTACCTAAAAATAAAGGAATTGGATTAAATCAGGGCTTTTTACCCTGATGGTTCATAGATTTCCAAAGGAGCCACATATGGATTTTGGGGATGATGAAGGCATTTATGAACTTGGAAGGGAAAAAAGTTATTATTTTTATTTTCACTAATATTTATTTAAAATTTAATATTTCCTTAAATTATTTTTAAAAACACACATTATTATTAGAAGGGGTCTAAAGGCTTCCCCCAGACTATCAAAGGGATCTATGATACAAAATAAATAAAGAACCTTTGGGCTGAAAGATATGTTAGGCCTTTGACCCTATAAATCCTGTGATCCCATGGCAGGGATTCTAGAGGCTTCTAGATGGTACAGTGCTTAGAGTGCTGGGCCTGGAGTCAGGAAGACCTAGGATCACATCCAGCTTCAGACATTTACTAGCTATGTGGCCTTGGGCAAATCATTTGACCTCTGCTTATCTCGGTTTCCTCAACTGTAAAATGGGAATAACCATATAACCTATCTCCCAGGATTGTAGTGAGGCTCCAATGAGATTCATAAAGCACTTAGGAGAGTGCCTGGCATCTAGTAGGTGCTTTACTAATGCTAATTAAAGTGATTAGTAGTAGTTTCACCTCCCTTGTTAATACATTACATAGATTTGGGCAAAACACTTCCCTTCTCCTGACCTTAGTTTCCTTATCTATAAATGACAGAATGGCTGAACAAGTTGTGGTATACGATTGTGATGCAATACTACTGTGCTATCTGGAATGATGAGCTCAGTGGTTTTAGAAAAAAAACCAGAAAGATTTGCATGAAATACTGAAGAGCAGAACCTGAACATGAATACTGAACCTGAATGCTGAAATGAGCAGAACCAAGAGAGTATTGGATATGGTAACAGAAATATGGTTTTAAGAACAACTTTGAGTGAATAAGTTCTTTCAACTATTATAAATAAATACCCATATTAACTATAAAGGACATGTGAAGAAAGACACTATCTGCATCCAGAGAAAGAACTGATAAATAGAAGTATGTATAGAATGATTTTATATATGTGTGTGTGTATACATATAGATGTCTATTGTGCATATGTATATACATATACACACACATATACATGTGTGTATATATATGTATGTATATATACATATTGGTGTCTAATGGTAGCCATTTTTATGGAGGGGGGTGGAAGGAGGGAAGAAAAAAAGAAATTTACATGATAATTTTGTTGTATATTTGAAAGAAATAGCAGCAGATTTGCAGTTTCACGAGCAATCATCTTTGTATTGTACTATGTTATGTTGATGTTTGTTTTATTCTATAAATTAAAAATAAAATTTTTAAAAATGACAGAGTTAATCTAGATAATTATTAAGATAATAGAATAATAGACCTGATTTTTTTCTAGGAAAATGATCAGAGTATTTATCAGTCTCTACGTTTTAATGTGTACTTATGGTTAATAAGTTAAAGTTGTAGATAGGAGATTTCTACATTAAAATGTGACTCGATACCAATAAAATCAAAAATAGAAAATAAGGTAAAACAAAGGCCTAAACAGAAAAAATTTCTAGTGCTGTATAAAGTTATATTAATTCCAATTTATATATGAACTTTAATTTAGCACCATGTTGAAAACACATGACTTACAAAGAGTAATAAAAGTTCTTTCTCCTCCTTTAAAACTGTGTGACTCTAAATACATTTGCCTCTAGTCTAGGTCTGTGTCTCAGTGAAGATACCTTTGTCTATTTGCAGCCATGATGTGCGTAGGGATTCACAAATAAGGAATGCTTAGAAATCATGTTCTCACTAATTAGAGCAAAATTTTAGTAAGGCAAATGAAGACAACATGGTGTCATAGAAGGAGCCCTTAATTAGGATTCAGAAGGGCTAGATTTGGAAACAAACCAGATGTACTTGAATCTTGACTCTACTACCTGACATCTACATAAGGTTGAGTGTCACTAAATGTTTTTGATCCTCCATTCTTGTATCTAAAAATTGATGGGGCTGGAGTAGATTATCTGCAAGATTGCTTCCAGGTAAAATGTTCTATATCTCTACTAACTTATAATGCCTTTGAGTGGCATGACAGATCTTATTACCAAGCAGATTCTCATTAAATACCTACCACGACCTCAACTCCTTTCAAATGTACTTGTCCTTCATCCCCTTAATAGGCATGAATGACAAAATATATACAAATCCATCACTTCCAGAATTTTGAATTACAATTCGTACTGTGTGCACCAGTGATAAATTGTCAGTGGATTCAGCTTTGCATATAAAGGACAACACAAAAAGATGAGATGTCACAAAACATGTCTTAGTGTTGCTATATATGCTCACATTTAGATCTGGGAAGTTCCTGCATCCTTTTTCATTCATTTATTTATTCAAGGTATGGGAAACCTGTGGCTTTGAGGCTGCGTGGCCTCAAGGCCACAGGTTCCCCACACCTGATTCATCCTTTTACTCATTCAACAAACATTTATCAAATGCCTAATATGTTCATACACCTGTGCTAAGTGCTGTGGATACAAAGATAAAACTGAAAAGCCATCCCTATTCTTAAGTAGATCTCTTTCTAGTGGGGGATTCAACATGAAAACATAAAAGTAAATACAAGATTATTTGGGGAGGAAGAAAGTATTAACTCCTAGGAGTTTCAGGAAAGGTTGTCAGGGAGAGGTAGCACCTGAAATAAGCCTAGGATTTTCAAGCCAAGGTGAAGAGGAATGTGTTCTAGTCATAAGGGATAGACTCTGCAAAGGCAAAGGGGTAGAATTACAAACATTTGAGTTACAATGTTTTCTCCCCATTTCCCACAAGCATTCACTTCAAGAATTGACTTTTTAGAAAACATTTGTAAGGATGTATCTAACTCCTACTCCATACAAGATGTTAAAGGTAAGGTGATTCACAAAAGGTGAAGTTTTAAATAATAATGATTATAGCTATATAATAATGATTTAAGCTAGCATTTCTAGGGCCTTTTAAGTTTTGAAAAGCACTTTACATACATGTGTAACCAGAATGGCCTTTGTTTTCTTTGAGTGACTCAATTTATCTCAGTGAGCTTTACTAGGTGCTAAGCCCCAGGCCCAAACCCCATTAGGTCTTAACGTAATCCATGTGGATGTGAACCTTCCAGGGTCCTAAGGGGAGGGGCCAACTCAAGAACCAATCACCAGAGCCTGAGCTCTGGTGATTCAGATGATGTTTGATGTCTGAAGCCCTATAAGAAGGGAGGACAGAGCCATTCGTGTGGGGCTCTGGAGATGGTGTTGATGAGGAGACTCTGGGCAGCTGTAGCTAAGGAGCCCTCCAGCTTGTAAACCCGGATGTTGAGACTTTGTTGAACTCTGGTAACTATGTGTTGGGATTGAATCAGACAAAGTCTGTTGATGTTTGTAATTTGTTTGCATTTTGTTTTGAAGTTCAGGGTGCTGGCTTTTTCCCCTGAACTAACTGAATGATATTTGAATGCTGAATTAAAAGTAAGCTTGTCAACCCCTTCACCTTGCTTTCCTTAACTAAGCAGATCAGAAGAACCTGTGCTGTTGGCAGCTTTCTGGGTGCTGGCTGTGGGTGAATCTTATACCCCCACAGAAGCTGCTACCCAGATTGTTGAAACAACATGGTCTCATTTGATCCTCACAATAATCTATTTGGTAGGTGCTTCTACAATTCCCATTTTGCAGATAAGGAAACTCAGACTGATAGAGAGTAAGTGACTTTCCCAAGGTCACATAGGTAGTAAATGTTTAAGGCAACATTAAAACTGTTTTCTGACTCAAGTTTAATATGCAGTCCACTGTGCTACCTATGACCAAGGTAGTTTATATTATATGATCTCTTTTTGAGGTGTGGAGGGAATAGCATGACTGACTAACCAAGCAAGCTAATCACACCCCTTGGAATTTTAAATAACAAGAATTTAAGCAATTGGTTCTGACCCAAAGCAATCAGCCCGGGGAAGGCCTACAGGCCCAGGAACACCTAGAGGAGGGAGACTCTTGAGCCTGAGTCACAGGACAGCAAATGGCGGGGATGGGGGAGAGAAGAAAAGTGAATTCAAAGGGAGTGTGACACTCTCAATGACAGTATTATTGGAGAGACAATACAACATTACAGGATTATTGTGAGAATCAAATATGTAATAGTTGTATTTAGCACAGTACCTAGCACATAGTAGGCACTTAATATATGCTTCTTCCCTTCCCCTTATACATGTAGCAAATGATTAATAACTATCTAGGCAATAAATAGTTGCCTCCTCCCTCTCACTTGCCTGATTCCAATTATTTATCCTTCTGTTACAATGTCTTTTCCATCCATTCTTTCCTTCTCATTCTTACTGCCACCATCTTACTCCAGGACTTTATAATCACACATCTAGACAGTTTGCAATATCCTCCTAATAATCCCCAATTTTCTTCCCCTCCAGTTTCAGACAACACATGCAGCCTGGAGCAGCAAAAACACATAAAGAATAAACACAGACACATTGACAGAAGGATAACCACATAAAATAGAATTACTGGCATCTTTGGAAAGGCACTGACCCTTAGAGCATAGCAGAGGGAAATGAATGAGGACTCTATGAAGGAAGAAAAGGAATTCCACTGACTAGAAATTATGAATTACTTGTTTGCCATAAATGTTCTCCACTACCCACAGGCTTGAATTTTGAGCCCACTCTCCCCAGGAACCTTGTATGTATGGGGAAGAGTGGGTCACTCATTTGGAGATAATTTTTGTACCAGCTGCTCTGAATATAACACCCTAGTACTTTTGCTAAAATCTAATTAAGGCTCTAGGCCTCAACAGGAAGCACACGAGGAGGGGAGTCCCTTAGGCTAAGCCCCAGAACGCTAAAGGGGAGCTGCCCTCTGAGGACGCCAACCTGGAAGCATGAGTGCTTAGGTATGAGAATAGCACCAGAGGAGGGTACAACTTGAAGCCTTCCATTCCTCCCCAATAAAACATTTTCCAAATATATCACTCTTTTCTCTATTCACTGAGGGAATGGAGGGCAATGTTGTAGAGCAGACGAAACTAAATTTGACTTAAAGTCAAAATCATGGGTTTTAGTCCTGTCCCTACCATTGCCATTTACTAGTTGTATGGCCTAGGCCAAGTCACTTAGCTTATTCAGGACTGTAGTTTCCTCATCTGAAAATGAAAAGGCTTAATTAGGTCACATTTGCCAACTTTATTATTCTATCAATCTGTAATTTTAATCACAGTGAAATGTGTTCTAATATATGCTAAAAAAATGTACTTTAAAGTAGATTTTCCCATTGATTCAATCTGTACTGCCCAACAATATCTCATATTTTGGCTCCTTAGGTTGACTGAAAATTTACATGATATATTAGAACCTGATTAATTTAATTTCACTGAAAATTACATATGCAAATAAATTTCTGGTGTTTGACAAGACATTGTACACACACAGAGAGATGAATAACTATAAAAGACCTACCTCAATGATTGATTTCGTGTTTCTGCTTTGAAAGTCACTGGATTTTTCTGGGCCATAGATGACACATAAACAATGCTCTTTCCTTATTTCAGAAAGATGATACAAATTAAATTACATAATAAGACAAGTCTATCTTGGGGTTTCTCTGGAGAGAGACATTAAATAAAAACAGAAATTACTAGTGATTTATTTTGTCTACAACATAAGTAAGAAGGATGGCTTGCTTACTTATGTTTATAGTACTAATACAATCCACCTTTTCTTGGATAATGAGAAACATAAGGGCCCCTTTGTTTCACATCAGCTAATTTAAATTGTGTTCAATATGATTTATTTCAGAGAACTGAAAGTACTTTTCCCAGTATTAACTTGTATTCAAATAGAGGGTCAACTTATATCAATTTATTTATGAAACATTTACAAGAAACTAGCATTCCTCATAAATATTTATGTGCTTATAAATGCTATTGATATTTTACATTTCAATTCTGTATAATTACAAAGCATGAAACCTATATTTAGCATTAGGAAAATGTTTGTAAGTAGACAGGTTATTAAGTATCTCAACAGACTAAATGCTAAATAGTCTTTTGTTAAGTCACTTAGTCATGCCCGACTCTTTATGACCCTGTTTTTATGGGATTTTCTTGGCAAAGATACTAGAGAGGTTTGCTATTTCCTTCCCCAATTTTACAGTTGAGGAAACTGAGGCCAACAGAAGTTAAGTGATTTGCCCTACATCACATAGCTAATAAGTGTCTGAGGCTAGATTTAAACTCAGGTCCTCCTGACTCCACTGCATCACTTAGTCTCCCGCTAAATACATTGCAAACATGTATTAAATGCCTACTGCAGGCCAGGTACTGTGTTAGATACTGAAAATACAAAGACAAAAATAGATATAATGCCTAGTGCTTTAATAGGGACTTTCAAAGCACATATAGGTGTACACAGATAAACACACATATGTTTACATATACATTTACTCAACAAGCATTGATTAAGTACCTATTATGTGCCAGGAACTGTGCTAGACTGGTGATATGAAGACAAACATGAAACATACTTTCCCCTCAAGGAGGTTTAATTCTACTAGGGGAAACAATATAAAGATAAATAAATATAAAACATATACACAATAAATACCAAGAAATTTGAGGGAGACTCTAGAAGCTTCGAGTAGGGGCACCAGAAAAGGCATCAAATAGGATGTGGCACTTGAACTGTGTTTTGAAAGCATCTAAGGATTCTGCGAGATGGAGGAGAGGGGGTGGTACATGTCAGTGAGGGAATAGATGGGGGAGGCAGGAAATAAATTGTATGAGAAATAATGAGAAGCTTAATTTGGCTGAAACAGAGCTGTGAAAGGGAGTGTTTAATAAGCCTGGGAAAGAGAGAGCTAGATTTCATTTGATTATCACCACAACCTTGTGAGGTAGTGGCTAATATCATCATCATTTTACAGATGAGAACAGTGGAGCTCACAGATGCAGCATTTGCACCCTTAGTCTCCTAACTCCACATCTAGCAATCTTTCTGCTATACCACAGAGTCTTCTATCTTGCTGGGGATAGTATAATATTTATACAGATAAGTATAGTAGCAGGTAGGTTGTGGCAAGGACAAAGATCTACACAAAGTGCACCAGGAAAATTGAAGAAAAGAGAAAGAAAGTTTCAGATGTTGATCTCAAAGAAGGCTTCCTGGAGAATATAAGACCTGATCTGAGCTTCAAAAATTTTTCCCAGTAGCACTAACATTCACCTCAACTTCCATATTAATAACCTTATAGTTCTTTGTTTCTTCCCTCTCTTTCATTTCTCATACCTAATTAAATACCAAGTCTTATTGATACCACCTCTACAACATCTTCCATGTCCTTCCCTTCCTTTCCATTTCTGTCACTGCCACTCTAGTCCACTTCCTCATTACCATCATCCCAGACCCTTGAGATAGCTCCCTATCAGGTCCTCCTACTGCTATACTATTTGCCTTCCAATCTGTACTTTATAATGGTGTAAGAATACTCTTGTTAACATATATGTCTGATCATGCCCTTTATCTGCTTTGAAAATTTTCAATGTAAGTAGAGGGGGAAGGGAATAAGCATGTATTCAGCACCTACCTCTTTAGCCTTTTTAGTAAAACTAATTCTCTTCCTAGAATTCAAAGACCTCCAGAATTGGGCACCAGCCTACCTTTCCAGTCTTTTTTTTATTATCACTTTGTCTCCTGCCTCATCTCTTATTTCGGCACACCACCCTTATCTCTCATTTCTTCCTGCCATATATTTAATGCTCCATCAGAACTAAACAACTGGCTGCCTTCAAAACATAGTGCTTGACTATGTATTGGCTAAGCTTTGTATCTCCCTTCTCCTAATACTGGGCTTCTCTAGAAGCAGGAACATTCCTTTAGGTGACATGGTGGTTAGAGTGCTAGGCCTGAAGTAAGGAAAATGTGAGGTCTAATGTACTTCATATATTTACTAGCTGTGTGAATCTGGATAAGTCCCTTAATCTTTGACTGCCTCAGTTTCCTCAACTGTAAAATGTCAAATCTAATGTCTACATTACAGGGTTGTTGTGAGGATCGAGTATGTAATATTTGTGAAGTGCTTGGCATAGAACCTGGCACAACCCTGTTGGTTGGTCTCCCTACTTTCAGTCTCTCCTCACACTAGTCTACTAAGCTATCAAAACGATTTTACTAAAACGTAAGTCTGACCATGTCATTACCCCCTTCCCCCCGACACAGTGACTTCCATTGGCTCCCTATTACTGTCAGGATAAAAAAATAAAATCCTCTGTTTAGATTTTAAAGCCCTTCATAATCTAGGCCCTTCCTACCTTTCCAGGCTTCTTACATTTTATCCCCCCTCCCCCACAATGTACTGTGCAATCTAGTGCCAGTAGCCTCCTTGCTATTCCTTATAGAAGACACTCATCTCCCTACTCAGGGCATTTTTTTGGAATGCCCTGCCTCTTCATCTCCACCTCTTGGTTTCCCCGATTTCCTTCAGATCCCAGCTGAAATTTCATCTGGTGCAGGAAGGCTTTTCTGATTCAGCTGAGTGATAGCGCATTCTCTCTAAGATTGACTCCAATATCCTGTATCTTGTTTGTACACAGTCATTTGTGTGTTGGCTCCTCTATTAAACTGTGAGCTCCTTGAATGCAGGGACTGTTTTTGTTTTGTTTTGTTATTGCCTTTCTTTGTATACCCAATGCTTTTTATAGTATCTGGCATATACTAGGTCCTTGATGTTTGTTGACTTGACTTTCAACCTGGAATGTTCTGCTTTCTCCTTTCTAACCATGTAATTCCTAATTGATCTTAATGGTCAGTTATACACACACACACACACACACACACACACACATATACATATATAATATATATACACATATACATGATATATACACATATACACATATATGATATATACATATATGTATATATGTGTATATACACATATATACATATATGTACATATGTATATATATGTGTGTATATACTCACACATACACACCCACATACATATATATACACATATGCATATATCTTCATGGTCAACTCAATATACACACTTATCTATCTATCTATATAAAATTACAGATATCAGATAAAAATTGAGGTCATAAAATCATGAGTCAGAAGGAAAATCACAGGTCATTTATTTGAACATAGTTCCTTTCTGCAATACTCTTATAAACAACCATCTATTCTCTGCTTACAGACACCACGTGATGAAGAACTCATTACCTTCCAAAGTGTACTATACCACTTTTGGCAGCTGTTATTGTTAGGAAAGTGAATATGAACATATATGTAGCTAAAGAGATACACATGCATGTAAAACATAATACAATAAATATAGCATAACACAATATAACAGAATATAACATAGTATGATATGATATAATGTAATATAATGTAATGTAATAATCATGTATATGACAGAACTTACTTTCTGCTACCTTCATCTACTGCTACTAGTTGTGCTAAGCAAAATAAGTTTAATTCCTCTCCTAAGCAATGGCCTGTCAAATACGTTAAGATAGATATCATGTACCCTTAATAGGTCTCTTCTTCAGGCTAAATATGTAAATGCAGTGTTACTCTAGTCTCCTTTGCTCCCTCACCCTACATATGAAGGTTTCCAGCTTCACATCTCTAATATCTAACCCCTTCTCTCTACTCACACAGTTCAGGGCCTCATTGCCCCTTGCCTCCACTATCGAAATAGACGCTGAAGTTTTCTTCCTGTTTCAAATCTCTTAGCACTTCAGTTTGTTCAACACATTGCACCCAAAGTAATTTTCCTTAAGGTAAATATGAGTATGGGCCTACCTTTTCAATCAAATCTCATGGCTTCCTTCTGTCTCTAGAACAAAATTTAACTTTCTCTATTTGACTTATAGAGCCTTTCACAGCTTGGCACAACCTTGCATTCCAGTCTCATTGGAATTTACTTTCCTTTTCATACTCAGTAATCCAGACAAACTAACTTTCTCTCTTTCTCACCCATGATACTCTATGTGCCAATGTATTTATTTATTTTGTTTGACTTCTCTCCCATTAGACCGTAAGCTCTCTATGAATAGAAATTGTAGCATTCTTTGTTCTTATATATCTGGCATCTAGCAAAATGCTTGGAACACAGTAGAAGTGAACAAATACCTGTTGATTGATTGGTTGTCATTTCCTTATTTTATTGGAATTCAGGTTATTCCATCTTTTAGTCAGTTTCGTTCTCTCCACTCTGGTCTAAAGCTATCTTAATCCTCTGTTGGAAAAAAAAAGTTGAGTAGTCCTTTCCATCTTTTCTCTATCAACAATTATCATTATTCTATACATCTTAAACAGTATAGCCCTACCCTTTCTTTTGTATGTATTTGTCTCAACATCACTAATAAAAATATACACCATTGAACATTAGCTTTATCTCTCATTCTTAACTTAAGTCCCAGCTTATTTAGGACCATTCCACTCCTTGGAGACAAGTATGGGGAAAAACCCCAAAAACATTGGATTTCAAGTTGGAGGACCTTGGTATGAGGTAATATTTGTAAAGTGCTTAGAATGATGCCTGGAACACAATAGGTATTTAATAAGTGCTTGCTCCTTTCCCTTTGGTTTGAATTCTTACTCTGCTGCTTACTACCTGTCTGACTTTGGGCAAGTCATTTATTCTCTCTGGACCTCAATTGCTCTTCTATAAACTTAGGAAGTTGGACTAGATGGCCTCTGAAGTGCCTTTAATTCTTTGTAACTGAATTTATCACAGTTATCCTGAGTACTGCATGATAATATAATGCATGTAAAACACTTTGCTAACCTTAAAGCACTATTAATGAGAACCATTATATAATGACCAATCATTATTAGGTTAAATGTTTTGTAACTATGTTGGCAACATCTCCTCATCTCAGGATGAAGTCTAGCTAATAGTTGCTTCATTGAATCTACTTTATGGAAGGGA
This sequence comes from Trichosurus vulpecula, assembly GCF_011100635.1. Classification (NCBI taxonomy): domain Eukaryota; kingdom Metazoa; phylum Chordata; class Mammalia; order Diprotodontia; family Phalangeridae; genus Trichosurus; species Trichosurus vulpecula. Next base: position 266,600,748 of record NC_050573.1, on the reverse strand, counting down.
GAAAAAAAAGGAAGAATTAGATCATGCTTTGGCTTTCCTAGGATAGTGCCCTAGATAAACAGACTGCAGATATTTTCTAAGTTCCCTAAGATACTAACTAAGGAAACTGAGCTGGACTACCTGTACCAAGCATATTGGTAAGTTCCAATTTACACTGAATGGAGCTTTCAGTGGTGGAACTTTTAGGAGTTGTGATGTCACACGGCACAAGAAAGATTCAAGTTTATGGAAAAGATTTGACTAAGCTAGCTGTTCAAAACTTCCCTACCTACAAATGTGAAGTTACCGGGCAAAAGCTAATTGTTGCATTCCCCAGAGACTCCAGAAACAGTTTAGTCCTTCTCAAATGGTGATTTACCTAGCTCTGACCTAAAAGCTTATGTGTAAATTAAGAAATTGTGGCTCTCAATTCTGATCTAGCCTATGCTATAAACTAATAATCACATTGATAAAAGGTAAGGGTGGCTTATCAGCTTCCACAAAAGAAAAATTTATACCAAGGCAAAACCTTCTGATATTTGGAAGCCAGTTTTCTCATCTGTAAAATGAGGGGGTTAGACTAGGTGACCTCTGATGTACTTTACATTTCTAATTTTGATCCTCTGTGATCCTATGATTTATTCTAGTTGAGTGGATATTACATATTCCAAACCAATGATAATTCTTTTTTTAAAAAAATCCTATGTACTCAGTAAACTCCAGGGACCATGCCTAAAGGAAATCTGTATGGAAAATAATGAAATCAAGAAAAACTCTGCTTTGCTATTCTTTTATGATGGAGGAAAAAAATGAAAGTAACTTAGGAATTAATTTCAAAATTAATCAAGAATCATAGCCTATTTTTCAAAACTATAGGCTGTCAGGATTTCTTTCCTATTACCTTTTTAAAAAATCCATACCCATTAGCCTTTATAGAAAACTTAGATATGCATAGAACTTTTTACTAGATTATTGCTCTCAAATTTGGGTCTATTTTCATTTTCTCTCACAATGAAGTAGTCAAAAGTCCTGAAGATTTGGCTGCATCCTAGAATATGATACTCTTCCACATGAAGATGTCACTTTATGAATGAGCATAAATTAAGAAGTTAGTCCATAATCTATAGGTTCTAAAGCTCCGGGCAAAAAAACCACAAAGATAACAGAAGCACCGGGACCAGGTCTTTCAGCATTTTTGTAGTGAGAGAGATGCCAAGAGCTGGGAGGGTCCTTGAACACATTTTATACTCTAACTCCTTTAATTGGGAAATAAGAAAACAGAAACTTTAAAAAGTTCGTGAATTGACCCAAGGTCTCAGGAATACTTATTTAATGAAAGGACCAAAGCTTCTAGTCAAAGCTCATATCTAGTGAGCAAGCATTTGGAATGAGCAATTCTTAATAAAAAACTATGTTATGTTATTATAAAATCATAGTATTCCTAACATCACAAAACTGAAATGTCTACCCTAGATACAAATATTCAATAAAGCATTTAGGCCACAAATGGAGTTTTTGATGTGATTGCTATAAACTCTTATTTACCTTTCTGGTTTATTTATTGGGAAGAGTTGGGAATATGGATCTCTGAGTCATTGGCATTTGGGGGGGAGTGTGATTTAGATGTGAAAATCATTGCCTTTTTATTCATTATAGGTCTTAGGAGAGAGAGCAAAGGGATAATTAAATAAGAGACCAGCTGAGATTATTCAAGTAAAAATCACAGAATTTCAATGTCAGAAGGAAATTCCAAAATCATCTACTCTATACCTGAAAAAGAAATTCTCCCCTTACAACATACCAAACAAGTGACCATCCAGCCTTTACCAGAAACCTTCCATTGAAAGGAAATCCGTTACCTCCCAAAACAGCCCATTTCACTATTGAAAATCTCCCTTTACTGTTTTCTTTTACACCAAACACAAATTTGCTTCTTTTCAACTTCCATTCATCCTCCTAGTTTTACCCTCCAGAGCTAAGCAGTAAACTAATTTCTATTCCATGGGATCCTCCTTCACATACTTGAAGACACCCTAAATCTCTGCTTCTTAAGACTAAATAACCCCTGATCCTTCAACTAACATGCAAGTCATTCTCCTTCCTTTCTCAAGGAATTATTAAATATAACAGATTGTTAAGATATATGGTTCTCAAACTTCTGGGTTATCAAACAGTTTTCCCAGATGCTTACTTGAGGATCCCCAAGGTTAAATAAGGGGGAACAGTAAACAAACAAAAGCCAATTTTGTTTCTAGGCCATTGTGTACAGATGTCAAGCTATCCATTTGCATGCTTGCCATGTCTCAATCCTTGGCTCAACAGCTTTTTATAGCTACAGGCTGTATGTATGTATGTATATATGTATGACACATATATATGTTTTCATGTGTATGTGTATCTAATGTGTAATTCAATACATGTGTGTCAGTATATATGCATATATGTGCAGATCTATTATGTATATATGCCACTGTAGTTTTTACAGAGTTTAAGGTTGTACCTGGGAAGCAGATATAGACCCAGAGCTCTGGATATGAATAATATTAGTGGACAGAGCATGTCTGGGTATGAAAGGATATACAATAGAACCCCTTCTACTACATCCTCAGTCCTATGGTATCTAATCTCCACCAAAATTCCAGGGCCTCCTCCATGAGATCCATGTTTACCCAAAAGAAATTAGTATAATGATCCTTGTAGGAAAAGCCAGATGAATAGAAAGTATCCATTGTGAAGATCATGGCATGCATTTGGATGGCCAGTCCGTTGTTAGTACATTAATTCACATTAGCATTACAGATGAACAATGAATTGATATCAGGATTGAATAGGAGGAAGAAAGCAGACTGAGTTACATTTAGGAATTTGATAAAGCTTTTAATGGTCCTAACCTACTTGTTAGTGAAAAATTCATCTTTAATACTAATCGCAAAACCCCACCTCAGAAGTGCTATCCAATTGTGAATCTTGAAACACCATAATCTCCACACAATTGGAGGCGCAGGTGGTGGAAAAACATAGTCAATGTGCAAGTAGGCCAGAGCATATTTCGGTGGTGACCCATTTACAAGATGGCACATAACTATAAATAATATTATCAAGGAAAATTGTGATCAGAAACCAAGGTAGACTGGTCAAGAAAGAAGGCTAGCAGATGGGCAGCCTGTATGCTGCACTAGTGATCATGTGATGTAAAAGATATAGAGAAAGGCCTCCAGCATGATGGATAGAACATCTGTTGAGGACCTATAGGAGTATGTAGACAAGAATTATATAGTAAGGGAGTAGGCAGATGGGGGGAGCTGCAACCTGCACTGATGGAGTAAGTATCCATATCTATAAAACTGCAGATCTTGTGAAGTATTAATTTTTTAAAAATCAGGTAGGAATTTGTAGGATGGCTGGGAGTGGAACACAAATGGAAAAGAGATTCTACCAAAAAAGTGTTACCATACTGAAAAAAAATAGATTACTGTACATTCTTATTCTTGGTAATAGAACTCCTGATTTAAATGTGTGGGCTCTGAATGAACTTTAGCTATTAATCTACTTTCACTTATATACTTGTTCCCTATAACATTGTATTGTGCACTGATTAAAATATATTATAGAAACAACCTTTCCCTGAAAGTAGACAGAACATTCACTGATGTATTTCATTTCTCTTCTCCCCAATGGTGGTGGCACAATGAAAAGTTTAATAATGAGAAAATATGAGTACAACATAGTGCGCATACACCCAATATTCTTTTTCTTTGGTATTGTTGATTTCTTATTATAGCAGAAGGAAACAGGGGAGTGTATCTTATCTTTTCCACCTTCTCTTATCTTCAGTATCTTTAATTATTTTCAACACTCTCATTACAACCTACTGAGAGGGCCAGGAAAACTTGATATGTCCATCATATTATCCTTTGAAGATTAACCTCAAGCGCGATTGAAATCTTTTGAGTTATCTCTTCTATCCCATCTGAAAATCATAGTCAGGAGGGAGAAGCAGGTTACAGAATTTCTTTAAACCAAAAACCTCAAAACTGGTTCTGAGGGAAAGACATTAACTCAATCTGACCAGCACGTAATAACTCCCAATTTGTGAATCACTCTGCTTGGTGCTGAAAAATGGGCTGTGCCTGTAAGCCTATCAGATGTAGTTTATAGCTTGAGAAGCTGGCCCTGATGCTCAGTTCCAAAAACATTGCCATGGCTTTCTTATAGCTTTTTTCTTAGCTACTTAAAGTCATTTGAAAGTTGGCAATTGTTAGCTAAGACAGCCATTTGAAGATGTTGGCACAGGAAAATGTAGAGGACAGTCATTTGGGGACCATATACAGAATTGCAGAACCCCAAAATTGAAAGTGCTCAAAAGCCACATAGTTCAGCAAGTATCTAAGGAAGATTACCTAGTCAATATCCTCAAGAAGTGGGCCTCTGGCTTCTGCTTGAAGACCTCCCATGTCGTGAAACTCTCTACATGCAGCTGCAGCCTATTCCACTTTTCAGATAGTGCTTATCCTTAGTCTTTTCTTTTTTCATATGTCAAGCCTAAATCTGTTTCTCTCCAGTTTCCATCCATTTTTCTTTCTAGTCCTACTCTCTGTCACTAAGCAGAATGACTGATATCTGAGAACTGAACACAATACATCAGATGTCCTCTGATGAGGTCAGAGTACTGCAGTCTCCCTCATCTGGGTAAGAGGAGTTTCTTAATGTAGTCCAAGAGAGTACTGACCTTTGGGTTGTCATGTCACACTGTTTTTAACATAGCATTGCAAGGGATCACTAGTCTAACCTATACTTGAAAATTCATCCCCTCTATATAACAACTGCAGAGCTTCTGCTTAAGATCTTGAAGAGGAAATTACTATCTTTCAAAGCAACTTACGTCACTTTTAAATAAGGAGATTACATGGCTAGGAAGATTTTTCCTCTTTCATCAAATTTAAATTCAATGCTGCAACTTCTACCCATTGTTGCTAGTTCTTCCCTTTGGAACCAAGCAGTATAAATCCAAGCTCTCCTCTAAATGTTGCTGTTGTTGTTGAGTCAGTTCAGTCATGTTCAACTCTTCATGATGCCATTGGGGATTTTTTTGGCAAAGAAATTAGAGTGGTTTACCATTTCCTTCTCCAGCTCATTTTACAAATGAGGAAACTGAGGCAGAGTTAAAGGACTTGCCCAGGGTCACACAGCTAATCAGGGTCTGAGATTGGATTTGAACTCAGTTCTTACTAACTCCAGGCCCAGAACTCTATATAATGTGCCACCTAGCTGCTTTCTTCAACTTGATAATTCTTCAAATACTTGAAGACAGCTATCATGTCTCCCATTAGTTCTCATCTGCAGACTAAGCATCCCCTGTTTCTTCCACTGGTCTGCACAGGACAACAATTTGGGGATTTTCCTGATTGCCCTCCTCTAGGCCCTCTCTAGCTCATCAATATTCTTCCTAAATATGTCATTCAGAATTGATGATGATACCATTTAGTTGGACTATCATTTTCCTAGTCTTTTGCAATAGACCACTTCAGTCTTGTAAAGTTTACAATTCACTAAAATCCCAGCTATTTTTCAGAACTGTTAGCTAACAATGCCTATCCCGTTGCATATTTCTGACATTAATTTTTTAAAGTCAATTGCAAGACTATATATTTATCTTATTGAATTTCATTTTTATTAGATTCAGCACAGTACTCTGGCCTGTCAAGATCATTTTGGATTATAACTCTGTCATACTCTTTGTGAGCTTTTCCTCCCAGTGTTGTGTCATGAGCAAATTTCATAAGCATGCTATCTGTGCCTTTATCCAAATCATATATGAAAATGTTAAATAGCACAAAGCCAAGGACAGATTCATCCCAATTAACTTACACAAACTTTAAATCTAATTTGGTTAATGAGTTTTCTCTTTATTAAATTGAACCGTTTATCCAAATTCTCCTTTTCTTCATCATTGCAATCACTTTTGTTTGTATCTCTAGAATTTAATTCCTTAGACTTTCCCATCTCTTTTGGACTAACTTTAGCTGTAGCATTTTAAGTCGTGATCCTGGCTATCAATTCTCTAAAACTTTTGAAACCTGCTTTACCCATTTGTAAGGTTCATGTCAGACTATCACAAGCTTTTAAATTATCATTGATGCTGAGAAAGAGGGTCACTTCCCTATTAGAGTATAAATCACTTAAGGCCGAGAACTACAATATATCTTGTCTTTCTATCCCTAGTATCTAGCACAGTGCCTTGAACACAATACACATTGAATAAGTGTTTGTTGGATTGAATTGGATAGGATGAGATTAGATTCCCCCACCCCCCAAAAAAGGTTCCCATCATTCCTACTTCAGCAAACAGTTTTGCTTTATTGGCTATAATCAGCCTCAGAATATATATTTCACTTGTCATTTTCTCCAGTTTTTGAAGGAGATTATCATTATGACAAGTCAAAAATAAATGCTCCTTTACTTTTGGCAAAGAATACTCTGGCAGGTGTCCAGATAATTTAACATACTATTTCAGGTCTCTGTGCCAACTTGGTGATCTGTTTCTTGAATTCTCCTCCAATATTCTTTGTATCCAGTGAATAGAGTACTGAGCCTGAAGCCAGGAAGACTCATCTTCCTGAGTTCCAATGTAGTCTCAAACACTTACTGTGTGACCCTGAGCAAGTCACTTAAACCTCATTTGTTTCAGTTTCCTCATCTATAAAATGAGCTGGGGAAAGAAATGGCAAACCATTGAAATATCTTTGCCAAGAAAACCCCAATTGAGATCACAAAGAATCAGACATAGCTGAAACAAGTGAATGACAACAACAAAATCCCATAACAATTGTGCAGCTGCTTCCCACTAAGAGTAATTTTACACGACACTTGAAAATTTGTAAAGGACTTTAAATACATATTTATTAATTCAACTAGTATTTGCTAACACATTTGAGCCTCACATCAAACTTTTGATGTAGTTACAACAGAAATTACTATCCCTACTTTACAGATGAGGAAACTGAAGCTGAGAGAGGTTATATGATTTATCCATGGTCACAAGTTCATTTGTCTGAAACAAAATTGGAACCTAAGTTTTCCTAAGACCATCCTTCTCTCCACAATACTACCATGACTTTCATTAAGCTTCCCTTTATTGATCTTCAACTACATTTCTCCCCTCTGGTTCCTGGGTTTCTTTTCATGAGCACATCTTTGCCTCTCACCCTGTCCCCATTCCCTTCATCTGTTCTATCATTTTTAAGAAGGTATATAACCTTCCATCACTCTATTCCAGCCATGCTTCAATCTCACCAAATCTCAGTGTTATAGCACTTAGAACAGTGCCTAGCACATAGTAGGTCCTTAATAAATGTTTATTGAATGATCACTTGATTGATACTAGCAGGTCAAACTTGCCTGCTTGTGTTAGCATTTCTATTTCATTCTGTTTATTATCTACACTTTATGTCTATTGACATTTTAGAACATTACTTTATTGGTATGTTTACTGCAGGATTTTAGGTTTTGTATATGAATTACTTCTCCTCGCTACAGCTCTTTGTGTTTCCATTGCTATTCCCTATGAAACGTAGTTTGACAGAAAAAATAGCTGGTTTTCCTACTCTCTCTTCTTCAAGTATAAGTTCCTTTGCTCACATTCACAAGACACTAGGAAATTTCAGCCTGTTTTCACTGGCCTTTGTCAGTGTTAAGTTCATTCAATCCTTGGCCAAGCGCTTGGGTCCAGAATACTTAAAGATCTGCATGGAGGGCAAACAAGGTGGCAAGCCACTTTGAAGGACACACTTCACTTTCACCTCCCATCCATCCATACTTGTAGGTTATTGTATCTGTTTGCCCCCTTTCCCTGGGCATGTAAGTCAAATCTGTAGTACCATTTATTTTGGGAAAAAGATGTCAATTGACTGTTCAGTGGATCAACTCACTGTACTTGTGACTCTATGGACCAAAACTCTTATTAAGTCCACTGCTTCCTTTTGTCTTATAAGTTCCCTTCTTAGAATGTAAACTACATAAAGAGAAAGACTTTATCATTTTTGCAATTGTTTTCCAGAGGCTAAATAAGGGACCTAATATATTAATAAATATTTTTCATTTATTCTTCCAGAATGTCCAATAAAGTTTTAGAGCAGTAGTCTTCAAACATTTTTCATCTCACAAATCTATCAGTAAAATATTTTGAGCACATATAGTCAATCTCTGTATTGGAGCTTGAGCCTTAAACTAGCCATGAGCTAAGGCAAGTGGCTCTGGGGATTGAACTACTAGGTAAGGGGAGTCTAGCAAGGTTTTTACATTTGTACATCCCCTAGAAATTGATAAATAAAGTTCTGGCATGTGACAGTCATGTCTGGGAGGATAATGTTCCTAAGCTTGTATTAGAGTAGTGACAGTGGCAAGGGGACATCCTTTCTGGTGTTGGCAGTTGTGGGGCTCCATGTTGTCCATAGCAACATTATTAACAGCTGTAAAACCAGTGAGAACTTTGCCTGTGTGCTGAAACTATTCCAGTGGTAGCAATGGTAGCAGAGACAGATGTCCTCATCTTTACTCCCAGCCTCTTTCCTTCTTGCTCATGTGTTTACTGGGTGCTCTGGGCAATTTTAAATGTAACCAGGCTCACAAAAGAGTAGACTGGGAGCCAAAGGAACCCCTCCACTCATAGAATACAAAGACCCTGCCTTCTAGTGGCTTTGAGCATCCCTGAGAGGCTGTCAAGGATGAATTTGTGACTTTCATTGTGATTAGCTATTTTGACAAAGTTGCCATGAAACCCATCTATTTGGTCTCAAAATCTGCTGCAGTTTGTGCACTCCATCTTGGAGACTATTGATCTGAAAAATATGAATTGAGGAATCAAAATGCAGAGGAGGCAGAATACTGGCTCTAAAACTGTGACTGACTGAATTTTCATACTCAGTTTCTATGCTTCCCGCCTCCTAAAGCTCTATTTTCTCACACCTCCCTTTCTCCGTTCTCATATTCCCATCCTGAATGCAGAGTCTTGTTAATTGTGCTGGTAATGGAAGTTAACCATCACTTCAAATTGGTTTTAGCATTATCAAGTCCAAAGAAAAAGTTTCCTGAAAATCCCCCAAAGCTATTGTGTCTTTCCCCATCAACCCCTATCTTGTGTCTTGCCACAGTACTTGTTAACAGTTAATTTTAAAAAATAAAACTTATTGGAGAAGTCTTTTAATTTCAGAAGAATAATGAAGAGCTTCGTGGAGATTGTCCTGAGTGTGAAGTGATTGTTAATGTATCTATTTGCTAGTAAATGAAATACCTGCCAGAGTCATGCTTTTAAGGGCCTGATCTCCTTCCATATTCCAGGCATAAATTTCTATAGAAACTCTCAAGTAACTGTGAAAATCATACAGGAGTACTCTGCCATGGAAGACACATGTTATCTCTCTCTTATCAATTGGTTTACAAGTTCTCTGATTCTAATACTGTTTTATTACAATGGGGAATATAAAAAGTGAAATAATCTCTTTTTTCATTTTTTAAAAATTGAACTGAGAAAATTGTTGATTTGCTGTCAGAGTAGAATTTAATAGATATAAAAATATTCAGACCCTAGTTTTCATCTAACAAATACCAAGAAAATTTCAATTCCATGTTATTCCATTCAAATGACTTTTCTTAGACTTTATTTGTGTGCATATGCTAATATGGCAAATATATTGTACACTCTAAAAGTGGTGCTAAAATGAACAATGGAGTAGGAAAGGAATCAAATCAACCAAGTCCCCCATCTCACCTAATAAGATAATTAAATTGGATGATCCATACATACCTGGTCTACACTATGATATATTGTATACTAACTTCCCCAAATCTTCTTAAGTATTTAACTAATTGTAACTAATTAAGTAATTAACTAATTTAATTAATTGCTGTCCAATTTTTATGTCCACATTACCCCCTTTTTTACCATAACCTGAAGTCAGTGTTCTCATAACTTAATACAATTCCTATCCCCTAATTCTGTGCCTAATGGATACATTTTTTTGATAAGTATAGTGGAGGGACTGGTCACTGAGTCCAGTTCTTATGAGTGTACACAGAGTGCTACTGATTGTGGAAGACGTTGGCAATCTTGCTTTTGGGAAAGTGATGATGATGAACAATAGAAGTACCTTGGGAAGATGTTGGTTCATTTGTAGACATTCTGTGACCATTCCATTCTGTTGACCATAAAGTGAAGAGGAGATTTTGTGATTGACTGTAGTTGTATAGATAGGACTGGGAGGAAGGGTGCATTCAAAAGTCCCTCTTGCTTCCTGGTTTGACTTCTCTTCCACTAACTTTTTCTAAGCTGTTATTATTCTGATGAGAGAAAGGAGATGATGCTATAAGAGGTGAGGCCTTGGGCCCTCTCTCTCTGGGGCTCACATGGCCTCAGATATTGGCCTCATTTCTTTACTAGGGCTTTTGTTCTTTTTATATAAGGGGAGGAAATGACTATACCTTGTGAGTTTCAAAAACTTGGAAGAATTTGAGGTTCAAGAGGTCCAGGAAATATGTCCATGCTGGATTTTAAAGCTAGCTTAGCATTGATTTCCCAAGGAATGAGGAATGACCTCTGAGACAACTACTTATCTGGCAGTGATGCTTCAGACAAATTATATATATATATATATATATATATATATATAGATAGATAGATAGATAGATAGATAGATAGATAGATATAGATAGATAGATATGTTTTATGTGTGTGCATATATATGTATATATGTGTGTGTGTGTGTGTATATATATGTATGTATATATAAACTGCATTAAGTCTGAGCCCATTCTCCCCAGAGATTGAGGTGATATAGGGTAAAGTGTGCCCTTAGGGTATATGGGGGAAAATGTTTGTATTTTAGGGCTCCATCTGGGGCTCTCTCTATAGTCTCTCCCAGTGATCGTCTCAGATCCTTCAGACTTACTTGTCATCTCTATGATAGATAAATCTGCAGATCTAGCCCTCATGTCTCCCCTGAGATCCAAGCCTGTATCTCTAGTTGCCTGCTTGAGCTCACCTAGGACCCAATATCTAACCCAACATGTCCAAAACAGAATTTCTTATCTTTACTCCTAAACTCACCTCTGCTCTAAAATTCACAGTTTTTGTTAAGAATCACCAGCTCTTCTCTTTCTTATCCCACCCCACATCCAATAAGTCATCAACTCTTGCAACTTCCATCTTCTCAACATCTTTTACATCCTTCATCTTACTCATAATACAATTGCTGTAGCTCAGGGATCCCTCTTCTCACTTGTGCTATTTCTACACTTTCCCAATTAGACTCCCGTATCCAATTTCTCCCTTTCTCAAATCCATCCTCCACAGAAATAGCAAACTTATATTCCTAAAGAGTGAGTCTGACCATGCACCTGCTCTGCTCAGGATGCTTTAGTGGTTCCCCGTTTCCTTTAGGTTAAAATAAAAATTACTTTGTTTCTTATAGCTTTTTTTCCCAGCTGTAAACAAAATCTTCTTTTACCCTTGTATATCTCATGAGCTAAAAAAGTTTTGAATGTAAGATTTGATTAATTTGGTTCTGATTTGAGTTCTAATTGAAATATAGTGGACTTGGTAACAAGGCCAAGTTTACAAAAATAGGTAATTGAGGCTAGCAAAGCCTTCCCATTACTGAAATTATCTGCATCACTGAAAGCAAAAAAAAATTCAGTATGTTATGGTGTGTGTATGTACATCTACACTAAATTATTGAGAAATTTTAGAGACAGACAACATGGCATAGTGGTTAAAGCCAGGAAGACCTGGGTTTGAATCCTGTCTCAGATAATTACTATATGACTCTGGACAAATCATTTCACCTCATGCAGCCTCAGTTTCCTTATCTGGGAAATAGTAACAATAATAGTACTTCATAGGTTATGTGGATCAAATGAGATAACATACAAACCATTTTGCAAATTTTTGAGCATGATTTCTGACCAAAGATGGCTGCTTGAATGAGAAGCAGACCACCTGCTCTCATATGTCTACACTAGCAAAACCCTAAAGTTTGCACCAGACTGAATAATAACCAAGAAATCCAATGAGAAAGTAATATAACGGACTATTTCTACCTCAAACTGTGCAAAAAAAATATCAGCCAGAATACTGAGGGCAATAGGAAAGGAGTCTTTTTTTTTTCAATAAAATCAGTGTCAGTACAAGGTATCCTCTCAGTATGATGGACTAAGAACCCTTGTTTCCTACAAAGATCTGTAACCAGAGACAAGAATGGAGGGCTCCCCGCAAAAGCTCGACACTGATCAGAAAACCCCATGACAGAGATTTTAGAAGCCATGGGAAACACCATGGCATTTAGAACAGGCAACAACTGCACAGTACTACCAACACAGTGTGGCAATAGTTGGATTAGGACCTTCCAGGCCCAAGGGCTCTGATATCCCTAACACTCTGTTGTGAAATGCCAGAGAGGATTTTGAAAATTCACCTCTCTGAACATCACAGATGGGGGGGAGGAGCGGCAGCAAGCCCAGAAGATAGTGCTCAGTATAGGAAAACAAACCATGGTGAGACTGAGAATAGTGGGCCACTTCACCAAAAAAGCTGGAGGATGCAGATTCTAGCCTTAATACACAGCCTCAATTCAAGAAATAAAGCTTGAGAGACGTAAATCAAAGAAAATACCAACCGGGGTCAATTATTATTTCAAATATAGAGATCCCCAAAAGAAAGCATAATTACTTTGGTAAAAAAAAAAACTTCAAAGAGAGGGGGAAAAATAGAATTTCCACATGGAATACTTGAATGAATACTTACGAATACTTAAAAAAATGATGCAAGAGATTTAAAAAAACAAAGCACCTGAGGAAAGAATTTGAAAGGAGAATAAATAGCTTGAAACAGAAGGTAGTAAACCTTACACAAGGAATGGCCACCCTGAAATAGAGAATAGTACAAATAGAAACTGACTCCCCAAAAGAACTGTTTTGCTCTAAAAACAAAATCAAATATTGACAAAATGAAATAAAAATGTCAAAAACAACTTATCTGGAAAATAGATGGAAAGACAAGGAAAAAAATATTTTTAAGCCTGAATACCTTATTTTTAACAAAATCATACATTAAAACTGCCCAAGTATATTAAAACCAGAGGACAAAGTAAAAACAGAATTTACTCATCACTGCCAAAAGAACCCCACCCCACACGCCCCCACAAAAGTCTCAGGAATATCATAACCAAATACTACGAGCACCAAGTATCAGTTCAAGTACCAAAGAACAATAATAAGGATCATACATAGGACCTGGTAGCGTCTACCATAAATGAGAAAGGATCTTGGAATACAAAAACAAAAGGGATAGTCTTAAAAGCTAGAATAATTTATCCTACAAAGCTGGACCTTTAAAGGAACAGATGATTTTCAACCATTTCTGATGAAAGACCAAATTGAGTAGGAACTTTGAAATACAAATACAGGAGTCCAGAGAAAAATAGAGATATAAAGTTATTTAATGAATTGTATGGAGCTATATGATGATGTAGTGCTAACATTCTTTTTTTATCTGTAGTTAAAATTTTTTATATTATTATCATTTATTTAATATTTTTAGTTTTCAGCTTTGATTTCCACAAGAGTTTGAATTACAAATTTTCTCCCCATTTCTACCCTTCCCCCCACTCCAAGATGGCCCCATTCCCCAGTCAGCCCTCCCTTCTGTCACCCCACTTCCCCCATCCCCTTTTCCCTTACTTTCTTGTAGGGCAAGATAGATTTCTATGCCCCATTGCCTGTATATCTTATTTCCTAGTTGCATGTAAAAACTTCTTTTTGAACATCTGCTTTTAAAACTTTGAGTTCCAAATTCTCTCCTCTTCCCTCCCCACCCTTGTCAAAAGTGTTTGCTTTTGATTAGCTCCTCCCCCTATCTGCCCTCCTTTCTATTGTTCCCCCTTTTTTATCCCCTTCCTCCTTCTTTCCTGTGGGGTAAGATACCCAATTGAGTGTGTATGTTATTCCCTACTCAGGTCAAATCTGATGAGAGCAAGATTCACTCATTCCCCCTCACCTGCCCCCTCTTCCCTTTCTACAGAACTGCTTTTTCTTGCCACTTTTATGCGAGATAATTTACCCCATTCTATCTCTCCCTTTCTCCCTCTCTCAATATATTCCTCTCTCATCCCTTAATTTGATTTTTTTTAGATATCACCCCTACTTATTCAACCCACCCTGTACCCTCTGTCTACATACACATACACACACACACACACACACACACACACACACACATATATATATATATATATATATATATATATATATATATATATATATATGTATGTATGTATGTATATGTATGTATGTATTCCCTTCAGCTACCCTAATACTGAGGTCTCATGAATTATACACATCATCTTTCCATGTAGGAATGTAAACAAAACAGTTCAACTTTAGTAAGTCCCTTATGGTTTCTCTTTCATGTTTACCTTTTCATGCTTCTCTTGATTCTTGTGTTTGAAAGTCAAATTTTGTATTGAGCTCTGGTCTTTTCACTGAGAAAGCTTGAAAGTCCTTTATTTTATTGAAAATCCACATTTTGCCTTGGAAAATTATACTCAGTTTTGCTAGGTAGGTGATTCTTGGTTTTAATCCTAGCTCCATTGATCTCCAGAATATCATATTCCAAGCCCTTTCATCCCTTAATGTAGAAGCTGCTAGATCTTGGGTTATCCTGATTGTGTTTCCACAATACTCAAATTGTTTCTTTCTGGCTGCTTGCAATATTTTCTCCTTGATCTGGGAGCTCTGGAATTTGGCGACAATATTCCTAGGAGTTTTCTTTTTGGGATCTTTTTCAGGAGGCAATCATTGGATTCTTTCAATTTCTATTTTACTTTCTGGCCCTAGAATATCAGGGCAGTTTTCTTGATAATTTCTTGAAAGATGATATCTAGGCTCTTTTTTGATCATGGCTTTCAGGTAGTCCAATAATTTTTAAATTATCTCTCCTGGATCTATTTTCCAGGTCAGTGGTTTTTCCAACGAGATATTTCACATTGTCTTCCACTTTTTCATTCCTGTGGTTCTGTTTTATAATATCTTGATTTCTCATAAAGTCACTAGCTTCCACTTGTTCCAATCTAATTTTTAAGGTAGGAATTTCTTCAGTGGTCTTTTGGACCTCCTTTTCCATTTGGCTAATTCTGCCTTTCAAGGCATTCTTCTCCTCATTGGCTTTTTGGAGCCCTTTTGCCATTTGAGTTAGTCTATTTTTTAAGGTGTTATTTTCTTCAGTATTTTTGGGGTCTCCTTTAGCCAGTCATTGACTTGTTTTTCATGGTTTTCTCGCATTACTCTTCATTTCTCTTCCCAATTTTTCCTCTACTTCTCTAACTTGCTTTTCCAAATCCTTTTTGAGCTTTTCTGTGGCCTGAGACCAGTTCATGTTTTTCTTGGAGGCTTTTGATGTAGGCTCTTTGACTTCGTTGACTTCTTCTGGCTGTATGTTTTGGTCTTCTTTGTCACCAAAGAAAGATTCCAAAGTCTGAGTCTGAATCTGAGAGTGTTTACATTGCCTGTTCATGTTCCCAGCCAACAGCTTGACCCTTGAGTTTTTCATGGGGGTATGACTGCTTGTAGAGTGGAGAATACTTTGTCCCAAGCTTGAGGGGCTGTGCTGTTGTTTTCAGAGCTATTTCTACACAGCAAGCTCTGCCACACTGGTGCTCCTCCTCCCCCAAGAACTGCCAACCCTGACAGGACTCAGATCTTAAGCAGGCTCTGCACTCCCACTCAGATCCACCACTTAACTCCTCCCACCAGCTGGGCCTGGGGCCAGAAGCAACTGCAGCTGTAGCTCTGAAAGCAGCCTCAAAGCTGCACCACCTCAGCCACCCCGGGGCAATGGCTGACTATAAACTCCTTTTACTCTGTCCCTGCAGTTTTTTCCCACTAACCTTCTCTGTTGTCTCTGGTGTTTGTGGGTTGAGAAGTCTGGTAACTGCCACAGCTCACTGATTAGAGCGCTCGGGCCTCTTCTGCCTGGCTCTCAGTCTGGTTGGTCTGGGAGTAGCCCATGCTGCGCTCTGCTCTGCTCCCAGCTCTGTGCAATAGACCTTACTCAGTGACCATCCAGGCTGTCCTGGGCTGGAGCCCTGCTTCCCTCTGGTATTTCATGGGTTCTGCAGTTCTAGAATTTGTTCAAAGCCATTTTTATGGATATTTGGAGGGTCCTGGGGGAGAGCTTTAGGCAAGTCCCTGCTTTCCAGATGCCATCTTGCCTCTGCTCCCTCAGTGCTAACATTCTAATAGGAGCATACAGCCCAAACATTATTTCAGAACCTTAATGTCTTCAAAGGGCATTTAGGGAGTTAAATAAACAAAACAAATGACCCGGGGGTATATTGGTTCTGTTATGATGGTTTTAAGAGAAGAAAGAGAAGAGAAGATGAAGGAAATACACTAGTATTGAAAGGAGGAAGAACAGTATGAAGTTGCTATTTCTCATAATTGTAGTGCATGAGACTATAGGTATATAAACAATTGAGAAAGGGGTGGATGAAGTGGGCATCTGATGACCCCCAAACTTGAATGAAATAGAAAAAGGAGAAATAGATGCTTACACATACATTGTGGTATAGAAATATATCAGACTCAACAGGGAAACAACCTTGGGAGGACAATACTGGGTTGGGAATAGATGCAAACAAAACAAACTTCCTGATGTAAAGGAGGTAGGAATTAAAAGGGAAAAAAGAAAGTAAAGAACTAGAATTGAAGTGCTGTCTTAAATTGCATCTGAGACAACTGTGGAATTGCTGAACAAATTATTGTATATGAATATAGTGGAATAGTATTGTTCCACAGGAAAAGAAAGAAGATATTATTTCAGAGAATTTTGGCATATTTGAAATGACAGAGAGTGAAGTGTTCGCAATCAGGTGAATATTTTGAACAAAAACAGAAACAATATAAAGAACAATTTCAAAAGACTTATGAACTCTGATTAATAAAATGACTCTCTATGTCTCTAGAGCTCCTATGACCAAGCCTATTACCCACTTCCTGACTGAGAGGTGATGGACACAAGAAGGTTAAAGAGATACATATGTTTTGGACATGGTCATTTCAGGAATTTGTTTAGTTTGTCTATACTTATTTGAACAACTTTCTTTTTCTCAGTTTTAATTGATGGAAAAGAAATGTCAGGGGAAGATAGTGATGACAGTAGGGATGTCAAAGAAAAGACAGCCATTGAAACTTTTTTAAATGGACAGAAGAGAACATAAGAAAGTTAAGAAAGAATAGTTTTGAAAGTAACATGTAGAATTTATGATTTTTTTAAAAAAAGAAGAGGTATGAAATGGAAATGCATAGCTCATCCAGAATCCTCTTTTTGTCTTTTGCTGTGCATATGGGAACACTTTTACTTGATGTTTAAGTAAATAAATAAATAAAAAGTAAAAAAGAATTCATTAAAGGACTATAAATGTCAAACAGTATTACATCAACTTCTTATTTAATAGTGATTTTACAGCTCAGTGTTTGGGAGGCTCCAAAGGACAATATGGGAGAAAAGGGGTATTAGACTGACTACCAAATTGAAGGTCTACAGAGCTGTTGTGTTGACCTCATTTTGTATGCCTGTGAAAACGAGACAGTACACCAGTGTCATGCCAGGAAAATGAATTGCTTCCATTTGAATTGTCTTGGGAAGAATCTGAAGATTCCCCGGCAGGATAAGATACCAGACACTGAGGTCCTTTCTCAAACTAAACCGCCAAGCATTCAAACTCTACTGCAGAGAATGCAACTCCAATGGGCTGGCCACATTGTTTGAATGCCAAATATATGCTTGCCAAAAAAACTATTTTATGGGAAACGTCATGCTCACATGGTGATCAGAAGTGATACAAAGACCCCCTCAAGGTCTCTCTTAAGAACTCTGGAATTGATTATGTGACTACAATGGCAACCACACTGGCATACCCAGGATGGCTGCTGGTGCAGGTTCTTTTATCTGCTTTACTAAGGAAAGATAGCTGTTTCAGGGGTCAACAATCTTTTTAATTAATCAAAATACAAACAGAGAATAATACAGAGCAGAGAAATAAAGACCAGCAGACAGGGCTCCACTGCCTGAATCAAAGATTTACATCCACCACCAAACTGAGAAAGCCTTTACCTCTGAGGAGTCTGGGAGCTCTGAACATATGGCTACTCAGAGTCTTGACTAAGGAGTCACAACATCTTTCTCATAAGCAAGCCTCCAAAGCAAAAGCTCAACTCTCATAGAATATACTCTTTCAGCTAAAAGGCTCGGTGCCTAATTAGAAATTAACAAAAGGTGTGTAAGTCTTCCTACAAGCAAGCTAGCTTCCCTTAATGGGCTCTAAATGAGGCCTATTGATGAGCGGGGGAAGATCTTATTTCCCCATTAACCTTACAGTAACATGAGAGACATTGACACTGGTGTGCGAAGCATGGCATGCCCTTATTAAACAAGGTGCTATTCTCTACAAGCAAAGCAAAATTGAAGTAGCTCAAAAAGAAATGCAAGATGTGCAAATTTAGAGAATCTACCCCAAATGTTTCCATGGACTTTTTGTGCTCAACATAGTGATGTCATTTTGGTCCTCTTCAAGAACAAAGGAAAACAACCAATCATTTAATTTCATATATTATGACTCTGGCCTGACGAAAAATATCAAATTTAGGTCTACATAGAACAAAGAAAAATAAAGTATAATGAATGATTCAATGAAACCTGGGAAGTAAACCTCCTAATATGAAAAAAATGGTCTTATTCTGAAGACTTTCCATGTCAACATCTCTACAAATACATAAGTCTGAATCCAAAGAGGAGGATGATTTTCCCTTCCTATCTCTGCTCTTCTTCCTGTAAGGTCATCTGTGGGACAGCAGGGAAAACAGTGTCCATATATCAAGCTCAAGGCGACCAAAGTCCACTGAGACAATAGTTAAAGAGAAAATGATAAAAGGATGGAAATGAAGATGACATTCCATCCCAGGCCAAGTGGTGAGCTTGGTTTTCTCCTATTTGTCTCCACAAAGAACCAGAAACCTAGAATCCTGAGCTTCGCTAAAAATAATAAGAAGAACAATAATAGCATTTATCAAGTGCTTACTATGTGCCAGGAACTTTGCCAACTGCTTTACAAATATTATCTCATTTGATCCTGATACCCACCCCAGGAATTAAATGCTATTATTATCCCCATTTTACAATTGAGGAAACTGAAGCAGGTAGAGGGTAAGTGACTTGGCCAGGGTCACAGAGCTACTAAATGTCTGAGGCTGTATTTGAACTCAAGGCTTCCTGACTCCAGGCCTGGTACTCTAGCCACTGTGCCAACTAAATACTCTGAGTAGCCTAAAGTACTCTGCCACAAGCAGCTTTTAAGAACCCTGACAGCCAGTGCTATTACCATTCTTACTAAGAAGTCATATGGTATAGTAAAAGAGTGGAGGGCTTTGAGGCATGAGAGACCTTCATTGAAATCCCACCTTGTCACTTACCTGGTGCGTGGCCATGGGCAAGTCACTTAATACTGGCTTCCTAATCTGGTTCGTTGGTTGGTTGGTTGGTTGTCATCCTTTGTTCTCGAAGAGGACCAAAATGGCATCACTATGCTTGAGTCAAGATTCAATGTGTCTGACTGTGGCTGCTCAAGCCAATACAAGCTTGGAATGCTCTACCACAGGTCAGGCACAAATTCTGCTTTGCTCACAGAGTACAGCACCCTCTCTGATGTGGGCACACCATGCTGAGCAGTCCTGTGCCAATGTCTCCCACATCAAACAATCAGTTCCAAAGTTTTTGAGAGAGACCTTGAGAGTATCCTTGTATCACTTCTTCTGACCACCATGTGAACACTCGCATTGTGTGAATTCTCCATAACATCGTCTTTTTGGCAAGTGTGCATTTTGCATTTGAACATGGCCAGCTCATTGGAGTTGCACTCTCTGAAGCAGAGTTTGAATGCTTGGCCATTTAGTTTGAGTAAGGACCTCAGTGTCTGGTACCTTATCCTGCCAGGTGATCTTCGGAATCTTCATAAGACAATTCAAATGGAAGCAATTCAGTTTCCTGGCATGGTGCTGGTAGACTGTCCAAGTTTCACAGGCATACAACAATGAAGTCAGCACAATGGCTCTGTAGAACTTCAGTTTGATAGTCAACAACATCGAGAAAACACAGGTGCTCCATCAGCCATCACCACACCATTCATAAGTGGAACCATCAGTTACAGCAAATGGAGAAGTTTTGAAGGCTGTGGATAAGTTCACTTACTTTGGTAGTGTACTTTCCAGAGATGTACACGTTGATAATGATGTTGATGCATGCGTTGCCAGAGCTAGGTCAGTGTTCAGGAGGCTCTGAAGGAAAGTATGGCAGAGAAGAGGTATTAGGCTTCCTAATCTATCGAATAGGGATAATAATATTTCTCTCTTAGGGTCATAGAGTCAGAGCTGGAGGGGACCTAAAAGAACATCTCAGAGATATTGAGTCACTTCCCCAAAGTCACATAGTAACCCAGAAAGGATTTGAATCTAAGCCTTCTCACTCCATGTGGCATTATTTTTCCACTGTACAATATTTATTGTTTTGAGAGGGTGATAAAAGAGTCCAAATGAAATAATGTGGCCTCTATAAACTCCTTAAGGGCAAGGATTGTTTCTTTTTTTTTCATCTTTGCACCCCTAGCATCTAATAATGTGCCTGGAACATAGTAGGCACTAAAATAATTGTTGAGTTGAATGTATGAAAAATATTTTATACCTATGTTATGTCACCCATTATTTTTCCTATGGAATGGTATTAAATTTAATAAGCTCAGAGCTCACTCAATGAGTAAGACTTCCTCACATACCCAACAAATCCCTTGCCTGTCCCTGGAGTCCACTTGCTCTCCATGAAGCATTTCACACCTCTTGGAGCCTAATAAAATAAGGACCAAATATGGCTTTCATTGAAAGAGTTTAATATAGTTACGTATGACTTTACTATTTGGAGCTAAGTGCAAACAGGTAATACTTTGTGACTGCATTATCTATTACGAGACCAACATTCAACCTGTATCTTTATTAAAATGGTGTGCCAGCAAATTAGCTCTTCATTTATTCTGGGATGAAATTATTATGGAATAACTATTTATTTTCCTGTTTAATAGGCACTAACACCTTTGACTATAAAGCAAATTTGCTCATTAATTGGTTGATATAGCTGGTTGTGGTTTTTGTTCAATCTGCAAGTATTTATTAAGTGCCTACTATGTTCAAGAGACCGTGCTGAGCACTGGAGACACAAAGAAAGGCAAAAATAGCCTTTGTTTTCAAGGAGCTCATGGTCTAATGAGGGAGACAACATGTACTGTGTACATGAGTTGTGTACAAAGAGGATAAATACCCGGTAAATTGGAGATCATTCGAAAGGGAAGGCACTAAGATTAATGAGGTCTGAGAAAGACTTCTTGCAGAAGGTTGGAATTTAGCAGAGACTGAAGGAAGTGAGGGAAGCTAGAAGACAGAGGTCAGGAGGAATAGAGTTCCAGATATGGGGGACAGCCAGAGAAAATGCCTACAGTCAGGAAATGGTGTGCCATGGGCAAGGAATAGTAAGGGAGCCAATGTCACTAGATTGCAAAATACCTGAGAAAGGAAGGAAAGTGTAAGTTAAGTGGAAAGGTTGGGAGGAGTCAGATTATGAAGAGCTTTGAAAGCCAAACAGATGACTTTATATTTGATCCTGGAAATAACAAGATCCTTCTGGAGTTTATCAAATGGAGGAGCAACATGATGAGACTCCCTTTTTAGGAAAATCAGTTTGACAGATGAGTGTAGAATGGATGAGAGTTAGAAGACACTTAAGACCAACCAGCAGGATTTGGCACTAATGAAAATACAAAGTGATGACAAGCAGCTAGGTAGCACAGCAGATAGAGCACCAGGCCAGGAGTCAGGAAGACCTGAGTTCAAATTTGGTCTCAGAGAAAACGCTTTATATTTTTTTATCAGATGAAATGTTTAGCTGTGTGACCTGGGCAAATTACCTAACTTCTGTTTGTCTCAGTTTCCTCGCCTGTAAAATGAGCTGGAGAAGGATCCGACAAACTACTCCAATATCTTAGCCAAGAAAACCTCAAATGGGATCAAAGAGTAGGACATAATTAAAATGACTGAACAACAACAAGGTGATAAGGGCCTCAACTGAGTCAGTGGCTATGTTAGAGGAAAGGGTACATATATGAGAGAGCTCTTTCAAAGGAAGAAACAATAAGACATAGTGACTGACTATGTATGGGGGTGAGAGTTACTGGGGAGTTGAGGATGACACAAGTGACTAAGAGCATGGTGGTAGCCTCAATAGTAATGAGGAAGTTAGAGAGAGGAAAGGATGTGGGGGAAAAGATGAATTCAGTTTTGAACATGATATGTTTAAGATGTCTATAAGACATCTAATCGAATATAGGAAGATCATCTGCATAGAAATGATAGTTGAATCCACGGGAGCTAATGAGATCATTAAATGGTATAGTACAGAGAAAGAAGAGAAAAGGGTTCAGGATAGAGCCCTGGGGGACCCTCACCTTTGGCAGGCATCACCTGGATGAAAATACAGCAGACGAGACTGAGAAGTAATGGTCAGACTCATAGAAAGAGAACGCGCAAAGAACAATATCATGAAAACCTGGAAGAAAGATAGTATTAAGAAG
This sequence comes from Trichosurus vulpecula, assembly GCF_011100635.1. Taxonomy (NCBI): domain Eukaryota; kingdom Metazoa; phylum Chordata; class Mammalia; order Diprotodontia; family Phalangeridae; genus Trichosurus; species Trichosurus vulpecula. The sequence goes on along the minus strand of NC_050573.1, from coordinate 266,578,054 downwards.
AAATGATAGTATCAAGGGCTGCAGCAAGATCGAGAAGGGTGAGGACTGGGGAAAAGGTCATTAAATTTGGCAAGTAATGTTGGTCAAGATCATCCGAAAAGTTGAATGATTAAGTTGAAAACCAGATTGCCAAGAGTTAAGAGGGTGAGAGGAAAGTAAGTGGAAGCATCTATTTGTCATCTATTTGTCTTGGCCTTGTCGGGTTTAGCCACAAAAGGGAGAAGATGTATAGGTCAATAGCTACACATGTATAATAACATATATACATGATGTATAATACATATATCTTCTTTACTCGCATTCCTCTCTACCTTGTATAGTTTTATGCACATAAATTGATGGTTTATGATTAAAGATATTCTTATACATAAGCTTTATATCTCAACAGGTGCTGTAAGAATTCTTAACCCTGATAGTCATAGGAGGAAAGCAAGGCACCTAATGAAATGACTTTCCCAAGGCCTCATAGTGGGTGAGCCAGAATGTGACTCCAAATCTAAATTGCAAGGCTAGTGTTTTATGAGGTCCTGCTAAATTACACTACCTCTATCCCAACTACAAAGCTTCTCTTCTGACACTAAGGTTGCAATGACTTTTTCGTCACATGCCTGATATGCCTACAGTCTGCTTTTCCATTTGATCCTCCAGGCTTTTCTTCTGTTGTAGATGGATTTCCCACATTTACTATACTGATCAGTCTTTCCCACTTAATGAACTAACCTTCAACAAGGGATGAGTTGCAGCTGAAATCTTTCCAACATTAGTAAACTGATATTTGCTTTTGATATGATAGTTCTTTTCTAGGAAGCTTCTCTCCTATCTCAAAGAAGGTAAAAAGTCTATTGTCTTTAAAAAGTTAAGTGATAGTGGATAATTGCTTAATTTTAACTAACACAGTTATTTTCTTTGACCATTTATCAATTGAGGAATGACTCATATTCTTATAGATTTGACAAAGTTCTTTATGTATTTTAGATATGAGACCTTTATCTGATAAATTGTTTATTGAAATTCTTTCCCAATATTCTGCTTTCCTTCTGATCTTGCCACATTGGGTTTATTTGTGCAAAATCTTTTTAATTTAATGTAATATAGTTTAATTTAATGTAATTCAATGTAATGTAATTCATTTTACACCTAACTTTGCTCTCTATCTCTTGTTTATTCATATATTGTTTGCCTATCCATAAGTCTAACTAATATGCTCCATGTTCTAATTTTCTTGTAAAATCTCTCTTTATATCTGTTATTTTTCATTTTTGAAGTTTGTCAATTATTAGCAAAGAGGAAAGGCGTACATTTAACTTTAATAGCAAAGAACCAACATAATTTATTTTTCTTCATCTGTTTTGTTACCCTTTTGTGCTATATTTATGAATACTACTGTGGCCAAATATATTGTAAGGCCTTTGACTAGAAGTCACTTCTCATTTAACATCAGAGGATTCACACTGGAGAAAAACCTTATAAACGTGGTGAATGTATTAAGGCCTTCAGTCAGAACTCAGCTCTTGTTGCATATAAGAACATTCATACTAGAGAGAAAACTTATCAATGTAAGCAATGTGGTAAGGCTTTTCACTAGAATTCATACTTCGTCCAACACAAGAGAATTTACACTCGAGAGAAACCTTATGAATGTGAGGAATAAGAGAAAGTCTTTAGCCAAAGCTCAGCTCTTACTATACCCCAGATAATTCACACTAGAGAAAAACTCTATCAATGTAAAGAATATGGGAAGGCTTCTACTTGGAGTTCAGCCCTTATTGGACATCACAAAGTTAATACTGGAGAGAAACCTTATAAATGTAAGGAACGTGACAAGTCCTTTAATAGGAAGTCACATCTCACTTGACATCAACGTTCTCACTGGAGAGAAATCCTAGAAGTGTAAGGAATATGGGTAGAGCTTTATGGCTTGATGCAGAGACAGCACAGCCAAACCACAGTAAGTAAAGGCTGACAATCAATTTTCTACGACAAGCCCATGATTGTTATTTCTCTCTCCACCCCCTTCTGATTTGGATTTTGTTTCCGACACAAGCCAAGAAATCTGATGAGGAAAGACGTCAGGGTACCAATGACTCATTCCACACTCTAGAAAAATATAATAGGAAGAACTGCACAGATACTGGCTTCCTAATTGTTCTTTGAAGCCACCAAACTGATCCCTACTTCTGCAGAGCACATCAAAAAGAAAATTTCAATTAGAGGAAGAACAAACAATCTTTGCTTCGGAAGGCCTTAACTTTTTCTGCACACAAAGAAGTCCAGAATAGTCTCCCATCATTTAACTTCTCACTGAGAGGTAGCTTCCAAAACAAAGTCAGATTGTCACTAAAAGCAAGTAGCTTCCATACTTTCTAAGAGCAGAAAGAGAGTAAAGGAGGAAGCTTGTGAATAGTTATGTTTTCAGACTATTGTGCATTATCTAATAACATATGGTGGCTTTTTCTCTAATTTCTAAAACTTTGTGATAAAATATATACCCAATGAGTTATCACAATCCCTTATAATTATCTAAATGTTTTTGGAATGACAGGAAGGGTTTGGTTTGTTTTCTTATTCTATGAGCCCGGGTTAATATGTGTCCTGTATATTTTTCCTCTAAGTAGTAAATTGCTATGGATTGACATTCACCTGCTGGAAGTCAGAAACCAAAACAAGAGAAGAATTGACTTGCTCATGAAGTTATCCAAATTTAATCAAAAATATCTTATTTTTCAGAGTACAAGGAAAGCATTTTGATATTTCTGGAGTGCCCTAATAGGGTGAATACAAATGTTTCTTACCAATAAATTCTCATTTTTTAAATAGTACAATCTATATGGATAAATAAAAATGTAGTTTTCAAAAAGCCAAATAAATTGGTGGTGGGGGGGGGTGCTTCAAGGAAGTAATGAAAGGGAGAAGCCTTTGAAGTAATTTTTTTTACTACTAATAATACCTGACATGAGTAGGTAGAACTTTACCATGATTCCAAAGTCTTTCACCTGTTTTATCTCAATTGATCTTTTCTAAAGACCTTTATAGGGGCGGGGGGGGGCGGTAACCAATAAATCATCAACAAAGATTTATTAATTCCCTGCTATACCTGGCACCACTGTGATAAGGACAAGGGACATAAAAATAAAATAAAATTGTCTCTGCCTTCAAGGGGCTAACATTCTATTATAAAAGATAATATGTATATCTAATTCAAATATCACTATCTTCATTATATAGGGAAGGAAGCTTAAGTTCAGTGACTTACCCATGGACACATAGCTATAACGTAGCAGTGCCAATAATGAAACCCAAATCTCCTGATGCCAAAACCAGTGCTCTACTCAGCATGCCATGCTCTTTTGCCTGCTGTTACACATAGTAACAATATTAATTGTATTGGTGATGTTCACGCTTTTAGGCATAACGAATCAGATTTGGCTTGAGAAATTAGTTTGCATGTATAAATGTAGCTTTTTAATAAATATCCTGTAAAATAATCAATGACATCAAGCTTTCACGGCTTCTTATGTATTAGGACAACTAAAGCCAGCAGAGTTGGACTCAACTAGATGAACCACTGAATTGAGCCATGAACCATTTAATGATGAGAATCATTATTTAGTTCCTTGCTATTATTCCAGTTGGAAAAAAATGTTAACCATAATGACTGTTGGTTTGTAATATGTAGATAGGCCCTAAATAATGAGAATGCAGTATGATGTGGAAAGAGAAGTGAATTTAAAGTTAAGGGATCCATTGGGTTTGATGCTTTCTACTAATTAGATATATGACATTGGGCATACCTATTACCCTGCAGGAATATGCTAATGAATGTTTAATAATCATCTCTCTTTTAAAAAATGAAGGAACAGAACAAGTACTAAGCAAATATTATTTGCTCATTTCATCTCATTGGAATGAGATCAGATAAAATGGATTCAAAATATAGTTCTAAATTGAATTTGCATTATTAACATTTTTCTCCATCACTTACCGTAATCTATACATCAACAAAACAATAGATCAAGCCCTGACTTGTAGCATTTACTGATTTCCTGGTTGTAAATGTTCATATGGAAAAAACAACAGTCTCGTGGGAGAGAGTAAGAGCTGGGCTCTGGGCCCCTGCTTCTGTGGATCTCTGATTCCTTCTCTGTAAAATGAGGGATCTAGGCTAGATAATATCAACTTACACTTTCTGAAATTATTTAAAACATTTTCTAACTAGAACAATCTAAGTCACTTAACCTCTCTGTACCTAACTTTCCTAACTAAAGTATAGGGATTGACTTCAAAAGTACTTTATAATTCTAATATTCCATTGCATTCCATTATAATCCATCCTATCCTATCCTATCCTCTCCTCTCCTACCCTCTATTCTGTTCTGTTCTGTTCTATTCTATTCTATTCTATTCTATTCTATTCTATTCTATTCTATCCTATCCTATCCTATCCTATCCTATCCTATCCTATCCTATCCTATCCTATTCTATTCTATTCTATGATTGCTAGTTTAACAGTTTTTAGCAAGATTTGGGCTAGCCACCAAGAAAGGAAGCAAAGGTAAAATTAGGACTGGAGGGCAAGGGGCTTTCATATATAGCTGAAGTTGTAAGGAGCTCTCATGAGAGATGAGGAGGAGAGAAGAGAGAGGTGGCTGGCATTCTGGGGCAGCAGCACCCAACCCAGGCAGCTCGTGGCCGCATCTGTACTTCTCATCTTCAAAACCATACTAGGGTACCTCTGAAGGGACAAGCAAAGAGGTATATACTTTCTGTTTTGTTTTCCTCAGCTTTGCAGTTATTGGAGCAAGCTTAGGGGAGGAGAGGTTAAAAAATCATGTATCTCTCCATTTGTACATTTAGAAGTCACTTCTCTTAGTCTTAAAGATGACTATATCTCACTTCTAAACAGCTGCCAATATAGAACACCAGCCACCTGTCCTTTATCCCTTCCTTTTTCTCTTTGGAGAGCCCCTCAAACTCCCAATGTACATGAAAAGCTCTCACTCTCCAGTCACTCTCACCTTAGCTTCCCTTCTCAATTTGGTAAGAACTACAACTCCCAGGGTCTTTATGACCAGCCAAAACATTGCTAGAAGTTATTACAAATATGTGTGTATACACATACATATATACACACATGTGTATATATCTGTGTGTATACATATACGTATATGTGTGCATGTATGTAATTTACTTATTTATGTACATGTTGCATTCCCTTCTTCCCCAATAAAATGAAAGTTCCTTGAGGTCAGAGAATCTATAACTTTAGTCTTTGTATCTCCATCATCTAACGATACCTGGTACGTTGAAACATTTAATAAATGCTCATTGATAAACTACTAGCACAAACAATAAAAACAAAGTAGAACATTTTCTTCCAGTTGCTAGAGGAAAATAGAGCAGTTCCTTCCCAGCTAAAACTCCACACTAAACCTTTGAAAACCCTTTAAAAAGCCTAATTCTGCCACAGAGGTTACTAAGACCAAAGGGAATTTTCAACAGTGGTTTCATGGGAGACAAGATGGTTTCAGAATTAAAAGAACCAAGTTCTAATCTCAGCTCTTTGCCTAATTAGTGGTGCAGTCTTCAGTGAGACATTCAACCCCACAGGCTACCTGCAACACTAGGGACTTAAACTAGATGGTCTCTATATTTTGTAAGCAGATTCTGTTTGTAATTAAATACACTGAAGAGTCAAGAGATTGATATTTTCTTGGTTTCCTTAGCTTCTCTAGGTTAATTCACTCTACCCTCTCTGCTTAAGTCTGTATGAGCAAGTACAACCAAATTGGTAATGTTTAATGTTATCCATTTGATTTGAGATGCCTTGTTTTAAACATGAAGCAGCATAGCTAAAAACTAGAAGCAGATCTTTTGTTGTTGTTGTTGTTGTTGCTTGTCCTTCATTCTCAAAGAGGACCATGACATCAGGAAGACGATGCCATAACATGAAAGTGAACTGGATTTAAGTGTCAAAGCGCAAAGTCTCCAGCCTCACTTTCTCTGCTGGAGCCATCTGGGTCCAGTGGTGAAATATAGATCAGGATTACTGGGGATGGCCCAGGATGCAGTGGGAGACCTTGGCATTTTTAAGCTAAGGTCTTTCCCAGATCTCATTTTGACTGAGGCAATGTCCATTCAGTGATTAAGGCTAGGTGAGAAATGAAACAAAGAATGTCCTCTTTTACCTAGTTACCAAAAAAAACCAATCAGTCTGGGAGGGGAAGACTCTCAGGGTCTCTGGCCAAAACAGAAACAAGTTCTATTCACCTTTACTCTGAGCCAATCAGGGCACAAACAATGACCAAATAGGGCTTGGCCTGACACTTATTGTTGGCCAATCAATAAGAGCCAGAGTGATTTGAGTTTATGGCGAAGAAAGAAAGAAAGAAAGAAAGGAAGAAAGAAAGAAAGAAAGAAAGGAAGAAAGAAAGAAAGAAAGAAAGAAAGAAAGAAAGAAAGAAAGAAAGAAAGAAAGAAAGAAAGAAAGAAAGAAAGAAAGAAAGAAAGAAAGAAAGAGAAAGAAAGGAAGGAAGGAAGGAAGGAAGGAAGGAAGGAAGGAAGGAAGGAAGGAAGGAAAGAAGGAAGGAAAGAAGGGAGGCAGGGAGGGAGAAAGAGAGAGAAGAGAGAGAGAGAGGAGAGGAGAGAGAGAGAGGAGAGAGAGAGAGAGAGAGAGAGAGAGAGAGGGAGAGAGACCACTAACAACCTCTGTGAGTAGAAATAGGAGCTGCCCCACCACTGGAGACCCAACTGGAACTGACTAGTTGGGCAATACCTTTCTTCCTTCCTTCTTTCCTTCCTTCCTTTCTTCCTTCCTTCTTTCCTTCCTTCCTTCCTTCCTTTCTTTCTTTCTTTCCTTCTTTCTTTCTTTCTTTCTTCCTCAGGTGCAAAAATAGTGGTTGTTTGCACGGAGTTTTTCACATCAGTGAGATCACAGATGTGCTATAACACTGAGTTTGCTCTTCTCACTTGCTTCCATATGCCAAATGACCACACGTAGATTATTTTAATCTTCTCAAAATGCATCCATTTCAATTGCCCTATAAAAATATTAATGAAGTTACCTGCTGGAGATATTTTTTCTTTTTTGAGAAAAAATCAGGAACATTTTTTAATTATGAAAAAGAGGTAAGAATTCATAGGTATTTTCACATAATAATAACACTGGCACTAGCACTGATATTAACAACTTCCCTTCAAATATTGGTAAGATTAGACTTGAGGAAATGATACATCTACACAAAATAGATAATAAAACTTAGAATCATAACCACAAAATGATTGAGACATAATGAAACTCAGAGATCATCCACTCTAACTCTCTTAATTTTCAAAGATGTAAAAATGAATCCTAGAGATGTTAAGTGACTTTCTCAAGGTCATATAGTACACAATCTGAGTGGAGCCAAGTGCCTCTCACCTTTATAAGCTACTATAAGTGCTATACATTGTGCTTAATGGGACATATGATATATAAAAAACTTATTTTCAGAAGCAGCCATTAGTTATTTCTTCTCCTTTTCTGGAGCCATCTGGATCAAGTGGTGAGATATAGATCAGAAGAAAAACAAGGCAGATGTTACAACTAGAGGGTAAAGCAAAAACTGGACTGATAGGGGGAACAATTGGTAAGACACATAGGAGGTTGATTCAACACCAAAGGAGAGGTATGAAATTGTTGTTGAGACTAAGAAAGAGGAGTTGAATGGACTTGCAAATAATGGTTGTTGTTCATTCATTTCCTATTCTTCATGACCCCATTTGGGGTTTTGTTGGCAAAGATACTTGAGTGGTTTGCCATTTTCTTCTCCAGTTCATTTTACATTTGAGGAACTGAGGCAAACAGGGATAAGTGACTTGACACAGCTGGTAAGTGCATTGTAGCATTTTAAAAGGTTTGAGAGACATAAGTTCTGGGGAATTTAATTATTTTCTTAATAAAGCCAGTATGTTTATTAATAAAAGGATGGTCATTTGGTTATCTCTTTTAGGCCAAAGACCCCTCATGGCAGTAAGTTCAGAGTTTATCTGCCCTTTGAAGAGTAGGTGTTCCTGAGGGGTGGCAATCAACTCTGACTGGCCAAAAATTAATTAGAAAATGAATATTACACTGAGAAGCTGGACTATGTTACAATGAGCATTGTGGGACACATGACTTAGATCACCCAAATCTTGATGAAAGAGACTTACAGTTTCCATATCACCTATCTGACAAAAGGGAGACTCAACAATTCCCCAGACCTGTCTGAGCAAACAATGAGCAGGAATGCACCTATTAGCCCAAACTTAGAATTTCTTTTCCTGTCTGATTTGATCTTGGCCTGGATAAATCTTTCCCTAAGATTTCCCACATTGGTTGATTTCTGGATGAGGAAGTAGAAAAAGTGAAAAACCTGGGTCCTAATACAATAATTAGTTATTAAATACAAGAGAGAAATGCTCATTTCTCACAGTATGAGGCCAGATTTGAACTCGGTAAGATCAGTTTTCTCTATCCACTATGCCTCATAGCTGCCCCCTGCAAATGATAAAGAAGGTTAAATTGTGTAGTGACTTGCATCAAGTATATATTTGTATTTCTGCCACATCTGATGCCAATATTTCAAATGCAGGCTCTCCTTGGGATAGAATTTCTTGAGGAGAAAGTGAAAGGATTTGAAGAACACTATTCCACACTCTAGGTTCTTAGGGAAAATGAAGGGCTCCTAAGGGAAGAAAAATGAGAATTCAATGGGAAAAAATGGATCTGAGGAGGATGATGAGAGACTTGAGCCTTTTTAGTATATTGGAGATTGGGGGAAGGTTACACAAAGGAAATAGGGAAGGAAAAGTCCAACTGTACATAAACAATATAAAAACAAATGTGAGGTACTCCCTAAAGAGGAAACTTCCTCAGGAAAAAACATGGTATAGTTGCAGAAGCTATTAGGCAGAAGACCATCCATTAAACGCCAGAGGAAGAAGACAAGAATAGTACTACTTGATGACTCCCAGCCCAGGGGTATTGATGCAACTATTTGTCAGCCTGATAACAACAATCTATTGGTGTTGTCCTCTCAGCACATGTATCCAAACAAAACATAACAGAGAACTCCCAAGACTTTCCAAAACATAGGACAACTACGTACTTTCCATAATTCTAGTGGTTGTTGCTGTTAACTCTATTTGGAGAAAAAGAAAGATCAAATAAGGACTAGGACTTTTATTGTGGGTGGATTTGACAATAACTAACAAAAGAGAGAAAACAACTGTTCAGTGCTGATTTTGCTTTCTGTTTTCTCTGATAAACAGAATGACTTTTACACAGGAAATGACAGAACAAAAATCACTGGATATGCAAATTCAAGTTAAGCTGAAGGCCAAAAGAAGTAAGGAAGTAATAAGAGCAAAGATGTCTTTGATGAATTCAAGTCACTTACTTAGAAGAAATATATCCTTTGATAATGAAAGAATTAGCAGATGTGATTACTGAGACCCAGCCAGTGATATTTTAAGAGATCATGGAACTCAGGAGAGGTATCATAAGATCAGAGAATGGCAAAATGTTGTTCTGGTGTTCAAAAACTAGAACAGAACAGCCTTCAAGCCCAGGGTCTATGTATGAGCTTAACTTTGATTTGGGGGAAATTACCAAACAGATCATTAAAGAGATGCTTGATGTATATTTTAAAACAGAAGTAGTGACAACAAAAATTCCAAATGGCTTTATCAAAAACACATTATTTCAAACTAACCTTTGTCTTTTTAATAGGACCATTAAGGTAATAGATGAGGCAAATTCAATGAATAACTTTTACCTAGATTTTAGCAAATTTTTTGATAATATATCTCTTACTATTTATGTGTAGAAAGTAGTGAAAGGTGGGCTAGAAAACAATGCAGTTAGAGAGGTTCAGGATTGGTTGGTTGACCTAACTCACACTCATAAAGTACTTGTTAATAGACCTATGTCAATATGGCAGGAAATCTCTAGTATAGTACCTTAAAGATCTGTGCTGTACAACATTGTTGTCAATGACTTAAAGGTACAGATGGCATGCTCATCAATTTTGCAAAACACAAATAGCTGGGAAAGTTGCCTAAACACTGAACAATACTGTCAATATCCTAACAGAATTTAGCACTGGGCTGAATCTAATAAGATGAAATTTAGTAAATAAGGATGTAAAGTCCATATACTTGGGTATAAGATATAAACTTTTCCCATATAAAACAGCATGGGTAATGTTGGATTAAAGTTGTATGAAGTTTTAGTGGACTGAAAGCTCAATTTGAATCAACAGTGTGATGCAGAAGTAAAAGAACTGGGAGGTGGTAGTTCCACTGAACGCTGACTTTGGCAGACCACAACTGGAGTACTGTGTTCAGTTCTGAGCACTATAGTCTAAGAAAAACATTGATAAGCTGAAGAGTAGCCAGAGGAAGGAAGCCAGGATGTTGAAGGATTTGAGTCTATTTTATGTAAGGATCAATAAGGAGAACTGGAGATATTTATCCAGGACTGAAGAAACTCAGGGGTAGCTACCTGATAGCTATTTTCAAGTGTTTTGAAGATTCTGACATGGAAGAAAATTTCAACTTTTTCTATTTGGCTGCAGAGGATAGAACCCGAACAGTGAGCGAAATTTACAAAGATATAAATTTAAGCTTAAAGTTTGGAGAAAAAGATTAACTGCTGAAGCAATTCAAAGGTATTACCTTAAAAACAGTTCAAAAGTGTTGCCTTAAGAGGTAATGGTTTTCTCCTTCTAGAAATTCTTTTAGTAGAGACTACATGACTTGTAGGGTATGTTATAATAGGATTCCTTTTGTATATGGGTTGGGCCAGATGACCACTAAACTCCCTTTCAGTTTTCAAATCTGAGATTCTGTAGGTGACTGGAAAAACAAAAAAACAATCTTCCACTGTGTATTTTAGGCTACACTCCTTTGACTGGCATGAATTTCATTTGAGAAACGCAGTTATAGGGCTTAATATAATCAGTATAATCTCATCTACAAAGCTAATTTCACTATCCAAACTGCTCTGTAGTCATACTTTTCTTATCTTATACACATGAATTTGACTTTGTGAACCCAAGTTTAAGACTTTAAAATAAATGTTATTGTATTTGATTTGGTCCAATGTTCTAGGATGTTAAGATCTTTTTGGATCCTTTCTGTCATCTAATGTGTTAGCCATCCATTACAGTCTTACAATATGAACAATTATGACAAATCACCTATTTCTTTATTCTTGAATAAATACCATATCCAAAATATCAGTGAAAAAGGTTTCAAACAGCACCAGACCAACTAAGAACAGGACCACAAAGTGCTCTGCTAGCAATCTCCTTCCGAGTTGACATCATCGATTGCTTGATCATCCAACCTGTTCCAAATCCTTCTAACCATATAGTTACCTAGTCTACATCTCTCCATCTTTTCCATAAGAACATCATAAGAGATTTTGCAAAATGCTTTGTTAAAATATAAGTAAATTATGTAATCAGTGTTACATAAAATACATAAAATGTATGTCATTAATAGCAATAGTAGTTTGTTATAGAAATGTTGATACATCTTTTCAATTTTTAATGGTTTTTGGTGTCCTTATTGTGGTTTCATTTTAAAATGCTCTTGTAATGATTTGGAGTAATTGGGTCTGAGGTCAGACTTTTTACAGCTATTTTTCACTCATTTCTCAATGTTTTATGAGTTAATATAGTACTTGTAGTGTTTCACTTTCCTCCACTGTAATAATTTTTAAATTATTTTGTATCTTAAATTAATATTGCTTTTGACTGCCACACCTCCTATTTGATAATAGCATCAAATGTTTGCTAACTGAGTCAGTGTCTAGGCTTTTTTGGTCTTCCCATTTGTGTCAATTGCTTTTCAATGGTTAAACTTCCATCCCGTGTTAATCTTTATATTTTACCTGTTTTTTTAATGATTGTCAACAACACATTTTAATAGTTCATGTTAGAATTGTTTTCAATATAGGGCATCTCATCTTGGTTTTCAGTCTTTCTTCTAATTTGGCATTGATATTGAACTTTGTCTTAACAGATTGATGGTCTCACTATCCACAGACAACTGATTCAGAAATGCCTCCCCCATATCAAAATCCATTATTTACTATCTATTGAGATAAAATCAATTTGGATTTTTTTTGGCATTATTCACTACTCGTGTCCAATACCTTCTTGAAAATATTGTTCATGATAAATAGACATAAGGTTTCTGTGCAGTCCAGAAGCTATTGACACCTTGTATTTTTTTTTGCCATCCTCCCAATTCTCAACTTTGCATTGAAGTTAACAAGTTTTTAAGTATGTATTGATTTAACTCACAGGTTCTATCAAGCTGTTTTTCCTTTTGTAAAATCTTTACCTCTTTTTTCTCCATAATTGATGTTGGCACTTAAATTGCAACTGTTACAATGGGGTCTATTTTTATATATGCTCACTCTAAGTACTATAAGTTGAGATGACCAAATACTTCATGCTATTATGTCTCTTGTATATACCATTAAAAAATGTTCCTTTATTCACTTCTCTCTAGATAACCTATGGGTCACCTATTTAGTTGAGAATTTCTTTTTTCTTCTGGTTTCATTTTTAGTCAAAATGTTAAATTTCATATGATTTTGATCCCCTAGTATAATATTAAATTCTTGGTCATTAGAAAATGTTCTCATATTTAGAGTACCAGTAATAATTAATGCTAAAAAGTCACATGATCCTTTGTTCCCTTTAGGTCATTCTACAACCATCACCATAGGAGCAGGAGGGCATGTAGAGAAAACTTCTGTATTTCTATTTGATTCATGGGTTTCCATGGCCAAAGAATTCATTTTCTCGTGGACAACCTAATAATAATGAGCTTCTCCATACTTAGCAAGATTGGCCCTTAGACAACAGTCATTGTCTACCACAATGACCGTAATCAAAGTTTTTTCAACATGATAGTGCCTAGCAGAATTTATACTCTAAGAATATGGCCTGTGAGAACCCACAGTCTTTTCCTTACCACAATAAGACAACAAAATTGGGTTTTTGTATGGGGAGAAATGAAGCATAACATGAGTTTTTTCATAATTATATACTTATCTTTATCATGCTGTCATTCATTCAATAGATATTTAAGTACTTAGTGCTATACATATTCTGACACAATATCATGTGTAGTTTATAACATATTCATTTGAATGTGTTTTGTGAGGATAAAAATTAAATAAGATGTCAGAATATGTGTTTCACTAAGTAAATGACTTTTTTACTTTAGTTATAATAGCTAACATTTATACGATACTTAACTTTTGTGTGGCACTTTTACATACATTAGTATATAAATGCTAGCTATTACAACAACCTTGTGAAGTAGATGCTATTAGCATCCTCATTTTACAGATGAGAAAACTTACACTGAAATAGAATAATTGACTTGCCCAGGTTCTCACAGGTGGTAGGTGACTGAGACTGCATCTGAACTCAGGTCTTCTTGGCACCAAGTCAGGAACTTGCACCATTGTGCCACCTAGCTGCCTCTATTTGGCCATCTGTTAAAATAGGGATGGCAATGATAGCTTCACGACAAAGCACTTTATAGATATCGTCATATTTGATCCTCTTGACAGTTCTGTTACTTAAGCAGGACAAATGCTATTATCTCATTTTAAAGATAGGCAAACTAAGTGAAGAGAGATTAAATTACTCACTCGGGGTCATGTAATTAAATGTGACAGAGTTGAGATCAAAGACCAGATCATCTGATTCCAAGTTCCAGATACATTCTACCATATCATGATAAAATGAGGATGATAACAGCATTTCCTTCACAGGGTTATTGTCATAATAGCTAGCATCTATATAATGCTTTAAGGGTTGTGAATTGCTTTACAAATATTATCTTATTTTACCCTCACAACAACCTTGGGAGGCACATGTTATTAACATACCATTTTACAGATGAGGAAATTGAGACAGAGATTGCCTTGCTCAGAATTGCATAGATAGTAAGTGGCATATTTGAACTAGTGACTTTCTGACTCTAGGTCCAGCAAACCAGTGTGCCATCTAGCCTGATCAAAGAAGATAATGTATGTAAAAGCGCCATACAAAACTAAAAGGACCATATAAACATTAGTTATTATTACTAAAGTAAAAAAAAAGTCATTTACTGTGTTGTCTTCAGTCATGATGATGGACCTGGGGTTAAAAATCATGTACTTTTTCTGTTATATATGTTGCCTCATAGAGCATGAAATAAAATATGCCTTCTTTTTTTAGAAAAAAAATTACAATGATCCTACTGTGGAATAGGCAGGACATCAGGAAGCTTCTAGCAGGGAATATGAGGAATCAAGAGGGAATGGAGTTTCAATATTGTTAAGTCTGAGCCAGAGTCCCCTATTGAGATTCAGTCTGGAGTGGCAGAAAGGTAATAGATATGCCATGAAAAAAAAAGCATCAAACCAGGGACATCAAATTTGACAGGCTTACTTTCAGGAACTGCAGGGGATGATGGGGAAGAAGCAAAATTAGAGGGAGTTTGCTATATAAGAAATGTTCATCTACCCAAAGATTGCTGAGAGTTATCTGGTTTTCAAGCCTTTCTCACCTACTCCAGGCTAATGAGACTCAGCTAGCCCCGAAGAAGCAAATTTTCAAACCACAGAAGTGGCAGAAAATAGCTTCTGTTACCATTAGAAGATCCAGATATAGAAAAGACCATGAAAGAAGCAGAGGAAATTTCATGGAGAGATCACTAAAGGCAAGAAATTAGTCTAAAAGTGGCCTTTTAATGGATCATTAGAAATCCAAACACTTGAATCTCTACCTATGGGTATAGGGGCCATAAAAAAATCATTCTTTTATCCAAGTAGGGCATGACATAATTATTCTTAAGGGTTAATAAGGCTCATTATGTAATTGATAGGACTGCAAATTAATCAAGGTAAATAACCATGATTAGTTTTTAAAGAAGAAATCCAAAATACTGGCACCATTATAAACCTGTCAAAGAACTAGCAAGCATTTCGTGGGAATTAATTTTGTCCTGAAAGGGGCATTATAATTATAATTGTCCTGAAAGGACATTATACTTCTACAAAAATAATATAAAATAGACTACACAAAGACAACTCCACTCACAGAAGCCTAATTCATGGATCCACCATACCACCTCTATTAATTCCCTGATACTTTCACTTAGATTATTTTCCATTTGTTTTTCTCTCTGTATAGCAAAGTTATGTTTGCTCTGAAAACATTAATTTGAGAGATTTGAGAGCTATTCTAAATTTAAAGTTAGCTTTAAGAATGTATTCTATGAAAATAGGCAGATGATTTTAGAGAACTCTTTAAGCAGAATGTATATGGCTGTCTTGCCATTTTGTCTTACTGATTCTCACACCCCAAACCTAGATCACTTGCCCTAGCTGGGGAGTCAGGAGTAATCAATAGTCACAATCAATAGTCAATGATCAATAATAAAGCCTAGACCAATCCCACCATCCCACCATCTGGCCTCTCATTTAAACTCATGTTCTACTCGAAAGAACTGAAGAAAATCACTCAACCAACCTGATGGGAGATTGACTACAAATTTAGGTTACCTCATTTCAACCTCACCACAGGAAGGTACTTTTCATTCCTCTCTAGTTGAACCTCTATCCCACTCAACCACAAAAACTATTCCAAACCTTCTTTTCTCTCATCAAACCTCCCCCATACCTCCCTCCTCCATCCACAATATCAGCTGAAGACCTCACTTCACACTACTGAGAAAACAGAGACCGTTTTCTGTGAGTGCTTTCTTCTCCCCTCCTCTATATTTCAAAACCTTTTGACATTCCCTATTATATTCTCCTTTATTCCAGTATCTGATGAAGAGATGAAGATCTTCCTGCCAAGGCTAACCCCTCTTTGTGTACCCTTGATCATCTCTTGATTTCCCCAAAATATTTTCCTCAGCATCATCTTCGCTCTCTCATTAATCTCAGTTTCCCGCTATTTGTTCCTATGTTACTGCTTACAAATGCACCTAAAGCTACCAGAAACTTTAAAAACTCAGCAGACCTTCAAGCTATCATCCTTTATTTCTCCTCCCTTTTTCAGCCAATTTCCTAAGGGGAAAACTGTTTTGCACATAGTAAACACTTAATAAATACTTCATTCATCCACTCATAATAATTGTTTACAATTCTTATCCTATGTACTCAACCCTTTACAATCTGACTTCTATCCCCATTACTCAGCTGAAACTGTTCTGTCCAAATTTAATATTTTCCAATTAGTGTATCTGATGGCCTTTTCTCAGTTATTACCCTCTTTGGAACATTTGATGCTGCTGATCACCACCTTTTCTCTGGGTCTTTGTGTCTCTTTCTTGGTTTCTCTTTCTGAATTCTGGTTTCTATCTCAGTTTCTTTCTAGATAATGATCCACATCATAGCCCCTAATTGTGTGTGTGCATTAAATCTATGTCCTGTGCAATCTTCTTTTCTCTCTGAACACTTTCAGTTAGAGTCCTTATCTATTGCCTCAAATTTTATTGTAATAACTCTCAGATCTATACCATCTGTCTCTCTTAGTTTCCTGAACTTTAGTTGCACATCTGCACTGTTTTTGGACATTTTAAATTGGACATTTCATTAGGTATATCAACATAACAAGATGCTCAAAACAGAATTCATAATCTTTGCTCCTGAAATCCACCTCCTTCCAAAACATCCCTATTTTGGTGTAATGTACTACCTTCCCTATAATCACCCAAGCTTATAACCCCAATGTTGTTCTTGACTCCTTAGTCTCAGTACACACACATATAATATACACATATTTATATGCATATGTACACACATGTACACATATATGTATATACACAATACATATACACATGTGTATTATGTACATGCATTGTTACATGCACATACATGTATAAATATACAAATGTGTGTACACACACATGTGTATATATACATATATATTTTCAGTTTCCAAATCTTGTCATTTCTACCTCTACAATATCTCTTGTACCCATCCCCTTCTCTCTACTAATGTGGCTTCCACTCTGATTTAAGTCTTCATTACTTAGCTTGGAACTAGTCTCTCTTCCTTAAGGCTTTCCTCACTTCAGTCCATCCTCTGCACTGTTGCCAAACTGATTTTCTTAAAGCACAGGCTTGATCATTCCACCGCCCTAGTCAATAAACTCCAATAGTTCCCTATTGACTCTAGGACTAAATGTGAATTTCTCTGTTTGACCTTTAAAGCCTTTCAAGATCTGGCCCCAATCTACCTTTCCAACCTTATTATACATTACTCCCATTACCTCCATTAATTCTGTAGCTGAGTTAAAATTGGCTTTCTTGTTGTTCCTCATAAATGTCACTCCATCTTCTGTCTTCATGCTTTCGCACTCACCACATGTTCCTGATAATTAGAATGCATTCTCTCCTCACTTTCACCACTTGAAATCCCTTGTTTCCTTCAAAAGTTAGTTCAGTTGCTACTTTCTACTTGGATCCTTTCCTTTCTTCTCCAGCTGTTAGGACCTTCCCCTGTAAAATTCCATTATAAAAATTCTAACCCTACATCTAACCTTAAATTTGTAATAGAATTACACACACACACACACACATACACACATGTGTGTATGTGTGTGTATATATATGTGTATATCATACATACATATATATACACACACATATATACATATTCCAAGTAAAGAATTCCAAGGTGTCTGTCTGTCTGTCTGTCTCTCTCTCTCTCTTTTTCTCTCTTTACCTATATATAAGTATATATGTTTGCATTTATATGTATGCATATATGTACATATATGCCCATATGTATATGTGAATATATATGTACACACACGTGTATATATATACACATATATATACATATACATATATGTAAACATGTTATCTCCCCTGATAAAATGTAAGTGCCTTGAGGACAAGGAAGATCTCTTTTTGTCTTTTTGGCCCACACTTCTGTATGACTCTTCTGAAATAATGGTAACTTCATGGTAGAAAAAGAAAAAAGGTATAAAGAATCACAGTTTAGGTGTGATACTATAAGCATTAATGTAGATTGGAAGTATTCTAAATGTAAAACTCTTGGCCAGTAATTGAACAGCATATATTAAAAGAAGTGAATGTCAGTCTTGACTTTCATCCTACAAATGAATGAATGGATAAATAATGAAAAAGCTTTTGAGTGCTTACTGTGTACCAAGCACTATGCAAAGCATATGGAAGATACAAATAGATAAAAAAAACTTGAAATTTCATTCTCAAGAAGTTCACACTTTAGTTGGGAGACACAATGCATAAAAGAAAGATTAGGTGCAGGGAAGATGGAAAGGCTCTGAAGTCTAAAGGGTCTAGTAGTGGGATAAGTGGAAAGCCTCAAGGGTTTCTAAGTTACATAAGCAGGTCATATGACAGTGCTAAAGGTTGGCAGGGCATATTAACAGAGCATATGGTAAGGCCACGAGAAGCTCAAGAGAAAGTAACAAAACAGATGATAAGGCCTCAAGGTCACTCATCTGACCACAAGGAATAAGATTGATGACTCCCATCTCCCATATACAATGTTAGCAACCTGGATATGTCTGGATATGTTAGGAAAGGAGTTTAAGGAAAGACAAGAAGTGAATCCTCCAGTGGTGATGAGTCTTCCCTGGTGCCTAGAAATTCTAGATATGTTCTGGAAGGATTACCAAGGAAGTGGGCAAGGGGATGGGGGGAGAAGACAAATGGGTTAGAATACTCCTGATGGCAGTGAGTCAGTTCTGTACTAGCCTGCAGGTGGGGGCAGAAGGTTAGAGATGAAGGGCAAATTAATGAAGGGCATTCCCTCCCATTGGTGTTGTGTCTTTTCAATGCCTGGTCATCCCAAATGAATTCTGGAATGGCCAGTGCTGGAGAGGGGACAAAGAAGAAAGGCAAATGGGGGAACAAAAACAGAAAATGAATAGTAATTTCAGCTTAATATGCCCATGAATATATCTCATGGGTTCTCCATAAAAAGACATATAATGGAATAGGAAGGATTAATTTTATCATACAACCAAACACAAAAAGTGCCATTTTTTAAACACTTGGTTATATCTTATTACAGTTACTGCATGATAAGCATTTGCCAAAAGACTATCATGAAACCAGGAAGATAAATGAAGATTATGAAACAAATATCAGGAGCTGAGGCTAAGGTAGAGAAATTATAGGAGTCTGATAATGTCCCCTAAAGAAAATCAATATAAAATTTTACACTTGGTAACTACAACTTGAAGAAGAACCTAGGGAAGAATGATGAAAAATGTGTTGGAATATTTGGTACAGAATAAAAAAATGAAAATGGGCAAAAAATTAGAGATGATACAGAAGCTTGACTTCTAAATATTAAGAAAAAATAAGATATTAAACTTGGCAGGTACCAAATAAAAGCACAATAAATTTAATTATGTTTTAATGGACAGAAATCTGCTAGTTTCCAGTGTTGGGATTCATTTCTGAATCAAGTATCTACATAATAAAGTCAAGGCCATGAATTTTTTAGATCAAAGATATGACAATATCAAACTAGAAGAAAAACTAAAAATTCGATGTTTGATGTGGCATGCAATTATAACAACCTGATCTATTGAAGCAAGCTATTGACAGTGAAAAATTGGAAATGGATAAATTACAGACTTACTATCACTGTATCTCAGTAAAGTTTAGCCCAAATCAAGGAAAGCAAAAAGCCCAGAATCAGCTTCAACCAAAAAACAATTGACTCCTTGCCAAGTAGGGAGATATTGTATAGCATCCAAGGGCAATACCGATTTAAAACATAAACTAATTAGTCTAACAGAGCAGAATGGTAAAAGATTGCAAGCAATATCAGTTCACGTATCCCAAACTCAGCCCTCCTCTTAACTCCCATTTTTCATTAAGGACATGACCATCTTTTCAGTCATCCAGCTTTGTCAAATTCATATTCAAACTTACCAATTCCACTCTCTCCACTTGCCTGTCTCCTCCACATATTTAGTTTCATTAGATGGTATAAGTGCCAAATAAATTATATGGTTAACAATTATTATGCATTTCAGATGAGTGAAAAAACATGGGCTGGAGCTGTGGAAAGGGGAATGGGTTCAGGTGTGGTGATTTCATTGAGGAGGTAAGACTTGAAATAGTCCCGAAAGCAAGAGTTCTCAAATTTTTATTTTATTTTATTCATTTATTTATTTGCTTGTGGCACAGCATTATGCTTTGACACAAGGAATTCTGGCATAATACAGGAGAGCCAGAAACTTAACCTTTGCACGTATGATTGCTATTTTAAGTTTCATACATTTTGACACACTTAGAATGTTTCAGTATCTCCTTTCAGAACCACTACCTTAAAAAATGAATAAAAACTGGCTAGATGAAGAGAAAGTAGAGAGGATATTCCAGGTGTAGAAAACAAACAAGATATAATTATAATCATAATAACTAACATTTATATAGCATATACTAAATGCCGGTCACTGTGCTAAACATTTTGATCCTCACAACAACCTCAGGAGGTAGGCAAACTGAGGCAAACAGAGGTTAAGTGACTTTCCCCTAGCCACATAACTAGTAAATATCTGAGGCTAGATTTGAACTCACGTCTTCCTGACTCCAGGTCTGACAACCTAGTTAAGTTAAGGCTTAGAGGAAAGTATGTACCTGTGCATTCCGGATATGATTTAAAGATCTAGAGATCTTTTAAAGGACTAGAAGGGGATTTGGGGGCTTTGAATCCTGAATGCATTATACCTTTAATATCAGGTTTTTTATTTGATGCTATAGGTAAAGAGTCTATTAAGGGTTTCTAAGCAGGCAAGTGACATTAGAAAAACAATATTTTAAGAAGATTAATATGTACACATCTCTACTTCAAATTACTTGTCCTAAGTCTCCCACCACTCCAATCCATTCTATACACCACTGCCAAAGTAGTTTTCCTTAAATGCAAATCTGACCATGGGACTCCCCTACACAACCAATTCTAGTGGTTACCCATTGACTGTAGAATAAAACAAATTCTTTTGTTTAGCTTCTAGAGCCCTACACAACTTGAACCCAATCTATCTTTCCAGCCTTATTGGACCTTATTCCTTCTCCCATACTCTGCCATCCAGTCCAATGGGACTTCTCTCTGTTCCACACTTACAAGACTTCACTTCCCATCTGTTTTTGTACTGGCCTGCCTGGAATAATGGCTGTGCTGGGAAACATTTAACAACTGCTCTCTAGAAAAAAAAATAATGCATACATGACATACTTTTAAGTTTAATTTATATTATTAACATTTTGTCCATTCCCTTTACAAGTGCGGACAATAAATCAAGCTCAGATTTGCAGCATTTGCCATTTTCTGAGGTGTAAATATTTACAATGAAAATTTAATAATCTGCTCTCATGAACCTGTATGAGCCAGCTCGCTGCCTGGAATATATTCCTTCCTTACCTTTACTTCAGAGTCTCCCTTTTCCTTTAAGATGAAGCACAGACACTGTCTTCTTTATGAATCTTTTTCTGATCCTCCCCATCCCTGGCAACAATTAGTGCTCTTCTTCCTACATTACCTCGTATTAAACCACTATATCTACATATGTATTTTCATAGTATTTAGTGCATATGTATTTATTAACTTTATGTTGCATTTGTTTTTGTTCTATGTGCATATTTATATGTATGTATGATATATATATATGTATATATATCATACATACATATCATTAGAATGTAAGCTCATTGCTAGCAAGAATTGTTTCATCCTTTTTACTTCTGTCACTAGCACCTATCACAATGCCTGGCATATAGTTGTTGTTGTCCTTCATTTTTGAAGAGGACCAATGCCATCATGGGGGTGATGTCTTAACTCATAGGTGAATTGGATTTAAGTGAGTCAGAGTTGCACAAAGTCAAGTCATTAGCTTCACTCTTTCTTCCAGAATCATCAAAGTACAGCGGCAAGACAAAAGTCAGAACAACTAGCAATGGCCTGGGAGGCAGCAGATGACTTGGTATTTTCAGTATCTGACCAAGCTGTAAGTACTCCATAGCACCTATTTCAACTGCCTTCATGGCTGTTGGAACAAATTCTTCTTATTCACTCATTCCACTAGGGGGAAGTCTTCACATATTTGGCTAGACATCCCCCTAACTCACTGATGGGTTTTAGGCCTTAACCTGGTTTAACCCATTTACCCAGACAGTTTTACCAGGGTGTGGTTGTGTGCATACTAAAGTTTCTTGCAACCTCAGATGAGAGTTGGGTGACAGGTAGACACAAAAGGTGGATGAGCAACCCCAAGAAGGGTTCAGGAAGCCCTCATGTCAGAGGTACTAGTTCTCCCTGAACACCCCACATACACCTACCACATAGTAGGTACTTAATAGATACTTGATTGATCAACATAATTCAGTGCTGTTAGATCTGTAATCTCATGTTCCCCAATGATGAAGATCATAATCCACCCACGCTATCACTTCCTGCACAAATCTTATGCATGACCTCCTTTCAGTTTTCCACAAAAGCCCATTTATTGAGGCAGGGATCTTCCTGCAGATCTCCTAGCATTTATGGGTATCAAAACTGCACACATAATGTCCATTAGTTACACCTCACTTCTTTCTACAGGACTAGCTCTCCTCCTTTTCTGTGCATAAATCTCTCTGATGATATATTTTATACTGTGAAAAATTCATCATTGATAATATGCTGTACTTAGTAGTGGGTGGCTTATACTTTTGACTCTTCTGAGATTGTGGTATTCCATAACTATAGCCATAAAGAATCACAGGAAGATGATTAGTACTAAAAATAAAATGAAGTAAAAAAAAAAACTTGGAGAAGCTTGAGGTCACAAAAAATACTTTACATTTTCTCAAAGACAAAGCTACCTGCTCTCTTATTTCTTTTCGATTTCACGTCAGTCATTGTCCATCTTGAGTTTCTGTTTCAGATATATGTCTCTGCCAAAATAAGCCATCGATAAATGAAAAAATTCACAAATGAATTATTGTTTTTTCCTATGTAATGCAATTGAATGTAATATGACATTCAGTTACTTTTTTGTTTGACTTATTTGCCTTTTCTTCCACTTACTAAATTGACTAAAATCTCCCTCTCCAATTGTGTGTGAATTATGCATGCCCCCTTTTTTCCTGAAGCAGGAGTCATCTTACATAAGTACATGTTAATGATAGGGTTTTGTAAAAGTTATTTTGTAATGACCTGAGATTGATTTAGAAGAAGCTATATAATAGACAAAAAGCTTTGAACCTAATCATAAGAGCAAAGAGTAAAAAGGAAAAAGGAGGCATCAGGGTTTTTCAAAGCATCAGAAAGCTGTCTAGAGAAAAACTTAACCTAATAATGGGAGTTATTTTTATTAACCCAACAGGAGGGACATACTCCTGTAAGTGTCAGGTCAGCTTAGTGATGCCTCTTCCTGGATTGGGAAGAAGAGTGGGAGAGGTAAGAAAAGAAACCAGATTTCATAGGGAAGCCAGATGCACCTAATATTTGAAACCACCTAGTCAATTTGTCATAGAAAATAAGCTAGGGTTCTTGCCTTCATTCTTCATTGTTTCCTTCTGGCTCTATCTCATCTGGCTACTTATGAAAGATGAAGCATCATAGATTCTCAATGTTAAGCTCTCAGTCTAAAGATTAATAAATGAATTAATAATGTGATTAATGAACAAACAATTCAAATTTTTTAAATTATGTCCTTTCTGATTTGATTCAATTGTATACTAATAGCTTGGGTAGCTAGATGGCATGGTGAATAGAGTGCAAGGCCTGAGTTCAAATCTGGCCTCAGACACTTATTAACTACGTGACCTTGGCAAGTCACTTAACTCTGTTTGCCTCAGTTTCTCATCTGTAAAATGACCTAGAAAAGAAGCCACTCCACTGTCTTCACCAAGAAAATCCCAAATGGAATCATGAAGAGTGAGAAATGATTGAACAAAAAACAATTTTAATAATTGATAGAAAAATATTATTATAGCAATTTTTATTAAAAGAATACCTATATTTAATTAGTTTTCTTTTTTGTCTATTAGCAAACATCTGCATGCTTCCAAAAATGGCCACCAGATACTTGACATTTTGAATCTGGATGACTGATTTAATTGTTCACCTTTTATCTGGGTATTCTGAGGTAGATTACCAGGGAGCTAGGGAAGCAACACAGGCATAATGTCTTATCAACTAATAGATTGGAAAGTAGAAGCCATGTATTCTAATCCTAGCTCTGCCACTAACCTCCTTGACCCTAATATATTTCTCAAAGAGTACTAATCGTGGGGATGAAAAGTTCAAGAGAGAAGTAATAGATATTAAGAATTATCTATCACTTTAGTTCACCATAGACTTAGTGAGTAGCTGGGTATTGACAGGTACCTAAAAGCAATAGGGTGGTCAGAGGGAATTCTGATGATTCAAGCTGAGGTGACCAGAAGAATAATGGTGCCATTAACAGAAAAAGAAATAAGGAGGAACCAACCCAGAAAGGGGAAAGCTGATAAATTTGGAATTGAATACATTTCATTTGAGGGGCTAGAAAACATTTAGATGGAAATATCTAATAGGGAATTAGAATCAAAAGTTAAGGTAGCAATATGAACCAGAAAAGTGGATTTGAGCATCATAAATAAATATTTAGTTAATAAGTGAAGCAATGGTGGAAGTAAAATTACCAAGAATCTATAGAAGGCCAAATAAAGAATTGTAATTATATGCCACAGCAAACTAGTCCAAAAAAAAGTTTTCCTACTCAGGAATGATATGCAATGGATCTTTAGTATTATGTGAAAAATTGACATTTATAAGTAGTATAACTTTGTTTAGCTTTACAAGTTATTTTGTCATAAGCATGCTAAGTAAAAAATATGGTTGATAATTTGGTTTTTTTCTTATAGAGAATCTTGATTTTAAAAAAGGCATATCCATTCATCTGATAATTGACGTTCCTGGCAATGACCCTGAGACATTGCTAGATCCTAAACCACCCTTTGAATCATCAAAAAAAAAAGGATCAAAGTATGTTTGATATACCTTAAAGTTGAATATGGTATTATATTTAAATTCTATATTTTCAAGGATTTAAAACTTTTTTCAATTGTACTTGCTTATTAAAAAATTTGCTGACTATTCAATTCTATTTACATCACTAAATTTTCCTCATACCTTTGTTAATGAGCATTCATGCATATTTTACATAAGTATAGTTTGTAAATAATACTTTTTTTTTACTTAAGACATTACATACACATTTCCATGTATCAGTAAAACTCCAAACAGTTATGACCTTTAGTAGTTCTATTGCTTCATGTTTAATGTGCCTGGTTTGCTTAGTTCATCAAACATTTTGGATAACTTTAGTTGTGTCCAGTTTTTTTTAACTATGGTAAATAGTATATTTGAAAACTTTTCTGCAGAAAGTTCTTCATTGAATTTTTCTTTGAAACAATTGTTTTTGAAGATGCCTAATTACCTGGAAGAATTTTTTGCATCATTTTTAAAAATATTTGTTTTTGTGTGCAAAGGCATGTGATTCTTTGGAAATAGACATCTTGACTGTTAAGTTAGCAAATTAGCCATTTCTTTAAATTTTATTAATGATGACACTATAGACCAACCTACTAGATAATACAATCAGTTATAAGAAAGAATCAGTATCAACATTTGCCAATTAAAAATTACTACTGAAAATTAAATCTATGTGCAATGAATAAGTATTGGACATGGAATCAGGAAGACTTGAGCTTCAGTCCTGCCTTGGATAATTACTAGGTCTGTGACCCTGGGCAAGTCACTTAAATTCTCAGCTTCAGTTTCCACGTCTATAAAATAGGGATTTTATAGGTTAGTTGTGAGGAACAAATGAGAGAACACATGTAAAGTGATTTTAAAACCTTAAAGTGATATACAAATGATAGCTACTGTTGTTTATAATTATTATGATTGTACCAACTATGATCTCTGTTTTCTGGTCTGATCAAGGAAAGTAGAAGTTGCATGAATAGAGACTTTTTTTAAAGACAGTTGATGGTTAGAAGGGTCAAAGGGATCTATGATTTCATTAGTGTAGAGATCTACCTGAATGCAAATTCCTTCCAACAAGGGAGGTTAGCAACTTACCTTTAACATATAGTCCTAGAAAGTTGTCTAATACAGCACTTCTTAAACTGTGGGTCACAACCGTATATGGAGTCATGAAAAATTTGGCAATAGTAAAAGGTTTCTGAATGCACAAAGACAAAAAATTAATAAAAAATCAAATGCATAATGAACCCCAAGTGTTTCTGGCAGTGCTTGTCCATGTTGCACAGTGCAACTTCACTGCAGCCTTGCTTCTGAACACAAAGCATGCACAGCTTGCACTACACATACTCTCAGGCCACACAATGCCAACAAGTCTGCCAAAAGGCAAAAAGGAGTTGAGAGTGGAAAAAGTTTAAGAAGCCGTGGAAGACACCAAGAGGTTAAATGACTTGGCAACCGCCTCATAGACAGGATTCTCAGAATTAGAATTGAAACAGATCTTCTTGACTCTAAAGTTGGCCCTCTTTTTACTGTGGCAGTCTAGCTTTTCAATAGAAATCAATGATGGTGAAGAGGCTAAATATGCTACAGAACAATATCTTAACTTTTCACTTTTACTGCGTCTATCTACAGCTAAGTGTAAAAATGTTTGCTTTTTGAAAACCCTCAAATTTATCTTGCCCAAATGTGTTACCCCTGTATTTAAAAAAAAACCTGATGATTATTTTTAGGGAAATTTAAGGCTTAGGTATCTTATTGATTTGTACTTAGGTCATCGGAAGGTTACTTGACAAGAACCTCTTGAATCCCAGCATGGTTCGTGGAGTCTTCCCAAAGCTGTTTCCTTTGAAGGAAGAAATTGCTCTGCCCCAATACAAACCAAATTCAAACCTTAGTTACTTCACTCCACAAGTCACTTGAAAAATGACCAACACTGGGTTTAAAAACATAGCTATCAAGATTATTTGTTTCCAAACAAAGGTAGTTTCAGCTTTGTGAGGTAAAATAGCTAAAACCAAGAGTTGCTTAGATAAAGGTTCGTCAAAGGCAGCTCCCAACTTTCTCTAGGGGCCATAGGAGTTTTAAAATATCTTTGACCAATTTTCTGATAAAGGATGTTCATTAAATAAAAACCAACTTTTGGCTGTCTGAGTTGACCACCTCTCAGATATTCCACAGAGAGTGGTGTTCAACAAACAGATCACAAGCTAAAATTAAAGAGGTAAATATATATGTTACAGATAGATAATCCAGATTCTAAAGCCAAGTAATCCCTAATGCTCTGACACTCTCTTTGAGCTCTTCCTGGCATTAGGCATTTTTTAATCTTTTAGTTCTGTGGATGTCGAATCTTCCCCACCCTATCTCTACCAACATTAAAGTGTAAATTCCTTGAGAGAGGGGACTATGACATTTCTCCTGTTTGAATTTCCAATGTCTTGCAATTAGCAGGTACTTTATAGATATTTGCTGAATTGAATTGAACATTTGAGAGAATTTGTGAGAAGTTTTTGGGTAGCCTAGTGGCACAGTGGATAGAGGTCTGGGCTTGTAGTCAGGAAGACATTAGTTCAAATGTGGCCTCAAACACTTACTAGCCACATGATCCTGGGAAAGTCATTTAACCCTGTTTGCCTCAGTTTTCTCATCTATAAAATGAGATGGAGAAGGAAATGGCAAACCACTCCAGTATCTTTGCCAAGAAAACTCCAAATAGGGTCATGAAGAGTCAGACATGACTGAACAAGAATATGGGAAATTTTTATTCTTTTAGCAAAAGTTGATTAATGCCATACTATTATTCTAACCTATGAAATTATTAGTTTATTGAGCATGTTTGCAAGATGCTTATTGAAATACAAAACACCATGTTGTAGACTGTCTGAAAATAACGAGAGTGTTGGATGGATACTCTTCACATGTTACAAGACAGAAGTAAACTGAGAAACCACGTTCAGAATAAATCTCATCTATGGCCATATAAACATCAAATGACTTCCCCAAGAGCCTGATTATATTCATTTACCTGAGTTTTGTTTTGTTTTGCTTTTTTTTCCCCTGGAGGACGCCTTGCTTCCATTCAGGCCTTCACAATTATTTTTTCTTTAGCTCTATTGATGATGTGGAGGTAGCTTACTTGTGCCATCTAGTGCACTGTTCTAAAACACTGGCATAATTGCATCATTGTGGGAACATAGAATTGGATTTGTAAAGGACCTGAGAGGCATCCACATTCTGCCCTGCCTCGCATTTTACAGGTAAGGCATCTGAGGCATAATGACATTAAATTGCTTCCTAGGTTCACAAAGCTAGTGTGTTTGAAGCAAGATTTGAACCAAGGACTTCCTGACACCAAGTTCAATGTTCTATAGACTTCCCCATTCCACCAATCACACAGTAATATTTAGTATCAGAATATAAAAGGCAAAACCTTTGGGCCCCAGGGATGTAGTCCATGGCTTCTCAAGCACTTAAAGCTAAGAAAACTGAAGCCCCTTTTGGCTGAGTAGCTTTTAGCTACTGGTTAAACTATCCTGATATAAACTAATGATATTGGGCCAGCTAGTCAACAGAAGAATTCTTTCCCAAATATTCCTAATTTCAAGCACATATACTTTTTAAAAATCTAGGTATTTAAAAAATGATATTAGAAGCAAAAGATACAAAATAATAAAGAATTATATATTCCTTGTTTTTCTCTAGCAAGGCAAGCCAAATAACGCTCTGGTATGGAGAGATACTTTATTGTATTCCGACCTTCAGCTTTTTTTTCATATTAAAGGCCTTATAAGTGAGGCTTACACAGGACACAAGGCCCATGGCTCATCAGTTGTAATGTAGCTATAACCCCTGCTATGGCTTCATAAATTGAGTTTTCCAGTGAATTTTGCTACATCTACAAAAATTTGGGAGAACAATTTATCTTCTTTAACCCTTTATATTACTTCACTGCCTGTACTATCTTTTAAATAATCCTATGATGGCTTGAAACAAAGTAGACTTTAGATTCTGGCTAGTAAGATAAAGTATCTGGCATTTTGTAGACATAAAAGTCTGACTGTATTTTTTAAAATTCAACTTGATGGCTAAAGGTGCTTCTTAATCACCATCAGTCACTTAAGTCACTTAAATTCTTGTAGTAGTGACCAAATATTGGTTGATGGTACATTCTGAGAGAGGAGGAAGAAGAGCAGTCTGGAATCATTATCTTAATTATGTATCCTTTATGTTATTTCATTATTAGACTAATTTGCCATGAGGTTGTTCTTGGAACTTCCTGACATTTTGATATTTTAAAAGAAATGTGCCCCAACAGGCTGCCTTGTACAATATTAGGGGTTATAATAACCATGAAGCTTAGCCTCTTTTCTTCTAGGTAGAAAAATGTCCCAGAATTCTCTTTCAAAAGTGAATTTGAGGATGCTTACAATGTTATCAGGAAACAGGGGTAAAAAGTTCATAATAATACGAGCCCAGCTGATGAGGAATTATCTAACAATGGCCCAAGTAATGAAGTTCCCAAACCAGAATCAGTATGAAACTTCACAGTAATTGCTCTACTGTATCACTAAAACTACCAGACTGCCCCCCACACCTTCAGATCCTGAACAATGAGACACATTGAAATACCTGTCTGGGTGGACCGCATTTTTATAGGAAGAAAGAGCAAAAGTAAATATAAAGGAAACAGCTTTGTTCACACATACCAGTAATCAAAGACTAACTTTTATTAATGAAGAAACAAGTGGAGAGGAGAAGGAAGTTAGGGAGAAATAATTCACATTCCCTGCAATATATCTGCCCTAACTCGAACTTCCCATAATATTGAGCCTGGGAAGCAAAAATGCTTCTCACATACTGAATTCAATGTTGCTGCTGCTGCAAAAAAAAAAAAAGATGTTCTCAGCCTCAGTACAGTTCCCTGCTGGGCCAGGGTAAGAAAGTTCTCTCCTGTGATTCCAACAATGCTTTTAGGGATTCTCCAAGTCTAACCTCAATCCCTCAAACCATGAAATATTCCCTTGCCTAAGAGACTAGAGAAAACCTCAAAATCCCAGAAGTCTATAAGGATCTGGAGGATGTGGAATCCATCACATTACACTTGTAAACAGAACACTGAGTTGCAAGCCAGAAAATCTGAGTTTTAATGGTAACTTTACTCTGGGAGTTCTGTTTCTGTCCCTCAGTTCTCTCATTATTTTAACAGGCTAACTGGAACTAACCTTTAGGACTATATGAGTTGTGCAGTTACAAGACACACAGAAGTAAAGAAACTGATGGATGAAACAATTAAGAGTATGTATAGTAACAACCTTGCTAGCAGCTGCTATAGGGGTTTAAGACCCCCCCAACAACGAGCACCCAGAAAGCTGCCAACACAGGTTCTTTGATCTGCTTTACTAAGGAAAGTAACTTTAATGGGTTAACAATCTCAGTTTAATCAAACATACAAATATCGTTCACAGTTCAGGGGGAAAAGATCGGTCCTCTGAACTTCAAGGCAAATACAATCAGACATTACAAACATCAACAGACAGACCTTGCCTGATTCAAATCACAATACATAGTTACCAGTGCCAACATCTGGGTTGCAAAGCTGGGGGTGCAATTTGCAGCTTGCCCAGAGTCTCAACACTCCTTCCATAGGTGTGCTCCAAAAGTCAAATGCCAAGCTCTCCTCAATTATATCCAGTTGGGAGCCCTGAGGGCTCTGATCTCACCCAGGCTGGGTCTGGGAAAGTTCCCCATCCCCAGTATCACATCATACACAAATCAACAACTCCCAATTATCTCAGTGCTGAGAAATACTCCAAGACAAAAAGATCCCACTTTATCTGCCCCATTCAAACAAAGGCCAGAATCATTAAAGGCACTTAAGAACAGCAAAAAGTCACACCTTAATTACTATTACAGTATGTAATTAAAATAAACAGTCAGCACATATTTTTCAAAGTGGATTTATAAAAACTGTATCTGTTACAGTGCTCACAAATATTTTAAACTAAATAAACAAATATCAATACTTTAAAAAAAAATTCAGTTGCATTGCTCTGCCTTAGAATTCTTATAGACCCAAAGAATGAACAGGTCCATTAGGAAATGCTTTCTAATAACGCCTACACAGTTACCTTCTCACTTCCGCCCAGCAAGCCCACTATAACTTTGAGACAATCTAGTTTCACTAATGACAACTAGAGAGAAGAAGTAATTATTAGGGATTGAAACTGCCAAGATGGTATGAAAGCACCATTAAACACTGAAGGCTTTGATTTTCTTTAATAGATAGTATAGAGAAGCTGAAAATACTTAAGGACTTGCTGTACTACTTTCTCATTCTTCCCTTTCCTTGTCTATTTTTTTCATTTCTCCCAGTAGAGTTCAGTGGGTAGTGTGCTGTTGTGGCATACTCCCAAGCTTTGGGGTCTGAAGACCTGGTTTCAAATCTCAGCTCTGCCACTTAGGGTTGCTACAATTTTGTATGAGTCACTTCACCTCATGTCTTATCTATGAAATTAGGGGGATCAACTAGATGACCTAAAAGATACCTTTTAACTCTTCTTGTGTTGGCCTACAATTTTTCCAAAGGGGGGAAAATGGAAAATAGCTACATTAGGTCATTGAGTGCTCTGACTATTCCTCTAGGAGTGCCATATGGATAGATAGGACTGTAAATCCTACTCAACAGCTCTATGATGTCATGGATCCTAACATTATCCTAAGCAAGCACTAAGACCATTTGGCCTCCTTCTCATGGTTCTACACATGAAGGAGGAAGTAGAGCATTGCCTTGAGAATATCAGACACAGGGTAGGCATCTTTACCTGAGATGTGAGTTCCAGATATTTATTTTAATGAGTACTTAAGAAGAAGCAGCATTTTATGGTGGAAAGTGTTGAGTTTGGAGTCAAACAACCGGGGTTCAAATCCTGACTCTAACACTTAATATGTGTATTTTCTTGAGAAAATAAACTCTCTGGTTCTCAGTTTTCTCATCTGTAAAGCCAATTCAACAAACATTTATCAAGCACCTAATATGTGCCAGGGATGGTAATATAGCCAGGGATGGCTATAAAATGAGAAGATTGGTTTAGGTGGTGCAATGGCTATCCATTGCACTGGGCCTGGAGTCAGGAAGACCTCAGATGGGGACTACCTGTGTGAACCTGGTGTGCAATTAAGCTTAGTTAGGTTCAGATTCGTGCCTGCAATAAGACACACTCCCAATGGAATAATGCTTTTATTAGAAGACAGAGGGAGCTTTTTCTTGCTGGGCTGCTTGCATGAGGGAGGGCCGGCTGGTCTCTCTCTGTGCAATCAGGATTCATCCTTCCTCCCGGAGTGATCTCGTCATCATGACTGAACAGATGACCCTTCGGGGTATCCTTAAAAGCCAAAATGGCTGGGTGACCCAGATTGCCACAACTCCCCAGTTCTGTGATATGATCCTGTCAGCCTACCTACCGAGATAAGACCCTTATCATGTGAAAGCTTACCAGAGATGAGACAATCTATGGGATCCCCCAGCGTGCCCTCAGGGGTCACTCACATTTTGTTAGTGATGTGGTCATTTCCTCTGATGGCCAGTTTGCACTCTCAGGCTCCTGGGATGGCACACTAAGACTGTGGGATCTCACAACTGGCACTACCACCAGGCGCTTTGTTGGTCACACCAAGGATGTGCTGAGTGTAGCCTTCTTTTCTGACAACTACCAGACAGTCTCTGGTTCTGGGGATAAGACTATCAAGTTGTGGAACACCCTGGGTGTGTGTAAATACACTGTGAAGGATGAGAGCCACTCAGAGTGGGTGTCTTGTGTCTGTTTTTCATCCAATAGCAGCAACCCCATCATTGTCTCTTGTGGCTGGGACGAGCTGATCAAGGTCTGGAACTTGGCCAACTGCAAACTGAAGACAAACTGCATTGGCCACATAGGCCACCTAAACACAGTTACAGTTTCTCCTGATGGCTCTGTCTGTGCCTCTGGAGGCAAGGATGGTCAGGCCATGCTGTGGAACCTCAATGAGGGTAAGCATCTCTATACTCTGGATGGTGGTGACATAATCAATGCCCTGTGCTTCAGCCCCAATTGCTACTGACTCTGTACTGCCACTGGGCCCAGCATCAAGATCTGGGACCTAGAGGGCAAAATCATTGTGGATGAGCTTAAGCAAGAAGTGATCAGCAGCAGCAGCAAGGCCGAGCCTCCCAGTGCACTTCCTTAGCCTGGTCTGCTGATGGCCAGACTCTCTTTGCTGGATAAACAGACAACTTGGTACGAGTATGGCAAGTGACCATTGGCACACAGTAAAGGAGTCAACCATAACTCAGATTTTGAAATAAGGACCTTAATTTCTGCCTTTTGAAAAAAAGACAGAGGGAATACTATATTGGATCTACAACAACAACCACCGACAATTCTTAATAACACAGCTAATCACAGCAAAAACGACAAAGACCCAGAAAGCAACAGATACATCACCGAATTTCGGGGGAAGCAGCAACTCCTGATTCTTCAAAGCTGGAGAACCCCAGAGTACAGCTTATCAGGATCTCAAGCAGGAGAGTCCCAGGCAGAGCATCCTCTCCATGGGTGAGATTCCAACACACTCATCCACGTGGAGACTTAAATAAGGCCTTGAACAAAGAAAGCTTACTGCCAACTACTCCAGATGTCCACATTGGGAGGGGAGCCACCCCTCACAATGGGGTCTCGTGAGATATCATCATTAGGGGCTGGCTAGGCTCCTGGAATGGCAGTTTCTCCAAATGTTTAACCTCAAGAATGTTAATTATCCTTTGTTCAAGGCTTATCATGTCTCCAAGAGTCAAGGTTTGTCATTCTTTGCTCAAGGCTTATCACATCTCCAAGCAGGAGAGTCCAAAGGGATGTGTAGGGCCTAGACTGTAATATGGAGGCTCGTATATATATATATATATATATATATAAAATGATTTATCATTCACCTGAACAAGTCACTTAACCCTGTTTGCCTCAGTTTTCTCATCTGTAAAATGAGAAGGAAATGGCAAACCACTCCAGTATCTTTGCTCAAAAAAAAAAAAACCAAAATACAAATGGGTTCACAAAGAGTCAAATACAACTGAAACAATTGAACAACAAGGTTTAGATCTATGATTCTATAGCTCAGTAGTGTTAAATAGAAACAAGGGTCATTAATCTATACATAAAGATCTCTGTTGCCTGCATATTGACTTAGTTTTAAAATGTAACATAATCTGTTTTATTCTGTTTTCACTGCTTTTGTTAAATATTTCTCACTTACTTTTTAATCTGGTTCTGCCACAGTCACTGGGCAGCATGTTACAACTCTGCTACAATTGACTCCTTAAGAGAAGAGGTTTTAAAGAAAACTAAAGAGAAAAAAACATTTTAACAAGTGTTTTCCTCTAACCTAGGAGAGAGGAGAGTAGTGAGGTCCCTGTAACAGAAGCATCTGAATAACAGTGAAATGGAGAGAGAAGACAATGACACAATGCAGCATAGCAGAAAAAAATGCTGAATTTGGAGATGGCAGACTTGGGTTTGAATTCCATAACTATTTATCAATTGTGCGATATTGGGTATATTACTTAATCTCCCTATTCCTTGGTTTCTTCATCTGTAAAATAGGGAGATTTCACTAGAATATCTATAAGATCCCTTATAGCTCTTAATAGATGATACTATAAACTCAGTAAAAGTCATACCAGCCTCATTACTAAACACTGCACATGACGGATAGGCTGCTTTGGGAATTTTCAATTCATTCAGAGAGACAGACAGACAGACAGACAGACAGACAGAAACAGAGACAGAGAGAGACAGAGAGAGACAGAGACAGAGAAACAGAAGAGAGAGAGAGAGAGAGAGAGAGAGAGAGAGAGAGAGAGAGAGTCAGGAAAGTTCCTAATCAGGAAAAGCCTCCTATAGGGGGTTGCACTGGAGCTGATCCTTGAGAGGAGCTAGGAATATTACAAGGCAAAAGTGAGTAGGGAGACCATTTCAGGTATGGGGCTAACCTGCACTAAGGCAAGGAGGCAGGAGGGACAGAGAACAAGAAGTAGGCCAGTTTGACTGGAATATGGAATTTGTGAGGGGCAATGAAAATAATCCAGCAATATAGGTGGGAATCAGATTTTGAAGAGCTTCAAGGTCAATAAGTTTGTATTTTATTCTAAAGGCAACAGAGAACCAAAGAAGCTCCTAGAGCAGAAGAGTGATGTGGTCAGATTTTTGCTCTAGTAA
Organism: Trichosurus vulpecula; assembly: GCF_011100635.1. NCBI lineage: Eukaryota > Metazoa > Chordata > Mammalia > Diprotodontia > Phalangeridae > Trichosurus > Trichosurus vulpecula. The sequence continues at coordinate 266,542,734 of NC_050573.1, read as the reverse complement.
TATTATTAAGGCAAGTTGTGAATGATGGATTTGAGAAGGGTGAGACCAATTGAGAAGCTACTAAAATAGTTCAGGTAAGAAGTGATGAATGTGTGGCAGCAGTTAGAGCACTGGCCCTGGAGTCAGAAGGAGTTGAGTTCAAATCCAGTCTCAGACACTTACTAGTTACGTGACTTTGGGCAAGTCATTTACGCTCAATTGTCTCCCCTCTCCCACACCCCACCCCAAAAAAAGAAGTGATAAAGGCCTGAACTATGATGGTGCTTCTGTGAGTGGAGAGGAAAGGACTGGTTTAAAAGGTGTTATGGAGGAAGAATCAACAAAACTTTGCAACTGATTGGATATGTGGGTTAAGGAGAAGGAAGAGTTTAAGATGTCTCTGGGATAGGAAACCTTGCAAGCTTAGAAGGGTAATTGTAGCCCCCACAAAAATACAGAGATTAGGATTTGAGGTGGATTTACGAGGGAAGGTTATTAACTAGGATTTAGATATGTTGAGTTTGAAGTTGATCATTTATAAAAGGGTAAAAAGGGAAGCTATCCAAGCCAGAGCCAGAATTTCTGTAATAACATCAACACAATGGAAGGGGGTATCATTTTTGAAAGAAGCAATAGCTCTGCACAGTATGTAACCTGTGTCCCCACTGCCCCAGTAAGAAGTTGTCCTTCCTCATCTCTCTTCATAGCACTATGTATTCATCTTACAAACTTATAGTCTAAGTCTCATTTTATTTATTGATGTATAAGTCTTACCTACAAAGCTAGTCCCTACCGCTATCTATAAGTCTTTTATCCTTTAATGGATTGAAAGGTTCTTGAGGGCAAAGATTTTATTCTATTTATCTTTTTATCTTCCTCCACTCCCCTTCCCTTCCCTTCTAAATCCCTACAAGCCACCCACCCCCAAGTGTCTAGAACAATGCAATGTACATATTAGACATTTCATGAGTGACTGATGAATGAACGATTAAATAGAATGAACAAATGAATGAAGGAATGACTATTAAAGCTACAGAACTGTCAACATGAGGTCCTAAAGGCAATGTCTGATATCCTTTTTAGCTCAGGAGAAAAAAAAATAAAGCAGTTCAACAAGTACTCTTCTACATGTCTCATCAGAATTTCTATAGGATAAAAGTTCAGATTTGCATGTTTATTGGTTACTGTGAGGATAAAGGAAGCTGCTTCCTTTTTTTCACTAAAGCTTCTAAAATTCTAGAGATGATCTATTGACAATAAGGAACAATGGTTCCACAGGCAGATATTTGGAAGACAGTAATTGTGATTAAGGTAGGAGAAGCCAGTAGTTTACAAGAGAAAATTATAAGACAGAAAGAAACATCAATTGGCAAAAACAGCAAAATGAAGACAGTTTGATTGCACTTGATTATAGTTTTACGACTATAGTATTGACAAGGAATACATATGAAAGACACATTAAGAATAATTGAGCATAGCATATACCATGTATAGAGAAACAAGGGAACAAACAGCCCTATTTCCCTTTTATATCTGAGCAGCAGACCATCACAGCACTAGAAATGTAAATGACATTCTCTCAGTCTTCTTCCTAGAAGATGGCATACTTGATTCATCTGACATACTGTTCTATCCTTTGTTCCTGAGCCATGACCCCTCACCACGTAGCAGGAGGCAGCCTCTCTCTTGTGTATAGGTTCACTGATGGCAAGGAAGGATGCTAAGAGCCAGGAGCAGCCTAGGAAAAATTATAAAGTTGGCAATGTTTGTTTCCTGTATCCCACTTCCCAGGTACCTAGTTTATCTTCATGCTATCTCTTGACTGCCCAGAACATTATGAAATCCATCTAGAGTTGTCTGCCTCCCCTAGAAGTTTCCCATGTACTAAACCTTTTCTCATTCTATCAAGACTGTTTTCTTCTATGACCAACCCTTCTGAGCTCTTTCAGGAAAGTAAGAGATTAAAGTTTGTGCCATTTCTGCCTAATAGAGTATAAAATCCTGGGGGGTGCAGACTATTTCATTTTAGTCTTTGTATGCCCAGAACTGTGCCTGGTGCATAGTAGGAATTTAATAAATAGCCGTTGAATTGTGGGAAAATTCAACCTATATGAATTTTATCAGACCTTTTAAAGCCTTAAGCAAAGTATTGACATGCAACAAGAACTTTAGAAACTGTGACAGAGCCACTTAGTGAGAAAATGTTAAATAGAAGGATCTGTTAATGCTGACACAAGCTGTTTATTCCATCTACTAAAAGAGCTAATTCTATCATGGATTTCATTCTGAATTTGTTCTGTATGTGTGAGCGCATGTGGGTGTGTGCATATTCATTCAAATGTAGAAGTAAATGCTTAGGCTAAATATGAAAACATTAATATACTATATTAATGCCTCTTGATGGAGAAAAAGAAAGATAATCATGTTCATTAGAATTAGAATTTGATGAATTATTTTTATTGTTGATTACAATTTCAGATACCTTCAAATACATTTCTCTGTGCCTCAATTTTCTTGTCTGTAGAACAAGGAGCTTAGATTGAATTAAGATGCTTAAGATACGAGGCGGAGCCAAGATGGCGGCTGGTAAGCAGGGACTAGAGTGAGCTCCATTACCGAGTCCCTCCAAAAACCTATAAAAAATGGCTCTGAACCAATTCTAGAATGGCAGAACCCACAGAACAGCAGAGGGAAGCAGGGCTCCAGCCCAGGACAGCCTGGATGGTCTCTGGGTGAGGTCTATTCCACACGGAGCTGGGAGCTGGGAGCTGGGAGCTGGGAGCTGGGAACAGAGTGGAGCAGAGCCCAGCCTGAGCGGCATGGACCATCCAGACCAGAAGCCGGGCGGAGGGGGCCCTAGCGCCCTGATTCAGTGAGCTGCGGCAGTTGCCAGACCCCTCGACCCACAAACACCAAAGACTGCAGAGAAGGTTAGTGGGAAAAGCTGTGGGAGTGGAAGGAGTTCGCGGTTCGGCTTCCAGCCCCAGGGGCAGCAGAGGTGGGGCAGCTACAGCTGTTGTTACTTCCGGCTCCAGGCCCACCTGGTGGGAGGAATTAAGTGGCAGATCAGAGCAGGGGTGCAACAGCCTGCCGAAGATCTAAGCCCAGTTCGGGTTGGGGGTTCTTGGGGAAGGAGTAGTGAGGGTCTGACAGAGCTGGCACCTCCCCCCCAAATGTGGAACATAGAACTCGTTAGTCTACAAGCAGTCATACCCCACTGAAAAACTCAAGGGTCAAGTTAGTTGGTTGGGAATATGGCCAGGCAGCGAAAACGCACCCAGATTCAGTCTCAGACTTTGCATTCTTTCTTTGCTGACAAAGAAGACCAAAACATACAGCCTAAAGAGGACAACAAAGTCATAGAGCCTACAACTAAAGCCTCCAAGAAAAACATGAACTGGCCCCAGGCCATAGAAGAACTCAAAAAGGATTTGGAAAAGCAAGTTAGAGAAGTAGAGGAAAAATTGGGAAGAGAAATGAGAAGGATGTGAGAAAACCATGAAAAACAAGTCAATGACTTGCTAAAGGAGACCCAAAAAAATACTGAAAAATACACTGAAGAAAACAACACCTTACAAAACAGACTAACTCAAATGGCAAAAGAGCTCCAAAAAGCCAATGAGGAGAAGAATGCCTTGAAAGGCAGAATTAGCCAAATGGAAAAGGAGGTCCAAAAGACCACTGAAGAAAATACTACTTTAAAAATTAGATTGGAGCAAGTGGAAGCTAGAGGAATCAGGATATTATAAAACAGAACCAAAGGAATGAAAAAATGGAAGACAATGTGAAATATCTCATTGGAAAAACCACTGACCTGGAAAATAGATAATTTAAAAATTATTGGACTACCTGAAAGCCATGATCAAAAAAAAAGCCTAGATACCATCTTTCAAGAAATTATCAAGGAGAACTGCCCTGATATTCTAGAGCCACAGGGCAAAATAGAAATTGAAAGAATCCATCGATCGCCTCCTCAAATAGATCCTAAAAAGAAATCTCCTAAGAATATTGTTGCCAAATTCCAGAGCTCCCAGATCAAGGAGAAAATACTGCAAGCAGCCAGAAAGAAACAATTTGAGTATTGTGGAAACCCAATCAGAATAACCCAAGATCTGGCAGCTTCTACATTAAGAGATCGAAGGGCTTGGAATGCGATATTCCGGAGGTCAATGGAGCTAGGATTAAAACCTAGAATCACCTACCCAGCAAAACTGAGTATCATGTTCCAAGGCAAAATATGGATTTTCAATAAAATAGAGGACTTTCAAGCTTTCTCAAGTGAAAAGACCAGAACTGAATAGAAAATTTGACTTTCAAACACAAGAATCAAGAGAAGCATGAAAAGGTAATCAAGAAACGGAAATTGCAAGGGACTTACTAAAGTTGAACTGTTTTGTTTACATTCCTACATGGAAAGATGATGTGTATGATTCATGAGACCTCAGTATTAGGGTAGTGGAAGGGAATATGCATATATATATGTATATGTTTATGTATATATATATAAGAGAATGTGTATGTTTGTATATATCTATGTGTATATGTATATATGTGTATGTATGTGTATATATATATATATGTCTGTTTATATATGTATATATATATATATATGTAAAAGAGAGAGAGCAGACACAGGGTGAGTTGAAGATGAAGGGAAGATATCTAAAAGAAATAAAATGAAATTAAGGGATGAGAGAGCAACATACTGAGAGAGGGAGATAGGGAGAGATAGAATGGGGTGGATTATCTCGCATAAATGTGGCAAGAGGAAGCAGTTCTGTGGGAGGAGGGGAGAGGGCAGGTGAGGGGGGAATGAGTGAACCTTGCTCTCATCAGATTTGGCCTGAGGGGGAATACCATACATACTCAGTTGGGTATCTTACCCCACAGGAAAGAAGAGGGAGGAAGATAAAAAAAAAATAAAAGGGGGGAGATGATGGAGGGGAGGGCAGATGGGGGTGGAGGTAATCAAAACAAACACTTTGGAAAGGGGACAGGGTCAAGGGAGAAAATTCAATAAAGCAGGATGGGTTGGGAAGGAGCAAAATGTAGTTAGCCTTTCACAACATGAGTATTGTGGAAGGGTTATACATAATGATACATGTGTGGCCTAGGTTGAATTGCTCGACTTCTTAGGGAGGGTGGGTAGGAAGGGAAGAGGGGAGAGAATTTGGAACTCAAAGTTTTAAAATCAGATGTTCAAAAAAAAAAGTTTTTGCATGCAACTAAAAAATAAGATACACAGGCAATGAGGCATAGAAATTTATCTTGCCCTACAAGAAAGGAAGGGAAAAGGGGATGAGAGGGGAGGGGGGTGATAGAGGGGAGGGCTGACTGGGGAACAGGGCAACCAGAATATAAGCCATCTTGGAGTGGGGGGGAGGGTAGAAATGGGGAGAAAATTTGTAATTCAAACTGTTGTGAAAATCAATGCTGAAAACCAAATATGTTAAATAAATAAATTTAAATTAAAAAAAAAAGATGCTTAAGATACCTTAGACAACAAATACACAGTCTGGATGATACACTTGATATATTAAAATGGGGCTGTCCAACCTTGGGTTTTTATTGAAACAATAGACAATATATTTTGATTTGCCATTTTAGTGAGAGCTCTGTGGTAGTTCGGCTTCATTTACTAAAGCATTTATGTAAATTTCTATGCTTGTAGGCAGGCCCATAAATCACACTGTGGGCCACATTTTGGACAGCCTTGTATTAAAAGAATCAGAGGAAGGTATTCATCAACCTGGATAAATCCTCTATGAAGTATTTATGGAAAGACATGGATAGGAATTGCACAGAATGAAAAGAACAATAGGAGTTGTGTTCAGAGGACAGCACTATCACAGATCTAATGCTGGAGGGAATGTTCGGCATGATCTAGTCCCATTACCTCATTTTACAGATTGGAAAGCTGAGACCCAGAGAGTTAGGTAACTTGCCAGAGTTACACCTATAGTTAGTGGCAGAGGTGGGATCCGAACTCTGCTCACGTTACTTCAGGTTCATCATTCTTTCCTCTGCACAGGGATGAATTTATGGAGACACCAAAACAGCAGCAAAGGAAGGTCCTTTCCAACTATAGGAACTGTGTGATTCTATGACATTAAGTAAACGCACTTAGTGCAGAGCTCTAATCTAAACTAATTTAAAAAATGGACAAGTATCACTGAATATCACTGAATCCCAAAGTTGAAAGATACTTCAGAACCTAATCTAGCTCAATGTATACATGAATAAGAATCCCCTTTACAGCAACCCCATGAAGTACTCATCCAGTCTTCACTTAAAAATCTTGAATGAGAGGGAACCCACTATTTTTATTGTTTATCTTTCATTTTCAAAGAGGACCAGTGGCATCATGGGATGATGTCTTGACTTGCATGTGAATTGGATTTAAGTGAGACAGAGTTGCCCAAAGTGGTCAATCTCACTCTCTTCCAGATTCATCAAAGTCCAATGGCAGGACAAAAGTCAGGGCAACCCATGATGGCCCAGGATTCAGTGAATGACCTTGGATTCTTTGATGTCTGACCAAGCTCTAAGTGCTCCACAGCACTTGCTTCAGCTGCCTTCATGGCCATTGGAACAAATTGTTCTCATCCACCCATTCCATTGGGAGAAGTCTTCACATGCTTGGGGTAGAAATCCCTCTAACTCACTGGCAGATTTAAGACCTGTTGGTTACCCTCTACCTGGTTTAGCCTATCTGCTGAGGTTTTATTGCGGTGTGGCTGCTGTGCATGCTACAGCTTCTTGGAGCCACAAGTGAGAGTTGAATGATGGTTGGATACCAAAGGTGAATGAGTGGCCCTGAAAAGGGCTCAGCAAGCCCTCAAAAAGAGGTGCTAGTTTTCCCTGAACACTGCCCACCCCCCATTCGTCCACTACCTAATGAGGTGAGGAATTTCACTTTTGGATAGCTGCCATTATTAGGAGGTTGTTGAGGGTTTATTTTCCCCCTTTGATAAAGCCTGAATACTCATCTCTACAGCATTGACCAATTGTTCCTTGTTTTGTCTTTAGCAGCCAAGTTGGATGAGTTTATTTCCTCTTCTACATGACAGACATTTAAACAATTGAAATATTGCCTCACTTAAGCTTTCGTTCTTCAGCTAAATATATTACTTCAACTGATCACCCTTTATAAAATGATCATAGTCCCTTTGCCATCAGAGTCACCCCTGTTTCGGAACTCATCAAAATCCTCCCTAAAATGTAGTACTCAGAACAGAATACCTCGATGTGGCTTTACAAGGACAGAGAAGAATAGAACTATCATCCTTTTGTGTTAGGACATTCTTAATCTCATAATATATCCTATGCCTTCATTAGTTTGTTTTTTTTTTTTGTTTTACTGCTACATCACATTGTTGACTTTTATTGTTTATAATTCACTTGAATGTGTCAGATGTCAATCAATAAGCATGTTATTAAGCCTGGCATTGGGGATACAAAGAAAGATATAAATGGTCCCTGTCCTCAAGTAGTTCACAGTCTAATGGAGGTGACAACATGCACACAAACCACATACAAAGGAGATATATACAGGATAAACTGGAAATTATCAAGAGAAGGAAAGCACTAGCACTAAATCTTGATACAGAAGGTAGAGTTTTAGGTAGAACTTGAAGGAAGCCAGGAAGGTCAGGAGAGAAAGATGAGAAGGGAGAGAATTCCAGGTCAATGAAAATACCCAGTGTTGGGAAATCGAGTGTTTTGTGTGAGGAAGAACAAGGAGACCAGTGTCAGTGGACTGCAACGTACATAAGAATGAGGATGGTGTAAGAAGCCAGAAAAGGTAGAAAGGAGTCAGGTGATAAAGGGCCTTGAATGCCAAATAAAGGATTTTATATTTCATCTGGGAGCTAATAAAACAATAGTAGCTAACATTGATAACAGTATTTACAAAGTGCCAGGCACTGTGCTTAATACTTTACAATTATTATGTCATTTGATCCTCACAACAACCCTGCAATGTAGGCACTCTTATTATCTCCAATTTATAGTTGAGGAGTCTGAGGCAAACAGAGAGTAAGTGACTTGCCCAGGATCACACAGCTAGGAAGTATCTGAGATGTATATGAATGTAGGTCTCACTGACTTCTGTCCACTCTGCTACCCAGGGAGTCACTGCAGTTTTACTGAATGGTGGGTGACACTGTCAGATCTAAATTTTAGGAAGACCAGTTTGACAGTTGAGAGATGTTTGTCATTTGACTGCTCTCTAGTTATGACTTCCTTATGTTATGCTTTGCTAAAGTTCAGGTAAACTATATCCACAAAATTACTTTAATCCAGTAGTGTCAAACTCATGTAGAAATGGGAGTTATTCAACTGTATATAATGACCCCCAAGGCTGAATGTGGATTTAGGAAACCATATGTGAACATCATCTATGTTCTATGTATTTTATTTTGTTAACTCTTTCCCAGTTACATCTTATTCTGATTTTGGCAGCACTCTTGAGTGTTGTGGGGTTGCATGTTTGTTACCCCTGCTCTCATCCATTAGTCTAAGGATCCTGTGTGACCCCCTTTTCAAGAATCTGGATAGAGTTTGGAGAATGATCATGGATAAAATATGTGCTTTATTGGCAACTACTTCTAGAATATGTGGGGTAAATGTGAGAGTCTCCCACCAGGGGAGGATGATAACTTTGAGAACCTGGCCTTGTAAAGGGGAAAGGAAGCTAGTAAAGACTGTGGAAGCAGATCTTCCAGGTAACCGTGTGTGGAGATTGAATGATATAAATCTTCTCCCAACTTTGAGATGAAAGATAATGGAAAGCAGAAGCTGGTGGAAGTGTTCCAAGATTAGTTTAGCAAAGCTATGCCATCAATACCAGTAGTGATCTGGAGTAGAGAGAATGGGTATCTGTTGATGAATTGGTTTATTCTAACCCACAGCACAAAACTCCCCTCTCTCCAACCCGTATCTCCACAATTCTGAAGATCTTTGATTAGAGAGCAACCTTCCTGTCCCTCTTAGTGACTGGTTAAGCTAACGGACTTTGAACTTTTTTTAGTTTAAATTTGCCTTAAGCTTAATGTTATTGCTAATTGTTAAACTGTGTGTACTTGAGCTTGGATGCAGTATTAAGGAAGCATTGAGAGAAATACTGAGTTGAGGAAGATTTAAAACTGTTATACTGCCAACTTAAACTGTTCAAGGGTTCATCTTCAAAGAAGAGAGTGAATTTATTGTTCAGCAATTTCCCAGGGAAGAGAGAGAATACTTTCACAGAAGTATCTCACAGATCAAAATGGGTCAGTAAGAATGCTAAGAAGCTAGTCAACTATTGGTGAATCCCTAATATACAAATTACTCTCTCTTTGCATTGTTTGTGGTTAGATTTGAAAGGAAATCACTCATCCCATAAGAACTGGGGGGAGAAGGTCAATGCTGAGGTTGGGGAGAAAGTCCCTCTGAAAGTGAGGAAGCCCTGCTCACACAAAGGAGATTAGGGAAGAGTGGGGAGTAAATTGACAGACAGCTTTGCCTCTTTTTGCTTACGAGCCCAGCAAGAACTGTTGGCATGGGTCAAGAAAAGGAAATGAGGTTAATCTGACAAGACTTGTTTTTAAAGAGGCCTTGCTGACTCTTAGTGACTGTCACCACTTTTTATAGACATCCCAAAAACCATACCTTTAATAATATTTTCTAGGTTTGCCACGAATCAAAGCCAAGCACATGAATTTATAATTTGGAGCTCCACCCTTTTCCCTTTTTTAGAAAACCAGGACATATGCCCTTCTCCAGTCCTGTAGCCCCTTTCACATTTTCCAAGATCTTTCAGAGATCATAGATAGTGGCTCAACATCAACAGGTCTTTTGATACTCTGGGATTTAGTTCATCTAAGTCTCACTCAAACTCTTTGAAATTTCAGCTCTAAATATTTTATAATTAACTGGAAGAACTTTTACCTTGTTTTGTTGTTAAATCCTCAAAACAAAAATTTTAACTCAAAAAGATAAACTCAACTTTCTCCTTTTTGCTTCCCCGTCTCCACACATTATTTATTCTTTACCAGTAGTGGGATATGGGTACAGATAAACTTTCCATTCCTATATTCAATGGTAGGGCTATGACTTTCTGACCCTTTTCTCCAGGCATATCCTCAACTGGTTGCAAAGAGAAGGTCATAGCTGGAGACGTGAGCAATTGGAGTCAATGGCCATCTAAAAGAAGTGATTCCTGCTAGGTCTATATCTCAAAGACATCCAAAAAAAGGGGAAAGGACCTATTTATAAAAATATTTATTACAGCTCTTTTTGTGGTGGCTAAGAATTGGAAATCGAAAGGATATCCATCAATTGGGGAATGTGTAAGGGTTTGAGGGGAACCAATCGAGGGAAACCACTGGAGGGAGAAGGTAACCATACTTGTGATTTCACTGAAATAGGGTACTCTCAATGAGGAAACACCTTCTGTCAATGCAAATACACAAGACTCTGGAACTTTTGGTCTTAGAAATATGCCTAAAACATTGAGAGGTTAAGTGACTTGCCCGTGATCACAGTCAGTATCTGTCTAAGGAAAGACTTGAACCCATTTCTTTCCAACTCTGAAACCAGCTCTCTCACCAGTATACCATGCTGCCACTGCTTAATAATAGTCACAACAGTATCTCACAATTTAGACAGTATGTTAAAGTGCTTTATGCACACTATCTTGTTGTACCTTCTTTGATATCACATGTGGCATCTATACTAGTACCAGGCCTGCAGTGGTGCTTATTAAATACTTACCGAATTATCTCCATTAGGCATAACACATTCTATCTTGTCTCATTCTTACTTGTATATGTCATGTCCCTCCCCCACTAAATTATAAATGTCTCAAAGTCAAGGATTGTTTCATTTTTAGCTTTATGTCCCCAGAGTACAGCACCTGACATATTGTAGGTGCATAATAAATGTTGGTTGAATTGAATTAAATACAAACGTGAGACTTGAGCTTAGTTTTTGCTCTTAAACCATTTATCTACTCTGTTTTTCCCTGTGGGGAAAATTTAAATCCCTTAATTGTGTAAATATAAATTTGTTAGCATTCTCCCCATCCCAAGAATGAATCAAGCTAAGAGTAATGACAGCAACAATTTAACAAAGGCTAATAGAGCAATTCACCATTTCTTCAAAGAATGAATCATTCAAACGAATCACTATCTACAGAAAATCATTAGTCATTTTCATTTCTATCTCAGCTTCCTCTGCTTAAAAACATGGTAGCCATTTCAGGTAGGCAAGGCTTTCAGTCAAATAAATAATTTTTTAAAAAAATAATTCTAACATTCTAGTGTCACAGAGCTATGATAAAACATTCTGGGAAATTCACACACAAAGGTGTCACTCTAGCCTAAACAATATATGTAGAGGCAATTACTCAAACCACCTTAAAATAGAGATTTTCAAGTAAATCTATGAAAATTAATTTATTTGGTTTGTGAATTTACCTTTAGAGTTTATTAATTTTTTATCCCATTTACATGATTTATTTGCATTATTTCTAACATAATTTTAGCTCTTTTTTTGGAAACATGAGACAATAGTTTATGTTTGAAAAAAAATCACTTCCTTCTGTAATTGTATTAGTGGTAATATGCAAGTAGTTTGGAAATTTTATTTTTTAGAAAGTCAGTCTTTGAGCTCCCCCTAGTGGCAACTCCAATCTGGAGGAGCCAGTGCCTTATTACATAAAAATGTCTCATAATCTTATATTTGTTTTTATATTTTAACAAAGAATAAAGTTAATTAAAACACCTTGTGACAATGGGATAAATGCTAAATGTCACAATGCTTTGTCCTGCTGCTGTTGTTTCATCCTCAAAACTGCTTAGAAGGCATTAAACCTGGCACTATGCCTCTTCATCTCCAGCCCAGGCACTTTCCACCCTGGTTCTTGCACATTTCCTTCCCTTTTCTCCTCCCACCCCCAACTCTCACCTCCCACCACTTGCAATGTCATGCTCAGGACTATAATCAATTCACCTCTGGAAAGAGTATATCAACAGACTGTTCTGTTGTTTTACTCCCTATCTTTGTGACTTCCTTGGCTGCACTCCCCTGTGTGTTGTTTCCCATTTAGAGTATAAGCTCCTTATTGGACTTTTCCACTTTTATATTTGTATTTGTGGAAGAAATGGACAAAACCTGTGTTCTGTGAGTTTTGAGGGAAACATCTTTCCAGAAATAATAGACTTGCAAGTCAAATAAATATAGACAGCAGGGATAGAAGAAAGTCCCTCAGATAGTATTGAATTATGAGTCTATCTCAAAGAGAGGCCTCCACTATCTTAGACCTATAGTTCTACCTAGATATTCTGATGGTCTGACGAGATTAATTATAGGAAAACACCCTTCCCAGGAATAGCCATCTTAGTTAACACCAAGTTAAGACATTCTCCCCTCTCCAAATCACCTGATATGCAGTTCCTATTTCTCAACCTCTCAAATAAGGAAATGACTAAGCAGCATCACCTGATAGGTTCCTTTTGCTGCCTGCCCTAAATCTGTGTAAAAGCTTAAATAAATGCATATATACAAGAATATCTCCTTCTGTTCTGTGGAGTTATTAGCCACCATCAGCTAATTAAACTTTTTTTTAATATTCTAGCCTTATCTCTTGATTTATTGAACTCCAATCAAATGGATCTAGGTGGGAGGAATTACTCTCTTGAGGGATCTTAGACTCTCTGAGCTGAAATATTCCTGAACATATACTCTGTGCTTAGCACAATGCCTGGCACTTAATAATGCTTTTCATGCTATGTATTTCTGTTTAGGAATCAATTATACAAGATGGCTTCTGAGACCCCTTTTAATTCTTAAGATTCTAAGATAAAATATTTCTAGGATCCTGGATTTTGTCTCCTTGAAAGCAATTACATAAAGTTTACAACACTATAATTCAAAGAAAGCAAGAAAAATTGTTTCCCCAGCTTTACTTTTTTTTGCATAGAAGCAGTAAAAGCACAAAACAAAAATGTAAATGTAAGCATAAAACTATAAAAGCATTTTCTGTACCCATTGCTTAACTAAGTATGCTCCCTTTACCATTTTCCCCAGCATTGTCCTGGAAGAAAAGTTTTCTTCTTCAGGTTCCTGACAGCAAAATGAAGGACAGAGATAGTTTCTGTAGCCTAGGGCACTTCCAGAGAGTGTCTGGCTGCATATCTCCTGAGATGCAATCTAAATGATTGTTCCCACTTGCTCTTGGCCATGTGCTGCTCAGAGCTCTAGGTCATCATTCTGCGGGACTAGCATACTCTAAGCATTTTCCACAGTTTTGTTGGTACAGGTCTTCCTCGTAGTTAAGCTAGAAACCTGCTCATTTAGCCCATCTGTAGTTCCATTCCTCATCAGCTCCATGACTTGGGACCTTCTACCATATCTGTTACATAGTTCAGTTCCTGCATCTTTCATCAGTTGTCACCTTGCCATAATGACATGCTTTGTACTACCAGTGTAGCATTTCATTGTAATTCAAAATCCTGGCCCCGCTGTAAACAAGTTCAACTCTTGGCTCTTGGGACATCATGGAAAATAATTGCTAAAATAATATAGAAAGGATTAAGAACTTTGAACAATTTTTAAACGTGGTCAATGTGTAGATTTATTTTTATTATACTTATCTGTTAAAAGAGATGGCTTTCATTGAGGAAAGATGTGGGTAGTCAGTCAATAAATAAGCATTTACTAAGTACCTATTATGTTCCAAGTACTGTATTAATGTAACACGGGGACCTTTAAAAGGAATAATTACTTCAGAAAGTATAATCACAAATATACAAATTTACTCCTCTATTACAAAGGAGGCATAATCCCCCATACCTTTGCACCCACTCAGTGTCTGGGAAGAGGAAGGTTCACAGTTTAGCTCAATTCCTGTAGAGCCCTCTTTCAATTCCAAGTAAAAAGTTCCCCTTGAGCTCAAATACTGGGCACCCTGACTTCTTAGAACTTCCCTGCCTGCCTGCACTTTCCCATATGGAATCTTGATTCCAAGGTTGTCATGGTTCAAACTCCCAGGCCCCTTACTGATCATCTCTGGCACCTGAAACTGGGGAGGACAAACAATACAGAACAGAAACAAACACCCTAAGGTCCATTTCTCTGAGCCAGGATAAAAGAGAAAAAGCATTTTTTTCCTCCTCTCACTGGGTCAGTTCATAGGATCCATGCTGTGGGTGACTAAGATCTCTACCCTATACCTTCTCTAGACAAGCATAGGAAAGAGGAAAACAGAAAGAATGGCTTAAAACAGCAACAGAAAGAGTGACCAGATTAGCAACCAATCAAAGGAGGCAACTCCCACCTACACAGTAAGGAATGCAGAGGCCTTCATGTTAGGCAGTCTGGGCATGCTCCAAAAGCCCCTCAAAGGTGCCTCCAATCGGACATGCCCAGATATCATTAATTTTTCTTTCAGGGAGACAAAATCCAGGATCCTGGAAACATTTTATCTTAGAATTTTAAGAGTTAAAAGGGGTCTCAGAAGCCATCTTGTATAATTGATTCCTAAACAGAAATCCCCATCCACAATATTCTGAACAAGTAGCCATGTGTATTTTGGCTAAGGCTTTTTAATCAACAGGGACCTACTAGCCACTCAGCAAATCCATTCCACTTTTGAATAATTCTCCTCATCAGGATTTTTTTTTTACATTGAACCCATATTTGCTTCTCAGCATCTGCTCATTGTTCCTGTGCTGTCCTCTTCAAAGGTCAAGCAGAATAAATCAAATCCTTTTTCCATAGGAGACACAGATAGTTGAAAACAATCATCATGATGATCCCTCTCCACTCTCTCATGAAGTCTTCTCTTTTCCTATTGATCCCTAGTTCCCCCACCAAAATAATTCTCTCTCAACATTTTAATCATTTTCCTCTGAACACTTTCAAGCTTACATAACCTTTTTAGAATTGGCATCTGGAGCTGAATGCAATGCCCTATATCTTATCTGACTAGGTTACTATCAATTAATCAATGAAAAAGTATTTATTAAAGAACTACTACATTTCAGACATTATGCTATGTCCTTGGAGTACAGACAATCCTTGCCTTCAAAGACCTTACTTCAAAGATCTACTGGTCGGATAAAATGTGTTCACAGATACCACTCAATATATTCATGTAGCATCCTCAAGTCTGCCCCATCTTAGGCTCAGACAGTGTTCCAGTCAAGTGCATGGATTTCCCTCTACATTCAGAACATACACAGATATCCTCTGACTGCTTTCTGTAAGCCATGATGACTCAGGATTTTATATTATATGAAGACTGAAGGTCTCTACTAGATACTGATGTAGAACTCCATAAAGTACACCACTTCTCATTATTCCTCTTCCTTTCCATCTTAGAGTCATGAGAATTATCCAGAGTTGTGTTCAAGAAAGTCAGGTAGGGGAATGATGGAAGATGGGCCAATGAAATCATGAGCTTATGTCCTACCTAAGCAAGCCTGTACCTGAGATAGAACAATTTCTCTTAGCTTTCTTTCCCAAGCAGATGACCAAGTATCAGCTTCTAGATGAACAAATCAAGGTGATCTTATGAATTTCAGAAGGTCATGAATTCCAGAGAGGCAACTGAGATAGAGTTTGAAGCATCTATCACAGCAGTTGATTACAGTTGCAGCAGAAATAACAATAATTGGCTAGCACCATGGTGTCATCTGGTAGTCATTGGAGAAAAAAGGGACATCTAAAAAGATCACATCTGAACTTGACATTTGACGGGACTGTGCTCAATAGTGGTGAAAGGTAAAATGGCTAATTGCCAGTCCTGCAAAAATTGTTTCTATCCTTATGAGATTTGATGACAATCAATTTCTGTTTTAATCATTCTATAATTCCTTAGTATTCCCATTTTCTGTTTGGGAATAAATTCTAGTTCCACATCAGTGTCATATTTAGGCATTACATACATTTAGACATTACATCCCTTTAAAAAAATTCCTTCTTTAAAAAAAAATAAAACAAAATTGCTGAGAGGGTGAAGAGCCAATGTTTGTGAATACCGAGAAGTCTACTTCCCCCTCAGGCAACCTCAGAGCAGTGAATCAAGGGCAAATTTAAATGTCAGGTAAAGAACAAGGATTGGTTTGGGTTGCCAGCCCCTGTAGTCTCTGCTGAGAGGTACCTAGCTAATCACAAAGGGATGGGATAGGAAGAGCATTAGCAACTGAGAAGATAAAGAAAGGACTTTCTAAGAAGGAGGCACATAACATAAGTCTTGATGTGAACTTGGGGTTCCAAGAGGTTATGGTGAAGAGGAAGAGCATTCCAGGCATGGGGAACAATCTGGGGAAAGGCCCAGAGGAAGAAGATGGAATGTCAGCTATAGGAACGGCAATTTAATCATTGGATGAAGCACAGGGTAGGAAAGTAATGTGCAAATAACTTTAAAAGATGAGGGGCAGCATGATTGTGGAGGGTTTTATATGCCAAACAAAAGAGCTTTTATTAAAAAAACTCCTAGGGGCAACAGGGAGCCGCTGCAGTTCCTTGTGCAGAGTAATGATTCTGTCTACTGTGCCTCTCTTAATTCAGTCTAAGATTGCCATGGCTTTTTTTTTTCACCTCTGTAGCACACTGGTAACTCAGATATTGCCTTAAAAACCCTACATTGTTTTCTTATAAACTGTTGTGCAGCTATACTTCCCCAATCTTAAGCTCATGAAATTGTTTTTAGGAACAAAAATGTTGAAATTACATCCTAATCTTATTTTTTCCAGCCTAAGGGCCAAGCTCTCAAGCTATTGGGTCTTTTTTTTCAAACATTCAATACCAGCTCTGTGTCCCCTGCAAATCTGATAAGCAAACCATCTGTGCTTTCATCCAAGTCATAGATAAAAAGTTTAAATTGCACAGAACCAAGCATACATCCCTGGGGCATATCAGTGGAGTCTTCCTCTATTCCCCTGGTCTACCTAGTAATCTTGAATTAAAGAAAATGAAATTAGTCTGGCATGACCTAGTCTTAATGAATCCATTCTAGCTCTGTGATCTCCAGTATCTTTTCAAGATGTTAACTAACAGCCATTTAACTATATGTACAGTCTTCCCCTGACTAATGAGGGCAAATTGGTTTTTGAAAAAAACCCATGGGACAAATTTTCAGTAAGAAAAATGTAATTACCATTCATTTCAATGGGACAAATTTTATGAATTTCTGAATTCCCAAATGTAATAACAGTAAATTAGCATTAATATAGTAATTTAAGATTTTCATCCATTGAAACTCAATCTTTATGTAATTGAACTTTTATTTACATGCACACACACACGCACATACACACACATACACACACACACACACGCACACACACTTTGCACAAAATAGATACAAGGCAACCTAAGAACAGAGGGCCACTAGCATCTGGGGAGACTAGAAAAAGGCTTGATGCAAATAGCGCTTCAGCTAAGTCTTAAAAGAAACTGGTGGTTTCAAGAGATCAAACTTAGAAGTGAGAGCATTTAGACATGAGGGAGAAATAGGAGAAAGGCAGGGAAACAGTAAAAGGAATGTCAAGCATAAAAATACAGGTAGACATGCAAGGCTAGAAGAGAGTGATAGGATTGAAAAGTTAATAAGGGACATGATTATGAAAAGAAAGAAACAATTATGTATTAAGGTCTTACTATGTGCCAAGAACTGAGGAGGAGGAGGAGGAGGAGGCTAGAGTGGGGTATAGTCTGACATCCTAGTGGATTTCAAAGTTTTCAGAAAAAGATAAGTAAGCTATCATTTTTCCACATAAGGAGTCAGCCCAAAGACAGATAGGCCTGGTCAAGAATGAAATTTTAAAGATACAAACAAGAGTAAATCTAATAAAAAGAAAATGGGGTTTTGTCTAAAGTTGTAAATATACAGAGAACTTATCATCCAAGAATTACAAGTGAAGATGAAAATAAGGACAGATGGTGGAGGATAAATACAAAAGCACTGTATTGTCTGGTAAGAATAATGTCAGAAAATCTGTTCAGAGTGAGGAGAGTTTAGTAAAGAATGCTAAGGAGAAACTAGACAACTCTTCACTGATATTAAGGAAAAGAGGAAGATCAGAAAAGGGATATGACTGGGGCTCAGAGTGTAGTGCACAATGATAGTGGACAATGAAGTCAAGGAAAGACAACTCAATTTCTGTTTTGTTTCTATTATCTTTGCAAAGGAAAATAGGATAATAGGAAAGACAGAAAAAATAGTCTAGAGTCTGTAAACTATTGTTAATACATTTGATTTTGATTATAGCCAATTTCTGAAGTATACTATTAAAGGAAGGTTTAGGAGCATTTAGAAAAAGACAGGCATGGTAAAGGGTCTTGAAAACTACACCATCAAAACTTAGGATAGAGAGAGCCAAGACGGTGGAGAAAAGTCAGAGATTCACCTGAACTCTCCCAAATTCCTCCAAACAACTTTAATTAATGCCTCAAATTCTGAATTCTCAAATTCTCAAATTCTGGAGTATCAGAACCCCGAAAAGGATGTAGTGAAACAATTTTCCAGGCCAAGACTACTTAGAAAGTCAGCAGAAAAGGTCTATTGCTCTGAGGTGAAAGTGGAGTGCATTCCAGCATGGGGTGTGTCAATTCAGGCCTCATTCCAGCAAACCAGCAGCAGATTGTGGGGTCAACTGAACTACTTCCAGAGTTCTCAGCCCATAGATGGTAAGGGGGTCAGCCAACTGGTCAGAAGGAGATTACAAGGATCTCTTTGCTGCCATTGGATGTAGGACTCTGTTGCATTACCTATATTCAGATCTGGGTCAGAGTCCTGGATCACACTCCCAGGGTGAAGAGGAGCACTAGAACACCAGAGATTGCAGTGTCAGGGGAGCAGGAACATTATTCATAGTTCCAGGGATAAAAAGAGAACTTGTGATCACTCAAAGACAGGAGCAAAGCCAGGAGAGTAGTAAACATACTTTTCCTTAGATCCTACCACCTTGAAAGAACTGAAAGCTTACAACCACCCAGAACTAGTTCTGAAAACAGCTGCACAAAAAAATCTGAAGCTGGGACAGTACCCTCTCCACTCTGGGAGCAGACCCCAACTTTAATATAAAACTAAAAGTCAAGAAATAGTCTGGAAAAGTGAGCAAACAGTTAAAAAAAATCCTGACCATAGAAAGTTACTATGGACAAGGAAGATCAAAACACAAACTCAGAAGACAACAAAGTCAAAATATCTACATCAAAAACCTCAAAGAAAAAATGTGAATTGATCTTAGGCCCAAAAAGAATTCCCTGGAAGAGCTCGAAAAGGATTTAAAAATAAAATAAGGGAGGCTAAGTGGAGAATGGGGAAAGAAATGAGAGTGATGTAAAAAAAAGTCATGAAAAAAAGAGTCAACAGCTAGGTAAAGGAGGTACAAAAAAAATTGAAGAAAATATCACCTTAAAAAACAGGGGGTGGAGGCAAGATGGCAGCCGGAAAGCAAGGACTTGGATGAGCTCCCCCCCCCCACCCCAGGTCCCTCCAAACATCTATAAAAATGGCTCTGAATGAATTCTAGAACTGCAGAACCCATGAAATAGTAGAGGGCAGCAGGTCACCAGCCCAGGACAGCCTGGATGGTCTCTGGATAAGGTCTCTCATGTGGACCTGGGAGCAAAGCACAGCAGAGCCCAGTGTGGGCTGCACCTGGACCAACCAGACCAGGAGCCAGGCAGAACAGGCCCTAGTGCCCTAAATCAGTGAGCTGTGGCAGTTAACAGACTTCTAACCCACAAACACCAAAGAAAACAGAGAAGGTTAGTGGGAAAAACTGTGAGGGACAGAGTGAAAGGAGTTTGTGCTTTGGCCACCAACCCAAGGGCCGCAGAGAAGGTGCAGCTACAGAACTACAGCTGCAGTTGCTTCTGCCTCAGGCCCACCTGGTGGGAGGCATTAAGTGGTGGATCTAAGCGGGAGTGCAGAGCCAGCTTAGATATGAGTCCAGTCTGGGTTGGCAGTTCTTGGGGGAGAAGTAGCACTGGCATGGCAGAGTTTTTTGTGTAGAAATAGCTCTGAAAACAACAGCGCAGGCCCTCAAGCTTGGGACAAAGTACTCTCTACTCTACAAGCAGTTATATCCTGACGAAAAACTCAAGGGTCAAGTAAGTTGGCTGGCAACATGGCCAGGCAGCGAAAACAGACTCAGATTCACACTCAGACTTTGGAATCTTTTTTTGGTGACAAAGAAGACCAAAACATACAGCCTGAAGAAGTCAACAAAGTCAAAGAGCCTACATCAAAAGCCTCCAAGAAAAACATAAACTGGTCTCAGGCCATGGAAGAGCTCAAAAAGGATTTGAAAAAGCAAGTTAGATAAGTAGAGGAAAACTTGGGAAGAGAAATGAGAGTGATGCAAGAAAACCATGAAAAACAAGTCAATGACTGGCTAAAGGAGACCCCAAAAATACTGAAGAAAATAACACCTTAAAAAATAGACTAACTCAAATGGCAAAAGAGCTCCAAAAAGCCAATGAAGAGAAGAATGCCTTGAAAGGCAGAATTAACCAAATGGAAAAGGAGGTCCAAAAGACCACTGGAGAAAATACTACCTTAAAAATTAGATTGGAACAAGTGGAAGCTAGTGACTTTATGAGAAACCAAGATATTATAAAACAGAACCAAAGGAATGAAAAAATGGAAGACAATGTGAACTATCTCGTTGGAAAAACCACGACCTGGAAAATAGATCCAGGAGAAATAATTTTAAAATTATTGGACTACCTGAAAGCTATGATCAAAAAAAGAGCCTAGATATCATCTTTCAAAAAATTATCAAGGAGAACTGCCCTGATATTCTAGAGCCAGAGGGTAAGAGAGAAATTGAATGAATCCATCGATCATCTCCTGAAAAAGATCCCAAAAAGAAAACTCCTAAGAATATTGTTGCCAAATTCCAGAGCTCCTAGATCAAGGAGAAAATACTACAAGCAGCCAGAAAGAAATGATTTGAGTATTGTGGAAACACAATCAGGATAACCCAATATCTAGCACCTTCTACATTAAGGGATCAAAGGGCTTGGAATATGATACTCTAGAGGTCAATGGAGCCAGGGTTAAAACCAAGAATCACCACCTATCCAGCAAAACTGAGTATCATGATCCGAGGCAAAATATGGAATTTCAATAAAATAGAGGACTTTCAAGCTTTCTCAGTGAAAAGACCAGAGCTGAATAGAAAATTTGACTTTCAAACATAAGAATCAAGAGAAGCATGAAAAGGTAAACAAGAAAAAAAAATAATGAGGGACTTACTAAAGTTGAACTGTTTTGTTTACATTCCTACATGGAAAGATGATGTGTATAATTCATGAGACCTCAGTATTAGGGTAGCTGAAGGGAATATACGTATATAGAGAGGCAGACGGCACAGGGTGAGTTGAATATGAAGGGATGATATCTAAGAAAATAAAATCAAATTAAGGGATGAGAGAGGACTATATTGAGAGAAGGAGAAAGGGAGAGATAGAATGGGGTAAATTATCTCACATAAAAGTGGCAAGAAAAAGCAGTTCTGTAGGAAAAGAAGAGGGGGCAAATGAGGGGGAATGAGTGAATCTTGCTGTCATCAGATTTGACCTGAGGAGGGAATAACATACACACTTAGTTGGGTATCTTACCCCACAGGAAAGAAGGAGGAAGGAGATAAAAAGGGGGGATGATAGAAGGGAGGGCAGATAGGGGGAGGAGGTAATCAAAAGCAAACACTTTCAAAAAGGAACAGGGTCAAGGGAGAAAATTGAATAAAGGGGGATAGGACAGGAAGGAGCAAAATATAGTTAGTCTTTCACAACATGAGTATCGTGGAAATGTTTTACATAATGATACACATATGGCCTATGTTGAATTGCTTGTCTTCTTAGGGAAGGTGGGTGGGGAGGGAAGAGGGGAGAGAATTTGGAACTCAAAGCTTTAATAAATGATGTTCAAAAAAAAGTTTTTGCATGCAACTAGAAAATAAGATATGCAGGCAATGGGGCATAGAAATCTATCTTGCCCTACAAGAAAGTAAGGGAAAAGGGGATGGGGGGGGGCAGAGAGTGGGATGATAAAAGGCAGGGCTGACTGGGGAATGGGGCAAGCATAATATATGCCATCATGGAGTGGGAGGGAGGGTAGAAATGGGGAGAAAATTTGTAATTCAAACTCTTGTGAAAATCAATGCTGAAAACTAAAAACTTTAAATAAATAAATAATCCAAAAAAAAAAAGAAAAACAAACAAACAAAAAAAAAAACCCCAGAATAGTCTAAATTGCAAAAGAGGCATAGGAATCCAATGAAAAGAAGAATGCCTTAAAAAGCAGAATTAGTCAAATGTACAAAAAATATGTACAAAAATTCACTGAAGAGAAGAATTCATTAAATAAGAAAAATTGGCTAAATGGATAAGAAGGTACAAATGCTAACTGAAAAAAAATAATTCTTTAAACATTGAAATTGGTCAAGTGGCAGCCAATGACTCCATGAGATATCAAGAAGCAATAAAACAAAATGAAAAGAGTGAAAAAAAGAAGAAAATGTGAAATATCTCATTGGAATAACAACCAACCTGGAAAATAGATCAAGGAGAGATAATTCAAGGATTATTGAACAACCTGAAAGCCGTGATAAAAAAAAAAGAGCCTAGATATCATCTTTCAAGAAATTATCAAGGAAAATTGCCCTGATATTCTAGAACCAGAAAGTAAACTAGACATTGAAAAAATCCACTTATCTCCTCCTGAAAGAGATCCCCACATGAAAACTCCCAGGAATATTAATAACCAAACTCCAGAGCTCCCAGGTCAAGAAGGAAATATTGCAAGCAGCCAGAAAGAACCAATTCAAGTACCATAGAGCCACAGTCAGGATAACAAAAGACTTAGCAGCTTCTATCTTAGAGGATTGGGAAACTTGGAATATGACATTCTAGAGGGCAAGGAGTTAGAATTAAAATAAAGAATCACCTACCCAGTAAAATTGAGCATAATCCTTCAGGGGGAAAATGGACATTCAATAAAACAGAGGACTTTCAAGCACTACTGATGAAAAGACCAAAGCTGAATAGAAGATACTATTTTCTTGTGGCACATGATATTCCATTACATCTTTATGCCTATGACTCCCAAATTAATATATCCAGCCCTAATCTCTCTCCTAAATTCTAGTTTCAGTTCATGAACTCCCTATTTGATATTTTCATCTGGATGTCCCATACTTATTTCTAAATCACTGTGTCCAAAGCAGAACTAATTATATTCCTCCTTGCCCCTCCAACCTCCCCCACCCTGATTCCAAATTTCTCTATTTTTAATTTTATTCTGAACTTAAGAAATAAAACAACTATTTCCATAACATAGTAGAAAAGATAAAAAGATGATTGCACATGAAATAGCAAATCTATTATGTGCAACTTGCTATTCCTTTTAAATATATAATAAAATTATCATGTAATTTTCTTTTTTTCTTATTTTCTGCCCCCTACCCTAAAGATGGCTACCACTAGACATAAATATTGTGTATATGTGTGTATATACATGTACATATACGTATATGTAAAATCTTTCTATACATACTTCTATTTATCAGTTCTTTCTTTGGATACAGATAGCATCTTCCTTCTTTGGTCCTTGTAGCTAATTTGGGTATTTATGATAGTCAAAATGACTTAATCTCTCAAAGTTGTTCTTAAAACAATATTTTTGTTACTGTATACAGTGTTCTCTTTGTTCTGCTTGTTTTGATCTTCATTATTTTGTGCAGAGCTATCCATGTTTTCCTAAAGTCATTGAGCTTAATATTTCTTGTAGCACAGGAATTTTTCATCGCAATCATATACCACAATTCATTTAGCCTTTCCCCAATTGACAGGCATATACCTTCAATTTCCAGTTCTTTGCCACCACAAAGAGAGCTGCTATCAATATTTTAAACATATAGGTTCTTTTCCTTTTTCTCTACTCATCTTTGGAAATAGACCTGGTAGTGATATTGCTGGGTCAAAGTGTATAGGCAGTTTAATAACTCTTTGGGCGTAATTCCTGATTGCTCTCCAAAACAGTTGGATCATTTCACAGTTCCACCAACAGTGAATAAGTGTCCCAATTTTTCCATATTCCCTTCAATATTTGTCACTTTCCCCTTCAATCATTTTAGCCAATCTGATAGGTATAAAATGGTATCTCAAGGTTCTTTTAATTTTCATTTCTCAAATGAATAATGATTTAGGTCTCATATCTCAAATATGTAAAGAACTTTGCCAAATCTATAAGAATATGAGTCATTTCCTAATTATGGAGAAATTGTGGTCAAAGGATAAGAACAGGCAATTTTCCAATGAAGAAATCAAAATAATTTGTAGATTTATGAAAAAAAATCCCTATTTCTGTTTAGGATGCCACCATCCTTTTGGTCACCCAGGTCTCAAAACTTTGTATCATCTTTAACTCCTCATTTCATTTGTCTCACATATACAATTATTGTAGCAGAGGTTCTAAAGTCAACACCCTCAAAGTTCAGGTTCAATTTTAGGATGAAATGAGGCACCCTTGACTTATTGAACATTTTTAAAGGGAGGTTTATTTTGCCTTAACACAGCAAGAACAAGCAACAAGGATGTGAAGCAAAGAAGTACAGTAAGGGTACAGTGGTGCTTAGCTTTTTTGAATACAACTCCCCTCATCTCCATCTAGAACTGTCTGGTCCAGCAGTCATCAGGGTACAGGGACCCGTGTGATCTCAGAGTACTCACAGTCTGAAAGGCCCCAACTCCACATGATTTAGGCTCTTTATTGACCCTAGGCCAGGAAGCTGTGTCAGAGAAGCTGGGGCCAATCAGATTTCTGGGACAGGGAAGCTTTGGCTTTTTCACCTGGGAGCCACTAGGGAAACTGGAATGCAAGAAGCTTGTGTTAGGCTTGTGTCTGGGGAGAAAACAGTGACAGGGCAAGGGAATCTGTTGTCCTACCACAATAATAATTGCCAAACTTTGTTTAACACAACATCTTTCCCGTATTCCCACTTTTCCCTTCTCGCAGACACTTCCTGTTACAGTCCTCTCCTAATTTATCTCCCTATCTCAATCTCCTTCTTGGTCAATCCATTCTCCGATTGAATGACAAAATGATTTTCCTAAAGCACCAGTCCAACCATGTTACTGATTTACTCAGTAATTCCTAGGGGCTCCCTATTAGAACCAGGGTCAAAAATAAACACTAATAGTTGGCATTTGAAGGTTTGTATTACCCTTCCCATCTGTGATGATTTAGCCATGTTTGTCTTCTTACTATTCATAATAAACAACACTGTCACTCTTGTACATGCCTTGAACTGTCTCCCATGCTTAAATTGCACTCCCTCCTTACCACTACCTCTAAAATCCCTAATATTTCTTTCCGGGTTTAGCTCAAGTGGCACTTTTTACATGAAACCTTTCCTTCTCCCAGCTGCTAGTACCTGTCTCCAAAATTATAGAGCCCCTCACTAGGTAATAAACTTCTCAAAGTCAGGTATTATTTCACTTTGTTCTCTGCCTCTCCAGCACCTATCACAGTGCCTGCCACAGAGTAAGCACTTAACCATTTGCTTGACTGGTTGCTTGATTATACCATACGAATCTATCTCTAGCAAATACTACAATAATTAGAGCTACCATCACCACTTTGCCATGCCTACATAGTGAGTTGATGATTTTGAATTCCTCTATTTCCTTTCTCTATCCATGGGGCCTGAAGAATACTCCTAAGACAGTGGGATGTGGTTCTTCCATGCCTGGTGAGTTGAACTCATTTAGGAAATGTAGGCATTCTTTTACTGGACTACACCAATTATGTGAGAACATACTTTTAGCCATTTTTTCTGCCCTTTTCCCCATCATTTCATAAAATAACTTGTTTCTCCCTCTGCTAGTCTTCACCAAAATGCTCCCTACCATGATTCACTCTTCTGGTTTCAATATTTTTTCACTTAACCTTAAACCTTCACTTCACTTGTATCTTCACAATATAAAATTCTAATCCATCCTTCTACCTATCCTGTTACTTTTAAATAAGGGAGGGTCAGAGGACCACAGATCTTTAGCTGGAGAGGGGGAAGAGGAGCAGAACTTAGATGCCATCTTGTACACAAATCTCAAACCCATCCTGGTCATGGCTCCCATCACAAAATGTCTCAGAAGTACTTCTAAGGTCAAATGTGTTTCCTTGCATTGAAATCTCCAGTTCTTGATTATTACCCATGCCTTGTGGATTTGTACATAAACATTTGAGCTCATAACTTTTACTTCGAATTCCCTTCCTGGATTTTGACTTTGATGATACACTCCTAACGTGCAACAAAAAAATACCATATTGTTCATGGTTTGGGTAGGACTCAGTTTGCTTGAAATTGACCAATATTTTAAGTATACTTGGGCTGAATTTGATATTATTTTCTCATTGTAAAAGTTCATTTCTCCAATAAGACCTCAGAGAAAAACAAGTTGCCTGCTTACGATTACCTATATTAATAATAATCATAGCAGCTGACATTTGTGAAGCGCCTTAAAGTTATATAAACACCGAATAAATACATAATATGTATGCTAATAGTCATTCCCCTCAATAGGATATGAACAAAGATTTCTCAAATGAAGAATTGCAAAGTACTTGCAACCACATGAAAGAATGTTCCAAATCACTAATAATAAGAAAAACACATATCATAAAAACCCTGAGATTTGCCCCCATACCTTATAAATTTGCAAAATGACAAAGAATGGTAATAGTCAATGTTGGAAGGGTTGGGAAGTGATAATCACATACATTGTTGGTGGAGTTATGAGATGGTACAACAATTTTGTAAAGCAAATTTGGAATTATGCAAATAAAGTGACTAAAATGTTCATACTCTTTGAACCAAAGAATCCATTATGAGAATAAGCTATCAATAAGAAGAAAGTCTCCATATACACCAAAATATTTATAGCTACACTGTTTGTGATAGCAAAGACGAGGAAACAAGGTAAATGCTTATCAATTGGGGAGTGACTAATCAATTAAATGAATGTAATGGAATATTACCATGCTATAAGAAACAATGTTTGTGCTAAATATAGAGAAGCATAGGAAGATCTACACGAACTGATGCAGAATGAAGCAGAGCCAAGGAAACAACACATGGAATATCTATAATAACATAAATGATAAGAACACCAAAAAAAATCAAAATAAATGTAATAAAATTATAATGTTTAAGCTGGACTCAAATGAAAAGATACGAGAAGACACTCCCAGCCTTCCCCTTCATGGAGATGAGAGGTTCACAGGTGTTACACATTGCACATGTTTTCTTACTTTTTCAATGTACAAATCAGTTGTGCTGATTTGTTTGCCTCTTTAAAATACTATTCTTTATATGGGATGGCTCTAAGGAATAAGGAAGGGTAGGGGTACTAGGGATAACAATGATGATGTAAAAAATAGAAAAATACTAATAAAAACATTTTTCTAAAGAAGTGCTTTAATATTTCCAAAATACTTTGCATACATTTGGCCTTCCCAACAACTCTGCAAAACAGGGGCCATCATTGTTCATTTTGCAGATGAAGAAACTAAGGTTGAGAATGGTTAGGTCACTTAAGTGATCTAAGAACACTTAACTAGGAAACTTTTAAAGGAGCTGTTGAACATAGGTGTTCTTAGTTCCCAGTCTAGCTCTCAATCTGTTAAGCCATACAGCAAAAGCATGTTATTTATGATAATATTACATCTGCTACAAAATAAGGCCTGCTTTTTCCTTATCAAAGTTTTTCCTTAAGGGAGGCTATAATTTACAGAATCTATGCATGGAACCCATTATTAGAAGGTTAGGCCTGATGGTTTTGAGGTCATCATGACAATTTCTCCATAAGGAAGGCTTATAGAAGATACTCATGGACAAAATAGAGAACAGTATTTTTCAAAGGTTGGTATAGCTGTGTCCCCCAAATATTTTGTCTGCCACCAGATCGTTTTTTCTCCCTGATATGCAAATGGCCCAAATAATATTTTGTCTACTGCCAGTTTTTTTTCTCCCTGATAACAACTCCCCCAAAATAACATTTTGCCCTGACCCCAATACACAATTTGGCCAGTTCCAGAGAGGCGACCTAAATTCGTAATATAAGAACCTCACTCTCAGAAAGTGCTTTGGCACACTCCCTCTATTCCATTTGCAGCACATCTTACTGCTGGAGCACCTCCTTTCTGCTGATTTTCATTTTCATGTTTCTAAGGTCCCCAACAAAGCACTACTCATACATGAGTTATACTCTATGTTATCTGAGTTGTATGTTGGGTCCCCTTTTCCTTTTCCCCCACCCCCTTTTCTCTTTGCTTTGCATTGAACTGACTCACATTGTTTTACATGTATTTTCAGCACCCAACTCATTAGTGGGTTATTTTCCCACTGCCTCTGGCTGGCCCACAGACCTTTCCTTATGATCTGGGTGCCCAGACAAGGACTTAACCTATTGATAACTGCATATTCACTGGAGGAATAGTATACTATGATCCCTGTTGTGGAAAGGAAAAGTCAGTAGAGGAACCCTCCATCCTTCTAAGAGGCTCTTATGCCAAAGGACTGTCCCAAAACAAGATCACACTTCTATAGGGATCTAAGGTTTATACCCTATTTTTCTCAGACTGGTCCTGCAAAGTAGGCGGTGAAAGTGTTATGATGTCTCCATTTTATATATGAGGAAATTTAGGGTCAGAGAGGTGACATTACTCATCCTCATCACATAGATAGTAAATGGCTGTATTGGATTATTAGGGAGAAACAGGGGAGAAAAGCAAGGAATTGTTTGGAGTTTTCTGGTAAAGGCAACAATAGCTTGACTGTAACCATAAACCCAATTGGAAAACCTGATCTGCACATTCTGTCCTTAAGGTGGCAGCCTAGTCCACATTTTACATTAACCTTATAACAAATAAAAGAAGCCTTCCCAAACCACATAGGCTTGATTTCTTGGTTCACCCTCCTCCAAGGAAGATAATCAGGAAGAGTAAAGGCAATGCTAGCATCATTTGTTATTCACACTGAAGAAGTAGCTATTTTTACAATGGTTTGATATTGCCCCCAGCCCTAGAACAAAGAATAAATCTGTAGAATGCCAACAAGCCATAGAAGGGTTTCTTGAAGTTACAAAAATACTGGAATCATAGAAAATAATGGGATTAGAAGTCTTTGAGGAAGATTCTCAGATGTTTTTCAAATCCCAAGGCTTTGGTCTATGGGTTTTATTTTACCTCTTGGAGTTTAACACTGATGTGATATCAGGATACTAGGTTAATATTTGAAAATACAACTCAAAGGAAAATCAGGAAATAAAAAGGGATTCCTTCAAGGCACAGCTCTGCCATATGCTACCTGTGTGTGATCATGGGCAAATATCTGTCTGACCCTGTTTCTTCATCCATAAAAGTTTCCCCATTTTTAAAATGGAAACATAATAGCTCTCACTGCCTAACTCACAGAACCATTCTGAAGAAGCAGTCTGTGAACTTTAAAGCCCTATAGAAGTGAGAGTTATTATTAGCATTTTTTAGATACATATAATCTGTGGCTTAATGGATTGAGGGCCAGCCTCAGACTCCGGAAGACTTGGGTTCACAAGCCTACGCAGCTTACTATTTATGTGGCCTTACGTCGCTTTCGTTAGCTGTCTGCTCTCAGTCTTAGTTTCTTCCTCCATAAAGAGGGATAACAATAGCACCTATCCCACAGAATCATTGAGAAGACTAGTGAGATAACATATGTAAAGCATTTCGTAAGTCTGCTTAAAATGCTATATAAATGTTATCTGCTATAATCACTATTAATGCAGGTATTTGTAAATAATACCATTTTCTCTGATGCTCATGGGAAAATGAAACTTTTCACTGAGAAAATGATAATCAAATCCGGCACAGGGCCCATGTCCTCTGTTCAGCCATCCCTGATCCTTCCAATCAGAAGTGAACCCTCACTCCTCAGATTTTTCATTGGCCTTTGTAACAATAACCACAACAACACACACTTGTACATTGTCCTCAGAGTACACTGAGATTTCTAAAACATTTTCTAAACAATTCTTTGAAGAAAGTATTACATTTTATTATTTCCATTTTGCAAATGAAGAAATTAAATCTCATAGAGGATAAGTAGCCAACTGGTCGTGACAAAGCTAGAAGTATGAAGAACTAGAATTCATGTCTAGGTCTTCTCCTTCCTGTTCCAGTGTTCTTTTCAGTACAAATCACTACTTCACATCTATCTATCTACATATATATATATGTATATGTACATATATATATTCATATATGTATATATATATTACATTTTCCAATTTATATCATCATTTTCTGCACCCTATCCCCTCTAGCTACATAATAAGCAGAAGGAGCAGGGCCTGTCTGAATCATCTTAGGTATCTTGTTTATTACAATGAAACGAGTGGAGTTAAGTTTAACTGACCTGAATTAAATCACATTGAATTTGATTGTATACTTCTCAGAGCTAGAAGGCATCACAACCCTTGTGACTCAGTGCCTAATCAACTTAGCACCAAAAGATGTGAAAGCCTTCCTACAAGCAAGCCTTCCCTAAACAAGCTTCGCTTAATGGGCTCCACATTAATGGGCTGGAAAGATCTTCATATTCCATTAACATTACAGCTTGCTGAGCTCTTTTCAGGGTTGCTCATCCGCCTTTGGTGTCTACCAGGCGCCCAGCTCTCGCTTGTGGCTCTAAGAGGCTGTATTGTGTGCAGTGGCCATAGCCCAGTGTTGCAACAATTTGGCTAGTAGCTGTTGTGGGGGGTGAAAAACCAACACAAGCCCAACAACAAGAATGCTGCCAGCACAGATTCTTTCAATCTGCTTTACTAAGGAAAGTAACTTTAGGGAGTTAACAGTCTTATTTCAATCCAACATACAAACATCATTCACTTAGTTCAGGGGAAAAAGCCAGCACCCTGAACTTCAGAGCAAATCCAAACAAATTACAAACATACATTATAAACAGACCAAGTACAGTTCATAGTTACCAAGAAACCATCAACATCTGGGTGAGCCAGGAGTCTCTTAGAGCAGCTGCCCAGAGTCCCACACCTCCAGGAGTGAGAGTCTCTTGCAAATAGCTCTGTTCTCTCTTTTTATACAGTCTTTAGACGTCATCAAACATCACCTGAGTGACCAGAACTTAGGTGCATACTATTGGCTCTGGTCTTAGCAGTTCCCTTTAGGGCCCTGAGGGCTTCATGCCCACATAGGCTTAGCACCTAGTAAATAGGGGTTTGGGCCTGGGGCTTTGCACCTAGTAAGGCTCAATCAAAGACACTTAATTTACCATTTTAAAACAGTAAAAAAAAAAGTCCCAACTTAGTTGATATTACACCCAGTAATCCTTCTTGGCAAATGGGCTAAACCAGGATAAGCATAACTGATAGGCCTCAAACTCATTGGTGAATTAGGGGGATGTCTACCCCAACCATGTGAAAACTTCCCCCAGTGAAATGGGTGAATGTGATCAACTTGTTCCAATAGCCATGAAGACAGTTGAAGCAAGTGCTATGGAGCTTGTAGAGTTTGGTCAGACATGGAAGATGGCAAGGTCATCCACTGCATCCTGGGCCATCACCAGTGATCTTGACTTTTGTCTCGCCACCTGATTCCAGTGATTCTGGGAGAGAGTGGAAAGAGTAACCCAAGAGTATAAGCTATATCTAATCTGTTTAACAAAGTTTTTGTCTGTGTGAAATTAACTAAAGTCAGCACTGAATCAATAGCCTTTTAAAACATGTACCAAACCATCTGAGTGATCCCAATTCCAATGTTTAAAGATAAAGTAGGAAATGGAGGAAACGAATAACACTATATTAGTACTACTAATTTGAACTTCTCCCTAGACAAGCAACCATCAATTATTAGCCTCATGGGAAAATGCTGAAGAGCACGTAAAAAGATGTCATAGGGAGCAAATAAATGTTATAACAAGAGCTACTATTTATAAAATACTTTACACATACTAGTTCTTTTGATCCTCAAAACAACCCGATAATTTAGAAACTATATGCATAATTATCCCTAACTTATAGTTCAGCGAATTGAGGCTCAGATAATTACTTGCAGAGAGTCACCCAGCTAGTTAAGTATCAGAGGCAGAATTTGAACCCAGCTCTTTTCTAATTTCAGATCCCTCACTCTTTTCCTAAACTCCACAGTGTTACTAATTCCAAGAATTTATTTATATTTCTCTTTGAAACTATATAATCTTTTCAATAACAGTTTATAACCATGCATAGGATTTAGAGAAGGTTGAGTCTCAGAAATCTTAGCCCAGAGAAGCTAAGTGAGTCATCCCAGGTCACACAGGTGAATAGAAAAATGCAATTGCTGTGCTGGAAAAGAAATATGATTGGAAAGCTTAAAGGTCTTTTCTTATTATTTCAAGCTATTTTTAAAGCTTCAAGATAGCTCCATGTGACTGTGTGACTTACAAAGCTCAAAAATCAGTATCAGAAAATGATAAATTTGGGTTTCATATATTTTTCTTGTCCTCCAGAGGAAAATCTAATAAAATATGATCTAACCCATTTTACTGTGTGATAGTAGTTAAAGGTGAAGTGATAGATTCCCAAACTTCATCTTGAAGTCACATGCCCAAGCTGTTTCACAAGTTACCCTTTTCTATAAAGCATGTACAAGTGGAAAAGCAGGGGTTAAGTGCTGTGGATTATCAAAGATGATGGAGTCCTACCTCCTATAGCTCAAAGAGCTTATAATCTTGGAGTGAAGATGCCTTCACATGACATACTTCTCACATACACCCCAACTACTGGAACCCTTCTAAATTTCTTCTTCACAAATCCAAACTGTTTGATTTCAAATTAAGTGACACCACAAAATAGTGCTGAGAATTTCTAATTTGCTTAAAATAGAAAAGCAGGGGAAAATAATGAAAATACATTAACAGTAAAGACTCTCAATGCCAGTGGTCCAAGGCAAACCACCAAACATCTGCTCAGCTCCAATCCCAAGGCACAATCTAGAGCAGGCCTGCACAACCTGTGTCCCACAGGTCACTTGCAGCACACTAAAGGATTTCAGGTTACATGCAAAATTTTTTGCAGGCCACTTGAAATCCTTTGGCAGGCCACAGGTTGTACATGCCTGATCTAAGAAACAGGGATCACAGGCTAAGTAATTTTTCCCTTTGTGTGACTATGCAAGGTGCTATATAATTGATGTGTGCTTGGGCATTGCTATTGGCTTCAAGTATCACTAGGAGACCTAAATCTGTCCCTCCTTCTCACTCTGCAGGTGCCATGAGTTCTAGCCAAAGTAGGCAATGCTCATCTGCAATAAGTCTAGAGTTTGTCCTTACTGAGAATGAGGACAAAAGATATATCCAGAAAGTGTTGTTAACATTCTTCTTCTTCCTTCTCCCTCCACCCCTGCATACCCCTGTTCCCACTAATAAGTTCTTCCTGGGATCTCCATTTTGAGGAAGGGCCCAGACTAGCTATCCTTCATTCCCTGGACCTTACCACCATGCAAGGTGGGCACATCCCCTCCTACCTCACCACCCAAATCATTTTCACTCTCTTTCATGTGGTGTTTTCCATCAGGATGTAAGGTCATTTAGGAAGAGTTTCAGTTTGCTTACATTTGTATCCCCAGCATTTAGCACAGTGCCTGACACATAGTAAGCTTTAAATATAGGTTTGTTGACTTGTCACTTGCTAACTATCAAAAGACTGGAACAATAATGGGAGGAGACTGGAAAGCCACACCCTCATAGAAAGAAAACTTTATCAAGGGAGGCACTGCTTGAGCCTTGCCAGGAACCAGGAGCTAATCAAGTCCAGGTTTTGTCACCTTTTCCTCACCTAGGTAACCCTGGTAGTTAACTGGTTCTATCCTCTGCCTAAAATATAAAAATCTTTGAGTGCCAGCATAAAGAAGTTTCAAGTATATCTGGTAGGCAATAGAGAGCTATTAATGGTTTGTGATCATTAGAATTATATAATTGGAATGGCGGGAAAGAAAACTTAATTATCCTGTGAGACAGAATAGGTTGAAGGGAGATGAGACTGGAACTAGTGGGGTCAGTTAGAATACTATTATAATGGTTCAGGTGAGAGTTAATGAAGGTCTGTACTGTGGTAGTGGCAATAGGAGAGGAAAATGAGGGATGGCCGCAAGAGACATTTTGGAGGTGGATTTGTGAGATTGGATGAGGGGAAAGGAAAAAACTGATTCCAAATTTTCTAGCAAAGGTCCTTGGGATGATGGTGCATCAGAGGCAGCATCTGGTACTGAATTTAGAGTCAGAGGGCCTAGGTTCAAGGGCAGCTAGGTGGCACAGTGGATAGAGTGCCAGGCCTGGAGTCAGGAAGGACCTGAGTTCAAATGTGACCTCAGACACTTACTGGCTGTGTGATTCTGGGCAAGTCATTTAACGTTGTTCACCTCAGTTTCTTCACCTGTAAAATGAGCTGGAGAAGAAAATGGCAAATCACCCAGTATCTTTCCCAAGAGAACACCAAATGGGGTCATGAGGAGTCAGACATGACTGAAACAACCGAACAATACCCACCTAAGTTCAAAACCTTGTTTTGCTACATTCTGTATAATTCTGAACAAGTTACTTAACTTCTTAGGGCATATCTAGGGATAGACTAAATGATTTCTAAAGTCTTCTTCAGCATGAAATCCTATGTGATGAGTGATGTGAAGCCAGAAAGTTGGAAGTCAAAAAGAGTAGCTGGTTTCTTGGATATCGTTAATTAAGTATAAGACTGAGGACAAGGGTAAAGGGTTCATACAATCCCCATTTATACCCCCCTCAGGTGAAATATTTCTGGGATGGGGTATTTTTGACAAGTAATCAGCACCCCCAGAGCTTTACCAGAAATAGAGCTCTCATCTTGCAGGAATAAACATTGAAAAATAAATGAACCTTTCTACTAGTATGACCTGGTTCCCTCAGGGCCTATGATAATAATTGCATGTATTTCACTAACACTTTTAAGATTTTTGGAGTTATCTCCATCAACAAACCTGTGCAACTGATTCATCAATAGTTATAAATCACAGAGGAGAAGGGAAAGGAATAAACATTTACATAGTGACTATTTTGTGGTAGGATTTTATAAAATCTCATTTAATCATAGATTAAATACAGAAAAGTGTATTAGAGGTCATTTAATTCCCTCCATTTATTTTGCAGAAGCTTAGTCTGGTGAGTTTAACTTGTCCAAGGTCACGCAGGACTATAAAGAGTCAGAATTTGAACTCAGACCTGATGCTATAAGGTCAGAACCCAAAAGTCAGCACTTTTTTTACTATGCCATTTCGAGTATTAGTCAATAATTTACCCTTTCCCTAAGAATGCCCAAGAAGAATTCTAGGATGAAAGAATACTGATCCTTTTGATAAAATCATCATCTAGTCCTCTTGATGGTCATCACTTCTACTGTGGCTAACAGAAATTTTTTTTTCCAAGTAGCTACAGCTAGTCTTTGTCACACTGAGATCCCCTAAGATGTATGGTATGAAGATGCTTCATTGAATTTGTGATACTATCGATGGAATTACTCTTTATAGGGTACAGGTTGCAATTCTTTATCCTTCCAATTCAGTTTTTCCTATACTCTGTAGAAAATCTAACTGATGCCCTAATGGCCTGTCTCTAGGTCTTTTAACATTCCACCTATAACCT
This sequence comes from Trichosurus vulpecula, assembly GCF_011100635.1. Lineage (NCBI taxonomy): Eukaryota > Metazoa > Chordata > Mammalia > Diprotodontia > Phalangeridae > Trichosurus > Trichosurus vulpecula. Next base: position 266,507,047 of record NC_050573.1, on the reverse strand, counting down.
CCACAAAGAGAGCTGCTATAAACATTTTAGAACATATAGGTTCTTTTGCTTGTTCCTTAATCATCTTTGGAAATAAAGTTATTAATGGCATTGCTGGCTCAAAGGGTATAGGCAATTTAATAACTCATTCCCTATTCTGATCCCTTTGCTTTTTCTTCTCTTATTGTTATTGGTAGGATTTCCAATTCAATATTGAATCAATTGGGAAATGGCTGAACAAGTTGTGGTGTATTATTGTGATTGAATACTACTGTGCTATAAGAAATGATGAGTTAATGATCTTAGAAAAACATGGAAAGGCTTGCACGAAATAATGAATAGTTGAAATAAGCAGAACCGAGAAAACACTGTCCACAGTAATGGCAATGTTGTTTTAAGAATTTCTCTGAGCAAATATATAATTTTGACTACTATAAATATACAAATTAACTATAAAGGACATATGAAGACACTATCTGCATCCAGAGAAAGAACCAATAAATAGAAGTATGTATAGAACATACAAACATACACACACACACACACACACCTATTTTTGTCTAATTGTAGCCATCTCTAGGGTGAGAGTGGGGCAGGGAGGGAAGAAAAAAAGAAATTTACATGATAACTTTATTATATATTTAAAAGGAATAACAAGTTGTACATAATAGATTTGCAGTTTGACGTGCAATTATCTTTTATTATACTATGTTATAGAAATGCATGTTTTATTCCATAAGTTAAAAATAAATAAATTGTGTCAAAAAAAAAAAGCATTACACCTATTAAATATGTGAAGTCATTATTGTGGTCATAATATATGTTTGTATATATACATAAATATATATGCTGTGTTATACAATATGAAACTTAAGTTTTAGTTTAATGATATGTTATATATGTTATATGTATTTTTAACAATATTATAAATATTCTGTTAATTGGAAGTACTTATGTGTACTGCATGCCACAATGTACTATATACAATACAGTAAGAATGATTACCTGTAAATATATTTGTGTATAGATATACATGTATATTTCTGGTGTTTATCATTATGCAAATTGCAAATATTTACAAAACTCCATATAATTTGTTGCGACTGATATTTTTCATTCTGTGGGAAGAACATAAAAAGAAATTAAGCTGTGATATGTTGCCAGAGGTGTTACAGAGGTTAACAGTCATACAGAGTTTTCTAGTCAGAACAGAGAAGTTCTTGATGAGTCAAGGTTAAAACAGTTTACTTTCCATGGTATTACTCAGTTCCTTTCATTTAAATCAGTGGATGGAATCCTTCCTTCCCTATAGAGGTCAATAATCAGAGCTGTTTGTACCAAAGGCAGATGTGTGGCTCACCTACTTGGCCCAAAAAGGTAGTCCCAAAAAATGTTTATTTCTGTACTCCAATCTCTTATTTAGAAAAAGAGGAAGTAGATTTCCTTAGTAGCACTGGCTTTGAATTTTGTCTCACAGGTAATCCCAAGAGCATGGGACTTGGTCTTTCTATAGAAAAAGGAGAATTCCTTTAGCACTGCGACTCTTGGCAAGAGAATGTCAAGAACATGGACCTGGCTCTAAGCTGAGCAGTAACAAGTGAAAGAAGCAGCAATATAGCTTCACAGAACTTTACTATGCAGTCCTCTTATTAAAATCAATTAGAACTTCATAAGAGTGCATAGTGAAGCTTTTAGGGGCATAAGCTAGTAGGTTTCTTAGAGTGAGAGGAATTATTTTTACAAAAGTAAATTATTATTTTTTCCTATCAGTGCAATTGCCTTTATTATTATTAATAGGGTAATTCCTTTCTCATCTGTCATAGCCTTTACTACTACTATCCAGAGTATCCTCATTTGCCAAAAGAATGAGCTATATGATTTTTAAGATGCCTTTCCATGTTACTATTTAACATTCACAAATAGATTTCTTCCAGAATTCTTCACCTTCAGTTGCACCAAAAATTCCTCCTACACTCCTGAATATAAGTAATTTGACAGTAAAACATCACTCACTCCTGATTGTGTTCTTTTGCCTCATTATTGTGGTCATGCGTTTTGTGCCTTAATCTGAAACCCAGAAACAACTTTCCATATGATCTACGTAAATTCAAAAGATATTTGTTCCTATTGTCAAAAGCCACAGCGTAGTAGAACTTCCAGGACTCAGAGAAAAAGATGAGGCATTTTTCAGAAAACCAACCCCCTACCCCCTTGCTGTTTAATAATGGGCAGACTTAGTTTACTGGAGATAGAAATGCAAACTACTGTAGTATCTTTTGTCAAAAAAATCCTATGGACAGTATGATCCGACACAACTGAACAACCAAACAACATGAGAAAACTTAGCTTGCTTCATAAAAATAATTCACAGGCATGGATATTCTCCATGGCTTAATATTTTCAGTTCATACTTCAGACAACTTCAACTCTGCTTACAGACAAATCTAATGAAAAGAGCCACAGAATGGTGAATCAAGATTTTCAGTTCTATTGTTGCTGTTGGCAAATCAACTACAATATAATGTAATGGAAAGAGTATTAGATTAGAAGTCAGAAAACCTGACTTGTCTATGTCTGACCACTTGTACAAACCAACTTACCTGTCTTCTTCTTAACTATAAAATGAAGGGATCAGAATAGATGGCTTCTGAGACCTCTCCCTTCCTGCTTTGTGACTCTGCCTTCCTCTGCCTTAGTTTCCCTATCTAGAAAATAGGAACCAGAATACATAGTTGTTGTTTTGCCTACTCTGTTATGGTATGCTGGACAATAGTCATTGAACATTCTGAGCCTTTCCTCTTCATTAATTTCAGACAAAGTAAACCATTATCCATAGTTATCAGTAATAGATAATATGTGCATTAGGTGATTTTCTAGTGATGCTAAAAATAAGCAAGATGCTCTAATTTTTAGTTACTTGAACTATGAATAGGGAGGGTAAGTTAACTGGAGAATGGAAATAGTTGTGTTAGTAATTAAGTCTTTGGAGGCAGAGCCAAGCTGGCAGAGTAAAGGCAGGGACTTACCTGAGCTCTCCCCCAAACTCCTCCAAATACCTGTTAAAAATGACTCTTCTGATAGCCTTCTCTTCCTTGCTGCCCCATCATGCTTTTGGCTTACCTACCAGGTCTACATTTTCCTTAATAGTTTAAATAAATGAATGAAAGGAAAACATATATGTTTAAGGAGGAAACCATTATTACTGAGGTGGCACTGAGGAAGTCAAAAGTATGTCCAGGTGAATGCCAAAGTAGTATACATGAAAGATTCCCCATTTTCCAGAAAGCTCATTACACATAGCTGTTGATTTTTATTTTAAGTTGAGTACTTCCATGATGGAATATCACAGTTTGTGTACTTCTGAAATGGGCCCACAAATGCATAAAGTACAAACCTGTCATAAACAAATTAAAACAAAAAAAGGTACCTTTAAGTCTCAATAGCATTAATATTTAACAGTATAGATAAGACAAGGATAATAAGAACTACAAGTAGTTAATACTTATGCAATAACAAAATACAAGGTCTAAGTCAATTCTTGCTTCTGTAAGGATGCCTACCTGCATTTTTATTTCCCATATTACTCCACACAATAAGGATGAGACTAGATTAATACCATAACAATAGCTAACATTTATATGACACTATAGCTTATTTCACCCTCACAACAACCCTGTGAGGTAGGTAATGCAGATATTACTATCCCCATTTTGCAGTTGAGGAAACTGAGGCTCAGAGATTAAGTGGGTTGCCCATAGTCATACAACTTGCAAGTGATACAAAATTATTCAAACACAGATATTCCTGACATTAATCTCAGCCCTTTAACCATTATGCCAAGCAGCATCCATGCATGTAATGGAGTTGGTTACCACAAAAAGAGATAACCTGGCCTTCTCGATGGCTCAATATAGGGCAATAGCCTTTGTGTGCAATTTCAGTAGCTCACAGTATCATTTTAACAAGTCTTAGTGAATCAGAGTTACCAAATTCTTCCATTGCATCCTTACTCACATAGTCATGGCTTGGATCTATGCCTCTGTGTGGTCAAACATATGATAGATGGCCGTACCACTCAGAATACTTTGCTAATAGTTCTTGCCACAATTCATTCTGATTTTCCCTGCAATCTAGCACAGTGCCTAGCATGTAGTAGACACTAAAAATTCTTGTGACTTTACTTCACTTGATAGGGATGCAAATGGGTACATGAAAAAGATCAGTTTGGGTAAGCTTCATTAATTAGATTTGACCCTTAATGTTTTATGTTATATAATGTCTATATGGCACAGAATGAAGGAGAGTTCAAGTAATGAAAACTGCTGAACTGGGTAATTCCAGTCCCTCGATGGTATTTTGAATCTAAATTTTCTAAGCTGTCTAATTTCTTTGTCAAATTTCCATTTTGATATACTAGAACCTCTGACCAACAAATTAATCAGATATGAGTTAATTATGGGGGGCAGAGGACAAAAAAATCCTTTTTATTAATTATACAAAAATGGAAAAAATTCTAGGGCACTTGAAAGATGTTTATGTGTTCCTTTGAACCCTTTTAAGCTCTCTCTCTCTCTCTCTCTCTTTCTCTCTCTCTCCTCCCTCCCTCTCTCTCTGTCTTCTCTCTCTCCCCTACCCTCTCCCCCTTTCCCTTCCCCTTTCTCTAGCCTCCCTCCTAATAAAGTAACTATTTCTAAAATAAAATTCAGGAAGAGATTCTCTACTGGCTCCAAGTTGACTGGAGGTGAGTTGAAGCGAAGAATTGATTGTGGAGATACTTCGTTAAAAGAAGTAATTACTAACGCACTTGGGCACTCAGACCATTTTATATACAGTATCTAGGAAGACGGAACAACAAAAGGTGGGCAGTGAAATTCAGTCAATGTGCTCTTGCATCGAGAAATCTTTCTACAGCAGGTGGCTCCAAAGCCATAGACCTGAATGTGCTTGCCTGGAATTCTTTTTTTCTCTTTTTCTTTTTCCCCCATTTGAGTCCTTCTACGAACCCAGAAATAAGCTGGCTGGAAAGCAGAAGATCTAAGACCTTGGTTTCTGACATCAAATAGTCAAGCTGCTCTCAGTGTAGTTCGAGGAGAGGGCAAGAGTCAGGAAAGATTCAAACGTTCAGAAAGGAAAGGTTGTAGCTGGGGAGCTCCTCTATATAGAAAGCATTGATTTTATTCCCCTGTTACACTGAGTTTATGCCAGGTAGGCCCAAGGCGTGATCTGCCTGCACTGTGCGTCCCCTTTCCTTCCTCCGTCTCTACTGACTCGAGGAAGCCGGAGTTTTCACTGATCACGGTTCAAAGAAGGAAACTTTTCCACCTAAGACGATGAAAGCTGCCTTATCAAAATCACGGATCTTACCCTGGACCCAGAACCCCCCCGGAGATTTAAGTTAGCAGCTCACTGTTAGGTCTATCCCCACCTCTCTTTCTCCTTCCTTCCCCTTGTCCACCTGCCCTATCCAATACACGACATGCAGTCATTTTCTTGAGAAGGGGTTCAGAAAAGCGAGCCAGAAGCTGCGTTACTCCTTAAAGCCATTTCCTTCTTTCAAGAGCGTACTGAAAGAGATTTTTATGGTCAGTGTCTGCCAGCTACAGGGCACTTCCTGGAGCACTTTTCTGACCGTCTGGAATGTGATAGAGGGAAGTCTTATTGTTCCACCCAATCTAAGTGCGGAGAAAGATTGTTTGGTAACCGAGAGAAAAATGTTTGTCCCCACTCTGATCCCAAAACACAGTGAAAAGAAAAACGGAGAAAAATGAAAATAGGCCAGTGACGGGAACAACTGGCACGCTTCACCTCAGGTTAGGTTCAAGGAAAACAAGACACTTAACAGGAAGCATCTGAGTAAAATAGCATAGAGCACAGAAAAGGGTGGGGTGGATGGGGCGGGGGAGATGCTTGATTTAGCTTTTTTTCCTGTGTTTTTCTTTACAAGGTCCAAATCTCTCCCCAAAATTATTTTGTTTAACTTCAGTTTGACGTTAAAGAAATGGTTTGGATAAAGACACAGAAAAATCTCTTAGCTCCCTCCCCCCTCAAAAAAAAAAAGGGGGGCAAGGAAAATGGAAAATGTTTTCAGGCTCGCACAACCTGAAAAAAAGCTTGAGGGAAAGGCTTTGACCAAGCTACCCCACCTTCCCCCTATGAAGGCCATAATAATTCAAACTGCCAGTTCCCCCTCTGAGAGCCCAGAGATTAGAGGACCAAGTTGGAGGACGGAGTGCGTGGGAGAGAAATGAAAGAGAAGATTCCCAGGGGAACCTCAAACTTCAGGGAGAGGCCCGACACTCCACCAGTTTACGGAAACTTCTCCGAAAGTTGTCATCGAGAAAAGCATAGAGGAAAGGGTTGAGGCAGCTATTAGCATAGCTCAGGCTGGTGATGAAGTAGGAGACTCCGATGATGGCTGGAGTTTGCGGAATATCTGTGGTGAGGGCGACCACCGTGCTAAGGTGATAAGGCGTCCAGCAGAAGAGGCACACAGCCAGGATGACCAGGACCATGAGGGTCACTCGCTTCTTGGCCCGATCCAGGACTTTAGCATGGCTGTCCAGCTTCATGGCCCGCAACCGACACAGCATGATGGTGTAGAGGATGCAGATGGTGGACACGGGGATGGCGAAACCCAAGATGAGTGTGTAAATGCGGCTCACTTTCCACCAAAAGCTTTCTGGCTGGGGAAACACCAGGACGCACTGGAGGCGACCCTCCTCCTCGTAAAGGTGGGCGAAGATCGGGAAGGGCAGGACAATAAGAGTGACCAGGAACCAGACTGACAAACTGACTATCTTGGCCGCCCGGTAGGTGCGGTAGGCCATTTTGCGGGACTCAACAGTGGCCAACACCACCAGGTAACGGTCGATGCTCATGACTGTAAGGAAATATAGGCTGGAGAAGATATTGTACTGATCGATGGAGATAATGAGTTTACACATCAGCTCCCCGAAGGGCCACTGCAGGAGAAGGTAGTCAGCAATGTTGATAGGCAGTACCAGCGTAAAGAGCTCATCCGCAATCGCTAGGTTCAGAATGAACAGATTGGTGACGGTCTTCATCCTGGGCGCTCGGAGCAGGACATAGAGCACCACCGTGTTGCCGGTCAGCCCCACTGCGCAGATCACAGAGTAGATGACCGGCACCGCTATGTAAAGGGGCTGCAGGAGCAGCTCAGGGCTGGAGGCGTTGTGGCCCCCGGGCTCTCCCTCTTCTTCCTCTGCCAGCTCCTGAGAGCAGCCCAGCTCTGGGTTAGGGCAGGACGAGTTCGCAGGTCCGGGACTGGAAGATAGATTATACATCTTTCTAAAACAAAGGATCACTGGGTTCCAGAAAGTCTGCATGCACTCGCCGGAAGCTGAAGTGTGGGGAAAGGTGGAAGAGGGAAAACCTATTACGGGTGCAAAAGAGTCGCGCCAGCTCTTGCCTTGCCACCCTCACTCCCCCTCTGCCACTCGCAGTCTCTTCTCAGGCTGTAGCTTCCTTTACAGAGTCGAAGGAGAGCACGATCTCAGAAGCAGCTCGGGATCTCTTCACCTGTGGCTTTTCAAAGTTGCTCTGGAAGCATCACCGCCAGTACCTGCAGCCGGGGCGACACCGGGTTATAGGTAGTTGAAAAGCGGTTCCCCTATCTTCTGAATTCTTTAAGGCTGTAAAATGATTATCAAAGCAAAAATTAGGACCTCTGTATTCCAGACTTCTGGTCTACAAAATAATATTAAGCTCTTTTAGCTAAGAAAACAATGTGTGTGTGTGTGTGTGTGTGTCTGTGTGTGTCTGTGTCTGTGTCTGTGTGTCTGTGTCTGTGTGTCTGTGTCTGTGTCATTATGTGTTTGTGTCTGTGTATGTCTGTTTCTGCGTTTGTACCCATACAGAACTGTTTGGAGAAGAGCAAGGGTATTATTACACATCACCTATTGAAATCTGGTTCACTTGATCATTCCCTACCTGATGGTATATTATTGTAACAAGTAAACTCTCTCAAAGGTAGGGGCGGGGTCGAAAGAAGGGAATCCTAAACCACTCAAATCTAGCCTTTTTATGAAGAAATACAATCCATTTACAATTCTATCACTGAAATACATTTACCACTGCAAAACCTGCTGTATTTATTGTTCCTTTTCCTTCTTCCTGAATTAATAGTAATATTGTAGCTTTGTTTCTCGAGTTTTCTTTCATATTTAATAAGTAAGCTTACCTTAATCGCTTTCTGTTTTGGCTATCCTTTAGGGTGACTTGCTGGTCGAATATAGCCGCAGTCGTAAAACTAAAAATCTGAAACTCAAAACGAGAAACTCTGGACGGCTCCGACTCTCTGAATGTCTGCTAGGCTGCTGAAATCCTGGACAGCTCTTTCTAGTTTCACACTACCACTAGCCCAGCTACTGCAAAACAGAGCAAGACAGCGCAGACGCAACTGTAGTAACTGAGCAGTATTTCTCCCTGTTCTTAACAAGCAAAATGGGATGTTGGAATTGACGGCCTATTATTGTAACTTTTTCTGAAAGAAATAAACCATTTCTCTTACAATAGTTTAATTAGTGTAGATTATTAATTAGTATGTTAATCATCATTAAAACAAAAGTAGAACATTTCACTTTTTAAAATGTTTTCGCCATTATGTTATGTGACCTCCAGACTTCTATTCTTTTCTTATTTCAACTTTTCTTTCAAAGCCAAAATGTCCACTGTCTCCCACTGAATTTTTATTTCATAGTTGAAGAATGTATCTATTTCTCAGCTCTTTTGCAGAACTGATGTGAAGGCCATATCCTGAGCTTAGCTGGTCATCAGCCTCAGGAAGCTCACTTCAGGTTATTTCTGATGATGCAGACACTGTGTGCTACAAAGGAGTGACCTCTTTCCTAGAATCCTATTACTACAAGTTTATACTCTCAAAAATATTTGAAACAATAATAGGAGAAAATACTATTGGTAGTATAATATTATGAAAGCATAGAAAATAGAAGAAAATACTATTATTAGTAAGAAATAGAAAATTTCTACTGAGGTATTTTTTTCCCTTTTAGAATATGTCCCCTGAAATTTTAAGAAGTACTATATTATCTCTCTGAGCCTCAATTTGTTTATCTATAAACTGTGGGAAATGCATTCAGGTATAGTAGAAAGCATGAGGAATCTGGAGTCAGAGATTTTGCTGTTGTTTCAGTCATGTCTGAATCTTTGTGGCCCTATTTGGGGTTTTCTTGGAAAATATACTAGAGGGTTTTGTTTTGTTTGTGCCATTTCATTTTCCAGCTCATTTTACAGATGAGGAACTGAGGAAAAAAGAGAAAAGCAAGTGACTTGCCCAGGGTCACACAGCCACTAAGTGTCTGACAACAGATTTAAACTTCAGAAGATGAGTCTTCCTGATTCTCACTCTAGTGCTCTATCCACTGTGCAAACTAGGAATCAGAAGGCCTAGATTCAAATCCTTGTTATGTGAGACCTTAAGCAAGTTACCCTCTTTGGGCCTCAGTTTCTCATCAGAAAAAGGGGATTTTGCTAAATTATTTCCAAGACCTCATCCAGTTCTAAATCTGAGATCTGAAAATCCTTCCAACTCTAGTTATCTGTGACCCTTTCTATTAAAGTAGTAGGATGAACTACTAACAGGCAAATAGGTAGTGTAGTAAATAGAATGTTGTAATAGGAGTCAGGAAGATCTGCATTTGAATCCTTCTCGCACCCTTACTAGCTCTGCTTGGCAAGTCATAGCACCTGTCTATCCCTATTTCTTCCTTTATAAAATAGATGTAATACTAGCACCTTCCTCTCATGGTTCTTGTGAGGATGAAATGAGTGAATATATGTGAACTATCTTGCAAATTTCAACATTCTATTAAAATTTTAGCCATTATTATACCTAGTGTACCTTTCACCTTTAATTGTACTGATTTGAAGCACTATGTCTTTAAGGAAGAATTTACAATGGCAGCTGAATTTAGTAATAGTACTATCAATAATTGAAGTGTTTCATATTTATATTTAAAATCTACATTTGCTTAGGTCCCTTTTACCTAGAAATGGGAATAATTTACCCTACTACAACTTGAAGTGAGTTTCCTGAAGCTGAACACCAGCTAAACTCAGCACATGATCTTCACATCAGTTCTGCAAATGAGCTATGAATTAGAGGTATTCTTCAACTATGAAACAGAAACTCACTGGAAGACAGTGGAAATTATGGCTTTGAAAGATAACATGAGCCTCAAAAAGATCATACTTAGGGGCAAAATGAAACAAAAATTCTCAATATCTTCTGTAGGTGCTGAAGGGCTCATTTCTCTGATTAACTTCCTAGGAGAGATTTGATGGGCCCCCTGACTTTTGCAAAACCCCATAGAAAAGTCAGGACCAAATCTTCTTAATTCTGTTTTTATTTTGTTTTGTTTTGTTTTTTAATTTTATTTTTTACATTGATTATAATAACACTAGTAGGAAGTAAGTCCAGGTGAATATTATACAGTTAAAGACAAATGGGAATTTTACCACCCTGCAAGGATTGGGAGAGGACCTCCTTAGCAGTTGATGAAAATGAGCTCTGGTGATCCAGCTACACATGGAAGGGGGTCCCCTTTCCTCTTCTTCCTCAGATCAATCACGAAGGTCCTTTTATTTTTGAGTAGAGCCCTTACCATCCTTGTCCTCAAGGAAAGAGGAGCTCTTTCAAAAGAGAAAAAACTGAAGCCATGAGACCTTAACAAGTCAATGAAAAAGTTTTACAGTGAGAAACAAGGGACATATCTCAAATTACCTAAAACTTCTTTGGACCCTCACAAGGTTTGTTCTCTAACTTGTATATGTGTTCCTATTTCTTCCAGTGCTGCCCTGTAGTGGGGCCAATGATCTGTCCTGACAAACTTGTCCATGAAGTTCTCTAGAACTTATTGGGGGGATGGGGTGGCACACAGGGAGTCAGTGAGAAGAACTCAAATATACTTAATGGTGTAAGCAGGCAGTGATTATCCTATCCAGCATGTTTAGAAATGAAGCAAAGGAAAGAAAGTAGGGCACTTTATTGAAGCTTGTTAATTTGAGGATAATCAGCTGTGCATATCTTTTGAGGGTAGGGGATCCACCCAGCACTGCATTTTGAGCAGCCCCTCACAGCGTTGCAGTGACTTGACATATCTTGAATATTACAAGGCTAGTCCAAAATAGTGTGTCCTTTAGCCACTCTTCCAAATGATTTTTGTTTGCACCAAAAGTTGACCTTAGTACTCTTGTCCTTTTGGCCATGTGACTGCCTTAAAGACTTACTCATTTTGGCGAGTCTTAATGAAAATGGAGAATATCTTTGAGACTCCCATATTGTCATCTGCTGGTTTATACTAAGATAAGTGTGCCAACTATGCCATGGCATATCTGCCCCTGATCTGGGGCTGGTAGACACATTTCAGAGGCTCCCAGCCTTGCAGAGGCAGAGTGCCCAATCCTCTGTAAATGCTGAGGATATCATCTAGCTTTCTTCGTGCTTAAAAGTACCTTTTTGTATGAATGTAGGCCAAGCTCTGGGGCCCCTTCAGTGCCTAACTACCCAAATGTAACACTGACTCACTGGGGATTAACAGGATCTTGGCACTTGGTTTCTGTTGACCTACCGAATTACACTTGCTTCTGGTTATTGCTCCTTGAGGGCTTAGATGTACCTTCTTCCCTCTAAGGTATTAAAAGCAAAAGTAGTCAAGCAACCAGGCAGGAGTGCTCATGTGATCAGATTAGGGGGGTTTTAGGTCATCTTAAGCAATCTTGGCCCCTGGATAAATGTTTGTAATCACATCTAAATAAAATGTGTATGAGTTGCTTTTTTGTTATTGTTGTATAGTATTTTCTGTAGGCAGAGCAATCTGTGTGCCAGAACTGGGCTGCAAAGGGAGAGTCTGAACTTATTGGTATCCAGCCACCACAGAAGTCCTGGGTCATCAAGATCGTGCATCATCTGATGAATATCTTTTATTTGCATATTAGTTGGGGGTTCTTCCCAAGAAATTGTTTCACTTGGCTCAGCTTGGTGAAGGCAAATGCCATAGAGGGCCTATACTTAACTGTAAGATATTTGGGCCCGTATAGTGCTCTGAGCTAAGCATTCATGGTCCCTGTGAACTTTTTTCAAGACTAATGTCATCTTAAATCTCAACTGGCATAAAATTCACTGGAGAATTTACATTATTGTGTGGACAAACTGAACTATACGTGTTTTAGTGTATACCACTCCCTTGTAATTGCAGTTGGCAACAGTATATCTCTGGGAATTATCCTGGCTGATAGGTAACATTGTGTACTACAGAATTGGCCTAGAAACATTATTCTTCCCTCTGCCACAAGATATGATGATACCAATACTGATAAATGGGGTCACCTACAACCTCAAGTTCATCAGACTTTTCAAGGAGTGCCTTTGGTGGCTGCCCATTCCAACCCTGCTAATTCCATGGAATTGTGGCCAAAAAAATGGAATGTGTATACATCTTCATCACTTGGCTATTTTTAAAAATTTTTAAGCTCTAACTCAAATTATCCTTAAATGTGAGAGATAAATGCCACTCTGGTTTTGTCTTTTTTCCCCTTTGGTTACATTCTAGAAGTTGAAAACTGCCCTGGAATGTGACAGGAAACAGTACGAAATCTTTAAGAAACTCAGTCTAAAGTTTGTGCTACAATATGAATAGAGAGAACTCACTGACTTTGGAAGCTAAAAGAAATAAAAATCTTTCACCCATAACTTGACCTCAGTATCTCCAGTAAGCATGACTTTAGTGAGTGAGAAGCATGGCCCTGGCATGATGCCTTTTGGAGGGGAGGGTGGGAGGAGACTCTTCAACAGTAGTGTTGTGTTACTTGGTCCTTTCTGTGCATTATTGTAGCTTCTTGTTTCTTTAACTTAATGCTTTTGCTAAACATTTATCATTTGGCAAAGAATGTATTTTAATAATTGCTATCTAACTCTTCTGCATGTTCTGTTTGAGAGATTCCTGTCTGGATAAAAGTTGTCTTTTGAAATTTGAGAAGAAGAAGAAGAAGAAGAAGAAGAAGAAGAAGAAGAAGAAGAAGAAGAAGAAGAAGAAGAAGAACAAGAACAAGAACAAGAACAAGAACAAGAAGAACAAGAAGAAGAAGAAGAAGAACAAGAACAAGAACAAGAAGAACAAGAAGAAGAACAGGAAGAACAAGAAGAAGAAGAAAAGGAGGAAGAGGAGGAGGAGGAGGAAACAACAAAGTTAGACAACTTATTTTTTCCCCTGGGAGTTCATCTGTGAGGGGGAGGAGAAATACAGGAAAGTAGTGTGAGAGTTTAAAATGCAGTACCACTACTACTACCACCATCCTCTGATGACTTCATGTGGCAAGCAACAAGGCAAAGGCAGTTCAATGGAATGATCACACAGTTTAAACAATAGGGTGACATTTGTCAAGCTCATGATGTTTTAGAGCTAATGGGGCTAGGTTACAGGAGGAAATATTATACAGAAGTGGGGTGGAAAAAAGACCATGGCAGCAGCTACAACCACAAGCTGATGTAGACCATGTTCAAATTCTACCAGAGTAACCACTGTTTTCATCTGTTATGGACAGACTTGATGATGTCGCTTGACTAACAGGCAAACCCAAGCATTCAACTCCCCCAGCTGTGAATCCCAGAGCCCAGTAGATTATGTTTTTTCTCCATGCCCTCTTCTCTTCTCCTTTACCCTTTCAAAGATCTCAGGAACCTGAAATCAGAATTTTTATTCTCTGGCAAACTGTTCTTCACTGTTTCATTATTTTTAAATCTCTCTTCCTCTAACTAAATGATAGGATTATATTACTCTGAAAGTGTATATCTTTAATTGTGTGCAGACTGTGGGGCTGCAGCAGGCTCTGGAGGTTTAGCTCACAAGATTAATAAACTGGAAGATTCCTGTTTCTAGTATGGTGGTTTAGATGTCACCTCAGGGAAATAAGCTATTGATTTTGATTTTGATTAATAATTCGATAAATTTCCCAACAGGTAGAAAACCTTTTGAATGCAGTATGGGTTTTTCTTTCCCCATAGGAGTATTCTGTTATTGTAATCAGTCAATCAGCTAACAAGCATTTATTAAGCCCTTACCAGGTAGTGTGCTAAATGTTGGAAATAAAAAGAAAGGCAAA